>NC_133420.1:117117857-117728750 GCF_049350105.2 Macaca mulatta
GCAATTACAATGAACTGGCTGGCTGAAAAGGAAATTTTATAGGACCTCCAATTTTTAAAAAGCTTGCTGAGAGCTCTAAAGAATAGGCAGCAAGCATTGTGCTAAAACTACCTGAGATGACAATCACAAAATTCTGCAAACAACTTCCATAATATGAGAAAATTAAAAAAATTAAAGTGTTGGAAAAGTTGTTTCAAAAACTCAATCAAAATGCACTGAACAAATAAAATACTAAAAGGTAAGTTGTCATTTCAACAGAAAATCAGGCTACCTTGGGCTACCTTAATACTTCCTTTTTAATACCCGCCTACTCCTGATTAAATTATTATAATCTTTTAGGGCCAGCATTTCTGGTAGAAAAAAATTTCTTTTTCAGATAAGCATTTCTTCTACTTAGAGATATATCCATGCTCATTTAGTAAACATTATCGAAAAAAGTTGCATCTAACTTCAGTGTTTATTACAGGTTTCTTAGGCAAAAACTCATTACAAATTTAAAATAACATTGCAATACCCTTTAGAAACGCCCCTGTTAGTTCGCAAGCCAGTTAGCGATAGGGAACCGAATTCCTTTTTTAAACTCTTCCTCTCTTCTGGTCACAAAGGCTTCTCCACATAACTATATTTGCTGTCATTTTCTAGAAAGAGTAACTTCTTTCTTCCTCCAAAGACCACAATTAACTCCTACTGCTTTTATACAGAAGTGGATGGCTGCAGAAATTCTGTCAGATAACGGCAGCTACCACGATGGTGTATCTTATTGTGCAATAGATGTAAAGCACTTTATATGTACTGCCTCATTTAATCCCTACAGCAATCCTGCTAATACTAATATTGTCCCCATTGTACAGATGGGGACAATGCTAATCCAAGAGAATAACTTCTCCAAGAACACATGGCTAAATCAAAGGGATTGAAAATATAGATTAAAATATGGATGGGGCCAGGTGCAGTGGGTCATGCCTGTAATTCCCAGCACTTTGGGAGGCTGAGGTGGGAGGGGCTGCTTGAGCTCAGGAGTTCAAGACCAGCCTGGGCAACATAGTGAGATGTTATCTCTAGCAAAAATGAAAAAAATTAGCCAGGCAAGATGACTCACTCCTGTGGTCCCAGCTAATTGGGAGGCTGAGATGGAAGGACTGCTTAAGCCTAGGAGGTGAGGCTGCGGTGAGTCATGATTGCACCATTGCACTCCAGCCTGGGTGACAAAGTGAGACTCTATCTATAAAACAAACAAACAAACAAAGGATGAAATCCTGAAATTCAGCCTTCTAACTAACAACATAAAAACTGGAGAGAAATTACTAAAATCCCTTCTTGGAACATACACATTCACATCTGGAGTGGACTAGCACCGAAAGACAATATAACCTTCTAAACCTAGTTTCACAGGCATGGGTGGTAAAAACTGTCAAAATCTCACCAGAGGGACTCTTGGAGGGTAAAGCTAGGTACCGACGAAAAATTGTCGGCCAGGTGTGATAGTTCATGCCTGTAATCCCAGCACTTTGGGTGGCTGAGGCAGGCAGATCACCTGAGGTCGGGAGTTCGAGACCATCCTGGCCAACATGATGAAACCCCATCCCTACTAAAAATACAAAAATTTGCTGGGTGTGGTGGCAGGCACCTGTAATCCCAGCTACTCGGGAGGCTGAGGCAGGAGAATTGCCTGAACTCGGGAGGTTGTGGTAAGCCAAGATGGCACCATTGCGCTCCAGCCTGGCTGACAGGAGTGAAACTCCACCTCAAAAAAAACAAAAGAGAAAAAGAACAATTCTCATAATTACTTGGAGGAAGACTACCTGGCTTACCTCAGATTTATTGTAATAAGAGTTCCCTATATTCAGCATTCCAAGTTTCCCATATTTTATTTGCATATGGTTCACAAAGGACATGTGTATTTGAGTGGATGCTTTCCAGCTAAGATCATTAATGGCAATGTCCCAAATACATTAAATTGGCAATCTAGGACATTTGAGGGCTAAAGTAGGGGCAGTAATGTAGAGCTGAAAAAAACAGAAGGTAGTACTGTATTTAGGGGAAAACAAAAAGCAAATGTATCATAATTTCCATTATATCTTCTCACATTGTTGAATAAGACCCTTCCTTATTAAGACACAATTTGATAAAGAAATTTCAATCTCTTTAATGAGATCCTTTTTAGTTTATACTTTCAGTTGAATCTCTCTAAAGTAAATAATGTTATACCAAAGCTTAATGCTTCCTATATGAAGATTTTCAAGGGACAGAAACTTAATTCTTTACTTAATAACTGTGAAAGCATATACCTGTGTGTCATACAGGGAAAACATGCAAGCTTTTGAATTACCTCCAATAAAAAGATAGCAAAATTAATCTCCTATTCAAATACATTTAAAAGCAACTTCTTTAGTTGCTTTTATAAGAATACAAATAAAATAAGAAAACATAAGTTTCTGTGGTCAGCAAACAGTTCCTTTTAATGTCTAGCTGCAAATTTTTGACAAACTTTCTTTTTAAAATGCTTCTCAGCCGGGTGTGGTGGCTCACACCTGTACTCCCAACACTTTGGGAGGTTAAGGCAGGCAGATCAGGAGGTCAGCAGATCGAGACTAGCCCTGGCCAACATGCTGAAACCCTGACTCTACTAAAAGTACAAAAATTAGCCAGGTGTGGTGGTGCATGCCTGTAGTCCCAGCTACTCAGGAAGCTGAGGCAGGAGAATTGCTTGAACCTAGGAGGTGGAGGTTGCAGTGAGCCAAGATCGCACCACTGCACTCCAGCCTGGATGACAGAGTGAGACTCCATCTCAATAATAATAATAATAATAATAATAATAATAATGTAAAATGGTTTTCAAGATCAACTTCTACAAGACTGACTATAGGTAACAAAATTGCCCACATCCCACCTAGACACAGTAATACAGAAACACTTAAATAGACACAATTTTTAACAAAGAAAAGCACAAATTAAAAGCCCAGAAATTATCAAGAAATGTTCAGCTCCGCCGTCAGGATTTCAGGCCCAGCGAGGCTGAGTTAATGGCCAGAGTAGCAGAGTCCCCAATTTTAGTTCTACTTCCTCATTTACTGCTCTGCATAAACAGGTCTGTGTAAATTTAACCTCTCCGAGCTGCAGCTCCCTGATTTGTAAAATTGTGATTACATCTTTGATATATCACAACAGAGTGCTGCATCAGATAATTCTTTAAGCTATTTCTAGCTTAAAGATTTAAGTTTTATGTCTCCCTACTACTTAACGCCTTTATAACACTTCATTCTGTTTCTGCTACTTGATATTGATATATACTCTTAATTTTCCAATTTAAAAATATCTGAGAACCAGGTGCGGTAGCTCACGCCTGTAATCCCAGCACTTTGGGAAGCCGAGGCGGGTGGCTCACTCGAGGTCAGGAGTTCAAGACCAGCCTGGCCAACAGGGAGAAACCTTATCTCTATTTAAAAAATAGAAAAATCAGCTGGGCATGGTGGTGTGCACCTGTAGTCCCAGCTACTCGGGAGGCTGAGACATGAGAATTGCTTGATCCTGGGAGGCAGGGGCTGCAGTGACAGGTCACATCACTGCACTCCAGCCTGGGTGACACAGCAAGACTGTCTCAAAGAAAAAAAAAAAATCAGGCTGAGTGCGGTGGCTCACACCTGTAATCCCAGCACTTTGGGACGCCAAGGTGGGTAGATTACTGGAGGTTAAGAGTTCGAGACCAGTCTGGCCAACATGGTGAAACCCTGTCTCTATAAAAAATACAAAAATTAGCCGGGTGTGGTGGCACGCGCCTCTAGTCCCAGCTACTCTGGAGGATGAGACAGGAGAATCGCTTGAACCCAGGAGGCGGAGGTTGCAGTGAGCCAAGATCGTGCCACTGTACTCCAGCCTGGGTGACACAGCGAGACTCCATCTCAAAAAATAAAATAAAATAAAATAAAAATAAATGGATCTGACAACTAGAAGAATCTACGAAAAAAGAAAAAAATACCAAATAGCACATTTCCCCCCATTTAATATCAGTAAGCACTTGAGACTTTCATTTTTATCCTAAGACCTAGTAAAAATAAAAGACAACCTTTTTGCTTTTAAGTATTCATATGCATGGGACACAAACTCAAACACCTTATAGGTAACCTGTGTATGAACTGGCCACTGTGAGAAAACATGAAAAGGCATCGGGCGATCTAGAAAGTGTCCATATTCCCTGAATGCATTTAAACTAAAAAAATTTATTTAAAAGTGCTGGCCAGTTTGAAGCACATTCTGTACGACCACTAAAAAAATGCTTTCAGTCAATAAACTTACAAGTCCATGTTTCCAACTATGATATTGTTTCATTTTTTGCCATCCAATTTGTGACTTTATTTCATTTCAGTAAATATTACCCATTAGATAAAAATAACCTTCCTGTTTGTAGAAATCATTGCCACATGGACAAAATCTACTTTTTACTTTTAGAAAAACATATTACCTCCTTATTATCCCTTTGGGGCAATTAACCAAGCATGTGAGGGCACTGAGAAATTAGTTTTGGTCTTACTGAAACCAAACAGCAAAGCTTGAATCTATTTCTGACTTTCTAAACTTGTTTCTCAACCTGTTTGTCATGATCCCTTTTGAAAAACAAAGATCTCAGATTATTCATCTCGGGACACTGACACTATACCCAAAAGATGTATCTCCTGTGGCAGGAGATATACGCAGTGTATACTGTGTTTGTACATCAACAAGTAAGTTTTTTTAAAAAAACAACCTTTATATTCTGTCATTTATATTATGAACACATTAATTATTCAAATACAAAATTATAATCATAATTTTGAAAACACAAAAACCACTAAGCAATTACGATATGATCCCCTGGGGCATATAGCTACCCTCCTCTGTAAAAAACACGTTATAGAAAACATGTTTACTGAAGTAAAATGAGCCTTGGGGCAAAGTAAACTTTTAAAGGGATCAACATGTGAAATGTGTTGAAGCTGCCCAAATATCATGATTACAATCCTTAAAATAATCATACTAAGTGACCACTTCTTAAAACAGAAACAATGAAAAACTGGAAACGAAATTGCTGAAAATAACAAAACTCATTTGGATGAAAAAGAATAAGACATTGCTGACTCTGAGGTTGTGCTCTGACAAGTTGGAAAACATTACCAGGACTTCCTGCTTCCATTTCTGATGTGGTTTCTAGGCTTGTTAGGTCTTTATGAAACAGTCGTCTCACAGTTCTGCAGCCTCTTGTGTCTTGCCACCGATAACCGTCTTCATTTTCTTGAAAGGAGTCTTTTCTTTGTCGGTTTATAACAGGAATTCTAGGTCCAGGTTTGAATTCTCTCCAGTTGTCCGAATTACCAGTATGTTCATCAGACAGCCATCTCTTACTCTGATCTTTGTGGTTGTCATTCATCCAAGCAGGTTGACTGTAGATTGGGTTTTTAAATGCATATGGATTGCTGGAAACAGCACATGGTCCTTTTCTGGGGGTATTCCCATAGTTCCCTGGTGTTATCTTTTTTTTTTGAAGGCCCTTTTCCATTTTACTGCCATGGCTTTTAGCATGGTCATCTATTATTAAATAATCTTGTTGGGGGTGACCCCTTCTGAAGTCATCATCATCCATAGTCCCCCGGTCTTTAGTGCGCTTCGCGAAATAAGGTTTTGCTGTATCTCCCATGGTCTTTGACTTCAATTTTCTTACTTTGCACCTGAAAGAAGGCATTTTGGGAAAATATCAAACTATATAACAAGATATCATACAAGTATACAAAATAACACATTTATCGTACAGATGCCCAAAGCCTGTGAAACTCTTTCCCTATTTTTTTAAAATAAAAATTCTATCACATTCTTAATAATCAGTGCAATACTCTAGAGGTTGGGAGGCTTGGTCCTCTAACAGTCTTCATGAAAATTAATACTTACTATTTAGCATGAAGATTAAATCTGTGAATAAGAGAAGCTCTATAGGTTCCAGAACGGTAGCACAGTAGAGAGTACTACTCAAACCAAGTATGGTCGGCTTTTCCTTCTGTAACACAGCGTTTCTCTTCAAAGAAAACCTCATCCCAAGGCAATATTATTACTAAACTACCGAAACAGTCTTTTTTTTTTTAAGTTGGTAATTACTTGTAAGTGTTATACACCGAAACTTTACGTGAACGGAGTACTACATCTTTCAACTCCAATTTTCCGTCCCTTCACCACCACTACTCTGGACAGACTGGCTTTGAGCGCTTAGGTTACGGAAGTGCTGCGCTCCCGACCAAGGTGCAGCCGTAATCAAAGGGGCTGGGTTTCCGATCAAGGGACAACTCCAGCTAACCTCCTCAATCCCCATTCTCCAACCCCAAACAAGTTTGGTTTTGTCAGGAACAGCAATTGCCTGAGGAATGACACTCCTCTTCAATCCCCATCTGACCGCTCCACCACCGATCTGCCTTAGTTTCCACCCTTTTGAGACCGACGTGGAGAAAGAGGAGGCGTCCCTGCACTCCTGGCCAAGAAGCCACCGTGGGGACCAGGAAGCAGGAAGTGACCTGCTGTCTCCATAGGGTTCCAGGGTTCCCCCGGCCAGCCAGGGGGCCAAAGCCGAATGTCTTGACCCAAATCCTATCTTCTGCGCCCGCAGTCTGACAAAAAGTGAAAACACGGACTCGAACCCGAGAGCTCAGTCTCTGCCGGCCTGGGGGTTCCTCGGTCACCCAAACTGGTGCGAGGAAGCCGGAGGGGGATGGAACCAACGTACCTCCGGGGCCAGGCCGGACCACTACTCTGGAGTCCAGGAAACCAACTGGAGAATCAGCCCGGAGGCGAGTCTGGCAGGGACGTTGGGAGAAGGCGCCCAGGAGCACTCACCACCTTCGCCGTGGTCCCCAGCCTCTTCCTATCCCGGCCGGGCTCCCTCTCCGTGTTTTCCTTCGGCCCCACTTCCGGCGCTCAGCGCTGTCTCATTGTGCGCGATTGGGAGCCGACTGTGCCCCCGCCCTAGCGCTCCGCCGCGCACACCGGAAACGCGCGCCGCGCCGCGCCCCGCCCCGCGGTGCCCTGCCCACGCTCCGGCCCCGCCTCCCTGCCTGGCCCCGCCTTCCGCGCCTGGCCCCGCCTCGCCTGTCCAGTCCGGTGCCCCAGCGCACTCCCTCCAGGTGTCCGGCCCCTCGTGTGGGCCCTGGGTGCGCCCCTTAGCGCGGGCGGATTACTGGCTCGCCGGATAGCCGGTTCGCCGGCGCGCGGGGACCAGGCCCCAGCTTCTTACCAGAGCAGCGCCTGCTCCTTCTCTCTCCGGGCTTCGACGCTCCTCTGGTTCCCCTCTCTGCTCCGGGCGCTGAATGCTCGGGAAAGGCGCGGGAGCCCAGACTTAGGCACCCGGAGAGGGACGCGGAGCCGGCGGTCGGGCACAGCCGCCTTCCCCGCGCTCGGGGCCTCGGCTTTGCTCCAGGGTGCTCACCGGTTGCTTCCAGGGGTAGTAAAGGCTCCGAGGCCTCGTAGCGCTCTTAGTGTTTTTCTGATAAGTCGGAGTGATTAATGTTTTCGTGAATTCTTAATTGCCGACCTTGTAGAAATGCCGGCATTTAAACATCCACTGCTCACCCAGATCTCAAAGTGGTCAAGGAAAATGCTCTGCTTTTTTCTTAGGTTGTGTAAGGATTACTTTTACTTTAAAAAAAAAAAAAAATCAGTACATTTCGAAGAATATGTGTAATGGCAAGGGGTGACCAGGGAGGGTTCAATTCAAATTTTTGAAGAACGCACACGTCGAACTCGGTATTGCTTTTTATTTCTTTACTGTATGACCTTCCTTGCTGTTTGCAGTGTTCTAAATGCTTTGAAAAGCATCAAGCAACTAGTGAAATTAGGGAGCGTTGGGAAAATCGAGTTTCCATTTCTCTGCTTTTTTAAAGCATGTAAATGGAAAGCTATCAGGTCCTATGGGGCAATGGCCTTAAAATAATAACACGCAAAGTACTGGCTATGCCAGTAACTGCTGTGAAGGCTTTACAAATACTAACTCCTTTATTTTATTTATTTTTGTAGGGACACGGGTCTTCTATGTTGCTCAGGCTGCTTTCCAATTCCTGGCCTCAAGCCATCCTCCCACCTTGGCCTCCCAAAGTGGTGGGATGACAGGGGTGATCCACCATACCCAGCCTTAACTTCTACAATCCTCACAACTTCAGGAAGACTCTATCATTATCCCACTTTTAAAGATGAGGACATTTAGCACTTGCAGTGAAGTAAATGGCACTGCTGCAATCCAAACCCTGAATATGAGGCTGTTATTAACCATGTGGCTATATTAAAAGTGATGTAAAACACATTCCTACAACTTTTATATAATTCCTTACTTAGATATTTTGATTCTGAAAATACATGAGGATCAAACTGATAATCTCTTCAACAGGCAGACAGTGGCCTTGAAAATATAGAGTCTAAAAGGGAGTATGATGAAGCATGATTACATTAATTCTGAGACAGCAGCGTCACTACGCCCCACCCAAACCAGTAATTCCTGTACAAAAGAACTGGTTTAGAAATCTGCCTCCACCTAGAGTTCTAGAGTAGCAGTAGAGGACACATCTTTTTAAGGATTTGAATACATTTTTTTTTTTTTGAGATGGAGTGTCACTCTGTTGCCCAGGCTGGAGGGCAGTGGCATGATCTCCACTCACTGCAACCTCCGCCTCCACCTAGAGTTCTAGAGTAGCAGCAGAGGATACATCTTTCTAAGGATTTAAATTTTTTTTTTTTTTTTTTTTTTTTTGAGACAGAGTCTTACTGTGTTGCCCAGGCTGGTCTGCAGTGGTGCGATCTTGGCTCTCTCTATCCTCTGCCTCCCAGGTTCAAGTGATTATCCTGCCCCAGCCTCCCTAGTAGCTGAGATTGCAGACATGCACCACCATGCCTGGTTAATTTTTGTATTTTTAGTAGAGAGGGGGGTATCACCATGTTGGCCAGGCTGGTCTTGAACTCCTGACCTCAAGCGATCCACCTGCCTCGGCCTCCCAAAGTGCTGGGATTACAGGTGTAAGCCACCATGCCTGGTTGGATTTAAAATATTTTTGCTGGGCACTTTGGCTCCTGCTTGTAGTCCCAGCAACCTTGGAGGCTGAGGTAGGAGGATACCTTAAGCCTAAGAATTGGAGGCTACAGTGAACTGTGATGGTGCCACCACACTCCAGGCTTGGCAACAGGGCAATACCCTGTCTCTCTCAAAAATAAATTTAAAAAATAAAATGTTTTAAATTTGCATTTTCTTCAACGTCTTTCCCAAAGCCCAACTTCTTTTATTCTAATAGTTGCTTTTAAGATTCATCTTGAGGACAAATCAGGCTCTCTAAAATAAGATGCAGTACTAATCAAAATATACTGACAACAGAATATACCTTTTTCTGTCCATATTATGCTGTAATGGATATTTAAGTTGGTCCTAGGAATCCCTACAATCTGGTTGGAAATTTTGGTTTGATTTTTCTTTGGATGTCACTGGAAGGATTAATGAGTTTCTCAGAATCTTTGTGGTGATTGCTTCGCGGTCTTGACATATTTCCAACAACCTGGAGCGGAAATGTGAGGGCAAAGGCTGCTATATACTGTTAAGCTATGCTCAGAGGACATTAATACTGCCTCATATGTTACAATATATTTTCTATCTTGAGCTTAACATTGTAATACATCTTGAAATTCTTGTGATTCTATCTTGAAATTAACATTGTAATACATGTACTACATCTTGACATTCTTCTAATTCTATCTTGAAATTAACATTGTAGTACATGTGATACATCTTGACATTCTTGTAATTCTATCTTGAAATTTACATTGTAATACATGTAATACATCTTGATATTCTTGTGATTCTATCTTGAAATTAACATTGTAATACATGTAATACATCTTGAAATTCTTGTGATTCTATGTTGAAATTAACATTGTAATACATGTAATACATCTTGAAATTGTTGTGATTCTATGTTGAAATTAACATTGTAATACATGTAATACATCTTGACATTCTTGTGATTCTATGTTGAAATTAACATTGTAATACATGTAATACATCTTGACATTCTTGTGATTCTATGTTGAAATTAACATTGTAATACATGTAATACATCTTGAAATTCTTGTGATTCTATGTTGAAATTAACATTGTAATACATGTAATACATCTTGACATTCTTGTGATTCTATCTTGAAATTAACATTGTAGTACATCTTGACAAGTCAACTTTTAACAAACCCAGTGCTTTTTTTCTGTGCAGCCATGGAGTCAGAAATACAGGAATTATATTCATAGTTTTATCAGCCGAATTTTTTCCCCAGTGGTTTGTTTTCTTTGGTTTGGTTTGGTTTGGTTTGGTTTTCCGTTTTTAGAGCTCTAATGCTTAAATGCCAGTGGTTTTTATCCACGTTGTTAGCAAGTTAGGTTGGTTCCTCCTTCAAATCTGTCCGGAGTCCAGTAACTTATCACCACTTTCTCTGCTTCCGGCCAGATGCTTACCACTATCACTTGCTTCCACCTTGTCCTCCAATCTACTCTTTTTTTTTTTTCTGAGATGCAGTTTCACTCTTGTTGCCCAAGATGGAGTGCAATGGCATGATCTCGACTCACCACAACCTCCGCCTCCTGGGTTCGAGCGATTCTCCCACCTCAGTCCCCCGAGTAGCTGGGATTACAAGCATGAGCCACCACACCCAGCTAATTTTGTATTTTTAGTAGAGATGGGGTTTCTCCATGTTGGTCAGGCTGGTCTCGAACTCCCAACCTCAGGTGATGCACTTGCCTCGGCCTTCCAAAGTGCTGGGATTACAGGCGTGAGCCACTGTGCCTGGCTCCTTCAATCTACTCTTGACACAGTAGCCAGAAAATGCATGTTAAAAGCCAGACTGAGCTCCCCCTCAAAACACTTCACTGGCTCCCAACTTCTCTGGTAGCAAAAACCAAAGTCCTTCAATGGCTCAAGGCCTTTCCCTTTACCTACTGATCTCAGCCCTTATTCCTCTTACCCCAGTGGTATAATATAAAATATATTTGGCCTTTGTCCCCAGTTTCTGTCATAGAGCTCTTAAAATCCTTGAAATTTCCTGAGTGATAGAAGTGTCTTTCCGTGTTCATAATGAGCCCCTAAACTCCTGAGTTTATGCTAATGGATGATTTAGGGTGGGGGCCCTACATAGCCTCAGCATGGGGGCTAATCACCAGAAAGACCAAGTGATTGGAGGAATAGAGGGTTAGAACTTTGAGCTTCACCCACTGACCTCTGTGAAGGGGAGGAGAGGGCCGGAGATCAAGCTCTCTAAGTAGTCTTGAACAAAAGGATTTGATGAGAGAGTCCCTATAGTTGAACACATGTAGGTGCTGGACATTGGCTCACCTAGAGAGGGCATGGAAGCTCTGTGCCCTGCCCCCCAACCTTGCCCTGTGTACCTCTTCATCTGGCTGTTCATCTGTATACCTTATAATATCATTTATAATAAATCAGTAAACGTGTTATTCCTGAGTTCTGTGGGCTACTGGGGACACGGGAACCTCAGAAACCCGTTAGTCAGAAGTATGGGTGGCTTTGACTCATGATTGCTATCTGAAGTGGGGGCAAGCTTGTAGGGCTGAGCCCTCACCTGTGGGATCTGACACTATTGCCAGGTGGATAGAATTGAAATGAATTATAGGACACCAAGTTGATATAATTGCTTCTGTAAAGGCAGAAGGAAATTTATACCCTCAGAAGTTTTGATGGTTTGAATCTATAAAACAAACTGACAATAGATTAACAGGAGAAAAGACATATCGATTTATCAACTTGCAAGCTAGCGAGAGGCAAACAAAGTATGAAACTCAAAGAAGAGCCAAATGGCTGAAGCTTAAATAGGACCCTGAGCTACAGAAAGAAACCGGGGCCTCTGATGGGGAGGTGGTGACCAAAGTCATTGAAAGGTGATGGTAGAGTAAGTGTGTGGCAAGCAAAAGTTTTCTTCTTATACAGATAAAAAGTCTTTCCGACTAGAAAAATGGTTTTAAAAAATAGGTGAAAAGTCTGTCCAATCAGATGTGGTGGCTCACACCTATAACCCCAATACTTTGGGAGGCTGAGGACTGAGGATTACTTGAGCCCAAGAATTTGAGACCTGTCTGGGCAACATGGCAAAACCCCATCTCTACAAAAAATATAAAAGGTTAACCAGGCGTGGTGGCACACACCTGTAGTCCCAGCTACTCGGCAGACTGAGGTGGGAGGATCACCTGAACCCAGGGAGGTTGAGGCTGCAGTGAGCTGTGATTGCATTACTGTTCTCCAGCCTGGGCAACAAAGTGAGACTCTGTCTAGAAAAAAAACAAACAACAACAACAACGAAAAAACCTGTCCAGGTACATTGTCCTGGGCTCTCCTGAGACACAAGTTCATCTTCTCTAGTTAGTGTAGATTCCAAGGAGGGGGTCTAAGACAATTGCATTTCTTCTGCAGAAACTTCCCTTAATCAGATAGAGGAAGTTTAGAGAAAGTCCCTCCCTGCCTGTAGATGGGGGAGGGTGGTGGGGTGAGGCAAGAGAAAATCAGACAGTCCTTGGTTCTGAGATTTATTTCTAAGCCCTTTCAATTTCCCCCTTAAAAGTACTCAGCCATGCCAAAGTGCCACAACTTGGGGCATTATTTGCTAAGCTCCAATACTTGGTATGTGGGGAAATCACCAACTTCCACTTATCTGGTCACAGAAATGTGCTGCATTGAATGTGAGAATAGAGTGAAAACTATTTTTTTCATTACACTCCCTCCCATACACGCACATTGCACCCTGGCTATACTAGCCTTGCAATTCTTCCATCACAAAGCCTCAGGGCTTTGCCCTGGGTGTTCCCTCAGCCTAAAACAGGTTCTCTTAGATGTCTATATTGGTCACTTCCTCTTTCCTTTCATGTCTTTGCTGAAAGGTCACATTCTCAAGGCAGCCTATTCTGACTACCGATTTATTTATGTATGTATTTATTTTATTTATTTATCTTTTTGAGACGGAGTCTCGCTCTGTTGCCCAGGCTGGAGTGCAGTGGTGTGATCTCAGCTCACTGCAACCTCCACCTCCCAGGTTCAAGCGATTCTCGTGCCTCAGCCTCCTGAGTAGCTGGGATTACAGGTGCCCATCACTACACCCAGCTAATTTTTTTGAATTTTTAGTAGAGATGGGGTTTCTCCATGTTGGCCAGGCTGGTCTTGTACTCCCGAACTCAGGTGATCCGCCCACCTCTGCCTCCCAAAGTTCTGGAATTATAAGTGTGAGCCACCACACCCAGCCCTGTCCACCCATTTAAATTGTAATCTAACATTTTACCTGGTGTATTTTTTTGTCTTGTAAAAAGAATTCAACATCTAAACTGTTGGAACTTTAAATTTTTTGGACCTTAAAGGAACGTGCTTATGGAGCCTGAGTCACTTGACAGGCAGCTGTAACCTAAGCAGCTATAACCTAGGCAGCTGTAGCCTTTGTTTCTCTCATCATAGATTAACCTTCTTCTTTATCTATATGGTTTTGTAAAATGTTGTAAGTGACTAATGGGCTCCAGAGAAGACCCCTTTCCTCTTGACTGTTGATCTTCATTATAGATTACCTTTCCTCTTAACTCTCTCACACTAAGGCTTATGACTAGCACATTGTCTAAGAAGGAACGTTAAATATACTCTTAAGTTGGGAAGAAAATGAAAACAAGCTGTATGGAAAGGAAAACAAATCATAACTAATTTATAACCCATAAATCAGCTTTCTATGGAAAATTTTGCCGGCACAGTGGCTTATAGGCTGGGCATGGTGGTTTACCCTATAATCCCAGCACTTTGGAAGGTCAAGGTGGGAGGATTTCTTGAGCCCAGGAATTTGAGACCAGCTTTGGTAACATAGTGATGTTATATATAAAGTTTCGGTGCCACAAAAGAAATAGCACTCGAATAAAAATTTTCTTTTTGATTCTCAGGAAGGCAAGGTACTTCTATAGAAGGGTGTGCCCTTACAGATGGAGCAATGGTGAGTGCACACTTGGACAAGGGAGGGGAAGGAATTCTTATCCCTGACGCACATGGCCCCTGCTGCTGTGTCGTTCCCTTATTGGCTAGGGTTAGACCGCACAGGCTAAACTAATTCTGAGTGGGTAATTTAAAGAGAGTGATGGGGTGAGGGGTTTGATGGGAAAAATGGTTACGACAGAGCAGGTAATCGGAATGAGTCAGGGTGGAGTAAGTAATCACAAAAGGTTGCTATATGAGGAAGTTAAGTTTAAAAGTAGAAGGCAAATAATTGAACATACTGACATATTGATTCTTTGAAAAGAAATTTAGGACCCATATCTAACAACCCCTCCCCTTGTATTTCCTTACAGCTTTCTTTTCAAACTTTTTTTAGCATGCCTTGGCTTAGTTGTTTTGCTTGATTTTCCAAAAGAAGAAGCTTCTCTGGATAAGGTGGAGGATAGTTAAGGGAGGTTTTATTAAGTGCCATTTTTATGAGCCTCTGCATCAACCCACCGATGCATGGTATGACACAGCACCCAACAAGAGTAAGTACACCTATTATGGCTGCGAGGGAAGTAAGAATTTAGACTATTATTGCTTTCCATTTACCAAACCACTTTTCTAGCCATCCTGTAAAGGGATCATTTACCCCTGAGTTGCTGGCTAACTCATTGGATAGAGCAATCAGACCTTACAATGCCTTTGTTATACTTCCATTGGGGCAGTGTTGTTTGGGATGAAGGTGCAACATTGAGTTTTAATCATGATGCAAACTCCTCCTCTTTCTGTTAATATCATGTCTAAGGCTAGCCTATTTTCCCAAGCCATCTGGCTAGTATCCTCTAATTGTTCAGCTATTCCTTTAACAACATCTCTAGTGTAGTTAATAAATCGCTGTTGGTTGTAGTAGATGTAGTTTATCCAATCTACATTTTTATTGTCACCTACCAAAATATTGACTCAAATCCTGCAGCTATTTGATTTCAGGCTTTAAATTGATCTGGTATTCCCCCATGGGACTCTAATTGTGTCTAAATAAACATGAGAGTTGAAAGACCCATAAGGGGCTTCCCTCGCTTTACGATGTCTTATTTTTCCTTCCTCTGGTTGATGAAACGCCTTGGCAAAAGGGATAGCCAATTGAACTAAAGCACAAATGCCACTTCAGTTATTGGCAGAGTGTCCAGTAAAGGTCCATCACAATACCACCACACATCTGCTCGGGGATGAATAAGGGCTGACTGATTGATAAGCTCTTGAAAATTCTTAAGCTCACTGCATCCCTTCAGGTCTCCAAGGAATGCTAAGTTTCCTCCCTGTTGTGAGAGACATGAAGTGAACTTAGTGTTGGGAGATGGAAGCTGGATGGCCCTTGGGGGCTGACCCGCAGGGTGCCAGACTTTGGGGTATAGCAGAGAGAGAGCTTGGCACAACTTATTACTCCAGGCTGTAGAATCCTGGAAAAGGGCTACCATGCAGCCTACACATGGTCGACTGGAGGATTACCCTAGTGGAAAGGGGACAGTCTGGGCCTCTGGCCTGCTGTGTGCACAAGCATAACAATTGCTTTTGTTTAATGTGTGGACGGAATATTTGATCTAGTCCAACCAGGCATTTGCATCTTGGTATCCTGTCTTAATTGCCAAAGTTTGTTTTAAGTGTTTAACTTTTATGATCCTCTAGTAAAATGAATGCATGGTTTTAGGAAATTACAAAAACCAGTTGGGGCAGTCCATCCTTGCTCTTTAGTGGTCCACAGAACGTTGGACCAACTATGGCATGAAAGCTCTACATCGGGGGGCAAGACTCCTGGTTGGCACTGGGGTCTTTATTGAAATCTCCCCAGATTAAATGGTCCCAATTTACTAAGGCCCAGTCTGGGGAGAGTCAGGAGAGACAGAGGTACTTTTCTGAAGTAGAGAGCTGTCTTTGACTTGGCAAGTCCCCACAAGGTATAACAAAGCAAGTATCAAATGCAATAGTTTGAGGCAAAATTGACTTGCTTATGTTATAACTAGATGGTCAGCAATAGAGCGAGGAAAGAAGCAAGAGTATTTGAATAGATGAAAGGGAGTTAAATTGTTCTTAGCTTTAGTTTGGTAGGGTTTTCCCCTGGGACCATGGCCCACGACTCTAGAGGGGGTTTGGCGCTTTGTTTTTCCTTTTTCTTTTCTTTTTTTTTGAGACAGAGTCTAGCTCTGTTGCCCAGGCTACAGTGCAGTGGCGGGAACTTGGCTCACTGCAAGCTCCGCCTGCAGGGTTCACACCATTCCCCTGCCTCAGCCTCCCAAGTAGCCGGGACTACAGGCACCCACCACCACACCTGGCTAATTTTTTTTTTTTTTTTGTATTTTTAGTAGAGATGGGGTTTCACCGTGTTAGCCAGGATGGTCTTGATCTCCTGACCTTGTGATCTGCCCACCTTGGCCTCCCAAAGTGCTGGGATTACAGGCATGAGCCCAGCCAGGGCTTTCTTGACTCGGGTGTAATGTGTCATCCTCTTTCTGCTGTACAAATGGCAGTCTCCGTGGTTAGCAGCACAAGGTAGGGTCCTTCCCAGGTGGCTCGAGTTTTCCTTCTTTCCACCCTTTGATGAGAACGTGATCCTCAGGCTGGTGCTGGTTTACCGGAGATTCTAGGAGTGGTACCTGTGCTCAAAGACTTTAGTTTTGAGGGAAAGGAAAGTGGAAGATAAACCAAGTAAATGATTTCTAAGAAATTCATTTTTTGTTTTAAATGTAGGGATATTAGCAGTGGACTTTATAGCCCTTGGTGCCTTCTTACTGAGAAATTTCCTTTAGCACCTATTTGTATTAGTTTTTAGACCAAAGAAAGTCAAACACCATTTTATATTTGATAACGCTTCCTGTATGATTTTTATACCTGATAAGCTAAATTTCGACTTTGTATTAGTATGTTATTAATGTTACAATCAATTTTAATAAAATCATGTAGACATATTTATCTAATTTTAACATCTAACCATAAGGTAAGATTTTTATAGACTCTTTTTAACCTTTTATAATTTTTGTTAAAGAGCAGGTTAGTGCTTTAAGAAAAATCCATTGTGCTTTTATTTTAATGTCCAGTTCACAGAAAAACTGGATGATACCCTTTTAACTTTAGCCAATATGTTTACACACAGAATTTCCTTTATAATTAACATTTTAAAACTTGCTTAAACCTTCAAAACAAAGTTTTTTTTTTAACCTTTTAATGTAGGTAAAAATCCACATTCTTATGCCTCCTTATAATCCTTTTATTAAAAGTATATTTTACTTTCCTTATACACCTTGCATATAAACTGTTTCTTCAATAGTTTTATATTCAGGAGTCCTAATTACTGTTACATTATACAACATTTCTTGCATAAATTCCCTTTTATAACACACTTTTTTTTTTCACGACTTTCACAGACAATTCGTTGACATGCCTCAACTTTCTGACTTGTTGCAAATGTCCCTTTCTTTAAACAACCAGTTAATTTATTTTAGGACAAGAATGTACCATATAACATTCTTTTTATGTAAATTCTCCTCCCACCCTCCCTCCTTTTTTTTCCCCAAAGATGATAACCATTCTTTTCCAAAGCAAACTTCCTTCATGTCTGTGGACTAGACTGCCTAAGGCCATAAGATTAGAAGTTAGGATAATACATGTTACACTGTTAACTTTTAGCAAACTTTACTTTTGTTGAAAACTTTGTAAGTTTGGGATTTCAATTATCCTTTGCTATTAATAAGACCTTGTTTAGTCCAAATTAACTCAGAATTGGTATAGATGGTTCCTTCATGGTTCTGTAAGTACTTTAAGGCTTGGCTGAGTGCAAACAGCTCACACATTTGAACAGACCAAGTGTTGGGCAATTTTCCTGGCTCTATTTCTACAGGAGTTTCTCCATCAATCACTGAATACCCATTGTGTCTTTTCCCTCAATCACCCGGAGGAACCATCTATGAATAAGTGCCATCCAGTCTGGAAGGGGGTGTCTCCTGGGTCTGGTCAAACCTTTGTATGGTAATCAATGAAATCTAAACATGTATGTTCCTTCCTTAGATTTGGATTTCTTGTCAGGAAACTTGCTAGGTTGAGTGAATTATCAGTGGTCAATGTTAAATCATCCTTTTCTAACAGAATGGCCTCATACTTAAAGATTCTGGCGTCAGTAAGCCATCTCCCTGCTCTTTGGTTTAAGATAGTTCTAACTTGGTGCGACTTGCTTACTGTCAATTTTCCTCCAAAGGTTAACTTTCTGCTTTCCTTGACTAGTATTGCTGTAGCCGCGATGCATTGAGGCCATCCATAAGTGACTGGGCCTGAGACCTTTGATAGGAAGGCTACGGGCTGCTGGCAGCCTCCGTGTTCTTGAGTCAGCCTTCCTAAAGCTACCCCACTGCCCACATTAACAGAAATGTAGAATGGCTTTTCTAGGGAGGGTAAGGCTAAAACAGGGGCAGTTATGAGCCTTTCCTTCAGCTTCTTGACTTGATCACCTTCCTCAGAAGTCCACGGGAGATGGTTAGGCTTCTCCTGGGCAAGTTTTTGATATAACAGTTTACTGTGCAGTGCATATGAGTCAATCCATAAGCGACAGTATCCGACTAACTCTAAAAAGTTCCCGAGTTCTTGTTTAGTCAAGGGTAAGGACACGATTCCCTCGATTCATTCAGGCCATATTCTTCACTTGCCTGCACTTATTAAGTGGCCTAAATATTTAACTTCGGGCTCTACATACTGAAGCTTTCTTTTTGAGACTCGTAGCCTCTCAAACTGCAGATGGTTAAGAATATGCGTAGAGAAGTCAGTTACCTTCTCTATATCTTCATCAGATATGAGAATGTCGTCCATGTACTGAAGAAGGTATATTTGTTCTGGAAGGCATATTTGTTCTGGGATGACAACTTTTTCTAGTACTTGTTCTAAAATGTGGCCGAAAAGATTAGGGGAGTCTGTGAACCCTTGGGGTAAGACTGTCCATCGATATTGTTGTTTCCGCCCTGAGTGGGGATCCTCCCACTCAAAAGCAAATATATCTCAGCTATCTTCAGTGAGGGAACATGCCCAAAAAGCATCCTTCAAATCTATTACAGTAAACCATTGATGATTATATGGACTGGCAGTATTGGGGTGTTATAAGGGGACATACAGGGCTCGAGAAGCCCATCCTTAATAAGCCCTTTGATTATAGGTTTTAACCCTATCCTACCTTCTAGGGGAATAGGGTATTGCTTCCTTCTTACTACTTCTCCCAGGATTTTTAGCTTGATGTGGATCAGAGGGACTTGGAGTTTCCCTCGGTTTTCTTCTTCGGACCAGATATTAGGATTAATATATCTTTCATCTGTAGTTGTGAGTAGGTTTAATGAGGTGAGGAATCCTCTTGGGCTGACTTGTAGACCTATGCCTAACTTTAACATTAAATTCCTCCCCAGTAAATTAGTTCCTGCTTCAGGGATTAACAAGAACTGAATATAAGCTAACGATCCTGGTATCTAACTTCTGTGCTTTCTAAAATTTTTGCTCTAAATCCTTCCCCTTTTACCCCAGAGACTAAAAGTTCCTCTGAGGAGGAGACAACATTAGATGGGAGGGAAACAAACAGAGGAGCAGGCAGTCCCTGAGTTGACTAAAAAGGTGATAAGCTGGCTTTGGATCCGTTTCCATCGGTCCTTACAGCCGCTCCTCAGACCCCAGCAGCAAAGATGATGAAGCAGATCGAGAGCAAGGCTGCTTTTCAGGAAGCCTTGAACACCACAGGTGATAAACTTGTAGTAGTTGACTTCTCAGCCACGTGGTGTGGGCCTTGCAAAATGATCAAGCCTTTCTTTCATTCCCTCTCTGAAAAGTATTCCAATGTGGTATTCCTTGAAGTAGATGTGGATGACTGTCAGGATGTTGCTTCAGAGTGTGAAGTCAAATGCATGCCAACATTCCAGTTTTTTAAGAAGGGACAAAAGGTGGGTGAATTTTCTGGAGCCAATAAGGAAAAGCTTGAAGCCACCATTAATGAATTAGTCTAATCATGTTTTCTGAAAACATAACCAGCCATTGGCTATTTAAAACTTATAATTTTTTTAATTTACAAAAATATAAAATATGAAGACATAAACCCAGTTGCCATCTGCATGACAATAAAACATTCATTCTAAAAAAAAAAAAAAAAAAAAAAAAAAAAAAAAAGGTGCTAAGCTCATATTTAGATCCAACCTCAAAATTTATCAAGGGCTCCTGGTGGGACTCAAGATAAAAGAGAGAGCCTCTGAACCCCTTATTCTTCCTTGAAAGTCATGAGTGGAAGGGCTTCTTTTTCCTTTCTTAGTTTAGGACATCCTCATTTGAAGTGGCCTGTTCTTCCACATCTATAGCACCTATCTTGTCCTTCCTCCCTCTTAGTTCTGGGATTCCTTAACCCTGCTCCTCCATACTCTTTAGGGGGTCTGGATGAGGACCTTGGTCCTCCAGATGGAGGCTGGGGTCCTTTTAGAGAGGGGTCTTTAGGTTGCGAGGGAACAGGCTGGTGGGATGGTAACCCCAGTCAGGGTTATAAGGAGGAAGGATAACGTGAGTAGTGGGGGAATTGGAATGGGATCTGAGGTGGCAGCACTGTCTGAGGGGAAAGATTGGGGACACTGACTGGGGCACACTGAGTCTAGGGGATCCCATGCACTGGAGTCTTTAGGCATGACAGCTGGTTCCTCTGACTTTTCATTTTGAGGTGCTAGATTGGGTTCTTTCCAATTTAAGGGAAAAAGGAGGGCTGGTCCTTGCCTCCAACAAAGGGCATAGCCTAGTTCTTCTTGAGACACTGGACCTTTATCATTAACATATCGGATTAGAAGCTGACACGTTACATCCTCATTCGACCCAAACTTTGGCCAGAAGATTGAGGGTTTGAAGATGGGTCCCTGAGTCCAAATAAGACAGCAATATTTTATCATTTGTTGCTTTTTTCTATATTCAGTCCTTTCATTATCCTTCCAGTGTTTTAGCATGAGACCTAGGGGGCTATCTGGGGGGCTATCTTTGTTACCATCTTTATCCCCTTTGCTCCCTGTCTTGCTTGGGGTATTTCTCATCTTGATGGTTTTGAGGTAAGGTTCAAGTTTCAATTTCCCTTGCTGGAAATTTTTCAGCTTGTGGGGTGAGGCTCAATTTCCCCCACTGGCAATTTCTTGCCTTTTGGGATGAGGCTCACTTTCCCCACTGGAAATTTCTTGCCTTTTGTACTACTGGAGGTTCGTGTGAGGTTCAATCCCCCGCAGTGGGGATGTCTTGCCTCTTTTTAACCTCTATGCTACCCTGATGAAGGAGTACTTCACCGCCCCTCCCCACCCCCCGCGGCTTTCTTACCTTAGTCCCCACCACCAAGGAAATACTTTACCGGCTCCCGTGGCTTCTCCTTCCTTGATCTGTGCACAGAGTCATTGCTGCAGTATGTGAGAATCCTTTAAGCTTGGTGGCTGGCTTTTTTTTTGTCCCCTGCATTGCTGAGAGCTCGAGTTATTCCTTGCACTGGGTAGGTCTTGATTTCTCACCCCTGAAGTCATCTCAAGTGGGCGGTGTGCTCCTCCTTATGAGAGAGAACCAGAGACCATCCCTGGAGGGGAACGTAATCACAGGCAAGCCCCCAAATTGTTATATGTAAAGTTTTGGTGCGACAAAAGAAATAGCACCTGAATATAAAATTTTCTTTTTGATTCTCAGGAAGGCAAGGTACTTCTACAGAAGGGTGCGCCCTCACAGTTGGAGCAATGGTGAGTGCACACTTGGACAAGGGAGGGGAAAGAATTCTTATCCCTGATGCAGGTGGCCCCTGCTGCTATGCCCTTCCGCAATTGGCTAGAGTTAGACCACACAGGCTAAACTAATTCCAACTGGGTAATTTAAAGAGAGTGACGGGGTGATTGGTTTGGTGGGAAAAATGGTTATTACAGAGCAGGTAATCAGAATGAGTCAGGGTGGAGCAGGTAATCGAAAAAGTTTGCTTTATGAGGAAGTTAAGTTTAAAAGTAGAAGGCAAAGAATTGAACATACTGACATATTGATTCTTTGAAAAGAAATTTAGGACTCATATCTAACAGTAAGACTCCTGTCTCTACAAAAAAAATTCAAAATTAACCAGATGTGGCATGCGCCTGTGGTACCAGCTACTCAGGAGGCTTAACTGGGAGAATTGCTTGAGCTCTCCCACCTCAGGAGTTCAAGGCTGAAATGGGCTATGATCATGCCACTGCACTCAGATCTGGGCAACAGAGTGAGACTCTGTCTGGAAGAGGAGGAAGGGAAGGAAAGGGGAGGGAAGGGGAGGGGAAGGGAGGGGAGGGGAGGGAAAAAGCTTATAATCCTGGCTAGGCACAGTCCTGGCTCACATCTGTAATCCCAGCAATTTTGGAGGCTGAGGCAGTCAGGTCACTTGAGTCCAGGAGTTCTAGACCAGCCTGGGCAACATGATGAAACCCCATAACTGCAAAAAATACAAAAATTAGCCAGGTGTGGTGTCATACAACTGTAGTCCCACTTTGGGTAGCTGAGGTAGGAGGATCACTTGAGCCTGGGAGGTCAAGGCTGCAGTGAACCTGATTATGCCACTGAACTCCAGACTGGGTGACAGAGTGAGATCCTGTTTAAAAAAAAAAATACATAAAAATAATCTTTCTTTCTCTTTCTTCTCTCTCTCTCTCTCTCTCTCTCTCTCTCTCTCTCTCTCTCTCTGTCCCTTTCTCTTGTCTTTTCTTTTTTCTTTTTGAGACAGAGTTTCACTCTTGCTGCCCAGGCTGGAGTGCAATGGCATGATCTCACCCACTGCAGCCTCTGCCTCCCAGGTTCAAGTGATTCTCCTGCCTCAGCCTCCCAAGTAGCTGGGATTAGAGGCACCCACCACTATGCCTGGTTAATTTTTTTTGTATTTTTAGTGGAGATGGGGTGTCATCATGTTAGCCAGGCTGGTCTCAGACCCTTGACCTCAGGTGATCCGCCCACCACTGCCTCCCAAAGTGCTGGGATTACAGGAGTGAGCCACCATGCCCAGTAATAAATTTCAACAAATAAAATATTACAATCTTGTTACAGGAACATCAAGTTCATATGCCTGCTGCATAGTAATAGACCAATACACGGAGACAGCATGGTTTGCAGCAGAGAAAGAGTTTAATGATTGCAGGGCAGCCAAGTAGAAAGGCAAGAGGAATCCTCAAATCCATATCCTCTGGGGAGTTCTGGACTGGGATTTTTAAGGAGATTGTGGAGGGCAAGGGGCTGGAAAATTGCGGCTGTTGATTCATTGTGGTAAGGGGATGAAGTCATCAGGATGTGGAAACTTCATTCGTTGGTGAGTCAGCTTCTCATAGAATCCTACAGACCAGCTGGCATCAGTAGTTACAGTATGCAGGATCTGAAAGAATATCTCAAATGGAAAACAATATTTCACAATGCTTAAGTTGCTATCTCTAGAACAGTTAAGGGGAAGTATAATCTTGTGACAGAGTTTGTGTGATTCCGGTGCAGTGGGCAGTAAACAACTATGAGGAAACAGGTCAGAGAACAAGCTGACCTAATAATTAATGCTGAATGTGCTGCAAGCTTGGTTTGTTTTCATCTTCTCCCTCTCCCTTTTTCACTGATTAATTTTATAAAGTTTATAGGAACAGGTTTGATCCTGTTAAATTTCTTTTAATTTTGGAGCACTGACTTCATTTTTCTGCAGTCTGTATTTCCAGGATGGCTATTCCCAGTTTTTTTGCTGGAATAAACTCATTCAAACTGAATTCTGATTCTTTTGATTATTTCAAGTTGACAGTTCTATAGAGTTATATATACCTTGTTACCTGACACATCATTTAGCTATTTATTATTGTTATTTATTTCCTGTCTTTTATTTTATTTTCCACTAAAATATAAATTCCACAAGGGCAGAGATTTGCCTATTGGGTTAACCTGTATGTCCTCCAGAACCTAGTATTTCATGAGGTATATAAACCACTTTTTCTTTATATGTTTATTTTACTGGACACCTAGGTTGATTCCATATCTTGGCTATTGTGAATAGTGCTGCAATAAATAGGTGGAGGCCAATGTCTCTTCTATGTGAAGATTTTCTTTTCCTTGGATAACTTCCCAGTAGTAGGATTGCTGGATCATACAGTAGTTCTATTTATCTTTTTTTGAGATGGAATTTCCCTCTTGTCACCCAGGCTGGAGTGCAATGGCGCCATCTCAGCTCCCTGCAACCTCTGCCTCCTGGGTTCAAGCGATTCTCCTGTCTCAGCCTCTCAAGTAGCTGGGATTACAGGCACACACCACCATGCCCAGCTAATTTCTGTATTTTTAGTAGAAATGGGGCTTCACCATGCTGGCCAGGCTGGTCTCGAACTCCTGACCTCAGGTGATCCACCCACCTCAGCCTCCCAAAGTGCTGGGAATACAGGCGTGAGTTACCATTCCCGGTCCTATTTGTCATTTTTAAAGGGAGCTTCATACTGTTCTCCATAGTGGCTGTACAGGTTGCATTCTCAACAACAGTGTATACAAGAGCCCTTTTCTTGGCCAGGTGCAGTGACTCATCCCTATAATCCCAGCACTTCAGGAGGTTGAGGCAGGGGGATCACTTGAGCCCAGGAATTTGAGACCATCCTGGGCAACACAGTGAGACTCCATCTCTGAAAAAAAAAAAAAAAAAAAGAAAGAAAGAAAAATTCCCCATCTGCATCCTCACCAGCATTTGTTGTTTTTTGTCTTTTTGAAATTGTCATCCTAATTGGGGTGAGATAATACCTCACTGTGGTTTTGATTTGCATTTCCTTGATGATTGGTGATATTGAGCATTTTTCATTTATTTGTTGGATTTGACCATTTATATATCTTCTTCTGAGAAGTGTCTATTTCTATTATTTGCCCATTTTAAAATCAGATTATTTGTTATTTTGCTGTTGCAATATTTCAGTTCCTTGTATATTCTGCATATTAATTTCCTGTCAGATGAGTAATGTGCACATCTTTTCTCTCATTCTGTAGGTTGTCTTTTCACTCTGTTGATTGTTTCCTTTGCTGTGCAGAAGCTTTTTAGTTTGATATAATTCTGTTTGCTTATTTTTGCTTTTTATCCTATGCTTTTGAGGTCTTATTCATAAAATCTCCCAGACCAATGTCATGAAGCATTTTTCCTATGTTTTCTTCTGGTAATATTATTGTTTCGGGTTTTACATTTAGGTCTTTGATCCATGTTCAGTTGACTTTTGTATAGAGTGAGAGGTGGGGATCTAGTTTCATTCTTCTCTATATGCATATCTAGTTTATCTAGACACATTTTTTAGAGAGACTGTCCCTTCCCCCATGAGTGTTCTTAGCACCTGTTAAAAATCAGTTGGCTGTAGACATGTGGACTAATTTGGGAGTTCTCTATTTTGTTCTGTTGGTCTATGTGTCTGTTTCATGCCAGTATCATGCTGCTTTGATTACTCCAGCTTTGTAGTGTATTTTGAGGTCTGGTAGTGTGATGACTCCAGCTTTTTTCTTTTGCTCAGTATTGCTTTGGCTACTTGGGGTCTTTTGTGGTTCCATACAAATTTTAGGATATTTTTTCTATTTCTGTGAAGAAGGTCATTGTTATTTTAATAGCAATTGCACTTAATCTGTAGATTACTTGGGAGAGTACTGTCATTTTAAGAATATTAATCCTTTCAATCCATGAGCTTGAGACAGCTTTCCTTTTTTTTTTTTTTTTTTTTTGAGATAGGGTACCAGTCAGTCACCCAGGCTGGAGTCTGGAGTGCAGTGGTGCAATCTTGGCTCACTGTAATCTCTCCCTCCTGGGCTCAAGTGATCCTCCCACCTCAGTCTCTCCAGTAGCTGGGAATACAGGCATGTGCCATCACGCTTAGCTAATTTTTGTAGTTTTTGTGAGATGGATTCTTACCATGTTGTCCAGACTGGTCTGGAACTCCTGGACTTAAGTGTTCTGCTTGCCTCGGCCTCCCAAAGTGCTGGAATTACAGGAGTGAGCCACTGCACCCGCTGTCTTTCCATTTTTTCGGTATCCTCTTCAATTTTTTTCATCAGTGCTTTGTATTCCTTATAAAGGTATTTTACTTCCTTGGTTAAATTTATACCCAGGTATTTTATTTCATTTTATAGCTGTCGTCAATTGGATTGCCTTCTTGATTTCTTTATCAACTATTTAATTTTTCATATATAGGAGCACCACTGATTTTTGTATATTAATTTTTTATCTTACAACTGTACTAAATTTGTTTATCAGTGCAAAGTTTTTTGGTAGAATCTTTAGGTTTTTCTATATGTAAAATCATGGTGTCTGCAAACAGGGACAATCTGACTTTCTCCTTTCCCACTTGGATGCCCTTTATTTCTTTTTCTTGCCTTATTGCTCTGGCTAGGACTTCCAGTACTATGTTGAATAAGAGTGATCAAAGTGAGCAATCTTGTCATTTTAATTTTTATTTTTTTTGAGATAGAGTCTCACTCTGTCACCCAGGCTGGAGTGCAGCGGCCCAATCTCAGCTCACTGCAACCTCTGCCTCCTGGGTTCAAGCAATTCTTGTGCCTCAGCCTCCCAAGCAGCTGGGACTACAGGTGTGCCAGCACACTTGGATAATTTTTTGTATTTTTAGTAGAGACAGGATTTCACCATATTGGCCAGGCTGGTCTCAAACTCCTGGGCTCAAGTGATCTGCCCGCCTCAGCCTCCCAAAGTGCTGAGACTACAGGTGTGAGCCACTGTGCCCGGCTGGCAACTTTGACTTGTTCCAATTCTTACAGGAAAATCTTTTAGCTTTTCCCTATTCAGTGAGATGTTAGCTGAGGGTTGCCTTATTTATGCTGAGGTACTTTCTTTCTATACCTAATTTATTAAGGGTTTTAATCTTGAAGGGATGTTGTGTTTTATCAGAAGCTTGTTTTGCATCTATTGAAATGATAATATGCTTTTTGTCCTTAATTCTATTGATGCAATATATAACATTTATTGATATGGATATGTTGAACCATTTTTCCTTTCCTGGAATACATTCCGTGTGATCACTGCATATTATCTTTTTGATATGTTATTGGATTTGGTTTGCTAGTATTTTGTTGAAGATGTTTGTGTCTGTGTTCATCAGAGATACTGGCCTGTAGTTTTCTTTGTTTATTGTGTTGATTCTGGAATCAGGGTCATGCTGGCCTCATAGAATGAGTTAAGAAGAATTCTCTCTGCTTCAACATTTTGGAGTATAAGAAAAATTGGTATTAATCATTTAAAGGTTTGGCCGGGTGCAGTGGCTCACTCCTATAATCCCAGCACTTTGGGAGGCTGAGGAGGGTGGATCACCTGAGGTCAGGAATTCCAGACCAGGCTGGCCAACATGGCAAAACCCCATCTCTACTAAAAATACAAAACTAAGCTGGGTGTGGTGGCATGCGCCTATAGTCCCAGCTACTCAGGAAGCTGAGACAGGAGAATCACTTAAATCTGAGAGGCAGAGATTGCAGTGAGCTGGGACCATACCATTGCACTCAGACCTGGGCAACAGAGCAAGACTATGTTTCAAAAAAAAAAATTCTTTAAAGGTTTGGTAGAACTCAGCAGTGAAGCCATCTGGTCCCGGACTTTTCTTTGTTGAAGTACTTTTTATTAGTGATTCAATCTCAGTACTTGTTATTGATTTGTTCAGGTTTTCTATTTCTTCTCGGTAGGTTGTATGTGTCCAGGAATTTATCCATTTCCTCTAGGCTTTCTAATTTATTGGCACATCATTGTGCATAGTTGTCACTAATGAGTCTTTGTATTTCTATGACATCCATTACGATATCTTCATTTTTGGCTTTTGATTTTATGTATTTGGATCGTCTCTCTTTTTTTCTTAGTCTAATATTTTATTGATTTTTATTATCTTTTCAAAAATCAAACTTTTTGTTTCATTTATCTTTTGTGTGTTTTTTTTCAGTCTCCATTTTGTTTATTTCTGCTCTGTTCTTTATTATTTCTTTCCTTCTACTAAAATGGGGTTTGGTTATTTCTTTCCTTCTACTAATTTTGGGTTCTTGCTTTTCTAGTTCCTTGAGGTGCCATTAGGTGATTTATTAGAAATCTTGGAAATCTTTCTAGTTTTTAGATGTAGGCATTATTGCTATAAACTTGCCTCTTAATACTGCTTTTGCTGGGTCCCATAAGGTTTTCTTTTGTTTGTTTGATTTTTGTTTTGTTTTGTTTTGTTTTGTTTTTTTGAGATGGAGTCTTGTTCTGTCACCTAGGCTAGAGTGCAGTGGCATAATCTCGGTTCACTGCAACCTCTGCCTCCCGGGTTCAAGCAATCCTCCTGCCTCAGCCTCCCAAGTAGCTGGAATTACCAGCACCTGCCACTATACCTGGCTAAATTTTTTGTGTATATTTTTAGTAGAGATGGGGTTTCACCGTGTTAGCCAGGCTGGTCTCGAACTCCTAACCTCGTGATCCGCCTGCAACAAACTCCAAAGTGAGGGATTATAGGTGTTAGCCACTGTGTGCAGCCAAGTTTTGATATGTTGCCTGCCTGCCTGCCTGCCTTCCTTCCTTCATTCCTCTCTCTCTCCCCCTCCCTCCCTCCCTCCCTCCCTCCCTTTCTTTCTTTCTTTCTTTCTTTCTTTCTTTCTTTCTTTCTTTCTTTCTTTCTCCTTCTTTCTTTCCTTTCTTTTCCTTCCTTCTTTCCCCTTCCTTCCCCTTCCTTCCCCTTCCTTCCCCTTCCTCCCTTCCTCCCTTTCTCTCTTTCTTTCTTTCTTTCTTTCTTTCTTTCTTTCTTTCTTTCTTTCTTTCTTTCTTTCTTTCTTCCTTCCTTCCTTCCTTCCTTCCTTCCTTTTCTCTCTCTCTCTTTCTTTCTTTCTTTCTTTCTTTCTTTCTTTCTTTCTTTCTTTCTTTCTTTCTTTCTTTCTTTCTTTCTTTCTTTCTTTCTTTCCTTCTTTCCTTCCTTCCTTCCTTCCTTCCTTCTTTTCTCTCTCTTTCTTTCTTTCTTTCTTTCTTTTCTTTTCTTTTTCTTTCTTTTCTTTCTTTCTTTCGTTTTTGACTTGAAAAGCTTTGTTAAAGCAAATTTGCACCAGTTTACAAAACTTCCTGAAGTATGTTAACATACTATCCACTAAAACAATGCCTTAAAAGTTAGCTTTTCTAAAAAAACACATGTTCATTTTCACAAGGGCAATTTCATGTATTAAACTGTGTTTAGTGTTTTAAAAGAGTGATATTCCTCAAAATAAACTATGTAAAAAAGATTAATAGTCCTTCTCATTTATTTCCCCTAAGTTCCATGCCGTTCTGAAGAGGTGGATGTCTTATGCTCAGAATCCCTTCCTGAGCCACCCATCCCCTCAAAAGAATCCCTTTATCATGAACTTGTCTTCTGCTACCACACAATAGTCAATCTGATTTTATCCATGACTGGATTACTATATACATATCCCCATTTTCTATGACCTAACTTTCCCTCTCTTCATTTATGTAGTTTTCTATCGTCAATGAAAAGTCAAGAGAGATGTGAGTCTGATCTTATTTGTTACTCAAAAAATCTTATTTCTGACTGGATTCAGACTTGGAAGCAGAAGCTCACAGCCAGGAAAGTCTGAGTCTCTTGGCAGTTTGTTCCTGGGGCTTCTCTTTAGCCTCCTTCATGCTCTTGGACAAAAGTTTAGCGTATTCTGCAGCCTCTTCCTTATTTTTCTTAGTACGCTGCTTCTTCAGAGCAATACACCACCGTTTGTGCTGCAGGACACATGGAGCAACAAGATGCTGAATCTTGGGTGCTTTAGTCTGAGGTTTCTCACTTTCTTTGTTTAAGGGCTTTCTTACAAGATACTGGCAGACATCATTTTCTTTAGAGAGATGGAAAAGTTTGAGGATTCTGCTAGCTCTTTTGAGCCCCAGGTGACGAGGCACCATAGTATCAGTCAGTCCAGGAATATCTTTCTCTCCTTTTTTTTACAATAACCAAGTTGAGAATGCTCAGATTGGCATCCACAATGCAACCACAAACTGATTTTCTTTCTTTCTTTCTCCAGTTCTCCTTGGTCTGTAACAGGACCTTACTCAGTAGCAGGTGGACACGGCCATGGGTCATGACACCCTCCTTCATGAGGAAACCTTGTTTGTCATTCCCACCACTGATGTGGACCACATAACCCTTCCATTCTTCACCCAGAGAGTCAGCAGCAACTTCTGTGGCCATAGGCTTCTCATAAAAAGTATGAAGTTTGCGTTCTCTTCAGTGAGTTTCTGGCAGTCAGTGACTGGGAAGGAGATGCTCAGCTTCATCTTGAAGCAGCTGAATGCCTCTGAGGGTCCATGGAAAAGAGTGATATGTTGTGTTTCCAGTTTTATTTGCTTCAAGGAATTTTTTTTGATTTCCTGGTTAATTTCTTCTTCAACCCACTGGCCATTTGGGAGCATGTGGCTTAATTTTCATATATTTGTATAGTTTTAAATGTTACCTTTGTGGTTGATGCCTAGTTTTATTACACTGTGGTCAGATAAGATACCTGATATGATTTTTTTTTTTTTTGACACAGAGTCTTACTCTGTCACCCAGTGTTGGGAACAGGCCCCCAAATCTGGCTATAAACTGCCCCCAAAACTGGCCATAAACAAAATCTCTGCAGCACTGTGACATGTTTGTGATGGCCATGATGCCCATGCTGAAGGTTGTGGGTTTACCGAAATGAGGGCAAGGAACACCTGGTCCACCCAGGGTGGAAAACCACTTAAGGTGTTCCTAAGCCACAAACAATAGCATGAGCGATCTGTGCCTTAAGGACAGGTTCCTGCTGCAGATAACTAGCCAGATTCATCCCTTTGTTTTGGCCTATCCATTTGTTTCCCATTTTAGTTAATCTATAATCTATAGAAACAATGCTTATCACTGGCTTGCTGTCAATAAATATGTGGATAAAGCTCTGTTTGTGGCTCTCAGCTCTGAAGGCTGTCAGCCCCCTGATTTCCCACTCCACACCCTATATTTCTGCGTGTGTGTCTTTAATTCCTCTAGCGTCGCTGAGTTAGGGTCTCCACAACTGAGCTGGTCTCTGCACCCAGGCTGCAGTGCAGTGGCATGATTTTGGCTCACTGAAACCTCTGCCTCTGGGGTTCAAGCAATTCTCCTGCCTCAGCCTCCTGAATAGCTGGGATTGCAGGTGTATGCCACCACGCCCAGCTAATGTTTGTATTTTTTAGTAGAGATCGGATTTCACCATGTTGGCCAGGCTGGTCTTGAACTCCCTCCTGACCTCAAGTGATCTGCCCACCTGGGCCTCCCAAAGTACTGGGATTATAGGTGTGAGCCACTGCACCTAGCTTTTATATGATTTTGTTGTTGTTGTTCTTTGAGACAGAGTTTCACTCTGTCACCCAGGCTGGAGTGCAGTGGCCTGATCTTGGCTCACCGCAACCTCCAACCTCCCGAGTTGAAGCAATTCTCCTGCCTCAGCCTTCCTAGAAGCTGAGATTACAGGTGCCTGCCATCATGCCTGGCTAATTTTTGAATTTTTAGTAGAGACACGACTTCCCCGTGTTGGCCAGGCTGGTCTTGAACTCCTGACCTCAAGTAATCCACCTGCCTTGGCCTCCGAAAGTGCTGGGATTACAGGTGTGAGCCACCACACCTGGCCCAGTGTTGATATGATTTTGATTACAATTTTTTAAAAGACTTTTTTGTTTGTTTCATGTCGTAACATATGGTTAATCCTGGAGAATGTTCCATGTGCTAATAAGAATGTGTATTCTACAGCTGTTGAGTAAAATGTACTGTAAATGTCTCTCAGGTGCATTTGGTCTGTGGCGCTGTTTAAATCTGATGCTTCTTTGTTGATTTTCTGTCTAGATGATCTTTCCAATGCTAAGTGTGGGATGTTGAGGTCCTCAACTATTATTGCATTACAGTCTATCTCTCTCTTTAAATCTAATAATATTTCCCTTATATATCTGGGTGCTCCAGTGTTGGGTGTATGTATATTTAAAATTGTCATATTATTGTGCTGAATTGATGTTTCTATTATTATCTAATGGTCATCTTTGTTTCTTCTTACAACTTTTAACTTTAAGTCTATGTTGTCTGATATAAATGTAGCTACTCTTGCTCACTTTTGTTTTCATTTGCATGGAATATCTTTTTTCATCTCTTCACTTTTATTCTACGTGTATCTTTATAAGTGAAGTGAGTTTCCTGTAGCAGCATAGAGTTGGGCATTGGGTTTTAAAAAATACATTCAGCCAGTCTATATCTTTTAAATGGGGAATTTAATTCATTATATTCAAGCTTATTGTTGATAGGTAAAGACTTAATCCTGCCCTTTTATTGATTGTTTCCTGGTTGTTTTGTAAATCCTTTCTTAACTACTTCTCATGTGGTTTATTTTTGTGGTTGGGTGACTTTCTGTACTGATAAGGTTTGATTCCTTTATGTTTTTCCTTTGCTTATTGGCTTTACCAGTGAATTTTATAGTTTTGTATGTTTTTATGATGGTGGTTATCTTCTTTTCACTTCCAGATGTAAGAGTCTCTTGAGCATTCCTTGTAAGTTTGGTCTAGTGGTGATGAATTCCCTTAGATTTTGCTTGTCTGTGAAAAATTTTATCTCTCCATCATTTTTGAAGGAAAACTTTGCTGTGTATAATATTCTTGGCCAATAGTTTATCCTTCAGGACTTTGAATATATCATCCTGTTCTCTCCTGGCCTGAAAGGTTTCTGCAGACAAATTCACTGTTAGTCTAGTGGAGATTTCCTTATACTTGACTTGATGTTTTTCTCTTGTTGCTTTTAAAATTCTTTTTTTGTTTTTGACTTTTGACAATTTGAGTATAATGTGCCTCAGAGAAAACCCGTCTGGATTGAATATATTCGGGGTTGTTTGAGCTTCTTGAACCTGGATGTCTATCTCACTCCCAAGACTTGAGAATTTTTCTGCTATTATTTTATTAAGTATGTTTTTCTCATCTTTTTCCTTCTCTTCTCCTTCTAGAATGTCAACAATATGTGTATTTGTTTACTTAGTGGTGTTGCATAAATCCTGTAGGCTTTCTTTATTCTTTTAGTATTTTTTTTTCCTTTTGGTATACCTGTGTTATTTCAAAAGTCCTGTCTTCCAGTTCAGAAATTCTTTCCTCTGCTCAGTCTAGTCTGTTGTTGAAGCTCTCTTATTCATTTAATTCTTTTGCTACAGGATTTCTGTTTGGGTCTTTTAAATGATATATATCTCTTTGCTGAATTTCTTATTCAAATACTAAATTGTTTTCCAAATTTTATTGAATTGTCTATCTGTATTCTCTTATATCTCACTGAGTTTCTTTAAGATTATTATTTTGAATTCTTTTCTGGCATTTCATATATTTCCTTATGATTGGAGCCTGTTACTGGAGAATTATTATTTTCCTTTGGTGGTGACATGTTTCCTTGCTTTTTCATGGTTGATGTGCCCTTACGTTGATTTCTATGCATCTTAAGGAAAAGTAGCCTCATTATATTTTACAGAGTAGGCTTTGTATGAGAAGACTTGTTCAGACGAATGGGTCTTAGAGTGTTGGTTTGGTGTGGTGTATTGGTCTTGGTCTGAGGTTGATACAGTAGTGTAGTCTGTGTAATGTACTCAGGTGTAATCCACACTAGTGGTGTTTGTGTTTCTCAGTGGCCTACAATGAGAGAGTTTGTGGTGATGGCAGTGCAGCTTTGCCAGGTTCTGCACGTATGTACATAGGCATCCCTCTGGCCCAAGGATATATTGGATTTTTGGAGGCTTGGGTAACTGGCAGTGATTTGGCCACTTCAAGGGTAGATTTGCCCTGGATGGTACCGGCCAACTGTTCCTCCAGCCGGAAGTTTGGTGAGGGTAGGGGGACTTTGTTACCCTGTTGCACAGAATCAGAGTCACAGCTGATCTTGGGACCATGGTCTGCACAGCTAGGGTTGTGACATTCAGCCACCTATGCGGGCTTGGTGGAATGAGGATGGAGCCCCAGTGCTGGAGAGCAGCAGTGGCTACTGGACCCCAGAGTAGGGACCACTCCAGAGGGGGCTCTGGTTTCAAGACTGTGCTGTGCTACAGCAGCTTGGCTCACAGTGGGTGAGTGTTTGGGTGGTGCACACCTTATCCTACTCATCTGGGGCAATGCAGCTGTGTGAATTCCCACCAGCTTTCCGAACTGGATTCAGGGCTTGCAAGGATTGTGAGATTCTTCTGATGTAAGGACTTGTGGGTGTTTGTGGCAGCGATGGGGATAGGTGGGGCTCTTGTCCTTGACCTTCCCCTACAATGTGGAGTCTCTTCTGACTCCAGGCAGATGTGATCCATGTGGAGGAGATGGGGCTGCAGAGTCCTGGTGCCTCCATGCTGCCCTCCTGCACTTCTAATCACCACAACTATAGCTCTACTCCCCCACTGCACTCCAGCACTTTCCCTTCTACCCTCCGTTCAAATCTCAGCTCTGTAGTTATTGCCTTGGTCCTTTCTTGCTCAGGTGGGGTTCTGAATGTCTGGTATCTCTTGGCAGGCATCTTGCTTTTTCTTTTCCTAACTCAAAAGGCTTCTTCTTAAATCAGTCCCTTGTCAGGGGAATGCCATAACCCTTAAACCAGTGTTTCTCTACCTCAGGACCATTCTCTTTTTGGGTTGGATAATTCTTTGTTGTGGGTTGTCCTGTGCATGGTAGGATGCTTAGCAGCATGTCTGACCTCTACCCACTAGATGCCTCACCCCACATTGTGACACTCAAAAATGTCACATTTTATGCATTGCCAAATATCTCTGGGGAACAAAATCACCCCCAAGTTGAGAATCACTGCCTTAGACCATCAGATCTACCCTGGAGCTAAGGGCATGGGCCAGCTTGCTTTAGGGGTGCTTGAGTTACATGAGGGAGAGTGAGATACTGAATAAAATCTGGGTCCTGTTCTGAAGGAGAAAGGTGAGAATGGATGGCAGCCAACAACGTTCATTATACCTCCATTAATCAAATATGTCTCCAGATCTGGAACATATTTCAGCTTTCCTGTAAATCAGGCTATATGTGGGAAAATTGAAAAATATGTTTAGAATTTTGATGTTTGGGCAGAGAAGAACTTCCAGTCAGACATCAACCTTATTTAGAACATCAAAGGAGACAGATGCTCCTTTTTCTGCCCTATGGTTGGCGGAAGATGGAGAGAGAAGCGCTACAATGTTGTATTGGGAAAGAGGCAACCTTCCCAAGAGTCCTTGGGAAGCTCTACTTAAGCAGTCTTTGCAAAGACCTTCTTTTAAATTAGGCTTAGACTGGACTTTTCTGACTTTTGTGGCTTGAGGAATAGCAAAGAGCTATCAGGATCTCCTGATTCTCCCTGCCAAAGAGTTTCTTAGTTTAAATTATTCCAGATATGTTGTGTAAAGCCAAAAAAATTTTATTTTCAGAACACGTTTTTAAATCTTAGGAAAATCAGTGAGATAGCATACTCATAATAATTAAAATCTAGGCTTTGCTATTCTGGAGTGAGTCATTTATTTATTCATTCATTTTATGTATTCAGCAAATGTTGAGTGCCTGATATGTGCCTGTTATGTGAGGAAAACAAAGTCCCAGTTCTTGCAGTGTTGAATGTCTGGTAAAGGCAACACATGTCCTGAAATTGAACACCTAAGACCTGACTCAAACAAATGCACTTTCTCCCCTAAAATTGATCTATTCTTGCTCTGGCACCCTACTGGCCTCTAGGAACTATGGAAACAAATCTTGAATTTGCCAGTTAGTTTATCTCAATCTTTTCAAATTTAAATGATCTCTTTTCTGGTTCCACCTGTTTTGGATATATGCCCCATTGTTCAGATTTCCTTCTTCAGTCCCTTTGGATGCCCTCTGAGAACAAGATGAGCTGCAGTTGTCTGATTGGTAAAAAGGGTCCTTGAACACATATCCACAGGCTCTTTGAGAAGCTCTCTTGCTTTTCTGGTCTTTCCAGTCTCTCTCCTTAGCCATCTTGTTGATATCTAATGCTGAGTTTTAAGACTCATGAACTCATGGCACATTCTCTTGCCTTAGTTCATCTCCAGTGGTTTGCTCCTTTTGACCCACCCTGCACTTTCAGGCCCACTTGCAGAATGGGTGATCCACCCTTTCACCCTAGTTGTGGCAATCTCTTGGCTACTTTGCCACCTGTCTTCCATGGCACCGTAAAGAATCCAGACACACCTGGATTCCTTCCAAGAACACATAAATCTCAAGTATGCCTGAAAGTCCCAATTTTGGCTTTCCTCTTTTGACCATTCCCTGCTATTATTTTTACAATGCTGAAACCATCCTACATTTCCATTAGGTGATCTACTTCCCCCAATTCCATGCTGGGCATGGGTCACCTGCTTTACAATTTGCCCTCAACTAATCTCACCCCCAAAGTGATTGGTGGAAGTTCTGCTTTCTTTCCTGTTGCCATGGAAACCAGTCACCTGTCTTTCCCTCCTCTCCTGACTTCTAAGTCTCAGTCATGTTTTTTTCTGTGGGCATTGAATACCCAACTCCCAGCTGTTTCTTAGATCCCACAGCTATGCCTCTCGAACTGTCTCCATGGGAATAGCTCTCTTCTCTCCACATTCATCAAACGCTGTAGACTTCTTGCTAACCATAGACTGGACCTCAGGGCTTGCCCAGGGTTAGACTTTTCTAGACATCTCTGAGCATTCACTGGATCTGGAAGCTGAGTCCATTCCTGGGCCACTGGGCTACTTCTATAGAGCCTATAGATCACCCATCACTGCTCAAAGCTAGGGTTATCCTCTGGCTTTCAGATGCATCTCTAGGCCATCTTCCATCTCTAGGCCATCAACCAGCCATGCACAGATGGAGGCCCCTCTCCTAGTCCTGGACACAGAGATATGATGGAAAGAAATACAGATTCTTCAAATAATCTGTATGTCTTTCAAGAGGAAATAGAGCTGGTGTTGGGCAGATCTGAGCTGGGGTGGATGGAAAGAAATTTCTAGTGATTGGATAGCCACTGAGCTGAAAACTAAGTATATATGTCTGATTGTCTTCTCGAAATTACACAATTTACGAGTTATGCTAGAAAATGAAGGCTTAGACTGGGTGCAGTGGTTCACAGCTGTCATCTCAGCACTTTGGGAGGCCGAGGTGGGCAGATCACCTGAAGTCAGGAGTTCAAGACCAGCCTGACCAATATGGTGAAACCCTGTCTCTACTAAAAATACAAAAATTAGCTGGGCGTGGTGGTGGGTGCCTGTAGTCCCAGCTACTCGGGAGTCTGAGACAGGAGAATTACTTGAACCCAGGAGGTGGAGGCTGCAGTGACCTGAGATCGTGCCACTGCACTCCAGCCTGGGTGACAGAGTGAGACTCTGTCTCCAAAAAAAAAAAAAAAAAGAAAGAAAAGAAAGAAAGAAAGAAAACAAAGGCTTAAACAGGTAGAAATCACAGGCAGATGGCAACATGATTTAACCGGTCTATGTGAGACTTCACCAAGGTCTTTCTGACTTCAAGGTTTATATTCAAGGTGCCAAGCTCCTGTCACCTGACTGAATCCTCATACCTGAAAGAGCTATTGTTCCTTTCTGGATTGTGTGACCAGTATCTGTAACTGTGACTCAGTAGTCCCAAGACCATGGTTCCAGCTCGGCCTCCATTTTGCTTTGATCTTGGGCAAGTTGTTTTCCCTTGTGGGCTTTGATTTCCCCAACTGTAAGCAAGAGTCAAAGAACATGAAGCCAAACATTATTGTTTTTAATTAATCATGAACAGTTCAATTTTTCCCATTGGGGTGTGCATTTTTATAAATTTTTGTATTTATAATGATTTGTTCTTATTATTTGAAATTTAAGTAAAAAGTTAAATTATATATTCTGTGATTTTTGTTTTTACATTTAGATTTATCTTCTATTTGTGAAACTGGGTTTTATATTAGAGTTGTGATATAAAGCTTTCTTTTAAAATGTATAAATTTTTTTAAAGTCAAATCTATTTACAGAAAATTATTAATAAGTAAATAATTATCCAGAGATGGCAAAAATCATGAAGTTGATATTTATCTCATTGAACTTTGGGAAGTACCAGGTCTAAAAGAGAGATGAGAAGATGCTTAGGATTTAACAGTGATGCTGTCTAACATTTGGACATTAAGAAAAATAAGAGGAACTGGATAAAGAAGACCAAACAAGAGGGGGTTGAATAGTAAGAGAGAAATTAAGAGTGTAACATAATTAGTCCTTGTGCTGCACTGCTCTGACCGCATGGTTGCCAAATGTATCAAAAAAGCTACCTTTTTTTTTTGGTCACTTCCAAGATGGCTGAATGGGAGCAGCTCTGGTCTGCAGCTCCCAGTGAGATCAACACAGAAGGGTGATTTTTGCATTTTCAACTGAGGTACCTGGTTCATCTCATTGGGATTCGTTGGACAGTGGGTGCAGCCCATGGAGGGTGAGCTGAAGCAGGGCGGGGCATTGCCTCACCCAGGAAGCACAAAGGGTCAGGGGATTTCCCTTTCCTAGCCAAGGGAAGCTGTGACAGACTGTACCTGGAGAAATGGTACACTCCTGACCAAATACTGCACTTTTCTCACTGTCTTAGCAACCTGCAGACCAGGAGATACCCTCCCATGTCTGACTCAGCAGGTCCCACGCCCATGGAGCCTTGCTTACTGCTAGTGCGGCAGTCTGAGATTGACTTGTGATGCTGCAGCTTGACCAGTGGGGAGGGGCGTCCGCCATTGCTGAGGCTTGAGTGGTTCACAGTGTAAACAAAGTGAGTGGGAGGCACAAACTGGGTGGAGCCCACCGCAGCTCAGCAAGGCCTACTGCCTCTATAGATTCCCCCTCTGGGGGCAGGGAATAGTAGATCAAAAGGCAGCAGACAGCTTCTGCAGACTTAAACATCCCTATCTGACAGCTCTGAAGAGAGCAGTGGTTCTCTCAGCACAGCATTTGAGCTCTGAGAATGGACAGACTGCCTCCTCAAGCAGGTCCCTGTCCCCTGTGTAGCCTGACTGGGAAACACCTCCCAGTAGGGGCTGACAGACACCTCAAACAGGCAGGTGCCCCTCTGGGAAGGATCAGGCAGCAATATTTGCAGTTCTGCAGCCTCTGCTGGTGATACCCAGGTGAACAGGGTCTGGAGTGGACCTCCAGCAAATTCCAACAGACTTGCAGCTGAAGGGCCTGAATGTTAGAATGAAAACTAACAAACAGAAAGGAATAGCATCAACATCAACAAAAAAGACATCCACACCAAAACCCAATCTGTAGGTCACCAACATCAAAGACCAAAGGTAGATAAAACCACAAAGATGGGGAGAAACCAGAGCAGAAAAGCAGAAAATTCCAAAACACAGAGTGCCTCTTCTCCTCCAAAAGATTGCAGCTCCTTGCCAGCAACGGAACAAAACTGGATGGAGAATGAGTTTCACAAGTTGACAGAAGTAGGCTTCAGAAGGTCAGTAAGAAGAAACTTCTCTAAGCTAAAGGAGCATGTTCTAACCCATCGCCAGGAAGTTAAAAACCTTGAAAAAAGGTTAGACGAATGGCTAACAAGAATAAACACTGTAGAGAAGACCTTAAATTACCCGATGGAGCTGAAAACCATGGCATGAGAACTTCATGATGCATGCACAAGCTTCAGTAGCCAATTTGATCAAGTGGAAGAAAGGATATCAGTGATTGAAGATCAAATTAATGAAATAAAGTGAGAAGACAAGATTAGAGAACAAGGAGGGAAAAGAAATGAACAAAGTCTCCAAGAAATATGGGACTATGTGAAAAGACCAAATCTACACTTGACTGGTATACCAGAAAATGACGGGGAGAATGGAACCAAGTTAGAAAATACCCTTCAGGATAATGTGCAGGAGAACTTCCCCAACCTAGCAAGGCAGGCCAACATTCAATTTCAGGAAATACAGAGAACAACACAAAGATACTCCTCGAGAAGAGCAACCCCAAGACACATAATTGTCAGAGTCACCAAGGTTGAAATGAAGGAAAAGATGTTAAGGGCAGCCAGAGAGAAAGGTCGGGTTACCCACAAAGGGAAGTCCATCAGACTAACAGCGGATCTCTCAGCAGAAACCCTACAAGCCAGAAGAGACTGGGGGCCAATATTCAACATTCTTAAAGAAAAGAATTTTCAACCCAGAATCTCATATCTAGGCAAACTAAGCTTCATAAGTGAAGGAGAAATAAAATATTTTACAGACAAGCAAATGCTGAGAGATTTTGTCACCACCAGGCCTGCCTTACAAGAGGTCATGAAGGAAGCACTAAACATGGAAAGAAACAACTGGTACCAGCCACTGCAAAAACATGCCAAATGATAAAGACCATCAATGTTATGAAGAAACTGCATGAATTAATGGGCAAAATAACCAGCTAACATCATAATGACAGGATCAAATTCACACATAACAATATTAACCTTAAATGTAAATGGGCTAAATGCCCCAATTAAAAGACACAGGCTGGCAAATTGGATAAAGAGTCAAGATCCATCAGTGTGCTGTATTCAGGAGACCCATCTCACATGCAAAGATGCACACAGGGTCAAAATAAAGGGATTGAGGAAGATCTATTAAGCAAATGAAAAGAAAAAAAAAAAGCAGGAGTTGCAATCCTAGTCTCTGATAAAACAGACTTTGAGCCAACAAAGATCAAAAGAGACAAATAAGGCTACTACAAAATGATAAAGGGATCAATTCACCAAGAAGAGCTAACTATCCTAAATATATAAGCACCCAATACAGGAGCACCCAGATTCAAAAAGTAAGTCCTTAGAGACCTACAAAGAGACTTAGACTCCCACACAATAATAATCGGAGACTTTGACACCCCACTGTCAATATTAGACAGATCAATGAAACAGAAAGTTAATAAGGATATCCGGGACTTGAACTCAGCTCTGGATCAAGTGGACCTAATAGACATTTACAGAACTCTCCACCCCAAATCAACAGAATATACATTCTTCTCAGCACCACACCACACTTATTCTAAAATTGACCACATAATTGGTAGTAAAATACTTTGCAGCAAATGTAAAAGACAGAAATTATAACAAACTGTCTCTCAGACCACAGTGCAATCAAATTAGAACTCAGGATTAATAAACTCAGTCAAAACCACACAACTACATGGAAACCGAAACTGAACAACCTGCTCCTGAATGACTACGGGGTAAATAATGAAATGAAGGCAGAAATAAAGATGTTCTTTGAAACCAATGAGAATAAAGACACGATGTACCAGAGTCTCTGGGACACATTTAAAGCAGTGTGTAGAGGGAAATTTATAGCATTAAATGCCCACGACAGAAAGCAGGAAAGATCTAAAATTGACACCCTAACATCACAATTAAAAGAACTAGAGAAGCAAGAGCAAACACATTCAAAAACTAGCAAAAGGCAAGAAATAACTAAGATCAGAGCAGAACTGAAGGAGATAGAGACACAAAAAAACCCTTCAAAAAATCAATGAATCCAAGAGCTGGTTTTTTGAAAAGATCAACAAAATTGATAGATCACTAGCAAGAATAATAAAGAAGAAAAGAGAGAAGAATCAAATAGATGCAGTAAAACATGATAAAGGGGATATCACCACTGATCCCACAGAAATACAAACTACCATCAGAGAATACTATAAACACCTCTATGAAAATAAACTAGAAAATCTAGAAGAAATGGATAAGTTCCTGGACACATACACCCTCCCAAGACTAAACCAGGAAGAAGTTGAATCTCTGAATAGACTAATAACAGGTTCTAAAATTGAGGCAATAATTAATAGCCTACCAAACAAAAAAAGTAAAGGATCAGAAAGATTCACAACCAAATTCTACCAGCGGTACAAAAAGGAACTGGTACCATCCCTTCTGAAACTATTTCAATCAGTAGAAAAAAAGGGAATCCTCCCTAACTCATTTTATGAGGCTAGCATCATCCTGATACCAAAGCCTGGTAGAAACACAACAAAAAAAGAGGATTTTAGGCCAATATCCCTGATGAATATTGATGTGAAAATCCTCAATAAAATACTGGCAACCCAAATCCAGCAGCACATCAAAAGGCTTATCCACCACGATCAAGTGGGTTTCATCCCTGGGATGCAAGGTTGGTTCCACATATGCAAATCAATAAACACAATCCATCACATAAACAGAACCAACAACAAAAACCACATGATTTTCTCAATAGATGCAGAAAAGACTTTTGACAAAATTCAACAGCGCTTCATGCTAAAAACTCTCAATAAATTCGGTATTGATGGGATGTTTCCCAAAATGATAAGAGATATTTATGACAAACACACAGCCAATATCATACTGAATGGGCAAAAACTGGAAGCATTCCCTTTGAAAACTGGTACAAGGTAGGGATGCCCTCTCTCACCACTCCTATTCAACATAGTGTTGGAAGTTCTGACTAGGGCAATCAGGCAAGAGAAAGAAATAAAGGGTATTCAGTTAGGAAAAGAGGAAGTCAAATTTTCTTTGTTTGCAGATGACATGGTTATATATTTAGAAAACCCCATCATCTCAGCGCCAAATATCCTTAAGCTGATAAGCAACTTCAGCAAAGTCTCAGGATACAAAATCAATGTGCAAAAATCACAAGCATTCCTATACACCAATAATAGACAAAGGGAGAGCCAAATCATGAGGGAACTCCCATTTGCAATTGCTACAAAGAGAATAAAATACCTAGGAATGCAACTTACAAGGGATGTGAAGGACCTCTTCAAGGAGAACTACAAACCATTGCTCAGTGAAATAAAAGAGGACACAAACAAATTGAAGAACATGCTCGTGGATAGGAAGAATCAATATTGTGAAAATGGCCATACTGCCCGAAGTAATTTATAGATTCAATGTTATCCCCATCAAGCTACCACTGACTTTCTTCACAGAACTGGAAAAAACTACTTCAAGGTTCATATGGAACTAAAAAAGAGCCCACATAGCCAAGACAATCCTAAGCAAAAAGAACAGAGCTGGAGGCATCACGCTACCTGACTTCAAACTATACTACAAGGCTGCAGTAACCAAAACAGCATGGTGCTGGTACCAAAACAGAGATATAGACCAATGGAACAGAACAGAGGCCTCATAAATAACACCACACATCTACAACCTTCTGATCTTTGACAAACCTGACAAAAACAAGCAATGGGGAAAGGATTCCCTATTTAATAAATGATGTTGGGAAAACTGGCTAGCCATATGTAGAAAGCTGAAAGTGGATCCCTTCCTTACATCTTATACAAAAATTAACTCAGGATGGATTAAAGACTTAAGTATAAGACCTAACACCATAAAAACCCTAAAAGAAAACCTAGGCAATACCATTGAGGACATAGGCATGGACAAAGACTTCATGACTAAAGCACCAAAAGCAATGGCAACAAAAGCCAAGATAGACAAATGGGATCTAATTAAACTAAAGAGCTTTTGCACAGCAAAAGAAACTATCATCAGAGTGAACAGGCAACCTAAAGAATGGGAGAAAATCTTTGCAGTCTACCCATCTGACAAAGGGCTAATATCCAGAATCTACAAAGAACTTAAACAAATTTACAAGAAAAAAACAAACTGCCCCATCAAAAAGTGGGCAAAGGATAGGAACAGACACTTCTCAAAAAAAGACATTTATGCAGCCAACAGACATGAAAACATGCTCATCATCACTGATCATCAGAGAAATGCAAACCAAAACCACAATGAGATACCATCTCACGCCAGTTAGAATGGCAATCATTAAAAAGTCAGGAAACAACAGATGGTGGAGAGGATGTCGAGAAATAGGACATCTTTTTCACTGTTGGTAGGAGTGTAAATTAGTTCAACCATTGTGGAAGACAGTGTGGCGATTCCTCAAGGATCTAGAATTAGAAATACCATTTGATCCAGCCATCCCATTACTGGGTATGTACCCAAAGGATTACAAATCATGCTACTAGAAAGACACATGCACACGTATGTTTGTTGTGGCACTATTTACAATAGCAAAGACTTGGAACTAATCCAAATGTCCATCAATAATAGACTGGATTAAGAAAATATGGCACATATATGCCATGGAATACTATGCAGTCATAAAAAAGGATGAGTCCATGTCCTTTGCAAGGACATGGATGAAGCTGGAAACCGTCATTCTAAGCAAACTATCACAAGAATAGAAAACCAAACACCGCATGTTTACACTCATAGGTGGGAGTTGAACAACGAGAACACATGGACACAGGGCAGGGAACATCACATACTGGGGCCTGTTGGGGAGTGGGGGGCTGGGGGAGGGATAGCATTAGGAGAAGTACCTAATGTAAATGACGAGTTGATGGGTACAGCAAACCAGCATGGCATATGTGTACCTATGTAACAAACCTGCACGTTGTACATGTGTACTGTAAAACTTAAAGTATAATAAGATAAAAAATAAAAAAGTTACCTCAAGATATCCAGAGTTTCCCTTGAGAGGGGAGAGTCCCCTGCCAGCCTGGGTCAAAACATTTAACTAATGATGTAGGATGGGGTTAGCAATGATTCACATTTCCAGAAGCAATCCCTGCTGGCTATCACTGATTGTTTTGGAGGTGCGATATTCCCTCCTGGGCCAAAGAGGTGGAAGTTGAGAAGGAAGAAAGCAGTGAAGAGAATGAGAAAAGGGAAGAACTTGGAAGTCAAACGTGGTGGGAGTAGGAAAAAGCTTGGAAATTCAGTAAGAAGAAATTGAGCCTAAGGCAGAGCTGCACTGCCAATATATAAGGAGAAAATACAGCCGAAGAATGACCTTCATTCAAGAAAATAGAGTGCAATGAAATAAAAACAGTAAATAAAAAAGATAAATGGACCTAACCTTGAACTGTCCTGGTTTCTGAACTGGTATGCTTTATCCCCTGGGCATGGAACAGGCCAAAGTGCCTCTCAGTGGGGTTGCCAGAGCAAATAAAGTGTGTCCCATACACTACTTGGAACATTCTTCTACCAAAAAAATTGTTTGTTGCTTGCCTGAAATTCAAATCTCACTGGGTGTTTCGTACTCACTTATTTATTTTGTTTTTGCTTAATTTCTCTGTGAGGGCTTGCACTCTGGGAAAGGATCAACCCAGAGGAATATTTACTGGCTCTCAGGTTGCCTAACCATGCTATCATCTTGCTGTGACTGGGAAAAAAACTCCGTTTTCTTCTTATTCCCAATGTTTTACTTTGAAAAATGTCAAACCTACAGAAAATTTGTGAGAAATGTACAATGAACTTCCATATGCTTTTTATATGTCACTAATTTTACCATTTCTGTCACATTTTCTTCCTTTCTCTCCTTTTGTATGTGTGTATCCTTAGCTGAACCATTTGAGAGTTACAGATACCATGACATCTAAGCCCCAAAACACTCTGCATGTCTCTCAAAAATTAGAATATTTTCCTATATATAAGCATGATGCAAAGATCGCACTCAGGTCATATTTTTTTTTTTTTTTTTTTGTTGAGATGGAGTCTCACTCTGTCGCCCAGGCTGGAGTGCAGTGGTGCCATCTCAGCTCACTGCAAGCTCCGCCTCCCGGGTTTACGCCATTCTCCTGCCTCAGCCTCCCAAGTAGCTGGGACTACAGGCGCCCGCCACCTCGCCCGGCTAGTTTTTGTATTTTTTTTTTAGTAGAGATGGGGTTTCACTGTGTTCGCCAGGATGGTCTCGATCTCCTGACCTCGTGATCCGCCCGTCTCGGCTTCCCAAAGTGCTGGGATTACAGGCTTGAGCCATCAGGTCATATTTAACATTGACACAATACTGTCTTCTAATATGCAGTCTATATTTAAATTTCTGCAATTGGTCCTATACTGCTTTTTTGCACGGTTTCTAATTTTAATTTTCAATGTATATTTTTGGAGACTAGGTCTCGCTGTGTTGCCCAGTCTGGTCTCGGATTCTTGGGCTCAAGCATTCCTCCCATCTCAGCCACCAGAGCAGCTGGAACCACAGGTCCGTGCTGCCATGCTCAGGTCAGGCTTTCTTTTTTAATTCCAAGTTTGGGCAATGATCAGACTTTGCATTTATTTTCATGTCTCTTTAGTGTTCTTTAACGTAAAACAGTTTGCCAGCCCTTTCAAAATTTGTTCATGATATTGACATTTTTGAAGAGTTTAGGCCAGTTCTTCTGCAGATGTCTGATTGTTTTCCCATGACTAGACTTTGGTTAAACATTATTGGCAAGAATACGGCATAGGGTGTCGTTGTGTCACAGGTCTCAGTACATTACACAGCAGAGGACCTGTAATGTGAATTGTTTTAAAAATTGGTGATGTTGAATTTGCTCATTTAATTAAGGTGGTGTCTGCTGGATTTCTCCATCATAATCATTCCTTTTTTTTCTTTGTAATTAAAATATAACTAGTGATGTGCTACTTTGAGACTGCGTGAATATCCTGTTTCCCCATCTTTCTCCCAATGGTTTTAGTATCCACAGATGACTCCTTTGTGAATCAAATATTACTGTGGTAGTTATGAAATGGCAATTTTCTTTTCTTTTCTTTTTTTCTTTTTTTGAGACAGAATCTTGCTCTGTTGCCCAGGTTGGAGTGGAGTAGCACCATCTCAGGTCACTACAACCTCTGCTTCCCGGGTTCAGGTGATTCTCCTGCCTCAGCCTCCCAAGTAGATGGGATTACAGGCACACACCACGATGCCTGGCTAATTTTTGTATTTTTAATAGAGATGGTTTCACCATGTTGGCCAGGCTGGTCTCGAACTCCTGACGTCAAGTGACCCACCCACCTTGGCCTCCCAAAGCACTGAGATTACAGGCATGAACCACCACATCCAGCCATTGAAATGGCAATTTTCTATCATTTTTTCTTTTTTTTTGAGACAGAGTCTCACTCTGTCATCCAGGCAGGAGTGCAGTGGCATGATCTTGGCTCACTAAAACCTCCATCTCCTAGGGCCTGATTTTCCTGCCTCAGCCTCCTAAGCAGCTGGGATTACAGGTGTGTGCCACCAGGCCCAGCTATTTTTCATATTTTTAGTAGAGATGGGGTTTCATCATGTTGACCAGGCTGGTTTTGAACTCCTGACCTCAAATGACCTGCCTGCCTCAGCCTCCCAAACTGCTGGAATTATAGGCATGAGCCACTTTGCCTGACTGACAATTTTCTGTTTCTATCATTTTGTCTATGTTTATTAGTTGGCATTTTTCTATAAAAAGGACTTCCCTTCTCTTCCTAATCCCTTTAACATTTCTTTTTAATATAATATGAACTCATGAATTATATTTTATTGAGTATGAATTGCCCCAAATTTGATGAGTGGCAGCCCCCTTAAACTGGTTCTTGTATCTCTTTGACACATCTTCCTCAGTTTTTGAGCACTTTTAACATTTGTGGCACAAGATATTCCAGGCTCACCTGGAAATGAGCTATTCTTCCAAAGGGTCTGGTAAATGGTATTTAGAGAGCAAGATACGGGTGCTGTGTGTGCTCACTACTCTGTGGCAAAATTGCTTTTAGGGCCTTTCAGTGGACAGAACAGGAAAATACTTTGTCAAAACCATGAATTCATGATACCGCCAACTGATACCCAATCCAATAATATAGGATCTTCCTCCTCTCCTTCCCCTCATCTATATTTGTATCTTTTTTCTCCCACAGTGAAATTCCTGGTACCTCAAAATGTCAATAGATGTTTACTCAATTGCTCAATCTTGCAATATACACAAAATGGTTCCAGAATTGCCTCACCAACACCATTACCAAAAGCAAACATAGCAGGTAAGTTTAAGATTCTTTGTTTTTGTTTTTGTTTTGTCTTAGACTCTATTCCATTGAAGGTGTATAGTCAGAATACTTTGTTGCTGTGTCCAAAAATTGTTTGGATTAATTCTTTTTTCTTTCCAATCGTGTTACCAATTTGATTATAATCAAGTTTATTCATTTCTTTCACTTTCAGGTCTCTGTTCCCCCATTCTTGTTGATTTAATTTTATTTTTTGAATATGTAAAATACAAACATGGTTCAAAATTCAAAACAGCATAAAAGTTATACTGAGACAGGTCCCATCCCCTTTTCATTTTGTTTTCCGTTCCATTTCCTCAACCCTCACAGGTAACCAAATTCATTTATTTCTTATTTATCCTGTATTTCTTTATCTTTCTTTTTTTTTGACGGAGTCTTGCACTGTCGCCAGGCTGGAGTGCAGTGGGGTGATCTCGGCTCACTGCAACCTCCGCCTGCCAGGTTCAAGCGATTCTCCAGCTTCAGCCTCCTGAGTAACTGGGACTACAGGCATGTCACCATGCCCAGCTAATTTTTGTGTTTTAGAGACAGGATTTCACTGTGTTGGCCAGGATGGTCTCGATCTCTTCACCTCGTGATCTGCCCGCCTTGGCCTCCCAAAGTGTTGGGATTACAGGCGTGAGCCACCGTGCCCGGCCTCTGTCTTTCTTTTTTTAAAAATAAGTAAATGAATGAATATACATTTTGTCTTTATCACACAAAATGTAGCATACTACATATAGTCTTTTTTCACTTAGTAATATAGTCTGGAAATCAGTTTATGGAGTTTAACAGAAATCTTTTTTATACTCGTACCAGAGTTTATCAACCAAACTCCTACATATGGGCCTTTAGGGTGTTTCCAATATTTTTCTATTACAAATAATGTTGCAATGAATAACTTTGTGCACGTGTTTTCTTCTGTTGTTGGAGGTGCATTTTCAGGGTAAATTCACAGAAGCGTGATTTCTGGATCAAAGGGAAACTGAAAATGAATTTTTGCTAGATATTGCCCAATTCCTTTCACAGGCATTGTACCATTTTGTACGGCCCAGGAGGGAATGAGAGTGTGTGCTTTCCCACAAATTGGTTTGTCAAGAGTTTACATTTTTGCCAATCCTGATACGTGCGAAATAGCATCTCGTACAGTACTTTTTTTTTTTTTTTTTTTTTTTTTTTTTAGACGGAGTCTGGCTCTGTCGCCCAGGCTGGAGTGCAGTGGCACCATCTCGGCTCACTACAAGCTCCGCCTCCCGGGTTCACGCCATTCTCCTGCCTCAGCCTCCCAGTTGGCTGGGACTACAGACGCCCGCCACCACGCCCCGCTAATTTTTTTTTATTGTTTATTTTTAGTAGAGACGGGGTTTCACCATGTTAGCCAGGATGGTCTCGTTCTCCTGACCTCGTGATCTGCCTACCTCGGCCTCCCAAAGTGCTGAGATTACAGGCGTGAGCCACTGTGCCCAGCCTCATGTGTTCTTTTCCTTTTTAAAAATAGATATAAAACTTTAGTCATAATATTGGAATTGAATTGTTCATCAGGGCTGAAATAAAATGAAAACTTTTTTTCCCAGAGAATCTCTATCTTGGTGTCTTCATGTACATAAGAAATTGTTTTATGATGTATTAGAGGACAATGGATTTAAAGATAAAGCATGATTTTATACCAATATTACAAAACAGTTTGAAGCATGAAGTTAAAAAAAAGTCATTATCTGAGTGGAATAAGTTCTATGGTTCTGTATTTTCCCCATGCAAAGTTGAAGAAATGTTAATGATGATCTCTTTATTTGGTATATTGCTGTATTACAAAAGGCTCTCACTTGCTTCTTTTCTTTTTCTGAGACGGAGTCTCACTCAATTACCCAGACTGGAGTGCACTGGTGCAATTTTGGCTTACTACAGCCGCAACCTCCTGGGCTCACGTGATGCTCCCATCTCAGCCTCCTGAGTACCTGGGACTACAGGTGTGTGCCACCACACCTGGCTAATTTTTGTAGTTTTTGTAGAGATGGGGTTTCACCATGTTGCCCAGGCTGGTCTCAAACTACTCGCTCAAGCCATCAGCCTGGCTCAGCTTCCCAAAGTGCTGAGGTTACAGGCGTGAGTCACCACGCCCTGCCCAAGGCTCTCACTTTTAATCCTGTGGGGTGCACTGGACCCATTTTATCCCATTTTATGGATGAGAAAACTGAGACTGAGAGAGGTTTGGAGACTTGTGCAAGGCTATGTGACTAATAAGAGGCAGAGGCAGAATTAGAACTCTGGGCCGGGCAGGGTGGCTCATGCCTGTAATCCCAGCACTTTGGGAGGCCGAGGCAGGTGGATCACCTGAGATCAGGAGTTCAAGACCAGCCTGACCAAGATGGTGAAATCCTGTCTCTACTAAAAATACAACAATTTAGCTGGGCATGGTGGCGGGCACCTGTAATCCCAGCTACTCAGGAGGCTGAGGCGGGAGAATCACTTGAACCTGGGAGGTGGAGGTAGTAGTGAGCTGAGATTGCACCATTGCACTCCAGCCTGGGCAACGAGAGCAAAACTCTGTCTCAAACAAACAAACAAAAAAGAAATAGAACTTCAGCTGTTTGACCAGTATTCTTAACGTCACTAAAAATTAAATATTGATTATGAATTTACATCCTGGGCATTTACATTTCAGTGGTAGTTCAGAATTTAGGATTTTTCTTGTGTGTTGATAGAAAACTCATTTAAAAAATACTGATTATGGAAATGTAGTTAGTAAGTTAACAGTTTTTTCTTTTATTACTTTTTGTGTTTTTTAAAATTTGAGGTGGAGTAGTGTTCTGTCACCTAGGCTGTCTGGAATGCAGTGGTGCAGTCTCAGTTCACTGCAACCTCCACCTCCCGGGTTCAAGTGATTCTCCCACCTCAGCCTCCCGAGTAGCTGAGACTACAAGCACGCACCAGGTTTTTTGTATTTTTAGTAGAGATGAGGTTTTGCTATGTTGCCCTGTCTGGTCTCCAACTCGTGAGCTCAAGTGATCCTGTTGCTTCGGCCTTGCGAAGTCCTCGAATTACAGGTGTGAGCCACTGTGCCCAACCTTCTAAGTTAACAATGTTAATTAAATATTTCTTCATTTGGGGCATGCCCAGCAACTCAGGGTAAGCCAAATTTATAGTTTATGGAGATGCTAAGTAAAGTGGAGACACACTTTATGCATACACAGAGGACTCATCTGCCATTTTCAGACTTTCTTGGGTATTCCTATCAGTTTCCTGTCGGTGACTTCCTCTCTCCCTGAAGGTAAAGACTAAACTCGGTAAGATGGTCTGCAGCCCCTGAGAAGCCTGCTCCTTCCAACCTTCCGACTTTATGCTGCTCATTCTCCTCAGTGCTCTCTTTGCCCTAAACACATGTTGCATTATTTCAGTCCTCCAACTGGCCGCCCATATTCCTCTTCCAGGGGTGCTTTGCTCTATTTTCTTCACCTAGTTAAGGTCTCGTCATTCAGTTCTCAGGCCAAGCATTGCTTATTTGTGGAAGAGGTCTCTGATCCCCCTGACGAGGCCAGCTTCCCTATTCATTCTCTCATTGCACCATGTGAGGGCTGCATAGCCCTCCTGACCACTGTCATTTTACAGGCTTTTGTGCAGTGACTTGATTAGTGTCTGTCTTTCTCATTGGCGTGTGAATACCAGGACTCTGGTTTTGCTCAACGTGGGGTTCCACAGCCTGACATAGTTCCTTTGCACATGGCAGGAGTTCAACAAATATTGATGGGTGCATGACTTTGTGCATGGTTGTCTCTGTGCATCTGCACGGGGGTTCCCTCTGCTTGGCATGCCACTTACACACTGTCTCATGTCTAGATCTTTTTGCACCTTAATAGTTTGAGCCTTCAGTAGAAATACATACAGTAGGTTCTGACTTAATAACCTCAATCGGTTCTTGGAAACTGTGACTTTAAGCAAAATGATGTGTGACAAAACCAATTCTTTTTAAATCAACGTTATAATAAAACAATGTAGAACAAAACGATGTTATTTGAGGACCTGCTACAAATAGTTCTGCTTAAAGTCGCAGCTTCCAAGAACCCATCGACAATGTTAAGTGAGGACTTACTATGTGTTTAATCATATGATATTTTATGTAACCCAGCTAGCAGTTGAGGCCACATTGCCTTGTAGCTTTACTTCTGCCTGCATTTTTTCTGCTTTGTGATCTGTGAACTTGGACACAAACCCCACTCATACTCTTAACCCACTTCCAAGCCTGTATGGGCTTAGTGGCTTTGGTGAGACTTTGAGGGGCTGTCTTCTTCATCACTGCATTGACTCTTCTTTTTTCTCTCTCTTTTAACTTTCTCTTTCCTCCTGTCTCTTCTTCCTCCTTCACTTCAGGAGTGTCACAGACATCTCACCCTTCGCAGGATAACTTTGCGGAAGCCACAGTGCCAGCCAACATCCATGACCCCATGGGTACCTCCCTGGCTGAAGTGGGCTGGCCCAGGGTCTTCTCCCAACAATGATGGATCTAGTACAAAACGAATTCTAGTGCCTGCTGCTGAAAGGATACAATTTCATTATTGCTATGGGCTGAATGTTATGTACCTCCAAAATGGGAATGTTGAAATCCTAACCCCCAAGGTGATGGTATTAGGAGATGGAGGCTTTGGGAGGTGATTAGGCAAGGACGAAGAAGCCCTCTTGAATGGGCTTAGTGCGCCTTTAGAAGGCACCCCATAGAACACCCTCGCGATGTGAGACACAGTGAGAAGAACCAGGAGCGGGCCCTCACCAGACATGGAATCTATCAGTGTCTTGATCTGGGACATTCCAGCCTCCATAAGAGTAAGAAATAATAAATTCCTGTTGTTTATAAGCCAACTAGTTTACGGTATTTTGTTATAGCAGCCAAAATAGACTAAGAACATTATGTTATATTAGAGTGATAGCATATAACTGGTCAAGTTTGGAGGATGTCCAGTGCCCTAGCCCATGCCATCTGGGGGAGAGGTTGGTGAGGAGAAGCATGAGAGGCAGTGAGAATAACTTTCTCACCCTTCCTGAGACACATTCCTCCTACCATGGTCCCATTACGGGGCCTTCCTACAATCACTTTCCAGCTTCCCCTTATTTCCCCATTTCTACCCTCAGACCAAGTAGTAGAATGATTACATTCTCAAGAGGTCCTATGAGGATGCTTGGGCAAAATCAGACTCAGGTCAGGCCATTTTAATTTCTAGAATCCCCGGGTAGGACCTGTGGCCAGCTCAAAAAGACCTGATGATAATGTGCCATCTTCCCTTCACAAACACTTGAGTGGGTCTGTCTAAATGTCCTAAGTGGACATTTCTGTCATCCTCAGTTTTTCTTCCAGGGGTTCATCGCATTTCTTTATGGAAAGCTACCTTATGCAAACATTTTGTGTGACACTGTTCAGAGTTTGAGGTTTTAGCGCTGACCCTGGAGACCATTAGTTTTATTCTACACCAGGTGTTTGTAAGTGAGGACTTCACTTAGATAAATTGACAACAGCCAAGTGCCACCCCACTTCACCCTGACGTTCATTAAGTATTTGCTGTGTCCCAAAAATTATACTCTGGTGGTTATACACATTGCCTCATTATATCCTTAAAACTGCGTTTTGAGACAGATAGGATTGTGATTCCTGTAGCAATCTCGAAACGGGACTCAGAGAGGGTAGGACGTTTGTCCTAAGGCACACAGCTATGACCAGCACAGCTGAATCTTACCTTAACTCACATCAAAGCCTGCGAGCTTAAATGTTGGGCTATTTACCATGGCTGTGGGAGACGGGGAATGAAAAACAGTGTTTTGTTAAATCAACAGCTATGTTTACACTCTCTGTATAAACAGTGAAATGTCCCCAAAGAAATCACACAAGAAGGAACAGTGACTCCTGCCAACACACTGGTAAACTTGGCTGTGCCAAAACTACTAGCTCTTGTTTTCACTCATCAATGTCTTATGTTTCTTTTGCCATCATCTTTTTGTTATTCATTAACCCCAGAGCCTCAACCATCTCTCATTTAAGATAATTGTTCTTATAGTTTTCCAGAAAAACCCATTTCTCCTTTTACTTTTTCCTACTATCTCTTCCCACAAAAGGCAAGGCCCCTAACTTTGTATCATTCCAGGCATTAGAGAACCAAGCTCAGAAACATGTATAAGATTTTTAAGATTATCATTCTTCCCCCAAAACACGTGCCCATTACCTTTGCAGAGTTATTATTCAAAATATTGACTTAAAAGCTCTCTGGGCTATAGTCAGTTGGTAATTAATTATAATGACTTCAAGGTATGTTAGATTTGTATGGGGGTGGGGAGTGGGTCACCTGCAGCCTCGAGAGGACAGATTACACTGTGAACCAGTTCTGGCGCCTGCTAACAGATCTCAAAAGTTCCTGCAGCAGGAGGGCTAATAACATTCTCCCTTCTAGAAAAGCAGAGTGACTCAGGATACAGATGTTCCGCCTACCCTGCATTTGTAATTATGAGCTGGCTGTGGCAATTCCCAGGGAGTCTTTGAATCATCTGTTCTTGCAGTTTCTCTTGCTGCTGCTCTTTTTAGAACAATCTAGGACATGTCAGCTGAAAACATGTACCAGTTGCTTGCAAAGAAGAGAATGGCTTTTTGTGTGGGGGTGGGGGACACAGAGAGTTCTCTTCCTCCCTCTCTGCTGGGGAACATGGTAGGCAGAATGAGCTAATAATTCTCAGAGAAAAAAATGTGAGTCCTGAAGATCCCCGGTGCCTAGAGAGCACGAAGTGAAGGCCGCTTAATATTAGTCCTGGTGTGTATACAATGAGGGCCAGAGCTTAAGGAAGACGTGCTAATTTCACTTTAATTAACACATACTAACGCAAAGGAGATGAACCAGAGAAACCTGAATTTGCAGGCAGCCTCAAGAAGCAAAAATAAACTGGGTACCTATTGTGAAATCATCTTTGGTGCAGTGTGGCTCAGGGATGTGCCACTCCTAATACTTTTTTCTCATCTGCATGTGAGTATCTGGACTCCGGATTCAGATAAACAGATGGGACTTTAGGTCAGATGGATTCCTGAGTCACCCTGACACAGGCGGTAGGCTGTATTTAAAAAATTTGTTGAGTATTTATTTGTACAAAGCACTCTGTAAGGCACTAAATTGTAGTTTCTGCTCTAGTCTTCTCTTTCAATGACTGGGGTTTTGGGAGGGGTGATGGAAGCAGAAGTGAGTTATTTATGTCACAGACTTTGACAGCAAAAACATACTTCAGAGGAATGCTTCTCAAAGATTTCTCAAATGCAGGTTCCTGGACTAGTGATAATTATGAAATTAACAATTTGAACAAAATGAAAGACAAAGAAACAAGGTGAACTTTGTATAAAGCTAAATGTGTTCAGTTGAAAATATTTTTTTTTTCTTTAGAATGTCTGTCCTACTTTTCTTATTTTTAAAAGACCATTTCATGGTGATTTGAGGAGAATAACACCATTCTCCTTTACCCTCTCATTTCTAACCCCTTTTCTGCCAGAGGAGAAGCACCTCAAGAAACTGACATCTAGATGAGAATCAAAGTCCCATTTTTGACCTAGTCAAGTCCTGCGTCCAGGCCAGCTGAGATACAGACTTTCAGTTGGCAGACCTGAGGGCAGCCTTCTACTTTCTCCCCTGAAACCAGATTCAGACAGGTCCATTCTACAAGGCCCTTCTGACTCATTCCTGGTCACAGGCAGAGTGGGTGGAGCAGAAAGTGAATTATGGATTTGCTGAGGTGGGCCCTGCTCAGCTTGCTGGCCACAGAAAGATAAAGACAGTTGCAGGTAACACTGACACTGTACCTTGCCCACTGGGGAACCATGCCCTGTGATGCCAGCCCTCACTCATCAGATTCAGTACTTCTCTTCATTTTGGATGGCAGGGAAGTGGGGTGGAAGCTCTCCTCCCAGCACTGGTCTACAGGTAGAAGTGTGGGAGGGAGACCCTTCCTCCATGGATCAACATGGGGAGTGCAGCCGGGTGCTGGGTGAGCTGTGGTATTTAGTAAAAGAGCCTCAAGAAGCCTCGAATTTCATTGCAACCTGCCAGCATTGAATAGCTTAGACTTATGCAAAGAATCATAAGTGTTCTTAGTTCCACAATCAGGCTAAGAAGGATTTTTTTTTGGATTGAAGATTAAAGTGTTAAATGGTGGTAAAATACACATAACATAAAATTTACCATGTTAATAATTTTTAAATCCACAGTTTAATGGCATTAAGTACATTCACACTGTTGTGCTGTCATTGCCACTATCCAAACTGAAACTCTATGCCTATTAAATAATAATTCCCCATTCTCACCTCCTCCCAGTCCCTGACAACTATTCTGCATGTCTTTATGATTTTTTTTTTTTTTTTTTGGAGACAGGTTTCACTCTGTTGCCCAGGCTGGAGTGCAGTGGCACGATCTTGGCTCACTGTACCCTCAACCCCTGGCCACAAGTTATCTTTTCATCTCAGCCTTCTGAGTAGCAGGAACTATAGGCATGTGCCAGTAGGCCCAGCTAATTTTTGTATTTTTTGTAGAGATGAGGTCTTATCATGTTACCCAGGCTGGTCTCAAACTCCTGAGCTCGAGCAATCTGCCTACCTCTGCCTCCCAAGGTGCTGGGGTTATAGGTGTACACCACCACGCCCAGCCATCTCTATGAATTTAACTGCTCCAGGTTCCTCATATAAGTGGAAGTATGCAGTATTTATCTTTCTCTATCTGGCTTATTTCACTTAGCCTAAGTCCTCAGGTTCATCAGTGTTGTAGCACGTGTCAGAATGTCGTTCCTTTTTAAAATCTGAGCCATATTCTACTGTGTGTATTTAACTGTTTGTTCTCTAAGGGATTTGAGACAAACCCTCAACGTGGTAGCCAGTACCTGCCACGTTAATGTGAATAGTTCTGGGAATGGCCTAAAGTGGCGTGGGCAATTCTAGCATCTTCCTGAGCACAGAGCTGGAGAGTGCATGGAGGCCCAGGGTAAATTCTGTATCTCCGCTGAGAAACAGTTATTGCAACCAAGAAGGAGGTATGGGCTGCCTACCCAGTCCCTGGGCACTATTTCAGTGGCTGCTGTCTTAGGATCCCTCCCACTGGAAGCTCACATGTGGATTGTACCTCAAACTACTGGCTTGCTCTTGAAAGTGCCTTTTGTGCCGGTGGGATCCTACAATCCTCTGTCTGTAGCACTTAGGAAAGAGACAGTTCTGCTGTCAGGATTATGTTCTTGAGAAGTTTCTACTATATGCCAAATCAAGTGAGAGAAAATGTTGAACCTTAATGTCTTCAGACTTTAATTTACCAAAGTCAAAGGATTTCATCTTTAGACTTCAACCTCTCTTTGAAACTGTAATCACTAATGTGAGTTTATGTAAATTTGGGCATTTTTGTGTGGTTGGCTTTGCTTTATTTGGAACATTTTAGACTTTCATGTGGTGTTTGTTGTAAAATGTCATGAGTTATGTTGGGTATTAAGTGGAATATAATTGGAGATGGAAAATTTAAAAAGCAATGGATTTTGGCCTTCAGTATGTGCGGTCTTGAAGTTTTCTTCTTTCTTTTTTACCGTTTTATTTTATTTTACTTTATTTTATTTTATTTTATTTTTTAGAGACAGAGTATTGCTATGTTGCCCCAGCTGGTCTCAAACTCCAGGGCTCAAGTGATCCTCCCACCTCAGCCTCCTGAGTAGCTAGGACTACAGGCATATAATCTCGTGCCCAGCAAAGTTATCTTAATTCTGTCCTTACTGATTTCAGAGCCTTTTGGGGCAATAGCTGAGCTGCCCATTTTACATATCCCAGAAGCCAACACAAGGAGAAGGATGGGATAGGAGTAGGGCTCAGCTTCTGGAGGTGGAAGGGGCGCTGCTCTGAGATTACTCTGCCCATTGGCTTCAGGTGTGTTTGTTAAATCTCACTGATGGAGAGATGCCAGCTAGTGTCTTCTTACTCTGCCTTAAGAGACCCTCTGTTACTCTGTGGGCATTAGGCACTTGACCAATAACTAATGAAGTTGTTTTTTTGATCTTCATCTGGATCTCGGTGTCAGTTCTCCACTGGTTGGAACCAGCGTGGGAGGAGGGACGATCAGAGTTGTTATCTTCAATGTATTTCTTTTTTCTTTTTCTTTCTTTCTTTTTATTTTGAGATGGAGTCTTGCTCTGTAGCTCAGGCTGGAGTGTACTGGCAGAATCTTGGCTCACTGCCACCTCTGTTTCCCAGGTTCAAGCGATTCTCCCACCTCAGCCTCCCGAGTGGCTGGGATTTGAGGCACTCACCACTATGCCCAGCTCATCTTTGTATTTTTAGTAGAGACGGGGTTTCACCATGTTGGCCATGCTGGTCTTGAACTCCTGACCTCAAGTGATCCACCTGCCTCGGCCTCCCAAAGTGCTGGGATTACAGGTGTGAGCCACCACTCCTGGCTCTTTAATGTATTTCAAACAACAAAGAGTTGGCAAGCCCATGTGAATTCCCAAAATTAATTTTTTTTTTTTTCAAACTGATCCATGGACTAATCTTCTGGAATCCACTGCCTTAAAGATCATGCAAATCTATGTGCTCATTTTACAAAAGAGGAATGTGAAGCCCAGGGAGTTTATTTAACTTGCTGATGGGCACAGATGGTGACCAAGCTGTGCTCAGAGCTGCAAGCTGTTTCCATCAAACCTGCTAGGAGCCTCCAGCTGAGATGAGGGCCCCTGCCACGTTCACCTCCTAGGATTTGCAGTGGTGTAAAACGTGCCCCAGGACCTGCAGTGGTCTGGGGGAGGGTGGGAGAGACCCCTGGACCTGTGCTGGCATAGCTACCATGTCCATGACACTGGGAGGCTAAGACAGAGAGGAAAACAAGACGTGTCCAGCTTCCCTACTCAAAAGCCACAAAACAGTGCAGTCAAGGACAACCCTGGTCTCATCTGCACTACAGGCATTTCAGGAGGACCAAATTAGGTAACCAAGATGTGGGTGCTTGAAAAATTATGATGTGTAATCTGAAAGCAATGTTAGCATCAGGCTACCGAGACAATCTTGTGTGAGCCAAGTGTGGAATCAGCATCATCATTTTATAAGCATGCTTCACGGGCCAGGTTTTCACATCAGTCTTGGTATCTCCATCCAAAGCAAATGGACCCATTCATGCTGGAGAAAAAAATCTTCTTGATTTTTATGTAGTGAACTGAGATTCCTCTGATGCCTCACAAGGCTATTTTTCCAATTTCAGATGGGAACCTGGCTTCCTTAAACTTTTCCTTTTTATAGCCCCCTGTAAAGATTTTTGATATCTCATGTAATCTTCTTATTCCCAAGTACTTTTTAAAATGCGTTCTTTAGAGCTCTTCGTTATACTGTGAGTAGGAAATTCAAAGTTATCACTTTTATCTGTTTTAGCTAAGGATTGAAATGACATTTAGTATAATTTACAAGGAGGAAAAATGTAAGGATTTTAACTAGATATTAAATAGAAAGAAAGCAAAACAACCTTTAAAACTTGCTTTTCTTGCTTTAGAACGTTATTTTTAAGATTTAGCCTGAAAGTGAGAATCAAGAGCTTATCTGGTTTGCTTTATGGTTTCTAAAAAGTCATTTGATTCTAACATTATATGGTTCCTATTGGTATTTCTGTTTTTGATGGACAGATAATGTGCTGTAATGTCTACTCATGTAATATCTAGTGTTGCATGATTCCTATCCGTATCTCTGTTTCTGAGAAACAGAAGCAACGTTTATTTGAGTGGAAATATGATTTCAAATCATATTTCAAAGACTTCAAAGAACTGACAGTTCTCGTCTCCCCAGGAGGGAATCCTGAGTCAAAGGTCAGGGAGTAGCCTGTGAATGAAAATGTGCTCTGCCCACAAGAAAAGATATCAGTCACAAAGCAAAACTAACACTGTAAATACTAGGGGTCTTCAAAAAGTCCATGAAAAATATGTATTATGAAAAAACTGTGCATGGATTTAAAATTCTTTTTTACACCAAATAAACCTGTACTAATTTATTATAATATGTCTGAACAAGGTCTAGTTTGAGGCATTAAGGAGAATGAGTCATCAGTTTGAAAAGGGTCCTTATAAGAGAAACATGGATTCTGCTAAAATTCAAGCAAGAAGAGACGTCACATTTATGGTGAAACTTAGGTGGAAGAATGGTAAAATCACTGATGCTTTACAAAAAGTTGATGGGGAAAGTTCTTCAAATGATCATTTTACAAATGAATAACTTGTTTTAGAAAAGGACGGGGCCATATGAGGTGGATCATGCTTACAATCCCAGCACTTTGGGAGGCCAAGGATGATTGCTTGAGGCCAAGAGTTTGAGACCAGCTTGGGCAACATAGTGAGACCCTTTCTCTACAAACAATAGAAAATTTACCTGGGTGCAGTGGTGCATGCCTGCAGTCCGATCTCCTTGGGAGGATGAGGCAGGAGGATTGCTCACATCCAGGAATTCGAGGCTGCAGGGAGTTATGACGGTGCCACTGCACTCCGACATGGGCGACAGAGCGAGGTCTTGTCTCTTAAAATAAAAGGAAAAGAAAAGGAAAGGATAACATTGTTGAAGATGAAGCCTGCCGCAGCAGACCATCCACATCAATTTGAAAGGAAAAATTTTTCTTGTTCACACCCTAATTAACAACACAAACAACAGCCATCATCATAGACAGGAGAACAACATTATCAGGACTGACAATTAACAGCACAAACAACAGCCAACATCCTAGACATCTCGATTGGTTCAGTTTACACAATTCTGACTGAGAAATTAAAGTTGAACAAGCTTCCCACTCAATGGGTACCAAAACAGTTGTGCCTGGGTCAGCTGTGGACAAGAGCAGAGCTTTCCATGGAAATTTTAAATACAGAGGATAAAGATCCTGAAGCATTTCTTCAGACTTGTAACAGGAGAGGAAACATGGCTTTGCCAATATGATCCTGAAGACAAGGCACAATCAAAGCAATGGCTACCAAGAGGTGAAAGTGGTGCAGTCAAAGCAAAAGAGGACGGGTCAAGAGCAGAGGTCATGGCAACAGTTTTTTTGGGATGCCCAAGGCATTTTGCTTGTTGATGTTCTGCACAATAACATCTGATTATTATGAGAGCATTTTGAGAAGGCTAGCCAAAGTTTTAGCAGAAAGACTCCTGGAAAAACTTCACAACTTCACCAGAGAGTCCTTCTCTACCATAACAATGCTCCTGCTCATTCCTCTCAGCAAACAAGGGCAATCTTGCAAGAGTTTTCATGAGACATCATTAGGTGCCTACCTTCCAGTCCTGATTTGACTCTGTCTGACTTCTTTCTGTTTTCTATTCTTAAAAAATCTTTACAGATCACCCATTTTTGTTCAGTTAATAACAAAAAAAAGACAACATGAACATGGTTAAATTCTCAGGCCCGTCAGTTCTTTAGGGATGGACAAAATGGTTCGTATCATCATTTAGAAAAGTGTCTTGAACTTGATGAAGCTTATGCTGGGAAATAAAGTTTATATTTTTTATTTTTATCTTTTTTTGTTGTTGTTGAGACAGAGTCTGGCTCTGTTGCCCAGGCTGGAGTGCAGTGGTACGATCTTGGCTCACCACAATCTCCACCTCCTGGGCAAAAAGATTCTTGTGCCTCAGCCTCCCAAGTAGCTGGGATTACAAGTGCACACCACCACGCCTGACTAATTTTTGTATTTTTAGTAGAGATGGGGTTTCACCATGTTGGCCAGGCTGGTATTTTTATCCTTTAATTCCTTTTTTTTTTGAGACGGAGTCTTGCTCTGTCATTCAGGCTGGAGTGCAGTGGCGTGATCTTAGCTTACTGCAACATCTGCCTCCCAGGTTCAAGTGATTCTCCTACCTCAGCCTCCTGAGTAACTGGGATTACAGGTGCACACCACCATGCCTGGCTAATTTTTGTAGTTTTAGTAGAGACTGGGTCTTACCATGTTGGCCAGGCTGGCCTTGAATTCCTGACCTTAGGTAATCCTCCTGCCTTGGCCTCCCAAAGTGCTAGGATTACAGGCATGAGTCACTGTGCCCGGTCCCCATGACCTTTTTGAAGTCCCCTAGTATGCCTTTACATCCATTTCTAGAATGGTTCCCACCATTCCTTCATTTATTCCTTTATTTATTGAATAAATAATTATTAAATGCTTGTTATGTATGTTCCAGGCTTTGCTCTAGTAATTTGGGATATATCAGTAAACAAAGCAGGAAAGGAAAAAAAAAAAAAAAAAAAGGCAAAATCTCTGCCTTTAGGAAGCTCACATTCCCACAGGAGTGACAGGAAACAGCCAATGACCAGTAAGCATCACAAAGAAGTCATGCCAAAGAACCAGGTAAATAGTTGGGCGGTAAAGGAAGAGGGGGAACTCCTTTGTGACGCCAAATGGGCCAAAGGGTCGCTGGGAAAACCAAGCGTTATTGTCCATCTTGCCTTCAAGATAATGTGACATAAGCTCTAATTTTTGAAGTATGTTTTTTTCCTTAGAAATTTTACTGAATCCAAAATAAAACAAGAAGATCATGGTGGATATAGTTTCCAAATTTATTCTGCAACAAAACATGTTTGAATACAAGCAAATAATACACATTCATTCATTTTTGCAGAATCCAGAATTCTCTTTTCTCCACACTAGATGGCAGTAGAGTTAAAGAAAAACACCCAGCAGGTCTTTGTACAGGGATTTGGTGATTTTTCCCATAAAGCTGCAATGAGGATGGACTCAGAGCAAAATCTATATAAATAGAAAGTTAAATTACAATGGAAGTGTGAAATGATGCTTTAACATGCCACACACTTATTTTGGCAAAACATTTTTGGGGCAGAACTCTCTCTCTCCCTCTCTCTGTCTTTCTCTGCCCGTGTGTCTTTACAGGGTAAGCCTAGACAGCATTAGAGAACCATTAACTCTGACTCCTAATACATGATGTTAACTTTAGGTTGGCAAAAAGTCAGTTTAGCTTTTTTTTTTTTCTTTTTTTTTTTTGAGACGGAGTTTCGCTCTTGTTGCCCAAACTGGAGTGCAATGGTGTGATCTCAGCTCACTGCAACCTCCGCCTCCCGGGTTCAAGCGATTCTCCTGCCTCAGCCTCCCGAATAGCTGGGATTACAGGCGTGCACTACCACACCTGGCTAATTTTTTGTATTTTTAGTAGAAACGGGGTTTCACCATGTTAGCCAGGCTCATCTCGAATGCCTGATCTCAGGATGATCTGTTCACCTCAGCCTCCCAAAGTGCTGGGATTGCAGGCGTGAGCCACCACGCCTGGCCAAGTTAATTTAACTTTATCCTTTAAAATTGCTTCTGGGTTTGTTAACTTTTTTTGATGCCATTTAACTGGTCCACTCAAGATTGGTTAGGTCTCAGAGGACATTTAGCATGAAAATGGGAAACTCTGAGGAAGTCAGCCCTTCAGTGGTGTTCAGATGTTTTAGCAAGAAGTTTAAGAGAAATGTTGTCAAGATTCTCAGAATAACACTAACAGTCATGAATATATGGGGGAGGGGGAGATAAAGCAACTGTGTTCAGCTGCTAACATTGATGAGCCTGGGCAGAAGGTGTATGGTGTTCATCCTACTATTCTTGTAACTTTTTCATAATTTTAATTTTTTTCAAAGTAGAAAATAGAAACAAGTTATCACAAAATGTGTAGCTTAACACCTATGGGTAATAAATGTATAGAAGGAATTACTATGTAGCATAATCACAACTACAGCAAATACACCGAACACCTGAGTCTAAGAAGTCCTCGATGAGATGGATCTTTCTAGAAAATCAAGGCCAACTCTTGACTAGTGACTGGGCCCTGGTCTGGTATTCATTCGTTGCATCATCCATCTGATATTTATGGAAAAACTACTAAGTGTGAGACTATGAATAGGGGTTACTGCAGTGAACATTGTAGACAAAGTCTGCTCTCCTAAAGTTTACACGCAACTGGAAAGATAGAAAAAGGCAAATAAACATATAATAGATTGGGTGGTGGTAAGTACTAGAAAGAAAACAGAAGCAGGAAGTGAAGATAGACTGACAAGGTATTACTTTTACTTTAGACAGGGTGGTCAAGGTAGGACAGCCTCTCTGAGTAGGGGACATGAGAGCAGAGCCTTGAGAAGTGAGGTGTGTGGACTTTGTGCATATCTGGGAAGAATGTTCCAGGCAGAGCGTATGCCTGAAGAGCCAGAAATGGGCAAGCAGTGAGTGTGACTTCAATGAAGTGTGGGTGGGAGTCAGGTGGAAGTTAAGGATGGATAGGTACTAGGGCCAGATCTGGCTGTGTGGGCCAGCAAGTCGACACACATCGAAAAGAAAAGGATCATTAATGCCTAACATTTATTATCAAATAGCTTTGTTTGGAAAATGGTTTGGTGGTTTCTCGAAAAGTTAAACAGCAATTCCACTTCTAGATATATATACTCAAAAGAGGTAAAAGCAGCGTCCCACAGAGATACCGGCACACCCATGTTTATAGCAGCATTATTCACAAAAGCCAAAAGGAAGAAGAAACTAAGTGTCCATTGAATGATGAGTGGGTAAGCAGAAGGTGATATAGACATACAGCATAATACTATTGAGCGTTAAGAAGGAATGAAATTCTGATACATGCTACGACATTGATGAAGCTTGAAGATATTAAGCTAAGTGAAATAAGCTGAACACAAAAGGACAGATACTATATGATTCCTCTTATATGAAGTACTCAGAATGGGCAAATCTGTAGAGACAGAGAATAGAATGGAGGTTACCAAGGGCTGACAGGGGTGGGCAATGGGGATTAGTGTTCAATGGGTGTAGAGTTTCTATCTGGGATTGTGAAAAAGTTCTGCAGATGGATGGTGGTGATGGTTGCATAACACTGTAAATGTACTTGATGCCATTAAATTGTACATTTAAAATGGTTAAGATGGTAATGTTTATATTATGCACATTTTACACAACTAAAAACTTCATTGACTTTTCTTATTCATATTATCTACTTTGTCTCTCAAGGTAACTAATTTACAAGGACTTTAAGATATGAAATGCTTTTTCCAGCAATATTAATCATCAATTTTTGTCATGTTTTCTCTTTCTTCCTCTCAAAAGTAAAACATACTGACACAACAAAATAGCATTATCTACACTCATGATCACCAAGAGCCTTTTCTTAAGAAGGTAATACATTAATAGATTAAAATCACATTAACAAATACTTATTTATAAGGATAAAGGATTGGAAACAAACTAAATGTCCATCAATTGAGAAATAGTTAAAACCTTTTAACCATTTGTTCCATAGTCATGTGAAAATATTTATGAATAAATTTTAAAATAAAATGTAAAGCTATAAAATTTTACATGGAGAAGGATCTCACCTTAGTTGGAAGAAAAACATTCTGGAGGAACTGAAAAAAAAAAGGTAATTTGCTAAGATGCAAAAGGTGCTAATCTCTACGTGTGAGATATCATGGATAATATTTATTTTCATTATATTTTTATGTATTTACGTTCCCCCTCCCCAGTTTTTATTATGAAAACAGGGAGAAAATGCAAATACATAAAAAACATACAGAAAACTTGAAAGACTAATACAATGAACATCCATATACCCTCCAATTAGATTCAATAATTGTTAATGCTTTCCCATATATAGTTTTTAACAGCCCAGATATCCCCAAGATCTCATATTTTCTCTATTTTCTATCTATCTATCTATCTATCTATCTATTAATTGTCTATCTATCATCTATCCATCCATCCATTCGTTTATCCATATTAGGAGTTGACAAATCATGGTCCAAGGCCAAATTTGGGCCATCACTTGTTTTTATACAGCTTTTAATCAAAAAGGAGTTTTACATTTTAAACAGCAACATATTATCTGGTTATATAGGTACCTATAGAATAGTTTTGATTTTGCTTCTTGATCTTCATAGCCTAAAATATTCACCATCTAGTCCTTTACGGAACAAATTTGCCAGTCCCTGATCTACACACATACCCACACCCACCCACCCTCCAAAATTTACTGAAACATTTGAAAGCAAGTTGCAAACATTATAACGTTTCTACCTCAAATACTTCATTATGTATCTCCTAAAAATAAAGTAATATTCCCACTTAACTATGACACTATCACACCAAAGAAAATGAACTATGATTTCACAATATCATAAATACCCTTCTATATGCAAATTTATGTGACTGCATTTGCAAGTTTTACAAAATGAAATGCATAACTTTATAATAATAAATAACAAATCTCTTATTAAAAGTCATATTTTTATAATCAACATGAATTTTTAGTGTCAATTTTATTATTCGAGGGGTTTAGGAAAGCTGCTCTAACCAGCTGATCCCCTGGACATTTCAGATCAAAACTTAATGTGTTTTCAGGTCAAACAGCTCATATTCTATAAAGCATTTAGTACTGGTAGTGGTGGTTCTGTTTGCTGTAGATATTGGCAGGACAAGTCAGGTTGTTGTGTACTCTTTTATTTGTGTTCAAAAAAGTAATATCTAATATCCCTGATAATTTTTAAAGCGGAGTGACTTGTACTTGGTCGTTTGTTTTACTAGTCTTTCTACCATTTTGGTGTATGATTGTAAATTTCCATAATAAAAAAGTATGTATACATCGGTATAATAATACACTTGATTTATGACCTACATATCCTGAGACAACAGCATTTAAAATATGTCAGAACCCTGAAACTTAGATGTGAAAATTGCATATGTGTTTGTATGCGAAAATTGTACGTGTGTGAAAATTGTATGTATGAATCTTTTATTTTAGGATAAGTAATAGCAATTGTCAAACAAAACACAGAAAGAAAGATCGGTTTAAATTTTGAATGGATTTTGAGAAAAGGCTACTTTATCCTGTAAGAGTCTTGTTTTTGTAAACATTTCATTTTTTGTGGGATGTGAATCATGTGTTGGAATCACCTGATTTAGCTGTGGTATCACTAAGTCTGGAAGGTTTTGGGGATACTCTGTTTTTAAACTTCCCCACCACCAATCATGATTATGGTTACATGAGATACGTGTCCTGAAGAAAGAGGTCTGTGTCCCAAAGCTCTGCAGTTACTTAAACCATGTACTTTGTAAGCTCATCTTTGCTCTGTTTGAGCCATAATGTTATGTCTGCTTTCACCACAATCACATGGCTGCGGAAACGGCAGGTCAGGCCCCCTCCCAGTGTGCTACAGTGTAGAATCTACTTTATAAAATCAGTTGAAAGATTCAATACATTTCTTCTCCTTGCTTTAAGAAGATCTCAAAGAGAAACATCCTCGCACTTTTTTTTTTTTAAGTGGAGATTGGGCCAGGCGCAGCACTCATGCCTATAACCAGCACTTTGGAAGGCTGAGGCAGGACGGTGACTTTAGTCTAGGATTTCCAGACCAGCCTGGGCAAAATAGCTGTCTGTATTAAAAAAATATAAAATGGAGATAATCATGCTGTGTTATTTAGTAAGGAAACATTTGATAATATAACATGAAAAGAGTGATAGTGAGCTCTTGAGGACTCCAATGGCTCAAAATGTAGTCCTATTGTATTTTTACAAATATAAAACATATAGGTTTTTAATATGCTCAATGAGATATCAACAGAAAAGTTACTATGGAGTCTTAAATCCAGAGCAGCCAGATGTACTTGAATTAGCGTAAAAAGAATTCATTCTTTTGGAAAGAAGTTGTGGCAAAATATTTTCTTCTAATTGAGTAGGAAGTGTACATTTATTACTTCTTCTTTGTACGTTATCCTTATTTTATGATAATATAATTTTGACCTAGACTATGTAATTTTGCTCTTCTTTATTATATCAATATATAATTTTATTTTTCTATCTGTTTGGCTTCATGTGAGTTCATGAAGCAGCTTTTCACTTGTTAATGTCATTTCTCTAACATGTGTCTTTTTTTCTTCATTCTTTCATTGTACATTTATTGATCACCCACTACAGTTCATTTTATTTGTAGTAGTTATGTTCCATGAATTAGTGAATACTAAACAATTGCTCTAGGAGAAATAATAAGGTTAGCTTCCTTTGAGTCTCTGGTCATATTTTTTGTCAACCAATCAATACATAACCTTTTTTTATGTGTGTTTCTGTTTAATAACATCTTATTTAATATCTGTTTGAGTTACTGACATTGAACTCATGGCCAACAGTGCTGTAACTTGTGCCTGAACAAAACTTGTCTAACGCATATATTTTCTCTGTAAATAACATCACAGCCTTCTTGTGCTTTGGCATGCTGGACAACACTCCATCACTCTACTCAAGGCCATTTAAAATAGTGAAATCACCAACAAAAAAGCACAAACTGTAAAAAATATGGCAATAGACAGACTGCGGGAAGAACACTTGTTTACGGTATGAAAGGTGAAACGAGGCAGAACAAAGCCTAGCTTTACATCCGCTGGAAGCTTGCACACTGAGAGTTTCAGCTTTTCCCTGCTCTGTGTATGCACATGTCTGCAAAAGTGCACTGAATATGGATTTGAAAGTGACAAATAAATTTCGGTGAATTCTCAAATATGGAATTTGTGAACAACGAGACTTGGCTGTATTTGCAGTTACTCTGCTAGGTTCTGGGAACTCAAAGATGAACGAGACTTAATTCTTATGCTCAAGCAGCTCAAAATTAATTTCAGAGGAGGGATGCGAACATACCTAAATCTAATTCAGTGTGATAACCACTGTAATTGAACTATAAGTACGATGTTATATGAGTTTTCAGGAAAAAGCACTTAACTCTCTTAGTACTTACCACGGAATGATGAGAAAACCAATCAACTTGGAAGTCAGGTCTGGGCCAATTTTGGCCCTGTCCCCTAATGAGTGTATGGCTACATCTAAGTCCTTTAAAATTGTGATTCTCAAACTACTCACTGGAGAAGTGAAGATGGTAACACCCACCCTTCAGCACAACTGTGATGAAAGCATCTAATGCTGTGCTTGGAAGATAGTAAGTCCCCAGTTAAAGACTTAGGCTTGAAGCAGTGAAGGACAGCTTTACAGAGGAGGTGACATTTGAGCTGTGCCTTGAAGCATGAGAAGGATGTCCACTGCTGGGAAGGAGAACTTCGGGCTTGTAAGCCCTTGATAGTTTTGTTCTTTATCATGCTCTGATCTAGCCAAGTGAGGTGCTAGGAACATAGTAGTTACTCAGTTAATAAATGCTGATAGCTTGAGTGAGTAAAGGGTGAAGGATCCCTTTTTGATCTCTTTGATACCTGCTTTTTTGCTAGACCACCTATTTTCATAGCAACACATATTCTTGGTACATTATATATCAAGCTTTGGAGATTTAGTCTGTAGAATTTTTTTTTTGTTTGAGTTGGAGTCTTACTCTATTGCCCAGGCTGGAGTGCAGTGGTGTAATCTTGGCTCACTGCAACCTCCACCTCCCGGGTTCAAGTGATTCTCCTGCCTCAATCTCCTGAGTAGCTGGGATTACAGGCATGCGCCACCATGCCTGGATAATTTTTTTTTTTTTTTGTATTTTTAGTAGAGACAGGGTTTTGCCATATTGGCCAGGCTGGTCTTGAACTCCTGACCTCAGGTTATTCACCTGTCTCAGCCTCCCAAAGTGCTGGGAATACAGGCATGAGCCACTGCGCCTTGTCTAGTCTATAGAAATTGAGCAAGAGACAGTACATACTTTAGCTAGGAGTTGTATCCTCCCAAATTGATTTTGAGTAAAAAATGTGGCTGGAAAATGAAAGACATGTGTCTTAGTTCACTTTGTGTTGCTACAAAGGAATATCTGATGGTGGGTAATTTATAAAGAAAAGATGCTTATTTGGCTCATGGCTCTACAAGAAGAATGGTGCCAGCTGTCTTCAACCATCAGTGCTTGTGGGGCTAATAAAGTGAGAACTCACTACTATGAGGATGGCACCATGCCGTTCATGAGGGATCTGTTCCCATCATCCAGACACCTCCCACCAGGCCCCACCTCCAACACTATGGATCGAATTTCAACATGACACTCGATGGGGTCAAATATCTGAACTACAGCAACATGATAAGAAGGAAAAAAAGAAAAAGAAAGAAAAAGATGAGAAAATTTATGTGTGTGTGTTTGTGTGTGTGTGTGTATGTGTATGTGTTTGTGTGTGTGTGTATGTGTGTGTTTGTGTGTGTGTGTGAGACAGAGAATGCTTAAGGGAGACAGATGACATGTAACAATATGGATAAATCTTAGCAATGTAATATTAAGTGAAATAGTAACTCCCCCAAGAACATATGCAAACCTACAATCTGGAGACACGAGGCAGCACTGTAACCAAGAGCTCAAAGCTAATCTCACCAAAAAGGGGCCTCTGATTGTGATCTACTAAGAAGAATATAGCACCACTTCTGTGGTATTTCCGCCCAAAATGCACAACCTGATTTCCATCAAAAGGGAACATCAGGAGAACATAAATTAAGGCACATTAATAAAATACCTGTCACAGACATGTTAAAACTCCTGAAATTCACAATGTTAATGTCACAAAAAGGTGGAGAAATGTTTCAGATTAAAGAAGACTGAAGAGACACAACAACTGAACACAATATGTGGTTCTGGACTAGATTATGTCCTTGAAAAAATTGCTATAAACAGTATTATTGTAACAATTGACAAAACTTAACCATGGACTATATATAACAAACAAGTATGGTATCTATGTTACATTTCCTCATTTGTGGTTATATAAGCATTTCCTTGTTCTTAGGAAATACACATGGATATATTAAGGAGTAAAAAAGTAAGATATATGGAATTGTTTTCAAATGATTTTTAGAATTATATATATTATATATTCATATAATATATTTATATTGCATATATTATAATACTATATTATGTTATAATATATTACCATATATTATACTTGTATATTGTGTTGCCTGTTGCCCAGGCTGGAGTGCAGTGGTGATGTCTCGGCTCACTGCAACCTCTGCCTCCTGGGTTCAAGTGATTCTCCTGTCTTAGCCTCCCAAGTAGCTGGGATTACAGGCACACACCACCATGCCTAGCTAATTTTTTTTTTTTTGTGCACCGTTTCTGGAAGTACTGCAATACCAGGTCAATGAGTGGAGTGGACGGAGCAAGCCCCTATTCCATCTCTTATTTCCAAAAATCCATTTAATATATTGTCCTCGGATAGAGGACATACCAGATATTAAACTGATAAGAACAGATACTACACTTGATATTAGCCAAAAGGCCGAGAAGTGATGCCTGGCTAATTTTTGTACTTTTAGTAGAGACAAGGTTTCACCATGTTGGCCGGGCTGGTCTCGAACTCCTGACCTCAAGTGATCTGCCAGCCTTGGCCTTCCAAAGTGCTGGGATTACAGGCGTGAGCCACTGTGCCCGGCCTGAACTTCCTTTAAGATAAAAGGTAAAAAATAATATGTAAAATAACACTAGAAACAAAGAAAAAGAGTACATAGAGCGCTACATCTTTTTACAAACCTGAAAAACTAGAGTAGTTTAGCTAGAATAGTTGAGTAGCTGGCATTAAGCTGTATAATGAGAAAGGAAGACATGGAGCTCAAGACTCAGCAAGCTGGTTACTCTGGGTGGGGCGCTTGGCGGTGGGGTAGCCAGTCACCAAGTGGATTGCTGGAGGACATTGTTGAGCTCCTCATTTTTTTTTTTTTTTTTTTTTTTGAGACAGAATCTCGCTCTGTCACCCAGGCTGGAGTGCAGTGGCACGATCTCGGCTCACTGCAACCTCTGCCTCCCAGATTCAAGCGATTCTCCTGCCTCAGCCTCCTGAGTAGCTGAGACTACAGGCATGGGGCCACCACACCCGGCTAATTTTTGTATTTTAGTAGAGACGGGGTTTCACCGTGTTAGCCAGGATGGTCTCCATATGCTGACCTTGTGATCTGCCCGCCTCGGCCTCCCAAAGTGCTGGGATTACAGGCGTGAGCCTCTGTGCCCGGCGAGACCCTCATTTTTCCAGTGGTTGTTAGATTCATGGAAGGTTATTACATTACCAAAATCAAGCAATCAGAAAAAAACAGGAACCAACTAATAGAGGACCATGCATGGGACCCAGTGAGATGGCCATGACACACGCAATGTGATTAACCTGTTTGTTTTCATCCGAGGCCAATCAAAAAAAAAAAAATACAGAAAGAGAGGCAGTAGGAGAAGAGAGACAGGGGCAGAGGGAAAGAAAGAAACTGAGAAATCAAGGAGTAGGGAAAGAAAAGTGCTTCAGGTTTTTTGAAGGAAAATAAATAATAAAACAACTCTGGAGACAATAAACTGGAACAACAGTGGGAAAAGATGTAGCAAATTTTCAAGAGACTTTCAAGAGACCATAAGAATGGATTGGAGGAAGCCAAAAGACCAAGGCATGGGAATGCTGTGGCAGAAAAAAGTCTAAGCAGTATTTCTGAGCCGCAAGAGGGACACTCTGTCTCCACAGAAGGGTGTTAGCCAGAGGGCTGGATTCCAGGAAAGGGTGATGTGGTTTAACAACAGACCAAGGTTTGGTCTAAAGGAAGGCTGACACTTAGCCAGCTGGGGTTTTCCAAAAACTTGGAGTGTTGTGGTCACTTCTGGCCTCTTCAATACTCCAGGCTATTAATTAGGAGGAACCGCTAGATTAACCTGCGGCCATAATCACCTCTGATGAGGGCTTATGTACAGAGGCTTATTGTCGGTAATTGAGGGGACTCCTCTGGGAGCTGCCATCCTGTTGCAGCCCTTCTGGTGCCCGGTGTGGGAATAATGCATGCTGGGTGCACACAAGGGAAACTGGGCTTGTGCAGGATGCAGATGCATTTATCAAGGAAACGTGTCACTCCCAACAGTTGTACTGGAGCCTCTGGGTGCACAACGACCACTGACCAGTGAACAGGGGCGGGCTTTGTCAGCAGTAAAAGGACCAGGATACTTTAGAAATATTCAAGCCATCTGGAGCCCGGCAAAAGTTCATTCCGTCCTTCCCGTCTTCTGCTCTCTGGCCTTTGGACACAACCATGCCACAAACAAAACCAACCAAAGAAAGTGCCTCCCTTGCACGGGGAGGGGAGGGTACCATTCACCTGGTGATTCAATCAGTCCTGGTGAAGAGGGAAAAGGAGCCTGCTGCGATCTGGCTCCTTCTGTGACTGCGCCTCACCTTAGGTGTGCTCCTGTCCTGCTAAGCTAACCCTAGATCCCTGAACAAATGAGGCTTTCCTCTCATCACCCGCTCCGTTTGGAATGTCCTTATTTCCCTTTCTTTGTCCACCTGGGGAATGAATACTTTTAAAAAATTTTAATGGATCATGAGGTCAAGAGATCAAGACCATCCTGGCCAACACGATGAAACCCCATCTCTGCTAAAAATACAAAAAAATTAGCCAGGCGTGGTGGCACGTACCTGTAGTCCCAGCTACTAAGGAGGCTGAGGCAGGAGAATCACTTGAACCTGGGAGGCGGAGGTTGCAGTGAGCCGAGATCGTGCTACTGCATTCCAGCCTGGTGCCCAAACGAGACTCCGTCTCAAAAAAAAAAAAAAAAAAAAAATATATATATATATATATATATATTTAAGCACTGTGTTGTAGTGGTAGTTTTCATATAACATGTTCCTTGATATTCTATGCCCTGCCCCATTCCTTATACATACAGGATTTCCCATGCCTTGGCAATCCCTCTTACGCTCTTTGGATGTTTTTCAGAGAGCCCTTTACTGCACTGATTTATTTACGTATCTTTTTTTCTCAACTTTTCTCCCTTGAGACAGAAAATTAAAATCAGTGCTCAATAAATGTTGGTTAAGTGAATAATAAGTACTAACCACAAGCCAGGCCAAGTAAGTGCCTTACACACCTTCATTCATTTAAGACTTCACGCAGCCTATCAGGTGGTGACTATTATTAATCTTGTCCTTACAGATGAGGAAATAAAGGCTAAAAAGGTTAAGCCATTTGTCCAACATCATATTACTATTATTATTGTTTTTAATGCATCATTCAAATGACACCAAGATCATATTATTATTAAGTTGTAGAAATTGGATTTAAACCTAGATAGTCTGACTCTGCATCCTCCCCCTTAACTACTATATGGTGCTGCCTCCTGAATAATCAGGAGTTACAGGTTTGGCCAGGGACAGTGGCTCACACCTTTAATCCCAGCACTTTGGTAGGCTGAGGAGGGAGGATCGCTTGAGCCCAGGAGTTGGAGACCAGCCTGGGCAACATAGCAAGATCCTGACTCTAAAAGAAAATAACTTTAAAAATAAGCTGGGCATGGTGGCATGTGCCCAGCTATTTGAGAGGCCGAGGCAGAAAGATCGCTTGAGTCCAGGAGTTCAAGGCGCAGTGAGCTATGATTGCACCACTGCACTCCAGTCTGGGTGACAGAGTGAGACCCTGTCTCAAAAAAAAGAAAAAAAAAAAAAGAGTTATAGGTTAGTCAAGATACCAAGGTACTGGGCATTTCTACACTGCAAGTATTTCGAGGCTTAGTGTAATTGCAATGCAATATTTAATCATGATGGATGCATATGAAATCTAAGACACGAACTTTGCCTCAAGGAGTTTGTGAACCACTTGAGAAACTTCAACTACTATTGGGAATGATTTGCGAACAATGTAAAATATTATGAACTACCTCTATTTATTTTGTTGCCTCTGGGTACAAGGCACCTTGCTGTATATTGTGATACATTAAAAAGATAAATGAATACAGTTAACTATACCATCCTGCTATCCTAGTTTTCCAGGATGAAATGGATTTTTTTTTTTTTTTGAGACAGGATCTCACTCTGTCACCCAGGCTGGAGTGCAGTGGTGTGATCACGGCTCACTGCAGCCTTGACCCTCCAGACTCAAGTGATCCTCCCACCTCAGCCTCCCATGGGGACACACCACCATGTCTGGCTAATTTTTTTTGAAAAGATAGGGTCTTGCAAAGTTACCCAGGCTTGGACTGGATTTTCTAAAAAATAAAAGTTTACTGAGATGTAATTCATATACTATAACATTTTTCCTTTTAAATTTATTGTACAATTCAGTGGTTTTAAGTATACTCACAGGTTTGTGCAACCATCACCACTATCAAATTTTAGAACATTTTCATTACCCCAAAAGGAAACCCTATACTCGTTAGCAGTCTTTTTCTTTTTTTTTTTTTTTGCTTCCCCACAACAACTTTCTGAGCTACTGACAATCATTACTCTACTTTCTGTATCTATAGATTTGCCTATTCTGGTCATTTAATATAAATTAAATCATGCAATGTATGACCTTTCATGACTGGCTTCTTTCACTGAGCATAATGTTTTAAGATTTATTCCTATTGCAACCTGTGTCAGTGTTTCATTACTTTTTATGGCCAAATAATATTCTATTATATGAATAAGCACATTTTGTTGATCCATTCATCAGCTGATGGACATTTTAGTTGTTTTCACATTTTGCTATTATGATTAATGCTGCTATGAACATTCATGTGCCAGTTTTTGTGTGGACATAGGTTTTGATTTCTCTTAAGAAATAAAATTCTCTTAAGAAATCAAAGCCCGCCTGGGAGTGGAATTGCTCGCTCATATGGCAACTCTATAACTTTGTGAGGAATTGTCAAACTGCTTTGAAAAGTGGCTGCACCGTTATTTTGCTACCAGGAATATATGACGGTTCCAATTTCTACACATCCTTGCCAACACTTGTTATTATATATCTTTTTCATTATAGCCATCCTAGTGGGTGTTAAATGGTAAAACTCACTGTCGTTTCAATTTTGCATTTCCCCATGGTGATTTGCTTAATGATGTTAACATCTTTTCAATTGCTTCTTGGTCATTTGTAGATCTTATTGGGGGAAATGTGTATTCCAATCCTTTGCCCACTTTTTTTTTTTTTTTTTTTGAGAAGGAGTCTTGCTCTTTTGCCCAGGCTGGAGTGCAGTGGCACAATCTCGTCTCACTGCAACCTCCATCTCCTGGGTTCAAGCAACTCTCCTGCCTCAGTCTCCCGAGTAGCTGGAATTACAGGCCCCCACCAGCATACCTGGCTAATTTTTTTTTGTATTTTTAGTAGAGATGGGGTTTCACCATCTTGGCCAGTCTGGTCTTGAACTCCTGACCTCATGATCCACCCGCCTCGGCCTCCCAAAGTGCTGGAATTACAGGAGTGAGCCACCACACCTGGCCTCCTTTGCCCATTTTTTAATAGAGTTGCTTGTATTTTTATTTATGAGTTGTGGGAATTCTTCATTTATTTTGAATGCTAAACCCTCATTTGATATATGATTTGGAAATACTTTCTCCCAATCTGTAGGCTGCTTTTCTACTTTCTTGATAATGTTCCTGATATACAAAATATTTTAATTTTGATGAAATCTAATTTATCTATTTTTTTCTACTGTTGCTTGTGCATTTGGTGTTATTGCCAAATGAAGAGTTACTCCTAAGTTTTCTTCTAAGAGTTTTATGATGTTAGCTCTTTTTCTTAGGTCATTGATCCATTGTTTTTTTCTAAATTAACACTCTTACTGTCCTAATGTTTTCTTTTTTTATTTACTACAGTAAAATTTTTTATGATCCATTTTAATTTTTGTATATGCAGTGTGGTAGGAGTCCAACTTTATTCTTTGGCACATAGATATCCAGTTGTCCCAGGGCCATTTGTTGAACAGACTATTCTTTTTCCACTGATTGCCTTGGGCATCCTTGTCAGACCAAAGCCAATTGGCCATAGATGTATGGATTTATTTCTGGACTCTCAACTCGATTCTATTGATCTATATGTTTAGCTCTATGCCAGGAGCACAATGATTATTTTTAGAGATGGGATCTTGCTCTGTCCCATATGCTGGAGTGCAGTGGCATGATTGTAGCTCACTGCATCACTGCAGCCTTGAACCCCTGGACTCAACTGATCCTCCCACCCCAGCCTACTAAGTAGCTAAGACTACAGGCATGTGACACCATGCCCAGTCAATTTTTAAAGTTATTTTTTGTAGAGATGGGATCTCACTTTGTTGCCTAGGCTGGTTTTAAACTGATTTTAAGCAACCCTCCTGACTCAGACCCCTAAAGTGCTGGGATTACAAGCATGGGTCACTAGCCTAGTCCATACTGTTTTGATGACTATAGTTTTGCAGTAAGTTTTGAACCTGTAAAGTGTGAGTTCTCCAACTTTGTTCTTTTTCAAGATTATTTTGGCTGTTCAGGTCTTTTGCATTTCCATATGAATCTTAGAATCAGCTTGTCAATTTCTGCAAAAAAAAAAAAAAAAAACTACAGCAGGGATTATGAAAGGGATTAGGTTGAATCTATAAATCAGTTTAGTGAATACTGCTATCTTAACAATATTAAGTCTTCTTATTCATGATGTGTTTCCATTAATTTAGGCCTTACTTTAAATTTTTTAAATAATGTTTTGTAGTTTTCAGTGTACAATTCTTGCACTTCCTTCATTAATTTCTTTTAATTCCTCTTTATTCATTGTATTTATTTATTATATTCTTTTTGATGCTATTATAAACTAAATTTTAAAAATTTCATTTTTGTATGGTTAATTTATAGTATATAGAAATACAACTGATTTTTGTATATTGATTTTCTATCCTACAATCTTGGTAAACTCATTTGTTAGTTCTAATAATTTTTTTTTGTGTGTGGGTTTCTTTGGATTTTCTACATACAACATCACATCGCCTGTGAATAGAGATAGTTTTACTTCCTTTCCAGTCTGGATGCTTTTATTTCTTTTCCTTGCCTACTTGCTCTGATTATAACCGCCAGTACAATGGTGACCAGAAGTAGTAACAGCAAACACCTTTGTCTTGTTCCTGATCTTGGGAGAAAATATTCAGTCTTTCATCATTAAGTGTGATGTTAACTGTGAGATGTTAGTAGGTGTCCTTCATCAAATGGATAATGTTTCTTCTATTTCTATTTTTTCAGTGTTTCTTATTTTGGAAAGTTGTTGAAAATTGTCAGTCTATTGAGATGGTCATGCGCTTTTTTTTCTTCATTTCATTAATGTGGTATATAACATTGGTTTATTTCATATGTTAAACAGACTTTGCATTTGTATTATGATTCACATTGTCATGGTGTATGATCCTTTTTATATATGACTGGATTCAGTTTGTTAGTATATGTTGAAGATTTTTGTGTCCATATTGATAGAATGAATTGGAAAGAGTTCCTTCATCTTCTATTATTTTTTTTTTTTGGATGAGTTTGAGAAAGATTGTTAATTCTTCTTTAAATGTTTGGTAGAATTCACCAATGGGCCTAGACTTTACTTCGTGTAAAGTATTTTCATTACAGACTCAACCTCTTTATTTATTACAGATGTATTCAGATTTTCTTTATAAATCAGTTTCAGTAGTTTGTGTCTTTCTAGGAATTTGTCCATTTTATCTAGGTTATCTAATTTGTTGGCATATTATCCTTTTAATTTCTGTAAGGCTGGGAGTGATGCCCTCTCTTCCATTCATTTTTTATTATATTTTATTTTATTTTTAAAATTTAATTTAATTTTAAGTTCTGGGATACATGTGCAGGACGTGCAGGCTTGTTTCATAGGTAAACGTGTGCCATGGTGGTTTGCTGCACCTATCAGCCCATCACCTAGGTATTAAGCCCCACATGCATTAGCTATTTATCCTGATGGTCTCCCTCCCCGCGGCCCCATTCATAGCTTTAGTAATTTGAGTCTTCTCTCTCTCTTTTGGTCAGTCTAGTTAAAAGTTTGTCTATTTTGACTTTTCACTCTTGTTTTTATTAATATATTCTCTATTTCATTTATTTCCATTCTAATCTTTATTATTTCCTTCCATTTTGCTTTGGGTTTAGTTTGCTCTTCTTTTTTCTGGTTTCTGAAAATGGAAGATTAGGTTTCTGAAAAATGGAAGATTAGGTTTCTTCTTTTTTCTGGTTTCTGAAAATGGAAAATGGAAGATAAGAACTATTTCTTCTTTTTAAATATAGGTATTTATATAGCTATTAATTTCCCTCTAAGCACTTCTTCAGTTACATCTATAAGTTTGACATGTATCATCTTTATTTTCGTTTATTTCAAACTATAATTTTGCTTGTGGTTTAATCCTTTTGACTTACTGGTTATTAAGAGTATGTTGTTTAATTTTTACATATTTGTGAATTTTTCAAATTTACTTCTAATTAATTTCTAATGTCATTACATTGTGATTGAAGGACATGCTTTGTATGATTTCAATCATTTAAATTTATTAAAATTTTCGGCATAATATATGGTTTATCCTGGAGAATGTTCCATATGTATTTGAGAAAAATGTGTATTGTGCTGTTATTGGGTGGAGTGTTCAATTGATGTCTGTTAGGTCAAGTTGGTTTATAATGGTTGCTTAGTCCCTTTGGGCTGCTATATAATAAAGTACCACAGACTGGATGGCTTATAGACAACGGAAGTATATTTCTCACAGTTCTGGAGGCTGGAAGTCTGAGATCAGGGTGCCAGCCCGACTGGGTCTGGTGAGGGCTCTCTTCCGGGTTGCAGATGCTGACTTCTTGCTGTACTCTTACGTGGCAGCAAGATGGTGAGCTAGCTCTCTGGTGTCCTTTTTATAATGGCACTAATACTATTCGCGAGGACCTCACTCTCATCATGTAATTACTTCCCTAAAGCCTCATCTCCTCATGCCGTCACATTGGGGGTTAGAGTTTCAACATATAAATTTTTGGAGGACAGACTTGTTTATTGCAGTATTTTTCAAGTCTCCTATTTTCTTATTGAAAGTGGGTAACTGAAACCTCCAACCACAATTACTGAATTGTCCATTTTTTCCTTTAATCCTATAAGTTTTTGCTTCATGGATTTTGGAACTCTGGTATTAGATGCTTATATGTTTATAACTATTAGGTCTTTTATCATCATAAAAATCTTCTTTGTCTTAAAGTCTATTTTGTCTTCTATCAATATGGGTCTCCAGCCCTCTTTTAGTTATGGTTGCATGGTATTTTCTTACTTTTAACCTCTTTGTATCTTTAATCTAAAGTGTGTCTCTTGTAGACACAATAGAGTTGGATCTTTTTTTTTTAAAAAAAAATCCATTCTGTTGGCTGGGCATGGTGGCTTACGCCTGTAATCCCAGCACTTTTGGAGGCCGAGGTGGGCGGATCACTTTAGGCCAGGAGTTAGAGACCAGCCTGGCCAACATGGTGAAACTCTGTGTCTACTAAAACTACAAAAATTAGCCAGATGTGGTGATGGGCGCCTGTCCCAGCTACTCGGGAGGCTGAGGCAGGAGACTTGTTTGAACCTGGGAGGTGGAGGTTGCAGTGAGCCACTATACTCCAGCCTGGGCGACAGAGTGAGACTTTGTCTCAAAAACAAATAAACAAAACAAAACCCATTCTGTCAATAACTATATTTTGATTGGAGTGTTTAATCCATTTACACATAATATAATTACTAACAAGATAGGATTTATGGTTTTCATTTACATTTTTTCTATATGTTTTATGTCCTTTTTGTTCCACTACTTCTCCATTATTGCCTTTTTGTGTTAGAAACTTTTAAATTTTTGAATATACCTCTAAGAGTGTTTTTAAAAACATCTCTTAATTCTCTTGATGTTCTTTTGCTATATAGTTTGAATTATTTTCTTGGAAGTTGCACTGAGGATGACAATTAATATTAATTAATTTATAATTAATAAAGTAATCTAGTTTGGATTAAAATCAATTAAATTTTACTGTATATGAAACTTTGCTGATAGACTGTATTTAATGTAATATTCTTTTCAAGAAAGTTAAGTTGTTAAGTATGGTTTATTTTTATATCTTTTTAGGACTTTTCATATCATTCTATGTCAGGCCATGTATTTCTTACTTCAAATAACTTCTTTTTCTTTTTTTTTTTTTTTCTTTTTTTGAGATGGAGTCTTGCTCTGTCGCCCAGGCTGGAGTTCAGTGGTGCGATCTCAGTTCACTGCAAGCTACGCCTCCCGGGTTCAAGCTATTCTCCTGCCTCGGCCTCCTGAGTAGCTGGGACTATAGGCGCCTGCCACCAAGCCTGGCTAATTTTTTGTATTTTTAGTAGAGACAGGGTTTCACCTTATTAGCCAGGATGGTCTCGATTTCCTGACCTTGTGATCCACCTGCCTTGGCCTCCCAAAGTGCTGGGATTACAGGTGTGAGCCACCACGCCCAGCCTCAAATAATTTCTATTGCAGTTGAGGAGAAAACCAAACATATGAAAAGTCAGATGGCAGTCAAATCTTTAAATACTAATTCAAGGCAGTGACAGATATGAGTAACAACTCTAGACAGAAAATGTGCAGTGGCTTCATGATAGGATATTTCAGAAGATCAGCTGATGTGAAACCCACAGCCCAAGTTAGTCAAGGAACACTTCATGGACTTGCCATTTGACCTTAGTATGTGTGGAAGTGCACAAACTCGTTGATATGTAAAGAAAATAAATAGGAACTCACAAAGCTAGCTTTCGACTTTTCAGTGAGGCCATCTGTCTACTTCTGTATCCACAGCACCTACAACATTGCCTTACACATTGTAGGTGCTCAGAAAATATTTATCAAATGATCAAATAAACGCATTTGGTTGAATAAATCAGTTAGGTGTGGAATTGGAGCTTTGCAAGAGAGAACATATATTCTGGAGCATCAGCTTTGGACCATTTGCTAGGTTAATTGATAAGGGGGAAACAGAGCTGGTAAGTCATCTGAGTCACAGCTTGCTCTTGTTTTTGTTTTTGTTTTTTTTTTTTTTTTTTTTTTTTTTTTTTTTTGTAGAGATGGAGTCTTGCTCTGTTGCCTACACTGGAGTGCAGTGGTGTGATCTCGGCTCACTGCAACCTCCGCCTCCCAGATTCAAGCAATTCTCGTGCCTCAGCCTACCAAGTAGCTGGGATTACAGGCGCGTTCCACCATGCCCAGCTAATTTCTTTTGTATTTTACTAGAGATGGGGTTTCACCTTGCTGCCCAAGCTAGTTTTGAACTCCTGAGCTCGGGCAATCCACCCACCTCGGCCTCCCAAAGTGCTAGGATTATAGGCACGAGCCAGTGTGCTCCTTTTAAGAGGAGTTCAATTGCTGGTATCATTCCTATTAGTTTTTGAGAATCAGAGAATGCCACAGTTTTCATTTTTACTTAAAAATCTGTGCATCTATAGTCTTTTTCAGAGTGTTCAGGGAAAAAGGACTTGTAGGGACACCATGGGTTTGTACATTTCAGTAACTGAGGAACAGGGTGGCAAAAGTTCTTCAAATACTGAGAGAAGAGATGCTAGGAAATGCATCAGAAACATTATTTGAAACATCTAAAGTGGTTTTTTTTTCTTAATTTCCTATATCTAATTCTTTTTTCCCCTATATTTAGTTCTTGACTCTCCATGGTAGTCAACCTCAGAAAATTTCAATAGTTTCAAGAACTATCACATGAACAGAGTTTATTTTTTAAGGTTTTAAGTTTTTTGGGTGTTTTTTGCTTTTTAACGTGATCTTTTGTTAACAATTACCATAAATCTTTACTTAAGATTTACTTTAAGAGACTTGTACCACCCTTCTATTTTTTGGTCATTAGAGACTTTCTAGTAAAAATGCTAGAAAACTAAAAGCTTTCTGGTTTAAATTCATCTGTACCTGCAGCTGCAAAGCCAGTAGAGGGCGCAGTATCCCTATTCTTTGATTTCTGGAATTACAACTACTTGGATGGACTGAATCTCAAACGATCTACATAATCAAGACTATTTCATCCAGAGAGAGGGAGTCTGGGGTTACAATTTTTTTGTTGTTTGTTTTTTTTTGGCAATCATGGCTTTATGTTAGGGTATTAGCAGAGTTATAGAGTTGTTTTATTGCATTGAGGAACTTTGATGAGGTTGCTGCGTGAGGACTGTTCTTCCATTTTGCTTCCTTTAACTAAAAAGTCATTTGAGCATTTTGTACCAAGTCCACAAAACACTGGCTGAGTAAACTCATCAAGTGGATTAGATTCTCGGTATTCAGGATAGCTTGCGCAACCGGGTGGGCATTTTCGCTAATCCCTGCAACCTTTGATGTGGCGGCAGAGTGGGAACTGGGATGAGTTCTTCCTCCCTGACTCACTGGCTTCCATTCCACGAGATTCCAACGTCTGCCCCACACTGTCTCCCCAGCTGACTTAGCAGAGATAGGACCCAGCAGAGATAAGACCCCTCCTGTTCTATCTCATCTGACTTACTCCTTCAGAGTTATTTTTCCTTAGTGACAGGGCCATGGGCTGAGCAAGGGAGGCAGCCCTCCTGCCTCTCCACCCCACTCCCTTTAACAACTGTTGTTTTACGTAACATTTTACTTGTCTTTTCACCATTGGATTCTTCCCGTATTTCCAGCTACCAGCTCATAGCTTAGGTGGGGTTCTTTTCTTTGTCTTCACTTACCTTTTATCATTGAAACAAATGCTTTAGCAACATTATCAGCCCATCTTTGCTAACTTTTTTTTTTTATTCAAGTCTTTCTTTTTTAATTTTTTTTTTTTTTTAATTTGAGAATGACTCTCACTCTGTTGCCAGGCTGGAGTGCAGTGGTGTGGTCTCGGCTCACTGCAACCTCCGCTTCCTGGGTTTAAGCGATTCTTCTGCCTCAACCTCCCAAGTAGCTGGGTCTACAGGCACACACCACTATGCCCAGCTAATTGTTGTATTTTTAGAGACGGGGGTTTCACCATATTGGCCAGGCTGGTCTCGAACTCCTGACCTCGTGATCCACCTGCCGCGGCCTCCCAAAGTGCTGGGATTACAGGTGTGAGCCACCGACTCCGGCCTGGTATTCAATTATTTTGACAGTCGCTCTTGGTCTTGTGATATCTCTTCCCTTTCTTCAACAGGTGTTTACGTCTTTCCATTTCTTTTTGTTTTTGTTTATGCCTTCTCTCTCCAGCTAGAATGTGAAATAATACCTGTGACTGAAAAGAAGCTCTTTTGACCCAGGATCCTGGTCCTCTGCATAACAGTCAAGACCATTCTAATTTGCCTGAAAGTGTTTTAGAGAAGAAACAGAAATTCAGGACCAATCAGCAATTCCCTTGTCCACTCTTATCAAGACAGAGAAAGGATTTGTGCTGAGATTTAAGTTATTTTCTTTTTTTCTATGACAGGTTTCGATAAATGCCCAACTCCAATAATATGGTAACATTTCAGAGTCAATCCGGGTTAAAAGTAAATAAACTCTGTTTTGATCTTGGCTCTTTTTTACTGTCACTTTTAGGCCTTTCTTGAAAGGAGAGAGACACATTCTCTACCAAGTCAGCATCTGCCCTATGCTTGTTCCAGATCAGTATGCTTGGTCTGATACTCAATCACTAATCACTCACGTGACAGGCTGTGTGTGTGAGACCAACTGTTGGCTATTCTTTTATTTATTTATTTATTTATTTTCAAGACAGAGTCTTACTCTGTTCTCCAGGCTGGAGTGCAGTGACATGATCTCGGCTCACTGCAAGCTCTGCCTCCCGGGTTCATGCCATTCTCCTGCCTCAGCCTCCCGAGTAGCTGGGACTACAGGCACCCGCCACCATGCCCGGCTAATTTTTGTATTTTTAGTAGAGACGGGGTTTCACCGTGTTAGCCAGGATGGTCTCGATCTCCTGACCTCGTGATCCGCCCGCCTCGGCCTCCCAAAATGCTGGGATTACAGGCGTGAGCCACTGCACCCGGCCAACTGTTGGCTATTCTTAAAGTATAGCTGCAGTGAAAACATCATTATGAATGCCTCTGGCTACTGTATTCAGAAAAGATACTAGCTATAAGAATTGTGGAAAGTCAGCTTTATCCTTTAAAAAGGTGATGGTACTTCCATTTCCTTTACTCTTATTTTGCACTCTGTTCAGAGATTAAGAAGGGAACTGGATACTGTTTATTGGTGCCTCTCAAACCCCTCCATGCCAAGATAAGATGGGAAAAGTTGAGTTTTGAGGATTTGGAAGTCAAGTAAGTCTGGTGAGTAGAGTGGAGAAAGCCCAAGGTTAAGGCTGTTGTGGTTAGTGATGGAAGAACTGGGGTAGAGAGCCTGGAATGAGGGATCAGATAATGGGAGGAGGATTCCAAGTGTGGCTGATGCCAATGGGCAGGGTGTGTTTGGGGGCAGTGAAGACAGAAGTCTAAGGAGTTATGGAGAGTAAGGACAAAAAATGAAGGTGCCATGTCTGAAGAATCATTACTATTGACGAGAGTTTTCAAGTTTGGTGAAAGAACTTCAATGAAGCATTCTACTCTCAGAAACTGAGATCTTGCTATTGCTTTAGTGACTATTTTATCTGATATCTTTATAGCAACTTTATCATTTGTTGGTACATGCTTAGTGTATATTTTCCCATGTTTTTCAAATGTTGTATGCCCTTTGGTTTTAGGTGTTGGATACAGTGAGTTCCAGATTTCTCTTCAAAGAATCAGTATGTCAGTATGGTCAGTTCTTTGTCCTCCATTTTAAAGTTTAACTTCCTCGCAGTTTCAGTAAACAACCTTTTCCACCAGTTTTAATCAGTAGTTCACATCTGTTCCCCTGGTCACCTGCTTTGTCCTGACTCATCCTGGTCACCTGCTTTGACCTGAATCACCCGTGGTCACCTGCTGTCACCTAATTCACCTTTAGTCACCTGTTCTGTAACCATCCTTCCCACCAAACTACTCACCCCACTACGCTGGCTCATACCCCTGCTCTCTTTAAAATAGCCTATCTGAATTAGCTTAGACTGTACGGTCCAACTCTAGCCATTAGGGGAATGACACAGCAGTAGGGGCTACCTGCGTCAGGAATAAGAATCCCTTCCCCTCCCTTGTTCAGTTGTGCTCTCGCCATTACTCCATTTGTGAGTTGCACTCTTCTATAGAAGTAAAAATTGCCTTGCTGAGAAAATTAATGTTCGAGTGCTATTTCTTTGTGGCACCAAGAACAAGCATTTTGTTTCCAACATAGGTAAACCTGGCTGCTTCTTTTTAAAAATCCAGTTTTGTTTTCATTTTCTTTTATACTTAGTCCATTTAGCCTTATTATAGACTTTGTATTTTTTTTTTTTTTGAGATGCAGTCTTGCTCTGTCGCCCAGACTGGAGTGCAGTGGTGCAATCTCAGCTCACTGCAACCTCTGTCTCCTGGGTTCAAGCAATTCTCTGCCTCAGCCTCCTGTGTAGCTGGAATTACAGGTGCTACAGGTGTGCGCCACCACGCCTGGCTAATTTTTTGTATTTTTAGTAGAAAATTTTGTATTTTTACCATGTTAGCCAGGCTGGTCTTGAACTCCTGACTTCAGATGATCCACCCACCTCTACCTCCCAAAGTGCTGGGATTATAGGCGTGAGTCACTGAGTATGGCTACCATTTATGTTTGAAAAGAATATTTGCTAGAACTAGGGTTCCAGGTATTTGGTTATCTTCTTTCTTTTAGTTCTTTATCTCTTCCGGTGTCCAGTGGATGGACATTAAGAAGTAAGCCATCAGTCTTGTTATCATTTCTCTGTGGGTAAGTCTATCTTTTCTCTCTGGCTGCTTTAAACACTTTCTTTGTCTTTGATGTTCTTTAGTTTCAGTATACTATGTCTAGGTACCCATATCTTTGGGTTTCATAGAGTGTAATAATTTGAGGATTGGTATCTTTTAGCAATTCTGAAAAATTTCAGCTATGATCTCTCTTAATTTTTTTCTCATAACTTTTTTAAAATGACAAAAATTGCATATATTTATGGTATACAATGTGATGTTTCAACATACGTATACATTGTGCAATTAAGCTAGTTAACATATTCATCACTTCACTTTTTTTTGGTGGCAAGAACATTTAAGATCTATTCTCTAAGCAATTTTTAAGTATACAATATATTATTATAAATGTGAAAGGAAAATAAATCTTGGGGCCCCCAATTCACTAAGCTAAAGGGAAAAGTCAAGCTGGGAACTGCTTAGGGCCAACCTGCCTGCCATTCTATTCAGTCATCCCTCTGCTTGCTGAGATAGATGCATATCTGATTGCCTCCTTTGGAAAGGCTAATCAGAAACTGAAAAGAATACAACTGTTCATCTCTCACCTATCTGTGACCTGGAGTCCCCCTCCCACTGCTTTGAGTCTTCCTGCCTTTGCTTCAAGTTGTCCTGCCTTTCCAGACCAAACCAATGTCCTTCTTATGTATCTGTTGATTGATGTCTCATGTCTCCCTAAAATGTATAAAATGAAGGTGTGCCCCAACCACCTTGGGCACATGTGGTCAGGACTTCCTGAGGCTGTGTCACAGGTGCATCTTCTACATTGGCAAAATAGACTTTCTAAACTAACTGAGACCCGTCTCAGGTTTTGTGGGTTCGCATTAACTACAGCCATCATACAATCATTTTCTGTTTAAGTAATGTCTCCTTTATTCTCTCTCAGAATTGCTTCTGCAAGTACTTTAAACCAAATTCTCCATGGAAGCTATTTTGAACTATCAAAGCTCTGTGAATTGGTACCACAGACCCTAGGAGGGCCACGTGGCTTTTTGCTCTTAGAGGAGATTTTCCTTTCTCTCCCTTCCCTTTGGCAACAAGGATAGGACAGGCCAGTTCCTCTTTTTCCCTTCCACGGCTGGTGTTGCTGGGGCCTCAGCGTCAAGCAGGGATCTTCCATCACTTTTCTACCTAGGCAGGACCTGGGCTCCACCACCGGTCTCTCTCATTGCACGGCCGCCGGCCACTGGCACACATGAAAGTGGCATCTCAGTGACTAGGGATGTACAGAGAACTTGAGCGAAGTCTACTCCCTCCCCGCAAGGGTTGCTAGCAAGTTAAGTGACATATATACAGAGATTCTGGGTGGCCTTGGTTGATTGAAACGGGCAAAGGAGAAGGGAGTGATTTGAAGGCTCTGATTATCAGAAAATTAAATTGAAGGGATATAGTTTGGATATTTGTCCCCCCAAGTCTCATGTTGAAATGTAATTCCCCAGTGTTGGGGGTGGGGCCTAGTGGGAGGTGTTTGGGTTATGGGGCGGATCCTTCATGAATGGCTTTGTACTGTCCTGGTGATAGTGAGTGAGTCCTTGAGAGATCTGGTTGTTTAGAAGTATGTGACATCCGGGCGCGGTGGCTCACTCCTGTAATCCCAGCACTTTGGGAGGCCGAAGCGGGCGGATCACGGGGTCAGGAGATCGAGACCATCCTGGCTAACACGGTGAAATTCCATCTCTACTAAAAATACAAAAAAATTAGCCGGGTGAGGCGGCGGGCTCCTGTAGTCCCAGCTACTTCGGAGGCTGAGGCAGGAGAATGGCGTGAACCCGGGAGGCGGAGTTTGTAGTGAGCCAAGATCGCGCCACTGCACTCCAGCCTGGGCGACAGAGCAAGACTCAAAAAAAAAAAAAAAAAAAAAAAAAGGATGTGGCACTCCCTGTTGCAACTGCCCTTGCTCCCTCGCTCGCCATGTGACACACCTGCTCCCTGTTTGCCTTCCCAGAAGCCAAGCAGATGCTGGTGCCATGCTTCCAGTACAGCCTGCAGAACCCAGCCAATTAAACCTCTTTTCTTTATAAATTACCAAGTCTCAAGTATTTCTTCATGGCAGGGCAAAAATGGCCTAATACACCAATGAAAGTCTTTTCCAATCAAATGCTGGATCTTTGGGGGACACAGATTCCTGAATGTAGCTCAAAGTTACTTGACCCTCTCCTTTGATGAGAAAACCACAGACTTTTAGAATTGACCACTAGTTCATGTGTGCTAGTTCAAACTTGGCATACCATCATCCGTACAGCAGAACGGGGCTCTATAAATAGGAGGTTAATTAGAAACTTTTATTTCTATTCTAGGTAAGTTTTCTAAACAAATAGAGTACAGTTTGTGTGTGTGTGTGTGTCAAGGTGACTTTTTTTTTGGATCAGATGTAATCTCAATCCTTTTTTCTTTCTAATCGTTAGAATTGTGTTTTTACTGGCTTAAATTGTGCATATTATTTATGGCAGAAATGATTTGTAAGTGCAGTCTTATTCATCAGCAATACTTAATAGTTTCTGTAAACATTTCAGGATATAAATTAAATATCACTTGCCACTTGACTACATTTCTTTTGGTAACTTGTGCCAAATAAGTTTTGACCATATCTAAAAAAAAATTGTGTTGTGGTTTGTTCTTTTGGAATATTTTATGTATACTTTGGCAGTTAATGAAAAGAGACACACTTCATGAAGATTTAAAAATTTACATCTTCATATTGTCCTAATATATAACTCAAAAGAGACACATAAGTACAAAGAAGAATTGTAAGTGAATCCATGGTTTTTACTTAGTAGAGTAAAATGAATGAAAATGTGGGCTCAAGTGCTGTCTGCTATTTATACTGCTTAAGTCATGAACTGTGGTGAATTTCCTCAGTTTTCGGTTACACTTCTCATGTAACAAACTAGTAATTATGAAAGCATTATTTTTAAAACTATTGGCCACATGCACATTTTGGCAATTATATCTGATTCTTTCCAGACTTTGTATGTTTAACTTTAAATAATTCTTTTATGATTTCATCTTTGGGTGTCAGCTCTATAATCATGCTTAGTAAAAGTGAGAAATAAATATCTGTAAACAAACACATGGTGCCCTGTTGAATAGAGTGGGGTCCTTAAAAATTGAACCAATCTCTTAACAATATCCTGATCAGAGAATCGCTTAGGCATTGAGCAATATGGCTGAATAAGCAATCTGAGTACTGCATATTATTTTAGATATTAGTATAATTTCTCACATGTGAGCCACATGTTTGAAACATTTATTTTGAAATAAATATATTTTGTCCACTAGAATATAAAGTCCATGAGGGCAGGGACTTTGTCTATCTTGTTCATCACTGAATTTCTAGTTTGGGACATAGTAGTTACTCAATCAAAATTCGTTCAATGAACAAACTAATGCTTAATTAGGAAGTAATTAATAGCGAAAAATATCTTAGGAAAAACAGAGGGCATCAAATGCCATGTTAATTTCAGTCAATATTTATTCACAACTATTGGTTTAATGTATTTTGCGGCTACAGGGTTAGGAGCATACAGATTTAAAGCAAGGATATTTTTCTGCCTTATTGTTTCATTTATCATTAAATAGTGACCCTCCTTTTCAATTTGTAATAATAATTATTTTTGTCCTAATGTCTCTTTGTCTAATGTTGCTATGCTGGCTTCTTTCTTTCCTCGTCTTGCCCACTTCCTCTCTCCCTTCTTTCTTTTCCTTTCTTTCTGTGACGGAGTCTCACCCTGTCACCTAGGCTGGAGTGCAATGGTGCGATCTCACCTCACTGCAACCTCTGCCTCCCGAGTTCAAGCAATTCTCCTGCCTTAACCTCCCAAGTATTTGGGATTACAGGCCCCCACTACCAAGTCTGGCTAATTGTTTTAGTAGAGACGGGTTTCACCATGTTGACCAGGCTGGTCTCGAACTCCTGACCTCAAGTGATCCACCCGCCTCAGCCTCCCAAAATGCCGGGATTACAGGTGTGAGCCACCATGCCCCGCCCCTTCTTTCCTTTCCTTTCTGCCCCTTCTTTTTTTTTCTTAGTCTTCATCTGGTATATCCTCTTTCACCTTTTTCATTCTTTCACTCTTGACCCTCTTGAGTTGCTCTAGGTATGTTTATAGAAAGGAGCATATATAGCTGGGTTTTTTGGGTCTGTTCCTTAAAATCCTAAGAATCTGTCCTTTAGCAGGCATAATCATTGCATTTACTGCCACTTTGATTATTAGTGTATTTGGCTTACTTTGGTCATCTGATTTTGTGGGTTTTTTTTTTTTTTTTTTTTTTTTCTCTCTCTTTCTCTTGCTTTCACATTCCGCTTTTCTAACTTTTCTTGGAAAGATTGAATTTTCTTTATTCCCATCCCCCACTCCAGCCATTGAGTTGGAAGTTTCATGTTGTATTTCTGTTTTTTTAGTAGTCATCCTTAAAGTTTTAACATGGATACATGATTCACCATAATTTCATGTTAATTAATAGCTCTAGCTCCATATCAGCAGATATGTCTTAGTTCTCCCTTTCCATTCCAAATGCCATTAGTCATTTTATTATCCTTGTAGTCAATGCTTATTTAGTTTTTTATCAATAACTGCTCATCATGGCTTCTTGCATCTGCTCCTGGATTCATTTTTCTTCTACCTGAAGCACATAGGTATTTTAGATTTAGTTTGAATCATATGAAATTGTCATTTTTGTGGGTCAAAATGGCCAAATATCAGAAATTTCATATCGTTTAAACTAATATTCATCTCAGGGTGAAATTACGAGTAGTAAACTTTTTCAAGCAGTCTATCTAAAAAGGCTTTTATTTCACCCTCGTGTGTATATAGTTTAGATGGATATACACTCTGATGTATATCCCTTATATTCCCTCACTGCTTTCAAGATGCTTCCCAACCTTCAAGAATTATTGTTGATGAGGAGCTTGCTGTCACTCAAACTGCCATTTATTTATAGATAATATGTTTTTACTTTCTCAATCCTTTGTTGTTGAAGTTCTGAAATTTTTCTATAACATATCTACCTATGGATATTTTTATTTGTTTTTAACATCAATGAGTCTGTCCTTCATTTCTAGAAGTTCTATTTGGCTTTTCGAATTGCTCTATTGTTTTTCATAGTATCTGATCTTTTCCTTTTGGATTTTATTCCTTTTTATCTTTTCATTAATTTTAAATAAAATTGTTTTTAGTCTCTTTCACATTGTGTATAATCCAGATTTGGAGAGTGCTAATTTTCCTGTTTATTGCATCTTCTGAATTTCCCTCAGTGCCTGTCTTCCTTCCTTCCTTCCTTCCTTCCTTCCTTCCTCCCTCCCCTCCCTCCCTCTTTCTCTCTTTCTCTTTCTTTTCCTTCCTTCCTTCCTTCCTTCCTTCCTTCCTTCCTTCCTTCCTTCCTTCCTTCCTTCCTTCCTTCCTTCCTTCCTTCCCTCCCTCCCTCCCTCTTTCTCTCTCTTTCTTTTCCTTCCTTCCTTCCTTCATTTCTCCCTCCCTCCCTCCCTCTCTCCCTCCTTCCCTCCCTCCCTCCCTTCCTCCTCTCTCTCTTTCTTTCTTGCTTGCTTGCTTGCTTTCTTGCTTGACAGGATCTCACTGTGTCTCAAAAACAACACCACCACCACGCTGGAGTGGAGTGGTTGGCTCATTGCAGCCTCAACCTCCCAGGCTCAAATGATCCTCCCACCTCAGCCCCCAGAGTAGTTGGGATTACAGGAACACACCACCTTGTCCCTCCTTGATTTCTTATTGTGTTTATAAATGATGTTCATTTATGGTAGCTCCTGCTCCCTGCTTTGGGAGTTTCCTAAATCTGTTTTTAAAGTATCCCTCAAGAGTTGTCTTAGGCTGGGTGTGGTGGCTTAAGCCTGTAATCCCAGCACTTTGAGAGGCCGAGGCAGGTGAATCATCTGAGATCAGGAGTTCGAGACCAGCCTGGCCAACATGCTGAAACCCTGTCTGTACTAAAAATACAAAAATTAGCCAGGCATGGTGGCAGGAACCTGTAATTCCAGCTACTCGGGAGGCTGAGGCAGGAGAATCACTTGAACCCGGGAGGCAGAAGTTGCAGTAAGCAGAGATCATGCCATTGCACTGCAGCCTGGGCAACAAGAACAAAATACCATCTCAAAAAAAAAAATACATAAAATAAAAAGTAAACCTATCCATATGGGATTCATTAAACTAGTATTAAAACAAAATACACATGTTGTAGAAAAATTTGAGTATTTCACCATCTCAAAAAAAAAAAAAAAAAAGAAAAGAAAGTTGTTTTGTATTTCCTAAGATGCATAGAGTGCCTTCAGAGCAATCTATCAACTACATGGTTGTGGTGCCTTAATCATGTGAATGTTACACATTTCAACCTTATACACATGTGAATGGGCACCTGGAGTTTTGACTTCTCGGAGGTGATGTAATTGTCAACCCAAGGCCCTGCAGAGGTGGCAAGCTTTCTAACTGCTTTCATAGTCAGGTGGGAGGAGCTATTCTAGGCTCCATGCTTTACGTGGGATATTCCCCTTCTACAGATACTGTGTCTCCTTTCCCCACGGAGACATTACTGAGCTTCCAGGGCCTAGGATCAAATATGAGACTGTGTTGGGTCACCTCTGGTCTGTCCTTGATTTCTGTTTATTTGGCAAACAGGAATTTTCTAATTTCTTTTTTTCCGGCATGGCTACGTGTTAATTTTTTGTGGTTTTTGCTACCTTTTACTCATTACTTCTATGCATTTATAGTGAGATGGAAGTTCCTTCACAACATAGGAAGTAATGTTCTTGAAAATCCTATTAGTCTCAGAGGTTTTAATATTTGGTTCTGCCCCATTCCTTGGTCTTTCTTTGTGTTTCTTTGTTATCTTGATTATTTAGCCTTTGTCATTGCTGCTTGCAGTTGAAAAACTGTAAGATTCTGAGTATGATATGTTTTAAATATGCTTCATTATCTTAAAAAGTTAGCATTACGTTAGTACATTACATATGTACATATATATCCATATCTATCTATATCTATTATATCTCTATGTTTATATCGATATCATCTATACCTATATCTATATGAGACAGTACAAGTGACCTCTGTCTTTTTTATCCAGATGCCTTTTGCCTGGTATTCCCCTTAAATGCATATCTTCTTACCAAAGTCAAATTTGTTTAAAATTATCCCACTGAAGACGGAAGTTTTTTTTTGAGAAAGTAGGCATAAACCTTGAAATGACAACTTTTTTTTTTATTCTTCTTAATTCTGAAAGTTGAAATTAAAGATTTTAAGGATATCAGTACCCAAAGGCTAAACTACCACATACACACCCCCACCCAACCAAATACCATTCACCATGCAGGACCATGAGGTCTCAAGGACGTTATTGTTTTGGGCAATTAACTGTTATTTATTTATATAAAGTTTTTAAATGGAGATTTTTTTTTTTTTTTGAGACGAGGTCTGACTCTGTTGTTGCCTAGGCTGGAGTGCAATGGTGTGATCATGGCTCTCTGCAGTCTTGACTTCCCAGGCTCCAGCAATCCTCCCATCTCAGCCTCCCAAGTAACTTGGGACCACAGGTGCATGCCACCACAAATGGCTAATTTATTATTTTATTTTCTTTTTGTGGGGACAGGGTTTTTCTGCGTTGCCCAGGCTGGTTTTGAACTCCTGAGCTCAAGAGATCCTCCAACCTCAGCCTCTGAAAGTGCTTGAATTATAGGCACGAGCCACCGTGCCCAGCGAGATTGCTGATTTTTAAAAGAAATGATAAAATAGGGTCAGTAAATTCTGTTTGTACTAAGGATATTTTATTTTCGTTATTTAAAAATGGAGAGAAACTCTGTTTGCATACTGATGGAATTTTTCTGTTAATAAGAAAAAGCAGCCAAGATAACTTTTACAGGATAACACCACATTTACTGTACATACACACATACACATAGCCCACAGAGTTGTGCCATGCCTTCGATGTTATTTTCATTTACTTTTTTGTTTTTTCTGGCAACAATTGGACATGCCCTGACAACCCACCTTCCATTATAAATATTTAAAAACTAGGCAGGAGAGAGTCATCCCTTAACCACAGCCATATAATGTGATGAAGGATAACACAGCTGCAGCCACATCATGTCATTACTTAATTTGTTTTTGACAGCTCCCATTTGCAGAGGAAAGGAAAGTATGAGCCACACATGGGCAAGGATTTTACATACGTCCACATTTGTTTGTTTGTTGTGAACATTGACACATTTTCTTGGGGAAATGGCAGAAAATCCAAGCCAACATCATTTCTTTCTTAGTATAGCAACAGCTCAAGATGTTTGCTGTCCATGGAAAGTTGAAGGAAAAAACTCAAGTCAGTGTCTGTTCCAAAGGGAAGAAGTATTAGATTGGTAAGCACTTTCCAGCCACGATGAGAAGATGGCAGAGTGAATTAGGAATGTAGGTTTTCTTCTACGACAGAAGAGCTCATTTTAATGAGTAAATGGAGCACAGGGCAGCCCTCACATTTGTACCGAGGAGAATCCCCCAAACTCTGTTTCTCAGCAGCTATGTGTTGGGTTGTGTGATAGCACTTCCTGTGCTTTGTGTTGCCCAACTGTGCTCCTCAGGGTGGTCCTCGTCATGCATTTCTTAGGTCACTAATTGTTGGCCTATATATGACAGAGGTGGATGGGCTTGGGCTATTCCCTGTATCCCCTGAGGCGTGACCTGAGTTGTTTGGGACCGGATACTATGGGGACTGGGCTTGAGATGGAATTGGGGCAAGATAAAACCCGGTCACCAGGGATGTGTGATTGTGATTTGGGCTCCTTTCAGGGCTGTGAGAAGTATACTTCTATGCCAACTGGGAGTTGGAGTGATGATCCTGAACGATGCATCCAGAGAATTCTGTGAGGGAATGATGGAAGCATCACAAAGCAGGTAACACTAAGAAAAATGGGACTATTTGAGTTATCTCAGAATTAACATCAATAGTCAAAACTAGGCTGCTGGATACAGCAATTGGGTCTGATTAAGAGTATATATGTCACCTGAGGAAGAAGGGATAGGTGCAGTTGATGCCTTACACAACAGAATAGGGAATTATAATAGAGAGTATATCATGATTCTATTAGTATCGTGTGTGTATGAAGGAGAAGGATGGAAACTAGGAAGATGCCTGAAATGGTTTACATCCTATCATTCACCTGGTAGATATCTGACCACGTGGTGTTAAACATCTGCCTGTGCCTTCTCTGACCCTGATTGCCTTGATTCTTTCTGGTAATAGGATTATTGTATAATGAGTAAAACCACATGCAAATATTGTATGCAGATCTAGAGCCATATGTAATCTAGTTAGCTCCATCTTGATGAAAGTTCTGCAGAGGTGTTTGCGAGGATTTGCTCCTTAAAGAAGAAGGTCATGAAGAGAAGGAATTTGACTTATCAATAAGGGGTCAACCTGAGGCTGTAGGCCCCAGACAGCTCCTGTTATTGCTCTCACTGCCTATGATCAAGTCATATAGTTATATATTCACATTGTTTTGTGTGTTCTACTCAACAGAAAGAAATTGGGGGCTGAGAAGATGTAGAAATTCCCTCTCCGGTGTCCAGAGTCTTTGGCCCATGGTTCTGGTCATCCAGGTAGTCTGTGGCTAAGATTACTTTCTCTGCCCTCACCAGCACCCCATAGCCTCAGGCCTTCTAGAGTAGGTGGCAGAACATAGTGTCAGAACTATGCTTGTGCTCTGCCTAAAGATAATGGGGGTGTTCAAAATAGAGGGTGCTGGCTGGGGATGGTGGCTCACGCCTGTAATCCCAGCACTTTGGGAGGTTGAGGCGGGTGGATCAACTGAGGTCAGGAGTTTGAGACCAGCCTGGCCAACATGGTGAGGCCCATCTCTACTAAAAATGCAAAAGATTAGCTGGGCATGGTGATGGGCGCCTGTATTCCCACCTACCTGGGAGGCTGAGGCAGGAGAATGGTTTGAACCTGGGAAGCAGAGGTTGCAGTGAGCTGAGATTGCACCACTGCACTCCAGCCTGGGAGACAGAGCGAGACTCCATCTAAAAAATAAAATAAAATAATTTTTTAAAAAAGAAGGTGCTGAGGTTCATGGACCTCTTTATTTCCACTTATTCCTATGTTGTCTTACTCCAGTGTTCAAGGTCAACCTTCCAAATAATGCACTTTCAAGCTCTGGTACTTAAGGTAGTACTCACCTTTTTCTACAATCCTATCATAGTATTATTTAATACTTTCACTAGGGCACATTTGTATATATTTGCTTGAACTTCAGAGGGTGATTTTACTCGATGAATCAAAGCAGCTTAATACATTCCTACAAGGACTGGTCTGAAGGCACTGACAAGTTACAGATGCCCTCTAAATTAAGTCAAAGGCCTATGGTCCTGTGTTGTTTTTTTAAGTCCTCTCTTTCATATCAGAAACATTTTAACTACGATGGTTTACCACATAGCTCTTCGTTTTTGTTTGTTTGTTTGTTTGTTTCTGTTTTCTTTTTTTGAGACAGAGTCTCACTCTCGCCTAGGCTGGAGTGCAATGGCACGATCTCAGCTCACTGCAACCACTGCCTTCCGGATTTAAACGATTCTCCTGCCTCAGCCTCCAGAGTAGTGGGGATTACAGGCACCCACTACCATGCCTGGCTAATTTTTATATTTTTAGTAGAGATGGGGTTTCTCCATCTTGGCCTGGCTGGTGTTGAACTCCTGACCTCAGGTGACTCACCTGCCTCGGCCTCCCAAAGTGCTGTGGTTACAGGCGTGAGCCACTCCACCCAGCCCAGCTCTTCATTTTTACACAGCATTACTTAATGCTGGATTACTCCTGAATATGTATAGATGATTTTTTTGATAAATTTATCGAAAACATTCCTGAGAAAATCATTCAAAGTAGAAAAAAATCACTAAATTGCCAGCAGAAAAAAAAAAAAAGGTAAAATGATAAAACAATTTAGGTCACTAGAACTAAATGATTGGCAATTAAAACTTGAGAAGAACTTCTTAGCACCATCTTACCCCTTTTCCCCTCCATTTTCCTTTTTTCCTTTTATTCTTTTTTGTATTGTTGTTATTCATAAGGGGGATTCATGATCATTATAACTAATACAACAATATAAAAATAAGTAACGAACAAGTCAAAGATGTCCCCCAACTCTGTATGCAGTAAATGAATGTTAATTCTATAAAATACATGTTTCCACTGCTCTCCTTCTTTCTGTGAGGGGATGATAGAAGCATCACAAAGCAGGGAACACTAATACACACACATATGCACACACATGTACTCCGTATATATCTACATGGGAGTTATTTTTGGTTATTTGTTTTTGTAAAACTAAAATTAATATATACAGATTCTCCTGCAAATTTCTTTTCTTTTTATTATTATTGTTATTATCATTATTATTATTTTGTAGAGACAGGGTCTCACTATGTTGCCCAGGCTGGTTTTGAACTCCTGGTCTCAAGCAGTCCTCCCACCTTGGCTTCCCAAAGTGCTGGGTTGATAGGCATGAGCCACCATACCCAGACTGCAGAGTTCTTTTCTTACCTTATACAATGTAGATTTCCTCCTGGGATGATAGTTGTCAACCCAAAGTCATTTAAAAAAGTAAGCTGTGGGTTAGCAACATGATGGAATGGGAGGCTCCTGACTCTCCCTCCTCCTACAGACACACTGAGTAAACACCTACACTTCAACAGAAAGTCAGAATCCAGTTGAAAGACTCCTACACACCAGATGACCGAGAAAACATCTACATCAAAATTGATAGGAAAAGTAAAGATACACTTGTGCGCTAACACCATCCTGAGCACAGCTCTTAAAGGTCACCAGGTAGCAATATACATATGAAAATATAAGGCTCACTGGTGAAAGTAAGTATACAGTCAAACTCAGAACACTCATACTGTAACGGTAGTGTGAAAATCAGTTACAGCTCTAATAGGAAGGTTAAAAAACTATCAAAATCAACTATAGCTATAATAATTTGTCAAAAAGATAGGGGCTATCAAAGATACAAAATATATCATCAAAAACAAACGAGAAAGGGAGAAAAGTGTACAGTCTGTGTAAGTGATCAAAGTAAAGTAATTATCAGCTTAAATACATCAGCCTGTTATTAGTATAAGATGTTTTATGCAAGCCCTTAGCAGACACACAAAAGATAAAAACAAAGGATTCGAAGGATACCACTACAGAAAATCATCAAATCACAAAGGAAGACAGCAAGAAAGGAAGAGAGGAACAAAGGATATACAAATTAGCCAGAAAACAATCAACAAAATGTATGCATAATGTATGCATAATTTCTTTGAATATAAATAGTTTAAATTCTCAATAAAAAGACATCCACTGACTGAATAGATTAAGAAAAAGAAATACTCAACTATATGCTGCCTATAAGAGACTCACTTTACCTCTAATGACACACAGACTGAACGTAAAGGTATGGAAAAAAATTTTACACAAATGGAAGCCAAAAGAAAGCAGTGGTAGCTATACTTACATTAGACAAAATAGACTTTAAGTAAAAAAGGGTAAAAAGAGACAAAGATAGTCATTATATAATGATAAAGGCATCAATTCATCAATGATTGATAACAATTTTAAATATATATACACGCACATCCAAAATCAGCACACCTAAATATATAATGCAAATATTAATAAATTTGAAGAGAGAGATTGCAACATGATAATAATAGAAAACTTCAATATTCCACTTTCAACATTGGACAGACCAACTAGACAGAAAAGCAATAAGAAAACACTGGACTTGAACTATATTTTAGATCAAATGGGTCTAACACATATTTATAGAACATTCTATCCAACAGCAACAGAATGCACATTCATCTCAATTGCACGTGGAACATCATCCATAATGGATCATATGTTAGGCCACAAAACAAGTCTTGACAAATTTGTGAAGACTGAAATCATATTGCGTATCTGTTCTGACTACAACGTCATGAGACTAAAAATAAATAATGGGAGGAATCTTGGAAAATTCACAAATGCATGGAAATTAAATAACTTAATTCTGTGTTATGTTGGGGTCTTTAGCCCCTGAATAACCAATGGGTCAACGAAGAAGTTAAAACGGAAACCAAAAAGTATCTTGAGACAAACAAAAATGGAAACACAGCACACTGGGATACAGTAAAAGCAGTCCTGAGATGAAAATTTACTTGCATACAATAAAAGACCTCCTTTTAACTGAGAGATGAAGTGACACGCAATACTTCCTATGCCCACTCAGGAAACTGGCTTGTTGTCATGCTTGAGAGGTGGGCTGAAAAAAATTTCCAAATGGATACAATGAGATTTAGTTGAAACACAAGTTTTCATCTTACAAACTAACGCCTGTTACAGACTGAAGATTTATGTCGCCCCAACAAAATCAGATGTTGAACCCCTAAACTCCAATGTGGCCATCTTTGGAGACAGGGCCTTTGGGAGGTAGTCAGGGTTAGTTGAAGCCATGAGAGTGAGATTCTAGTACGATGGGATTAGTGCTCTTAAAGAGGCACCAGTGCTGTCTGTCCCTCTGTCTCTCTCTCATTCTGAATGCATGCACTAGGGAAAGGTCATGAGCACGCAGAGCGGTGGAAGCCATCTGCAAGCCAGCAACAGACCATGCTAGCACCTTATTTGTGGACTTCCAGCCTCCAGAATGGTGAAAAACCAAATTTTTGTGCCCTGTCTATGGAAGCCTGAGCAAATGAAGACATTGCCTTATCCAAAGACACATTTCAGGAGTGTGTTCTGATTTATGATCATGTGGAAGAACAAGTGGGTGTCTCAGTTTGTTTGTGTTGCTATAATAAAATACTGGAGACTGGGTAATTTATAAAGGACAGAAATTTACTTCTCACCATTCTGAATGCTGGAAGCCCAAGATCAAGGTGCAGCAGGTTTGGTGTTTGATGAAGGCCTGCCTCCAGCTTCCAAGATGGCACCTTGTTGCTGCATCCTTTGGAAGGGACAAATTTGAGTCCTCAAATGGCAGAAGGTAGAAGGGCAAAAAAAGGCCTAAGCTAGTTCCCTGTAGCCCTTTTAAAAGGCACAAATCTGTTCATGAGGATGGAGCCACTATGACTTCCTCACTTCTCCAAACGCTCCATTTCTCAATACCACTGTAATGGGGATTAAATTTCAACATGAATTTTGGAGGAGACACATTCAAACCGTAGCAGTGTGTGAATATTATTTTGGAAGAGTTCGGAATACACTGTCTTTTTTTTTTTTTTTTTTTTGAGACGGAGTCTCGCTCTGTAGCCCAGGCTGGAGTGCAGTGGCCGGATCTCAGCTCACTGCAAGCTCCGCCTCCCGGGTTCACGCCATTCTCCGGCCTCAGCCTCCCGAGTAGCTGGGACTACAGGCGCTGCCACCTCGCCCGGCTATTTTTTGTATTTCTTAGTAGAGACGGGGTTTCACCGTGTTAGCCAGGATGGTCTCGATCTCCTGACCTCGTGATCCGCCCATCTCGGCCTCCCAAAGTGCTGGGATTACAGGCTTGAGCCACCGCGCCCGGCCTACACTGTCTTAAAAAAAAAGATGTAACTATGATGTAGCTTTTCAATCTTGATGGATAAAGCCTCAGAACGGGCACTCTTCAGGACCCATTGCAAATATGTATCAGTGATATCTTAGGAACACAAACTCTTTATTGGCTCTTTTTTTCTTATTTGGCTGTGGTGTGCTTCTCTTCCCCCATTTCTCTCTTGTTCTTTCTTTACTAACTCATAATCTATGTATTTTTACTTTCAGGGAGAGTTTTATACCTGGTGTGCTATTTGTAGCCTTCATAGAGGGTTCTCCATTCTAGCCACACCCATTTCCTCTCTGCTCCAGACATTGGACACGGGCCTAGTGTTCCAGAAGCTTGGAGTTCAGCGTCCTCATGTGCTAATGCCAGCAATAGTCAGTTTCACAGGGCCTCTGGCCAGCTGCACTCTTATGCAACTCAACAATTTCTCACCTTTTCTCCTTTTAAAAACAATGTAAGCAACAAAACCACCCAGCTTCCACTGCTGCATAACCCAGAAGTATTGGAAAGATTGTTTCATACAATTCTTGAGGCAATGCTGCAGGATCAAGCATTAGGTCCCTGGAGTGGTGGCCAGCTCATCAAAACCTCTTTGTACTGGTGCTCCCTCTGACCCTGTTTTGTTCCCTTGTCCCTCATTCCTGCTCCTAGCTAGGATCACACTCCCCAGTAAAGTTTTTGAGCAATGACCTGTGTTTAGGCTACATCCTTCTGAGGAACTTGCACCAAAACTCCATTACATACCCAGTTTACCTTTGTCCTTTATTAAAATGAATAATCTGCACAAAAAATAGATTTTTATGATAAAATACAAGTTACAATTTTTATTTGTTTGCTTTACTTCCTCTTTCTTGGACTCAGTTTCTTTCCCTTTAAAAATCTGCTACCTTGCTCTCAGATTCTATGTCCTTCATTCAGATATTTGAGTTTTTACTATGGGACATGCCCAAGGTCTGCTAGAAGTTGGTAAACTATAGTTGTCTTAGTCCATTCACATTGCTGCAACAACATACCATAGACTGGGTGGCTTATAAACAACAGAAGTTTATTTCTCAAGTTCTGGAGGCTGGGAAATTCAAGATCAAGATGGCAGCAGATTCAGTGTCTGGTCAGTGCCTGTTCCGGGTTCAGAGAGGGCTGCTTCTTCCTGTGTCCTCCCATGGTAGAAGGGGCAAGGCAGCTCTCTGGGGTCTCTTTTTAAATAAGCCATTTTGACACACGTGGATGAAACCTCTTTTATAAGGGCCCTGATCTCCTTTATGAGGGCTCTATCCTCATGACCTTATCACCTCCCAAAGGCTGCACATCCTAATACCATCACCTTGGTGGTTAGGATTTCAACAGATGAATTTGGGGAAAGATACAGACATTCAGACCATAACAATGATGCTAGGGCTTCATATGGCCCCATGTCTTGCTTTGTTTGACTCTTGTTTGGCTTCCATGGCATTTTGAAAAAGACTATAATGATCAGACATTATGCTTGGTCTTGAGACAAATAGTTTGAACACCGGTGGAGGTGCAACCAAGGATAATGGTTGAGCCTGGGGCTTTTCAAACACAGGTTCTATTCTCCCAGGTGCACACGGCTAGGGTTTAGACTGTGTTTTTGCATATGGTGCTACCTTCTCAGCAGTCCATTTTACCTGATGATGAGAAACTGATCTTACATAATTTTTGAAAATAACAAAGCTACCTTATAGAGCAAAATGCAACTTGTCTTCTAATTTTTTAAGTGTATAATATTTACAAATGCTGCCCCAGGACCTGTTTCCAGTCAGGCCTCCAGGATCTTCAAGGGTATGAAGCTACTCTCCTCTATCACTGGGAGTCCCTTGAAAAAGTCTGAAGAGCCCTATGCTAGGGTGGTCCTTGGCCTCATTAGCCTTGCCCTTTTTTAGTAAGTGAGCCTGAGCTCCTGTGATTTTCCATCTCTTCACTCTGACTTGGAGTCTTCCTGATCTTGGCTTGATGGCCTGGTTCTCATGTCTTCTGTTCCAGACTTTGCTTTCTCTTTTCTCTTTCTTTTTAAGAGAGTCTTAATCTGTCATCCAGGCTGGAGTGCAGTGGCGCCATCTCAGCTTACCGCAACCTCCTCTTCCCAGGCGCAAGTGATCCTCCCACATCAGCCTCTCCAGTAGCTGGGTTTACAGGCACCCACCACCCCACCACCATGCCTGGATAATTTATTATTTTTTTTTATTTTTATTTTTTGGTGGAGACAGGGTCTCTCTATATTGTCCAGGCCGGTCTTGAATTCCTGGGCTCAAGCAACTTTCCTGCCTTGGCCTTCCAAAGTGCTGGAATTACAGGCATGAGCCACTGTGCCTAGCCTTGCTTTCTCTTTTCTGATACTCTTTTGCTTCAGAATTTAATACATATGTATATATTTTTAACCCTGTTCAGCTGTTCTGGTTCTGTTTAAAGTCCCAGTCAAAGGAACCTGGGTGCCTTCCTCCTGACACTGGTGTAAAATTAAGCAAAGGATAAAAATAATGTAGGACTTGCAGCTCCCCAAACGCAGCTTCTCATTCCTGCTACTGGATATTTATCGCTGTGCTTCTCTTCCTCCATGCTTGATATTCTCTCCATATATTTATTTGGGCGATTATTGCTGTGCTGCTGCTTTGCATGTTTGAGATGATCTCCAAGTAGTTATTTTAAATGGCTGTTTTACAGACAACATTTCTGTTTCAAACGTTCTTTGCTGTTTGCAAACCAGCATTTCTTACAAGTGGGTTGCTGCCACTCTGCTAATTTATTCCACTTTAACAATACGATTTCTTGTTTTCTTCAGATTTTTCAAAACCTGAGAATTGAATTTCCAGAAATGCCAAAACCCACCGCATTTCATCTTGACTAATTGGCCATGTGGACTGGCTTCCCGCTGCAAAATCCGCACGAGTTTTGTTCTTGATGATGTTGTCGTTTGAAAAAAAAAGAAAGCAGTTTGATTCTTTGGCGGATACTCACCATTACTTTCTCAGTAATCTGATAAAATTCCATCCATCCACCCTCCCAAAAGGGAATCTTGAGGTAAACTTTCAACTTTTCTTTTTGCAACAGGCTTAAACAAACGCATTCAGTTTTGGGAACCAGATCTTCCTCTGGGCAAGGCAGGCTGAGCTACATTCCTGCGTTTCTCATGCTGCAGTGGGAAAAGTTCATGAATGTAAGGGAATGCTTTTCCAAAGTTATCTGTGAAGGGAAAGGAATAATTACTTCTGTGTGATTCCAACCTGGGCACCATCCAGGTTCCCCAATTAACTGTGAGAACAGTGCCTGCTATTGTGTCTCAAGTTTACCTTGAATTTTCCAAAGAAACATTCTTTCTGATCACTGTGAGTATCAGAAAATAGGAGCCCTCACATTCTTCTTTCTTGTATTGAAGCAAAAGAGGCCCAGAGGGCTGCCGGAGAGGTTCAGAGGAGAACAACTGCTGTAAGCATTTTCCTGCCAGGGGGTGAAAAGGGAACTGTAATGTAATTTTAAAATATGTTCTTAGGAAAAAAGACTCAGAAACTTCTGCTTTATGAGGAGTGCTTGGATACAGACCCATCTTCATGCATAGGGAAATGACGGGAGTTACACATTTCTTTGCCTTTTCTTTCCTTACTTGTGTAACCCTGTTTTTCAGTACAACTTGAATTTCTGAAGTCACTCTACACTAGGGGTAAAATTAAGATGAAAAGAAGTCAGAGAGTAGTATTTCTAGGGCTTTGCCTCTACAAACTGCAGACATTTTAGATTCTCTAATTCTTTCTACGTCGCTTTGGGAGTCCTCATGGAACAATTTCACATGCGCTTCTTGGGCACGATGTGGCATCTTTCATTTTCCACTTTTCCAGGTGTAGTTTATTTTTTATTTTTTGAGACGGAGTTTTGCTCTTGTTGCCCAGGCTGGAGTGCAGTGGCACAATCTCGGCTCACTGCAACCTCCGCCTCCCGGGTTCAAGCGCTTCTCCTGCCTCAGCCTCCCGAGTAGCTGGAATTAAAGGCATGCGCCACCACATCCAGCTAATTTTGTATTTTTAGTAGAGACGGGGTTTCTCCATGTTGGTCAGGCTGGTCTCAAACTCCCGACCTCAGGTGATCCACCTGCCTCGACCTCTCAAGGAGCTGGGATGACAGGCGTGAGCCACCATGCCCAGCCCAGGTATAGTTTATATAGGACTATAGCGTGGTCCATTTCTGCTGAGGTAAGGAGGATGGGAAGTTAGTCAGCAGGGGGAGGAGTTAGTCTCCTGGTAATCCTAACACCTGATATTGGGGCATTGGGGTATTTCAGGGGAATCAGTGCCCGATGTCCTCACCTATCAAGACACCACTGCCAACCAGGATGCCCACTGAAGGGGCCAGGCCTCAGCAAAGCTCACGCCGAGTCTGGGGGCTCTTGTTCACGGTGCTCATGCTGCCACAATTGTTCGGAGACAGCCATTGCCCCAAGGTGGCTCTATCTTGTGCTATCAAAGCCCCATGGAGATATCTGTGTTTCCTTCCTTTTAATGAAGCCATCTCAATTGAGGACATGGGGCGTGTGTCCCTGAGGACTAGGTGGGTAAGATGAGTGAGAGGCACATGTTTTATTCAGAAATCTTTCCTTGGCTTGCTATCCTGGAAGGGGGCTTACATCAATTAACCTTGGTTATTTCCCTGGTGGTTCTTTCGTCTGTTGTGTGCACAGCCTCTATTCTCAGCCATGCTCAAGTATGGCTGATACGCTTCAGAGATGTCTGAATCTGAGGGTGGGTACAATTGAATTAGCATGACTGCGTGCATTTGACTTGTGTGGGGCGCAAATGTGAACTAACAGCACAGCATTTTGCAAATTTGTCCAATGCGCTAGTTGGAACGAGATCTTTGCTTCACCTACGTAGGCAAGGACAGGCCTATGTTTGTGGGATAAAATTTCTATAGCCTGTTTCAACACTTCTTCTGTGGAATAGCTCACAAATCTATGATTACTATCTAGATCTTTCTCTCATGCTTCTAATTCTCATCTTTCCCTCAAAGTGGTCCCTCTAATTCCTGTTTCCATTAATGAATCATCCACCCAGTTACTGAGCTAGAATCAACCTTACATACTTTCACCTCTGCACACCCGACAACTCAATCACAAAACTAAACACAAAATCTCTGATAATTCTCATATTAGTCAAGAGGGATAGAAGAGTAGGTATTATGGGATCTGTTTTTCCTTTGGAAAAAATTTCCTAGAAAATAATATCTAATAATAAACTTACTTAATAATAGATATACCTAATAATATCTAATATAGAAACTTTACTAATACACCTTATCTGACAGGAAGAAACTTCCGTTATACATTTTATGGGATGACGCCAATAGAAACGATTTTTCTGTCGTTTGCTATTATCTTCAAAAGCCAAAGCAAGGGAGGCTTTACTTTGGCCATATTTAGGACATGAAGAAAGAACATATTGTCCTAAAAATAAGTACAACTGGGGAGCACATATTTTGTGCATTTGCTACAGGTGTATGTTTTCCCCTTTACTACACAGTAAGGAAATTATGATGTGTAATTGCTTTAAAAATGGTGACTATTCTCTGCATTATATACTTAGAACATTTTATAGTATTGAAAAGAAAAGGTGACTCATTTGTGAATGCCCCTTAACAAACCTGTTAAAATAGAAGATAGATCTACTATTTGCTGACTGTTGTCTCGGCCAGCTGAAGTTATGTCTCCAAGTCATAACAGGCACCCTGGGGTGTAGGTCGTGGAGGGAGACCTCCTAGCCAGACAGACTTCCACATTTTCTGTGACCGGATATCCGGGTGTCATGGTGGGCTCCGTCTTGTCTATAAGTTCGGTTTAGTGTGGAATTGGGTGGTGGACGAACCCACTGAGGAAAGACTTTGTTCATTAGAGCCTGTGAATTAACAGTTTATCCAACTGAACATCTAATGTAACTAGATTATCTAACCAATGAGTTCCTAAACTTCTACTGCAAACCCTGATGGCCTCTATAGGAAGAGTTTCACATGAGCACAAAAGGCTCTATGAGGTTTTAGATATACTAGGATGCCTAGGTGAGCTACTCTAGAAAAAGTTAAAGTGTCATAGGCATTCCAAAATGTTTAGCTCTTTACTTCTAGCTCTCACAATAAAATGAAGCTCTTCAGTCCCCAGACTCCATATACTTTGTTATAATTCATACTACGTCTGAATAAAGAGTTATAATTTCACAAAAGCAAATGATCTCGAGAATTCAGTAAGGGGTTCCCTCTCTTATTGCAACAATATTAGTTTGTGGTAGTATAACAAAAGGACTAATGAAGGTTGATTTAATCTACAACGAGGTGATAGCACAGGCAGGGCTTCGTTAAAGCAACATGGAATGTGGAGCCAGAGGAGCTTCAGGGAGTGGCTTTCCTGCCTCATAGCTATGTGACCGAAACACTCTGAACCTCAATATTCCTTGTCTGCTTAATGGAACAAATAATACCTATTCGAATTGCAAAAATTAGGCCTGATATAATGCTTAGTAGTGCTTATGATAGATTCCTGTGCTTTCTCTGTATAGAGATCCTACTCTTAATCTCTTCATCCCTGGAAAGGATGAGAACAGTCATGAACAGAGTTTGTTTTTGGAGAGTTTGGACCTGGTGACAGCACTCTCACATTCTTCTTTAAGTGCTCACAGGCCATTTTCTTTCAGTAGACTGTGAATTCCTTAAGGGCAGCCAGGGTCTGATTGGTCTCGGATATCTAGTAGGTTCATTGAGCATTTTCCAAGTAAGTGAATGAATGAACTCAGATCCCTTAACTTCAGAGGTTAGTTAAACATTTTTAGGAAATAATTTGAAAAAATCTAGATGCCAGACTTATTTATTTTTTTTCTTTTCTCTTTCCTTTGACAAAGAAGTATAGAATGCATTATCTGCGAATATTTGGTGGGAGGGAGATTTTGGCAAAGTAACTAATTAGAAATGTGCTATTCAATGCCAAACTAGCATTAACCTAAGACTTGTGTATTATGGACGGATTCTTATACTTTTTTTCCCCTCAAAATTTTCCCTTGAAAATATTTTAACTATTTGCCGTAAGAATATTTTGGTTTTAGTCAACTCTTGCTAGGTTTTTTTGCTTTCTTTTTTTTTTTAAGAGGTGAATGATTTTGTTGATAAAATTCACGTTTCATATTGAATCTACAATATGAGATTGTTGAGTGTGATTCTTTTTTTTTTTCTAGCTTAAATTGGAACCTTATGGACATTTAACCTAGAAACATATGTCAATGTGATTTATATGTAGAAAATCTCTTTTTATAGTATTAACAAAATCACTATTGTGTTCCAATCTTTGTTCTCCAGGGATAAATCTTAGTAAATCACTTCCTGCCATTCAGATACCTCAGAGCTCAAACTGCCTGAAGCTTAGCAACAGATTCATCAGAAAATAGAATCCCCTACCCACCCTCCAAAAAGGTTATGATGACAGGAAAAACATTTCCTGTTTCTCCTTAAAGGATGGGGAGGGGGCAGAAAGGAAAGGAGAGAATTTAAAAATCTGGTTTCTTAATGTCTGAAAAAATATAGTTCAGATTAATTACTAGTGCCTTAAATAAGAAACAGAAAAAATGTTCTACACAGAGAGAGTTGCTCTATCTAGCCATAAACATTTGGTACTCATCCCAGGATCCAGGCCTGAAGAGAATTTTAGACAGATCTGAAAAAAAATCAGGCCAAGGATATTTTTTAAAATGAAAACTGGAAATAGAACCCATTGTACTCATACCATTCCTCTTCAGACATATCAGCACTCTCTGTATCTTGAGTCTATCACTTTAACAACTCTGGAAAGTTCAAGAAGGTTTAGCGAGTATGTGTGTATATACTATTTCCCCCCACCCCGCCTCCATAGAACATATTTTACCAGTTTCATTTACAAAGAGAATTTAGGTCTTTCCTGTCTTGCTTTACTCACCTATAACTTGGAGATCATAAATATGTTTCCATCTCCTGGGGAATGTTCTCTCACATTGCATTCCAAAGATGTGCTGTCCAGATGTGAAAGGTTTTTTTCACTTTTAAAATTTCTTCAGAGCAAGGGTCTCTTAATGGAATACAGTATGTTATTCACATAATGCCCTGTTAAAGCAAACTAAATATGGCCTGAGAAGGACCTTGTATTTCTATATCTGAGTCCTTGTGGAGGACCTGCAACCTAACTTAAAAGGGAGAGAAGATTGTAAACCTAATTCAGTAGTATGCCCTGTAACAATAGCTGAGTCTTGGCCAATCCTGGCAGCCATACTTCAACCCCTCATACACTGAGGAGTGTTCAAACTATGTTCAAATAAGGCAAATGTCAACCTGTAACCAATTCAGCTGTTTCTGTATATCACTTCCTTTTTTTTTTTTTTTTTGGTCTATAAATGTGTTCTGACCATGAGGCACACCTGGAGTCTCTGTGAATCTGCTGTGATTCTGGGAGCTGCCAGATTCACGAATCTTTCATTGCTCAATTAAACTCCTTTAAATTTAATTCGGCGGAAGTTTTTCTTTTAACAGCCCGGTCATTAAGGACGTCTTTTGTCAGGATAGATAAGACTACCCGAGCTTTCTTTTCGTTTCCAGTGCAGTCCTGGAATTCTGGTACAGAAGATGTAATAGAGAAGAGGCGGATAGTTTGGAAGTCATATGAAAAGGATGCCAGATTGAATCAGATCCACTATTTTCCAGTTCCTGAGCACTCGGGTGCTTGTTGCTCTCTGTGAGTCCTGATTCTCGGCAGGCAGTCTACGAAAGCAGGCGGTGCTGCCTTCCAGGTTATCGATGCTGGTACTGCTCAGTCACCCTCAGAGCGCTGAAAGGGCCAGCGACGCGTGGGTCAAGATCCGCGAGAATTTTTCAGCGAAACTCATAGTGGCTTTGATCCGGGCTATGAATTAGATAATGCTGGCTTTTCTTTTTCTATGAAGAACTGACCCTTGTTTTACATCAGTTAGAAAAAAAAATCCAGTTTTGAAAAAGGGAAATACTTTAAATTAAAGGAAAAGCAGGTGGTCTAGGAAGCCGTGTAGTCCCATGCATTAATTCTCTAATAAAGGATCAATTAAAGCCCCAGTCAATCACGAGTACAACAGGACCCTTTGTATTCCTTTTGCTTCTTTTTCCCCATCCTCATAATTTGCTTTCCAGAGCTTAAATAAAGGTAATCTCAGTGATTCTTGGGTTTGAATCTTTTCCTTGAAATACCTCAGTGTGTACAGAGAAAATATATTGTTTAGATCCTGGACATTGTAAACAAGATCCCTCAAAAGCCCTGAACTATGTATTGAGTTCAACACATTATAATAGGAAAAAAAATAGGATTTAAAATCAGAAGATTTGGCCCCTAAGTATTGGCCATGCACTTACTGAGTGGTTTTATGCCGGTTATTCTTGTAACTTTTCTGAATCTGTTTTAATATTTGTAGAAAAGGAATAATGATGCCTGCCTCATGGGACGCTGTGAGGATGCAATGAGATAACACTACATGGAAGTGTATGAAACACCAGTGTTCGATATTTTTTTTTGGAGACTAGGTCTTGTTCTGTCACCCAGGCTGGAATGCTGTGGTGTAATCATGGCTCACTGCAACCTCAAACTCCTGTACTCGAGTGATCTTCCTGCTTCAGCTTCCCGAGTACTTGGGACTACAGGAGTGTGCCACCATGCCCAGTTGATATATATATATATATATATATATTTTGATAGACACCGGATCTTACTATGTTACCCAGGCTGGTCTTTAACTTCTGGGTTCAAGCAATCTCCTGCCTCACCCTCCCAAAGTTCTGGGATTAGAGGTGTGAGCTACACGTCCAGCCTCAACTGTTTCTGACCTTCACGAACAGTTATTTCAAATGGGGCAAACTCATATAAACAATGATTTGTAAATTGTAAGGTAGAATGTAAATTTTATTTAAAATAAAGTGAAAGGTACTTTTTCTTCTGAAGTGTTCAGAGAGACATGGACCTTCCCTAACAACCAGAGTAGAAATGTATAAGAAAGTGTATACAGAATTTAAGGAGAAACGACAAAGAAGATAATATTAAGTGAGGAAACGAACTTGTATTCCTTGGATAATCCTGGGCTAAGAGTTAATGATTAGGGTGATCCATTTAATGAGCTCTCTCTATATACGTGAAATATTCACCTCATTCCATATTAATAGTTCAGAAAGTCCTTCTCAAAGGACAAAACATTTCCTATTCAAACTCCTCAATCAAAATCCTTCAACTTAATATGGTTAATAAGGCCATTTGAAATTTGGATAATCTTTACACATTATGTAAAGGAAAAGTACCTCGATAGAGATGATCAGGAATACATGATTCATATAATGTTTATTTTAAGAAAATAAAAAAGAAAAATATAAGACCAACACTTTTTTTTTTTTTTTTTTTTGAGGTGATTAGAGTTCAAGATGCAGTGAGGCTCAGGAAATGAACTGGCTGACTATGGTGGGTGTCACCCTTCTTATCCAGTTGAGATATGTTAATACGGGAGGTATGTTTCTGTTTCCCATCCCTCAGACTAACATTCTATAGACAGAGTTAGTAGCTTAGGCTTAAATCCTTTAATACAGATTTGACAGCCAAAAGTGGAAGTTTTAAAACAGTGCTAATTCGCTACACTGAGAGAAAAAGTTCTATAAGGAAGAGCTGGCCGGGCACTGTGGCTCATGTCTGTAATCCCAGCACTTTGGGAGGCCAAGGCAGGAGGATCACCTGAGGTCAGGAGTTCGAGACCAGCCTGGCCAACATGGTGAAACCCCATGTCTACTAAAAATACAAAATTAGCCGAGTGTGGTGGTGCACACCTATAATCCCAGCTACTCAGGAGGCTAAGGTGGGCTACCACGCCCAGCTAATTTTTTATATTTTTGGTAGAGATGGAGTTTCATCATGTTGGCCAGGCTGATCTCGAACTCCTGACCTCAGGTGATCCACCCACCTCGGCCTCCCAAAGTGCTGGGATTACAAGAGTGAGCCACTGCACCCGGCCTGGATTTTTTTATTTACATAAATTTATGGGGTACAAATGCAATTTTGTTACACGCATAGATTGTATAGTGATGAAGTCAGGGTATTTAGGGTTAATTATCACCCAAATAATGGCGTACATTGTACCTGTAAGGCAATTTCTCATCATCCACCCCGCTCCCACCTCCTCACCCTCCCAAGTCTCCATTGTGAATGATAAAATATATGGCTACCAAAGGTTTACAGGGTCTTACCCTCAGGAATAAAAGCCTGGAGCTCAAATACACCAGAACTTCCATTCACTGCCTTAGAAGGGTTACAAGGGCTGTAAAAACTTTTACCATTCCCCAGGCTTTTTTTCTTTTAGGTTTGTTTTGTTTTTGTGACACGGTCTTGTCCTGTTTCCCAGGCTGGAGTGCAGTGGTGTGATCATGACTCATTGCAACCTTGACCTCCTGAGTTCAAAAGATCCTCCCGCCTCAGCCTCCTGAGTAGCTGGGATGTCAGGCATACGCCACCATACCAGGTAACTTTTAAATTTTTTGTAGAGACAAGGTCTTGCTATATTGCTCAGGCCGGTCTCGAACTCCTGGGCTCAAGCAGTCCTCTTGCCTTGGCCTCCCAGACTGCTGGGATTACTGCGCCCGGGCCCCATTCCCCTGTTTTTGTGTTTGCTGCCGATGTTAATCCTTCCATTTGCCCATGGTGATTTGTAGCCTGATCTTAGGGCCTGTGAATTTGTCTTCAGGGTCATTGAAGGGGTGGGTGGGAAAGATATTGGGAGGCTTGCCAGTATTTGTAAAGAAGGGCAGTGAAGACTGATCTTGGTAGTGGTACTGGGAAGCACTGAGGGGCTGAGTTGCAGGAGGATTTATGGGCTCTCCCAACAGTGTTTGGTGAATCACCGGTTATGATTCTAGCAGTTTAGAGGTAGGAGTGGTCTAGGAAGTGAGCCTAGTTTCTCCTTTTGCATCAAGTAGACACGTACTGGTACTACGGTGGCCTGTGGAGTCTGGATCTAGTGCAATTGCGGCATCTCTCCCCAGGCATACTCAGCAGCGGATTCACTGGAGAGCCAAAACTGCCTTAGTAGTGAATGTTCTGGAGAAATTAGCATAACAGGATAATAAAATGGAAATCCTAGCTATAGCCTGCCCTCTATTATGTATATTGTATAGGGTAGGTTTAAGTCAGAACCTTTCTCTCTCTCTTTTATATGTGTTCTCCACCCTAACTTTGGAATTGTAGATACAATCTCATCAGGCTGCATGATTTTTTAGTGATATGGGTAAAACCCAACTTCATTACTTCCATGTCCTTCCCATCCCCATGAAGTTTATAACAGAGTCAGACTTTAGGTATTAGAGCATTTTTGGAGCCATCTGTCTGTGTGCTGTGAGTTCTCTTCCAACCATGGTGGACAACCGTGTTTGCCCACCTCTTTCCTAAAGCCCAGGGAAGTAGACTTGAATGGGACAATTTGGTGGCCCTTGTAGTTTGGTAGATGGAGTGAACTCATGTTTGACTCAAATGTGAGGAATCTGAAGATGGAGTGGCTGACTGCTGCACTGCTTGATGGTGAACCGCAGGAGAGCTTCCTTCTTCCCTGGGATTGTATGCACTCCAGAGGCTGAAGAAGCAAAAGATACACGAGTGTTTCCTACAGGCCAGGTGTGGGCTACTCAGGAGGAAAGCCAGGGAAGGGTTGTGTTAATTTCTACCCAAGATGGCCATCTGGAGGGGCAACGTTCTTCAACAGAAAGAGTAGAGGAGTGTCATTGGAAGCCTATTTGCTTCAGGAAAAGGCTCGAGCCATTAGTTGGACTACAGAATCATTCTCCAAGGTCAAAGGAACTGCAAGTAAGTAAAGCCTAGCAATAGGAGAAAAGTGTGTCTGAAAAACCCACGAACACATGCGAGACAGAGAAGGTCAGTTTTAAACCACCATCAATCCCAGAGATCACCACGGTCAGGTTCTAGAACAGTACCAGTGAAGGAAGAACTTGCCTGCCTCCTCTTCTCTTCTCCCTCCCCTACTCCCACCCTGGAGGGGTCAGGAACCACAGCTAACAGATGGGGGCAGAGGAATTGTGGATTCCAATGAGGGAAAGGAAGAATGAGGGAAAGAAAGATGGTGTCTTTCTTTCCTCCTCCAACTGCGGGCGTCCTCTCTGTAGCGGACCAGATTTGGGGGTGTTGAAACATTCTTTAAAATTGAAAACACGATGAAAACCTTAACCATTACATGGCTCTAGGCATTTTAAGTCTGAAACAGGCTGTGCTTTGTGACCCGAAATGCACTGTTCATATTATGTAAAAGGGACCAGAAAATTAAAGGGGCCGATCAAGTTTCCATCGGGGTTTTGGGAAGAAATGGCAACACAGAGCACATTTAAGGGACAGTAGGAAGTAAGATTGAAGTTGCTTTCTGTTTGCGCCCTATGATTTCTGTTATTTCAATGTAATATTTGCACTGTTTTCTCAAGTTGCAACATTTAATTTGAAATTAATATCTTTAGATTGTCCTGTTTTCCTAATGGTACTTAAAATATATCTGGCCCTATCATAATTTATGCATAGCTCCTTTAAGTTTGTTTGCCTTTTGTTGTTGTTATCTTATTTGTTGTTACATGTTCTCTAGGAGCTGTACCAAGAATGGAAAACACATTTCCTTCCTTCCTTCCTTTCCTTCCTTTTCTCCCTTCCCATTCCCCTCCCTCCCTTCCTTCCTTCCTTCCTTCCTTCCTTCCTTCCTTCCTTCCTTCCTTCCTTCCTTCCTTCCTTCCTTCCTTCCTTCCTTCTCTTTCTTTTCTTTTTTCTTTTCTTTCTTTCTCTTTCTTTCTTTCTTTCTTTCCTTCTTTCTTTCTTTTCTTTCTTTCTTTTTCTTCTCTTTCTTTTTCTTTCTTTCTCTCTCTTTCTTTCCTTCCTTCCTTCCTTCCTTCTTTCTTTCATTTCTTTCTTTCCTTCTTTTCTTCCTTCCTTCCTTTCTTTCTTTTTTTTTTTTTTTTTGATGGCGTCTCACTCTTGTTGCCCAGGCTAGAGTGAGATGGCATGATCTCGGCTCACTGCAACCTCCACCTCCCAGGTTCAAGCAAATCTCCTGCCTCAGCCTCTGGAGTAGCTGGGATTACAGGCACATGCCACCACGCCTGGCTAATTTTTGTATTTTTAGTAGAGGTGGAGTTTCACTGTGTTGGCCAGGCTGGTCTCAAGCTCCTGACCTCAGGTGATCCGCCTGCCTCAGCCTCCCAAAGTGCTGGGATTACAGGCGTGAGCCACTGTACCTGGCCTGGAAAACACATTTTCAACTTGTCATTATCAAATCTGGTGTTTTCAAATTGGTATTATTAATCTGTCTTCTCTGTATTATTTTTCTTTGATGTTATAACTTTGCCATTAGTTCTACCAATCTGCTATTCATCAGCTGCTGTCTCCTTAACTAGAATAGGGCTTCCTGTAGTTATCAACAGATAAAACACATAATTGTCACATGCTTCCATACTGCACACATTATGTTTGTTACTTCTAACATCTATATGTCAATTTTCTGCTGCTTCAATGTCATTTAAAAATGCATGGTCTACTCCAACCTTGTAAAGGTGACACTTTGTGAAGGTTATCATTAACCTGATGCTCACCCAAACTTAACTGCAACTTGTGATTTCCCAGTTTAGATGTCTATCTGTAATGATCTTCTTGGAGAGATTCTCTAACTCAAGTTTTTAATGGCAAGCAAAGGAATCATTAAGATTAACTGAACAGACAGTTAGAAATGAGAAGCATGTTCTATTCAAAATTCTCTGTCTGAAAGATTACACATATCTCTGTTCTCCAGGATTTGTCCCTGGTGCCTTATTTTATTTGATGACGTCTGGTTTTCCTGTATGGTGTTGATGCTAGTAGATATTCTTCAGTGTCTGGGCTTTGAAGAGTTAGGTATTTATTGTAGTCTTCACTGTCTGAGCTTGTTTGTACCTGTCTTTCTTGGGAAGGGCTTAGGTGTTATGATCTAAACTATATTTGCTTTAGGGGGCACCCCAAGTTCAGTAATGCTGTGGTTCTTGCAGACTCACGGAGATACCGCCTTGATGGTCTCGGACAATATCCAGGAGAATTCTCTGGATTACCAGGCAGAGACTCTTGTTCTCTTTCCTTTCTCCCAAACAAATGGAGTGTCTCTCTGTTCTGAGCCACCTACATCTGGGGCTGGAGTGACACAAGCACCGCTGTGGCCACCAGCGCTGTGCCGCACTGGGTCAGACCTGAAGCCAGCACAGCGCAGCCCTGGGTCTTGTCCAAGACCTTCTGTAACTACTCCCTCTCTGCTGCCTATGTTTACTCAAGTCCCCAGGGCTCTACAATCAGCAGGTGGCAAAGCCAGCCCAGCCTGTCCTTCCCTTCAGGGCAGCAAGTTCCCCCAGACCATGGTTGGGTCCAGAGATGCTCTCTGGGAGTCAGGGACTAGAGTAAAACACCTTAGAAGTCTACCTGGTGTTCTATTGTACTGTGGCTGAGCGGGTACTCAACACACAAGGTACAGTCCTTCCCACTCTTCCTTCCCCTTTCCAAAGGCAGAGGAGCCTCACCCTGCAGCCCCCGCCATCACAGGCTACTGCCAGGCTACTGCTCATGTTCCCTTAAGGCTCAAGGGCTCTTCAGTCAGCTTGTGGTGAATTGTGCCTGGCCTGGGATTCACTTTTTAGGGCAATGGGCTCCCCTCTGGCCCAGGGCAGGTCCAGAAATCCCATCTAAGAGTCAAGGCCTGGAATCAGGGATTCCCAAAAGCTGCTTGGCCCTCTCTGCCCCTGTGACCAAGCTGGTGCCTAAGGTGCAAGACAAAGTCCCCTTTACTTTTCCCTCTGCTTTTCTCAAGCAGAAGGAGTTTAGTTTTGCCCTGTAGCCACCATAACTGGGAATGTGCTGAGTCTCACCTGAAGCCAGCAAGTCTCAGAGGCTCACCAAGGCCCTCGACATCGTACCTGGGTATCCCTGCTGGTTATTCAGATTTCAAGGGCTCTTCAGTTAGCAAGGGATGAATGCTGACAGCACTGGGTCCTTCCCTTCAAGGCAGCAGGTTCCCTTTTGGCCCAAGGCATGTCTAAAAATGTCATCTGGGAGCTAGGGCCTGGAATGAGGGCCTCACAACTCTGGTGCCCTATCCTGCTGAAGCTGAGCTGGGATCCAAGATGCAAGACAAAATCTTTCCTACTCTTTCTTCTCCTCTCCTCCAGCAGAAGGAAGAATTGGCTGCTTGTGGAGCCACAAGCTGTGCAGCCTGGGGTTAGAAAAAGGGTGATGCCAGCACTCCCTTGGCTGCCCTGGTGTGTGCCCCACCAGCCTGCTGTCTGTCGGCCGCTTCAGCCATAGGACTCATCTAAGAGTTGCAGTCCTTGTGGCCTAGACTGTCTTTCCAGTTTACTTAGAGAACCAGAGCACAGTACCCCTTGGTGACAAGCTTTGTGGGAACTCAAGTTTGGACTGTTGGCATCAATGCTTTCCCTCCAGCTAGGGCTGGTTTAAATTCTCTGTCCATGGGTGGGCGACAGCTAAGCTTGGTCCAGTTTTCCTTTCAGCTCTAACAGGACAGCACTGAGCTCAATGTCTCACATTTGCTATGTTCACCCTCCCCCAGTGCCCAGAGACCCTCTCTGCACCATGTTGTGGCTACTGGGGTTGGGGGAGAGAAGCGTAACATTGAGGCCTCAAGACAATTTTTCTTTTTTTCTTTTTTTTGAGACAGAGCCTCGCTCTGTCACCGAGGTTGGATGGAATGCAGTGGCGCGATCTCTGCTCACTGCAATCTCCACCACCCGGGTTCAAGCGATTCTTGTGCCTCAGCCTCCTGGTAGCTGGGATTACAGGTGCATGCCACCACACCCAGCTGATTTTTGTACTTCTAGTAGAAACAGAGTTTCACTGTGTTGGCCATATTGGTCTTGAACTCCTGACTTCAAGCGATCCACAGGCCTCAGTCTCCCAAAGTGCTGGGATTACAGGCCTGAGCCACAGCGCCCATTCTATTTTTTTCTATTTCCTCAGTGCCTCTTTCGACAATATGAAGTTAACACCAAGTATTATGAGGCTCACCTGATTTCTGGTTCTCATGAAGGTGATTTATTTTGTGTGTAAATTGGTGTAATAGTTGTTAAATTGGCATCCTTGTGGGGAGGGTGACTATCAAGTATCAGCGGAGTTTCTATTCCAACATCTAGCTCTGCCTCCCCCACCGGGAAGCATATTCTAAACAGCAAATGGCAATTGATAGATGACATGGTTGTGGGATTATTGTCTCATCCTACCTCAATGTGAATTTGTGAAGGTGTGGCTAAGGAAAATGTGTTTTTCTCAATAATCTCTGGATTCTTTTCTTTGATTGGCCCATTCCTCTACGACTCTTCTTTGTGTTTGTTTTGGGTTGGGTTTCTATTATTCTCGAGACCCATGTATCCATACTTCAGCCACTGGCATTTCTGGTGGAGGTTTATGACATTACCTATCTCAGAGCCAGGGGAGGCTTATGCCATCATGTGGCTGATGCCATCACCTGTCTGGTCCTGCCACAGCAGCCACTGTCCCCAGGAAACCTGGTGCATGGTACTGACGAACAAGGAGAGGCCGCTATAGCTAGGAATGGGTGGATGAGACCCACGGGAGACTCTGGCTTCCTCAGTGGTTGCCTCGAAGTGATGGAAGCAGAAGTGTGGAAGATGGGAAGTGGGTGGTGGAGAAGACAGGTGCATTATCTGAAGACAGAAGAGTTTCATGTGGCCTCTCTGGAGATTGTCCACTAAGACCAAGTCACAAACTGCTTGCTGTGGAACCTTGCCCCGCTTAGAACCCACCCGCGTGTGTCATCTTTCCTGCCTCCCCTCCTTCACTGTTACTCTGTTGCTGCTACTTCCTTTCTTGGGAGTTTCCCTTAGAAATCCTCCTTTATTTTCGTTAATATTTATTTGGCAAATATTTCTTGAGCACTTCCTATGTGTCATGATGATGCTGGTTGTGGTTCCTTGTGGTTCTGTCGGTTTTACTAAGAAGTTTGACTGAAAAGTGTTGCTTTAAAAAATAATAATAATGATTTTAAAAAGCCAGGAAGGGACGCAACCTGGTAATAAGAGTTTAAAAAGGCCCCTGTATCTGCCTCATGGAGAGTGGATTGATGGGCAGGAATGGAAACAGGGAGACCATCAATGGGGCCTGAACAAGGGGAAGGTGTCCATCAGGATAGGGGAAGACGGGAAGAATTGACAATATACTCTGGAGACAGAAAAGACAATATGCAGTGATAGATTTAAAACCAAAGGCTAATCTTTTTAGCCTCTTACTTTTTGTTGATTTTTTTTTTTTTTTTGAGACCGACTTTTGCTCTTGTTGCGCAGGCTGCAGTGCAATGGCACAATCTTGGCTCACGGCAATCTCCGCCTCCTGGGTTCCAAAGATTCTCCTGACTGAGGCTCCCAAGTAGCTGGGATTACAAGCACGCGCCACCATGCCTGGCTATTTTTTGTATTTTTAGTAGAGTTGGGGTTTCACCATATTGGCCGGGCTGGTCTCAAACTCCTGATCTCAGGTGATCCACCCACCTCGGCCTCCCAAAGTACTGGGATTACAGCACTTTGAGTCACCACCACTCCCAACCCTTGTTGATTTTTTTTTTTAACGCACACAGCTGAAGTGTACTACTAAGTGTTATAACTTAGCTTTCACTAGTTTCCTTATAGATACCAATTTCCTACCATGATACCAATTGCTTAAGCTGTTTTTCAGAAATGTGGGGCAGTTCTTGTGCAGCTTAAACTGGTTGGAACTGACCTTCTGACTGAGCCTGCATGATTAACATTTTGAGGTCAGAGAGCCCCAAACTCCATCCTCAGATCATGCTAACACTGCCATTTTCTGAACATGCTGTGAAGAGCCATGGATCCTGACTATGCTTGTGGAGATCACAAATTGCCTCATTTTTTTCCATGGCCAATTGCCTTTCCCCACGCCTTAGACCACCGTACTTCTCTAACCCATAAATGTCCCTAAGTCTGATTTTCAGGGAGGCTGATTTGAGAGCTCTTCTCCTGGCTCCTTGCTAGGCTGTCCTGTGATAAATTTTTTTCTGTTTTCCCCAAACTCATCCTCACAGTGATTAGTTGACTGCGCATGGGCAGAACGATCCTGGTTCAGTGTCAGACTAAGTGGAGGAATGAGGAAAAGGAAGGCGATAACAGTGATTCCTGGGTTTGTGACATGAAGAAATGGGTGTGGGAAGATTTACTGAGATAAGGATGGGGTGGGGCATGGGAGGATTACCTGTTTTTTGTTTGTTTGTTTGTTTTTGTTTTTTTAAGTGGAGTTTCGCTCTTGTTGCCCAGGCTGTAGTGCAATGGAGTGATCTCAGCTCATTGCAACCTCTGCCTCCGGGGTTCAAGCGATTGTCCTGCCTCAGCTTCCCGAGTAGCTGGGATTACAGGCGCCCGCCTCCATGCCTGGCTAATTTTTGTAGTTTTGGTAGAGACGGGGTTTCACCATGTTGGCCAGGCTGGTCTCAAACTCCTGATGTCAGGTGATCCGCCCACCTCGGCCTCCCAAAGTGCTGGGATTACAGGCGTGAGCCACCACGCTAGGCAAGGATGACCAGGTTTTTATGGTAAATTGGAATGGTTTAAACCTTTCAAGAACTTGACACATCACTAATTCACCTCTTAAAAATCCCCTTTTAGCTAAATAACCCTCTACCTCAAGACAAGGTTATTTTTCTATGTCTGTGTTGTATTTGAGTTGACTGTTGTGTATTGGCAGTCACTCAAAAAACGTCTCCCACGGCTGGGCTTGGTGGCTTACGCCTATAATCCTGGCACTTTGGGAGGCTGAGGCGGGCAGAGTGCCTGAGCTCAGGATTTTGAGACCAGCCTGGGCAACGTGGTGAAACCCTGTCTCTACTAAAATACATAAAAGTAGCTGGGCGTGGCAGCATGCACCTGTAGTTCCAGCTACTCAGGAGGCTGAGGCAGGAGAAGCACTTGAACCTGGGAGGCAGAGGTTGCAGTGAGCCAAGGTCATGCCACTGCACTCCAGCTTGGGAGACAGAGTGAGACTTCATCTCCAAAAAAACAAAACAAAACAAAATAAAATAAAGCAAAACAACCTCTTCCTCTTTAATTTTATGACTCTTGGGCAACTTTTCTTCCTTACATAGTAAGGAGTTCTGCTTTCAGTAGCGTATCTTTGGTTCATTCCATTTAAGTAATGTATTTTGGTTAACTTTTTGCACTTGTGAACTGAACTTTATCTTTTATCATCACCAATAGTGTATTTTCTAGATCTCACACTTTTAGTTTTCAGTACAGAGCCACCAACTCTACTCACATTTTTACTTTTTAAACGGCCATTTCCCTTTCTCCTGAGCGGTGCAGGATCAGAGATAAACAGGTCTGCACACATTTATATCTTTCCATAATGTCAAACTTTCATTGATGCTATTTAAATCACAAAAGCCATGAGCTACATGGAGTTCTAAGAAACCAGTTCTCCTTAGTACTTCACATTTACCTAGTACTCAGAGCTGTAGGCACACAGGCTCAAGCCACTCCACCAGTCAGTCAATATTGCAAACCATACAGAATAGTATACTTGATTAATATATAAACGTTGTAGATTAAACATTCCCCAACAAACGAAGTAACATTTAACATCAAGAGAAAAAGACATAGGAACAAATGGTTAATGAACCATTTTTCATTAACCAGGGAGAGTGACTAAGACAAAAAGAATATCATGGTGTGAGCCAGGCTGTCTGACTGTCTTGCATGGAAGGGTCTTGGATGTGGGCAGAACCTTCAGTGGCAGATGCCAAGTACTCATCATGAGTGACAGCAAAACAGTGTCAGCTAAGATGGCCGCTTTGAGCTGCTGAAGCCCTTCTCTTTTTATGGCCATGGAGTTCTCTGGTGAGGACTGATAATGGAAGTGTGTGCTTGTTTATGTCCTTATCTGGTTGGATGCAGTCTTTGTTACACATTTATTTATTAAGCCAAACATCTTGTCTCTGTTGGCAAAGTGCCCTATGAAATGTAAGATGGAGTCTTTTTCTAAGATGGAGTTACTTATGTCAAGGGTGCTCTATACACCCTTCATTCATCAGAAAGGACGCACAGATAAAGGAACACAGATCTTAACTGTGAGCAATTTGATGGAGACATTTCCAGAGGAACTAATGGAATAATTCAGTGGGGAAGTTGTTCTGGAAAACTACACAATTTTTATTCCTTTAAATATTGGTTGTCAAGGAAAGTTTCATAAATCATTGGTTAATATTTGAAGACAAATATGGAATTAGATAGAAATGCTTTCCACAGAACTATCCCAGCTGTTTCCCAACAGAACCTCAGAGCTTCACTTTCAATCAGGACTGGGCTTGGACAATAGCCATTTTAGAACAAATATTCCCCCATGCCAACAATTTTGTGGCTGGAAAAGTCAAGAGAGAACTTTAGAACAGCTTTATTGTACTAGTTCAGTAATTTTCAGTACTAGTTCAAGAGTCACACAGGAAGATAACAACAGAATAACTCTAATTCAGGATACCCTCAGCAAATAATCATTTGGAATGTACTCCTAGAATTTCCTCTGGACCTCACTGGATTTTCCTAACTCTATATGTTTCTGACTTTCTGTGGTTATCATTTGTCTGAACCTTGTGTTCTTGGTGAGTACCCATTTTTAGAATCAAAAAACAAATCAGATTTTACTGAGGTTGAAATCTTAGTGATGAGGCTTATATCTGAGAAGAGAGATAAGCACTTCATCAAAAGTTCAGCATTCCTCGACCCCCAGCTCTCCTTCCCTTTTTTTTTTTTTTTTGACTGAGTATTGCTCTGTTGCCTTGGCTGGAGGGCAGTGGTGCAGCCTCTGCCTCCTGGGCTCAAGCGATTCTCCTGCCTCAGTCTCCTGAGTAGCTGGGATTACAGGTGCGCACCACCATGTCTGGCTAATTTTTGTATTTTTAGTAGAGATGGGGTTTCACCATGTTGGCCAGGTTGGTCTCGAACTCCTGACCTCATGATTGGCCCACCTCAGCCTCCCAAAGTGCTGGGATTACAGGCGTGAGCCACTGCACTCGGCCTCCTTCCCAGTTTTAGATGGAAAAGAAGAATGGCAACAGTTTTTCTTTGGTAGAATGTTAATGTTTTCCTTTGATGTAAGCTTGGTATTTGGAACATGGAGCCAAGATCTTCAGTTTTATGTTTGAAATTTACTCTGTGGCTCACGGCCAGTTGGTTCATATCTTGACTCTGGGGTTCTGAGCTTTAAATGAAGTACAGAAATGTCTTTCTTCCCTGGGGTGAAGGGCTATTGTAGAGCTTAATTAATTCGTAGCTTGTAATATGCTTTGAAGAATAAAAGGACTTTATAAAAATACTAAACATTATAATAACTACAACTTCTGTGTTTGTAAGCAAACTATTAAGACAATTGAGGCCGTTTACACATCAAAAATAAAGTGAAGATTTGACCATGTTCCAGGTGAGTTAAATGCAGACAGCTGAAAGACAGTTCATTACATAAAGTGAACTTTTTTCCCCCTGGAGGAGGAGGTGCTCTTGAGCCAGTTTCTCTGTCTGCAGGATTCAGATGGACTGAATGACTGTTACATCTTCACTTTTATTTTGTAGATGTGACTTCTACAAGTGTGGCAAGTGATTTCAATATGTTTATTTTTGTTTTTGAAATAAAATAGGTACTTCTACAGACAATGTTGAGTGTTGGCAAGGATTAGGATTGCAGATGAAATACAGGCAGCTTAGTTTAATGTGAATTTCAGATAAACAACACATAATGTTTTAGTGTACATATGTCCCCTGCAATATAGTGGATAAATAAATTGTAGTATATTCATGCACTGGAATACCGTAGGACAACGGGAAGACATAAATTGCACCTACATACAACAATAGGAATGGATTTCAGAAACAATATTGAAGGAAGGCCCTAGTCACAAACAGTGCATATGGTGTGATTCCAATTATATGAAGTTTATAAAGAGGCAAAACTAAACTATGGATTTAGGTCAGCCTAGTGGTCACTGTGGAAGGTTGTGAGTGGGAGGGTTCATGAGGGGGTTTTGGAGGTACTGGTCATGTTCTGTTTCATGATCTGGGTGTTAGTTATAAGAGTGTCTTCACTGAAGTGTCATACTTATGGTTTATGTACTCTTTTTTGTTTTGTTTTTTGAGATGGAGTCTCGCTCTGTTGCCTAGGCTGGAGTGCAATGGTGCGATCTCAGCTCACTGCAACCTCCACCTCCCGGGTTCAAGAGATTCTCCTGCCTCAGCCTCCCAAGGGATTACAGGTGCCCGCCACCACACCCAGCTAATTTTTGTATTTTTTTTAAATAGAGATGGGGTTTTACTATGCTGGCCAGGCTGGTCTTGAACTCCAGACTTCAGGTGATCCACCCATTTTGGCCTCCCAAAGTGCTGGGATTACAGGCATGAGCCACTGCGCCTGTAATCCCAGCACTTTTCTTTTTTTTTTTAAATGTACTTTTCTTTATGTATATCTGAATAGAATTCACAAGAAAAGAGAAAATATATTTAGGTTTTGAGAGGAAAGTTTGAGAAAGAAAGAATATACTATATATACACACGTATATGTATAGTCATACATTGTACATTTTATTATTATATATGCCTATGTAATCTATGAAATTAAGATCTCTAACCTGAAGGCTGTATTTAGTGTCATATTATTTGCTCTTAGATAAATACTTTGAATGCACAAAAACTAAAATTTTTGGCTTTCATTATTTGTTCATATTTTCATTTGTTTACATACTGAGCAATTTTTTACTGCTTGGTGGGGACTGCATGAAACAATGATTATCACATTTTATTACAAATATTTAGTGAATTTTGCTTTTTTAATTACTTGAGTAGGAGTAATAGAAATAGATTAACCGATTAATTCAAAATAAATAACTATTTTTTAAAAAGGAAGAAAATATAATAGGTTTTTATTTAAAAAGCAACTTTTTGCCAAGTGAAGACTTCTACTGATGACAGTTAAAGATGTGAACTCTGCTGTGGGGGCCAAGTGTTACCAAATGTCGCCATTAACCATTAAACACCAAATGTGTATTATGTGAATAACCAGTTGTGTGGGGGTTGTCTAGCACTTTTAAGATAAACACAGAAACCTGTCTGGTGATTGTTTAAATGAACTTGACCAGTAAAAATAGAAAAGAAAGTCTACCAGATCAAATATTTGTAAAATAAACATATGTAAATATGTAAGTCACCTTTGAAAGACTTAATACTATATTCATTGAAAAAATATATAAGATGAATATGGGAAAGAATTTTCAAATGAAGATCATTTTATCTTGGCCATGGTACAATGAGTGATAGTTGTAGTCCTTAATTGATATTTAGATTTATTAATTATAATGCATGTATAAGTTGTGATGATGTAGTAAAGTGGTTGGTTTCAAAAATAAACACTCTAGAATTGACACATTAAAACGCTTGTTTAGGCAACAAAAGCAAAAATAAATAAGTGGGAGTACATCAAACCAAAAAGCTCTGCATGCTCTGCACAGAAAGGAAACAATCAAAAGTGAAAAGGCAACCTAGGGAATGAGAAAATACATTTGCAATCCATATATCTGATAAGGGGTTAATACCCAAAATATATAAGGAATCATACAACTCAGTAGCAAAAAAGCCCCAAATAATCCAATTAAAAAATGGGCAAGGGACCTGAACAGACATTTTCCAAAGAAGACATACAGATGGCCAATAGGTATATGAAAACGTGTTCAATATTACTAATTATCAGGGAAATGCAAATCAAAACCACAATGAGATATCATCTCATACCCATTAGGATGGTTATTATCACAAAGGCAAGACAGTAAGTGTTGGCAAGGATGTGGAGAAAAGGTGGGACTGTAAATTGGTATAGTAATTATAGAAAACAGTATAGAAGTTCCTCAAAAAACTAGAAATAGAGCTCTGTATGATTTAGCAATCCCACTTTTGGGTATATAGCCAATGGAAATGAAATCAGTATGTTGAAGAGATAGCTGCATTCCCATGTCCATTTCAGCATTATTTATAATTGCCAACATATGGAGATGACCTAAGTGTCTGTTGATACATAGAGAGATAATGAAAATGTGGTATATGTATGATGGACTCTTATTCAGCCATAAAGAGAAGGAAATATTGCCATTTGTGATAACATGGGTGAATCTGGAGGACATTATGCTAAGTGAAATAAGCAAGACACAGAAAGACAAATATCACATGATCTCACTTATATGTACAGTCTAAAAACTTGAGCTCATGAAAACAGAAAGTAGAATAGTGGTTGCCAGGGACTGAGGCTTGGGAGAGATGTTCATCAAAGGAAGATGTTGATCAAATTTTAGCTATCGAATGTACAGCATGGTAACTATTGTCAGCAATACTGTATTGTTTACTTGAAATTTGCTAAGAGAGTAGATCTTAAGTGTTCTCACCACACATACCAAAAAAAGTAACTATGTGAAATGGTGTATATGTATACCCAAATATCACATTGTACACTGTAAATACATACAATTTTTATTTATTTATTTTTATTATACTTTAAGTTCTAGGGTACATGTGCACAATGTGAAGATTTGTTGCATATGTATACATGTGCCATGTTGGTGTGCTGCACCCATTAACTCATCATTGACATTAGGTATATCCCCTAATGCTATCCCTCCCCTCTCCGTCCACTCCATGACAGGGCCCAGTGCGTGATGTTCCCTACCCTGTGTCCAAGTATTCTCATTGTTCAATTCCCACCTATGAGTGAGAACATGTGGTGTCTGGTTTTCTGTCCTTGCAATAGTTTGCTCAGAATGATGGTTTCCAGCTTCATCCATGTCCCTACAAACGACATGAACTCATCCTTTTTTATGGATGCATAGTATTCCATGGTGTATATGTGCCACATTTTCTTAATCCAGTCTATCATTGATGGACATTTAGGTTGGCTCCAGGTCTTTGCTAGTGAATAGTGCCACAGTAAACATATGTGTCCATGTGTCTTTATAGCAGCATGATTTATAATCCTTTGGGTATATACCCAGTAATGGGATCACTGGGTCAAATGGTATTTCTAGTTCTAGATCCTTGAGGAATTACCACGCTGTCTTCCACAATGGTTGAACTAATTTACATTCCCACCAACAGTGTAAAAGTGTTCCTATTTCTCCACATCCTCTCCAGCATCTGTTGTTTCCTGACTTTTTAATGATCACCATGCTAACTGGTGTGAGATGGTATCTCATTGTGGTTTTGATTTGCATTTCTCTGATGGCCAGTGATGATCAGCATTTTTTCACGTGTCTATTGGCTGCATAAATGTCTTCTTTTGAGAAGTGTCTGTTCGTGTCCTTTGCCCACTTTTTGATGGGGTTGTTTGATTTTTTCTTGTAAACTTGTTTAAGTTCTTTGTCAATTCTGGATATTAGCCCTTTGTCAGATGGGTAGATTGTAAAAATTTTCTCCCATTCTGTAGGTTGACTGTTCACTCTGATGGTGGTTTCTTTTGCTGTGCAGAAGCTCTTTAGTTTAATTAGATCCCATTTGTCAATTTTGGCTTTTGTTGCCATTGCTTTTGGTGTTTTTGCCATGAAGTCCTTGCCCATGCCTATGTCCTGAATGGTATTGCCTAGGTTTTCTTCTAGGGTTTTTATGGTTTTAGGTCTAACATTTAAGTCTTTAATCCATCTTGAATTAATTTTTGTATAAGGTGTAAGGAAGGGATCCAGTTTCAGTTTTTTGCATATGGCTAGCCAGTTTTCCCAGCACCATTTATTAAATAGGGAATCCCTTCCCCATTTCTTGTTTTTGTCAGGTTTGTCAAAGATCTGATGGCTGTAGATGTGTGGTATTATTTCTGAGGGCTCTGTTCTGTTCCATTGGCCTACAAATCTGTTTTGGTACTGGTACCATGCTGTTTTGGTTACTGTAGCCTTGTATTATAGTTTGAAGTCAGGTAGCGTGATGCCTCCAGTTTGGTTCTTTTGGCTTAGGATTGTCTTGGCAATGTGGGCTCCTTTTGGTTCCATATGAACTTTAAAGTAGTTTTTTCCAATTCTGTGAACAAAGTCATTGGTAGCTTGATGAGGATGGCACAGAATCTATAAATTACCTTGGGCAGTATGGCCATTTTCAAGATATTGATTCTTCCTATCCATGAGCATGGAATGTTCTTCCATTTGTTTTTGTCCTCTATTATTTCGTTGAGCAGTGGTTTATAGTTCTCCTTGAAGAGGTCCTTCACATCCCTTGTAAGTTGGATTCCTAGATATTTTATTCTCTTTGAAGCTATTGTGAATGGGAGTTCACTCATGATTTGGCTCTCTGTTTGTCTGTTATTGGTGTATAGGAATGCTTGTGATTTTTGCACATTTATTTTGTATCCTGAGACTTTGCTGAAGTTGCTTATCAGCTTAAGGAGATTTTGGGCTGAGATGATGGGGTTTTCTAAATATACAATCACGTCATCTGCAAACAGAGACAATTTGACTTCCTCTTTTCCTAATTGAATACCCTTTATTTCTTTCTCCTGCCTGATTGCCCTGGCCAGAACTTCCAACACTATGTTGAATAGGACTGGTGAGAGATGGCATCCCTGTCTTGTGCCAGTTTTCAAAGGAAATGCTTCCAGTTTTTGCCCATTTGGTATGATACTGGCTATGGGTTAGTCATAAATAGCTCTTATTATTTTGAGATACGTCCCATCAATACCTAGTTTTTTGAGAGTTGTTAGCATGAAGGGCTGTTGAATTTTGTCAAAGGCCTTTTCTGCATCTATTGAGAAAATCACGTGGTTTTTGTCTTTGGTTCTGTTTGTATGGTGGATTATGTTTATTGATCTGCATATGTTGAACAAGCCTTGCATCCCAGGGATGTAGCCAGCTTGATCATGGTGGGTAAGCTGCTGGATTCGGTTTGCCAGTATTTTACTGAGGAGTTTTGCATTGATGTTCATCAGGGATATTGGTCTAAAATTCTCTTTTTTTGTTGTGTTTCTGCCAGACTTTGGTATCAGGGTGATGCTGACCTCATAAAATGAGTTAGGGAGGATTCCCTCTTTTTCTATTGATTGGAATAGTTTCAGAAGGAATGGTACCAGCTCCTCTTTGTACCTCTGGTAGAAATCGACTGTGAATCCGTCTGGTCCTGGACTTTTTTTGGTTGGATGGCTATTAATAATTGTCTCAATTTCAGAGCCTGTTATTAGTCTATTCAGAGATTCAACTTCTTCCTGGTTTAGTCGTGGAAGGGTGTATGTTGTCTAGGAATTTATCCATTTCTTCTAGATTTTCTAGTTTATTTGCATAGAGGTGTTTATAGTATTTTCTGATGGTAGTTTGTATTTCTGTGGGGTCAGTGGTGATATCCCCTTTATCATTTTTTATCACATCTATTTGATTCTTCTCTTTTCTTCTTTATTAGTCTTGCTAGCAGTCTACCAATTTTGTTGATCTTTTCAAAAATCCAGCTCCTGGATTCATTGATTTTTTGGAAGGATTTTTCGTGTCTCTATCTCCTTCAGTTCTGCTCTGATCTTAGTTATTTCTTGCTTTCTGCTAGCTTTTGAATGTGTTTTCTCTTGTTCCTCTAGTTCTTTTAATTGTGATGTTAGGGTGTCAATTTTAGATCTTTCCTGCTTTCTCTTGTGGGCATTTAGTGCTATAAATTTTCCTTCACACGCTGCTTTAAATGTGTCCCAGAGATTCTGTATGTTGTGTCTTTGTTCTCATTGGTTTCAAAGAACATCTTTATTTCTGCCTTCATTTTGTTATTTACCTGGTAGTCATTCAGGAGCAGGTTGTTTAGTTTCCATGTAGTTGAGCAGTTTTGAGTGGGTTCCTTAATCCTGAGTTCTAATTTGATTGCACTGTGGTCTGAGAGATGCTTTGTTATAATTTCTGTTCTTTCACATTTGCTGAGGAGTGCTTTACTTCCAACTATGTGGTCAATTTTAGAATAAGTGCGATGTGGTGCTGAGAAGAATGTATATTCTGTTGATTTGGGGTGGAGAGTTCTGTAGATGTCTATTAGGGCTGCTTGGTACAGAGCTGAGTTCAAGTCCTGGGTATCCTTTTAGCCTTCTGTCTCATTGATTTGTCTAATGTTGACAGCGGGGTGCTAAAGTCTCCCATTATTATTGTGTGGGAGTCTAAGTCTCTTTGTAGGTCTCTAAGGACTTGCTTTATGAATCTGGCTGCTCCTGTATTGGGTGCATATATATTTAGGATAGTTAGCTCTTCTTATTGAATTCATCCCTTTACCATTATGTAACAGCCTTCTTTGTCTCTTTTGATCTTTGTTGGTTTAAAGTCTGTTTTATCAGTGACTAGAATTGCAACTCCTGCTTTTTGTTTGTTTGTTTGTTTTTCCATTTGCTTGGTAGATCTTCCTCCATCCCTTTATTTCGAGCCTATGTGTGTCTCTGCATGTGAGATGGGTCTCCTGAATACAGCACACTGATGGGTCTTGACTCTTTATCCAATTTGCCAGTCTGTGTCTTTTAATTGGAGCATTTAGCCCATTTACATTTAAGGTTCATATTGTTATGTGTGAATATGATCCTATCATTATGATATTAGCTGGTTATTTTGCTCGTTAGTTGTGCAGTTTCTTCCTAGCCTCGATGGTCTTTACAATTTGGCATGTTTTTGCAGTGACTGGTACCAGTTGTTCCCTTCCATGTTTAGTGCTTCCTTCAGGAGCTCTTGTAAGGCACGCCTCATGGTGACAAAATCTCTCAGCATTTTCTTGTCTGTAAAGGATTTTATTTCTCTTCCACTTATGAAGCTTAGTTTGGCTGGATATGAAATTCTGGGTTGAAAATTCTCTTCTTTAATAATGTTGAATATTGGCCCCCAGTCTCTTCTGGCTTGGAGAGTTTTTGCCAAGAGATTGGCTGTTAGTCTTATGGGCGTCCCTTTGTGGGTAACCCAGCTTTTCTCTCTGGCTGCCCTTAACATTTTTCCCTTCATTTCAACTTTGGTGAATCTGACAATTATGTGTCTTGGAGTTGCTTTTCTCGAGGAGTATCTTTGTGGCGTTCTCTGTATTTCCTGAATTTGAATGTTGGCCTGCCTTGCTAGGTTGGGAAAATTCTCCTGGATAACATCCTGTAGAGTGTTTTCCAACTTGATTCCATTCTCCCCGTCGCTTTCAGGTACACCAGTCAGATGTAGATTTGGTCTTCTCACATAGTCCCATATTTCTTGGAGGCTGTTTTCATTTCTTTTTACTCTTTTTTCTCTAAACTTCTTTTCTCACTTCATTTCATTCATTGGATCTTCAATCACTGACACCCTTTCTTCCGGTTGATCGAATTGGCTACTGAAGCTTGTGCATGCGCCACGTAGTTCTTGTGCCATAGTTTTCAGCTCCATCAGGTCATTTAAGGTCTTCTCTATGCTGTTTATTCTTGTTAGCCATTCATCTTTTGTGAAGGTTTTTAGCTTCTTTGCGATGGGTTTGAACATCTTTCTTTAGCTCAGAGAAGTTTGTTATTACCAGTCGTCTGAAGTCTACTTCTGTCAACTCATCAAACTCATTCTCTGTTCGGCTTTGTTCCATTGCTGGTGAGGAGCTGTGTTCCTTTGGAGGAGAAGAGGTGCTCTGATTTTTAGAATTTTCAGCTTTTCTGCTCTGGTTGCTTCCCATCTTTGTGGTTTTATTTACATTTGGTCTTTGATGATGGTGATGTACAGATGGGGTTTTGGTGTGGATGTCCTTTCTGTTTGTTAGTTTTCCTTCTAACAGTCAGGACCCTCACTTGCAGGTCTGCTGGAGTTTGCTGGAAATCCATTCCAGACCCTGTCTGCCTGGGTATCACCAGTGAAGGCTGCAGAACACCAAATATTGCAGAGCAGCAAATGTTGCTGCCTGATCCTTCCTCTGGAAGCTTCATCTCAGAGGGGCACCTGGCTATGTGAGGTATCAGTTGGCCCCTACTGGGAGGTGTCTCCCAGTTAGGCTACTCAGGGGTCAGGGACCCACTTGAGGAGGCAGTCTGTCTGTTCTCAGATCTCAAACTCTGTGCTAGGGGAACCACTACTCTCTTCAAAGCTGTCAGACAGGGACATTTAAGTCTGCAGAAGTTTCTGCTGCCTTTTGTTCAGCTATGCCCTGCCCCCAGAGGTGGAGTCTACAGAGGCAGACAGACCCTCCGAGCCAAGCATAGGATATAATCTCCTGGTGTGCCGTTTGCTAAGACCATTGGAAAAACACAGTATTAGGGTGGGAGTGTCCCGATTTTCCAGGTACCATCTGTCACGGCTTCCCTTGGCTAGGAAAGGGAATTCCCCAACTCCTTGCACTTCCTGGGTGAGGTGATACCCTGCCCTGCTTCAGCTCACACTCTGTGGGCTGCACCCACTGTCCAACAAGTCCCAGTGAGATGAACCTGGTACCTTAAATGGAAATGAAGAAATCACCTGTCTTCTGCGTTGCTCACACTGGGAGCTGTAGATTGCAGCTGTTCCTATTTGGCCATCTTGGACAAAAATACATACATACAATTTTTATTTGTCAATTTTACTTCAATACAACTGGAAAAAATATACATTCACCTTGAAAGACCATTTATGTATTTTAAAATGCAGATTTGTTCCAAGAATTTTTGGTATTTCTTCTTTACATTTTTTTCTACTGAATATTCTTGATTGGTGGTCAATTTTCATATTTAGAAGCCTCTTTGGTTTTTGAGAACAACCAAGACTCATTTAGAACCAAGTTTGGTAAATGAGAGGGTAATTAAGCCCAATAATACTGTATTTAGACAAAGAAGGGACCGATTACAGAGTAATGAGATCTCTTCTTAGGTGCCTCATAAATAAACTTTGAAGCAGTTTTAAATGTGATATTCCATATATGTGTATTGGAAGCACCAGTGAAATTAGGGTATAGTATCATATCATGGCTTCCTAGTAGGCAACACTTATTTGAGTGGCTGTGGTCTGCTTGGCTGTTGAGATGACTGTGCTGACTTTTACTTACCATCTAGTCCACCTCTTGTGGGTACACAGTGATCCAGTCTAACATGTCATGGTTTAGTTGTAAGTCCTTTCTAGGTCTGTTATTTCAGGATTCAAATTTTCCTGACATGCCTTCATTTGAAGGTGACACTAATAGCAACATTACTTCCAAATGAGAAATATTATAAACAATCAAAATGTGTTTCATGTTGCCTCAAATCAGATGATCCTAGTTTTTGGGAGAGAGTCAGGTAGAATTGTGTGACTAAACATATACACAGGCTTCAAAAATAGGCCAATCATTGAATCTTGGCTGAGACCCTAACTAGCTGCATTTCTTCAGGCAATTTACTTAACCTCTCTAGCCTCGTTTTCCTCATAAAATGGGGACAATAACATCTCATGCTTTGTAAGGATTGTTATGTGTAATAAAGGCAATAATGATAAGACATTTAATAATAGTGCCCATTCTGAGGAAGGTACCCAAAACAACAAGCAGTACATTTAAAAATCCAGTGAAACAACAGCTTGTTTATGTCTGAAATCCTTAAACCTTTCTCTCATTGGCAGTTTTAGCCATAGATATCATTACGCTCTGGGTCAAGTAGAGGGTATATTTTACAGACTGGGTTGGGAAAATAGAACATAAAGTTGCTGGTGCCAAGTTCTAAACACATTCACACAGTGTGGTAAACCAACCTCTTACTTTTCATTCACTTACATGGGGCTGGCTGGAGCTGGTACTGGGAGCCTTGCTTTTTTGGCGTTGAATTCCATGAAATGAAAGAGTCAGACTGCAGTGGCACCTTCACTATCAAATGTGCCTACCGTGGGCCAGTCTGTCTATGGTGACCTTGCCTGTGGTCTTCCAACTTCGTCTCATGTGGGTCATCTCAAGTCCAGCTTTAGGATAAACCTGTGTGCAGGACTGTGCATGCCTGTGCATGCCAACGTCAAGCAATGTGAGGACAGGGAATTTAGAACTGCATCAGTGGGTGGAGCAGGACTGGTGACTGTAGAGGAGATTTCATTGCCACCTTTGCATCCGAGACACTCGCTGCTCTCTTAGTTCCGGACTTCTCAGACACAAAGCAGAAGGCTGAACGTGGTGGCTCACACCTGTAATTCCAGCATTTTGGGAGGCCAAGGCAGGTGGATCACTTGAGGCCAGGAGTTCGAGACCAGCCTAGCCAACATGGTGAAATCCCATCTCTACTAAAAATACAAAAAATTAGCCGGGTATGGTTATGGTGGTGTGCATAGCTAGCTACTCGGGAGGCTGAGGCACAAGAATCACTTGAACCCATGAGGCAGAGGTTGCAGTGAGCTGAGATTGTGCCACTGCACTCCAGCCTAGGCAACAGAGCGAGACTGTCTCAAAAAGAGAAAGGAAAAGAAAGAAAAGAAACAATAAAAAAGAAAAGAAAAGAAACTAGAAAACTGCTGCTTAACACCAGTGATTCCTTAGTGGCTTTAGAGTGAGGACTCCTTTTCAAAGTCAGACAATTTAATGGACTCCAAATGCCGTGGCTTGTACTTTCAATATCTGTTGCATGAGAAGACACAAAATGACACAAAGGTACATTAAATTCAGTGATTCTTTCAGGAATGTATATCTTATTGGTAACAAGCATTGATGAAATGAGCACAGCGTAGTATTTATTTTGTCTGAATAGTATGCTTGGTGCACCTGTGGATTTTGGGTGCCATGCATGACCTCTGGAGCCCCTCAGGGCTCTCTCTTTTTGGAAACACAGCCATCAACTCTATCTGGGAAGGAATTATGCTGGCAAGGCATCACATTCATGTGTACGCTGAGTGAAATCTACTCAGCTCACTGGCTGTGTCACCTTAGGCAAACGATGCCATTGTGTACAAAATGGGACTAAAAACTTACTTCTTAGGACTGTTGTGAGGATTAAATGAGACAACCCAAAGAAGATCTGCATGACCTAAGGATCATTGTCCTCTGGAAAAAAAAAAAAAAAGTTTATTAATCTTGTGGGCAGCTTCCAGGAGGTCAGGACATCAAGTTAATCAATTATTAGTGAGTTAGTGACTACCTCTACTGTGAGTAATCATGCGTGGAAGGAGGAAAGGACAAAGACAAAGGAAATTAAGTAAAGCAAACATCTTATGATTTTTATAATATAGGCTCAGTTACAGAAGTTCTCAACTAAACAATTGGATGTGGTGTGTCCAGATACTACCAGCATGTTATTTCAAAAGACGGTTGTTAACCCCTTATTCCCAGTCCCTCTCTGCTGAGTGACGGAAATCGAACTCCACCCACTCCCACAGTGTTCCCAGTGTATTTCTGAAAGCCTCCCAGATTGCTGTCACCATGGGACATTTTGTGTGTGTATGGCTACCTCTAAAATTTTTGCTTAGAACAATAACTGGCTCATGGTAAGCACTACGTGACGTCAGCTATCATCGTCAGTAACATTAACACGTGGTTGGATCAAGTTCCTCATATTCCTTGTTACAGCCTCCTCGGCACGCGCTCCGTGTCTCTCCCGATGGCACTTTTGCTGATGGGCAGTGGGCCTTGTTCTAGCTGATGTTATCACCATCCCCTGAGCTGAAGGGGCAGACACCACAGTCCTGCTTACCACTGCATCTCAAGTGGGGTGCTTTCTGTTCCCTACACTTCCCCCCCAAAAAATGAAAGCCAGGCCACAACTTTTGACAGGTCCTTATTAAGACCCAGGAATCACTGAAGAGACAAACAACAGAGAAAGGGGTTTGTGTAGCTCTTAGTAGTGGTTCTGCTCCAACCCCAGGGACCCAGACTCTCCTTAGGATCTTTTATGGCTGCCTATCCCTTGGGAATGTCTGAGCAAGACTAAGACAGAGCAATACATTTCCCTTGGTCAAGAAAGCAAGAAAGCCCCAGAGCCACAACTCCAACTCAAGTCTATGTAACAATTTACATTTCCAAGTCAAGGCTTTGCCTCCTGTTCTAAAAGAACCAATTTTTTCCAAGTCAAAGCTGCGTTTCCTGTTCTAAAAGAGCCACATTTAATTAGTGGGGTCTTCCACACACTCCGATAAGAATCTTTGTGAGTATTGGCCGGGCGCGGTGGCTTAGGCCTGTAATCCCAGCACTTTGGGAGGCCAAGGTGGGTGGATCACGAGGTCAGGGGATCAAGACCATCCTGGCTAACACGGTGAAACCCCATCTCTACTAAAAATACAAAAAATTAGCTGGGTGTGGTGGTGGGCACCTGTAGTACCAGCTACTCAGAGGCTGAGGCAGGAGAATGGCATGAACCAGGGAGGTGGAGCTTGCAGTGAGACGAGACTGTACTACTGCACTCCAGCCTGTGCGACAGAGCGAGACTCCATCTCAAAAAAAAAAAAAAAGAATATTTGTGAGTATTCTTGATTTACATTAGTGACCAAAGGGCACATTTTGGTGTTCCTAAAATAAAGTAAAATGTTTGCCTGGAAGGTGAATTCAATCTTCTGTTGAGAAAACAGAAAATTACTTTTATTTTTGTTTTATTTATTTATCTATTTTTGAGATGGAGTTTCACTCTGTCACCCAGGCTGGAGTGCGGTAGTGCAGTCTCGGCTCACTGCAACCTCCGCATCCGAATTCAAGCGATTCTCCTGCCTCAGCCTCCTGAGTAGCTGGGACCACAGGCCCGCTAATTTTTGTATCTTTAGTAGAGATGGGGTTTCACCATGTTGGCCAGGCTGGTCTCGAACTCCTGGCCTCAAGTGATCAGCCCGCCTCAGCCTCCCAAAGTGCTGGGATTACAAGCAAGAGCCACTGCACCTGGCCAGAAAACCACTTTTAAATGTAAGATTTTCTTGACTATCTAACACCTTCTCTTCATGTCCGCTACAAGCTTTAGGCATTCATTGCTCAAGCATAAGGACCATGTTAATACTTCTTATACTTCAAAGAGACAGTCATACTGCCTCCCTAACGTGGTACGTCTCAGCATTGGCCTTGCCATGCTGCAGTGACAAACATCTGCAAAATGTTAGTGGCCTAAACCATAAAGGTTTGTTTCTCACTTACATCACATGTCCAGCACAGAGTGTGCTTGTGGCATTCTCTCAGAGGTCCAGGTGGGCTAAGCCACCATGAATTTCAGGCCACTGCCCCAAGGGAAATAAAGGACTCTAAGTCTTGCAACAATCAAATATCCTGTCCTGGAAGTGACACACGTCATTTCTGCTCTCTACTCATTGACCAAAACTAGTCACATGAGCCCACTCAGCCACACGGGCACCAGAAGGGCAATTTTTCCCCCGAGCGTGGGAGAGATGACTTATTTGGTGAACAGCACCAAGGACCACAACATTCTGAGTAAATATTTGGTGACTGACTTCACTTTCTCTCCTCAGAGAAATCTCACGGATCTTCTTTACTTCCAGTTGGATTATCTTTTATTTCTCTTCTTAAGGTCTTAGACATTAAACACACACACACACACACACACACACTAGGATCAATCACTTAGTACCAAGAATGCATTTTCTCTTCTCTTTGTCTTTATTGTCCTTGCATTGCTTCTCTCACTCCTGGTCTTCTGACCCTTTCTGTCTCTCTCTAGCTTTGACAATACTCTGAAAACCTGAGCCTGGGGACTTCCATGGCTCTTGGAGAGCTTGGCTTGGCTCCCTTTCTGGGTCCTGCCTTGTGTCAGACCTTTTCTCTCCCAAATATTCATACTTCAGTATTCCAGATTCCCAAGCACTCCTGAGAGAGCCTCAGTCATCTGTCCCTCCTCTCCTGAACTTTCAGCCCCAGAACCTTTTGGCACATAAACAGGATTGTGTGGCAAAAATTACAACCGTGGTTAGAGTTAATTCCTTCTTTTGGTGAAAAAAAAAAAAAGATTTCACGAAGGCAGAAGTTTTGCTGCAAGATGGTTTTAGCTACTTCCTACATTTTATCTGTTTAGCTTTAAGGTCCTTGCTGTCCAGTATTGCGACTATTGTGATGGCTCAGGCTAAAGCTGCAGTAGTATGAGTTATTAGTCAGGTATTGTGAAGAAGAGCTGTACAAAGCTAGCTTCTTCCAAGTGAAAAAGTTGTGTGTTTTTAAAATTAAAAAAGATGCAGTTTTTATAACTAAACCTTTAAAACATTTTGGTGTAGGCCGGGTGTAGTGGCTCATGCCTGTAATCCCATCTTTGGGAGTCCAAGATGGTGAATTGCTTGAGTGCAGGACTTCGAGATTAGCCTGGGCAAGATGATGAAACCATATCTCTACAAAATACAAAATAATTAGCTGGGTGTAGTGGTGTGTGCCTGTAGTACCAACTACTCGGGAGGCTGATATGGGAGGATCACTTGTGCCCAGGAGGTTGAGGCCGCAGTGAGCCGTGATGCTGCCACAGAACTGCAGCCTGGATGATGGAGTGAGACCCAGTCTTAAACCAACAACAACAAAAACTCTGGTGTGTATTGAATGTACTTCAACTTTCTCATAATGAGATAATTCACTCTGAGGTCAAACAGATATGCTTATCCCAACATGGGTACGGTCTTGTTTTTAAGTCAGTCGGTTTTTTAGAGCCATCTCTAGAGAGACAGTTATCAAAATGCCTTTGCAACAGAAAAATACAATGGAAAATAAACCAGACCATGCATAGCATTAAAAGCAAATGATGTGATTTATCGTCGGGCAGGCAGTTTTACACACTTCTGTTAGGTCAGGCTGATTTTCTAGTCTAAGATCATGCTAAGCCAATGTACATGGATTTCTATACAAAACATATGTGAATAATATTATCTTTTGCAGAGATTATGGGTAGGCCTTTTCTTGTAAATATAATTATCTGGGATTATGGTTCAATTCCTGGCACTGTCAGTGAGGTTTAGGAGTTTTCCAAGGACTGAAAGCTTTTGATTTTTGTATGCTATAGCTTCATTTTGATAGAGAATGACAGTGTATGAAGAAAACCGAGTCTTCCTCCTCACCTCCCACCAGGTGCAAGAGGCTCCTGTAACGAGATCAACACAGAAGCTCCTTCCTAGAGAAAGCGCAATGATCAAAAAAGGAGAAAAATGTTTTCAAGTTGTGACTAAAATTTGACTAGACTAGGCCCTTTCCAAATAAGTTTATTTCCTTTCCACAAGGTGGCGGTAAATATATTCCTAAGGCCATCTGCTTGGGAGAAGAATGAAGTGGCAAAGTATTATTTAATCTCTGTGCTGGGAGAATTGATGCTGCTGAAACCAGAGTAAACACATTTAAAGATCGATTGAGAATCATTCATGAGAATTTCCTTCTCCAAACCCCTTCCCTAACTTTCAGGAGGGAAATGACAATGGGACCCTGAGCTGGAGACCACAGAACGTGAGTTTTCTCTACTACAATCTTGACGTTTTATTAAAATTAGATAATAGCAAGCCATCCTGTTAGCTTTCAAGGCTGAAAATACAATCAACTGAAAGACAAGTTGGACAAAAAGAAATTCAGAAGCAGTGACCTTACAGCAAGTGGTCATAGAATGGCCTAATGACAATAATATTGGTTCATTTAGATTTTTACCTAGAAAGATAAATTCATTGATAATTCAGAGACAGCATGTTAGAGTAGTTAGATTACAATATCTTCAAATGTCAATATTTTGGTTTCTGTATGCTGTGATTTGAATGTCCCCTCCAAAATTCGTGTTGAAATGTAATCTCCAGTGTGGTAGTATTGAGAGGTGTGGCCTTTAGGTGGTGCCTGGATTGATTAATGGATTAATGGATTAATGAGTTGTCATTAAAGTGGGACTGGTAGCTTAGTAAGAAGAGGAAGAGAGATGTGAGCTAGCATGCTCAGCCTCACCATGTGATGCCCTGTGCAGCATCGGGCCTCTGCGGAGAGTGCTCACTGATTCCTTGCCCCCGGGAGGCAGGGAAATTCGGGACAGAAGAGGGTGGGGCCCTTGCTGGGAACCCACCTTCAAGCCGAAAAGCCTGAAACCACTGCCCAAAGAGAGAACTTACATCCCTGTTTTCCTGCTCAAACGTTGCCATTTCCAAAACCACCCATGGCCTGCCTTGCCCCTTATCCTGTGCCTATAAAACCCCAGAACTCAGCTGGCAGAGAGGAGAAGCAGCTGGACCTCAGAGACTATGGCTGGACATTGGAGAGAAGTGGTTTGACTTCAGAGGGACAGTTTGACAGTGAAGAATTCAGCCAGAGACAGCTGGACTTCAGGGGAAGATGACCTTCCCACCCCATTCCCTTTTCAGCTCCCCTTCCTGCTGAGAGACATTTTAATCGGCAATAAAATCCCCCACATTCACCATCGTTCAATTCGTTCACGTGACCTCATTTCTCCTGGATGCTGGACAAGAACTTGGGTGCCACGAGTGTGGATGCAAAAGGCTGTCACACTGACCTTTTACCCTCGCTAGCAGAAGGCAGCCACCTCAAATGAAAAGGCAGAGGATCCATCGAGCTTTTAACACTTAAGCTGTGTGCTGAGGGCAAAGCTAAAAGAGCGCTGTAACACTCCCTCTGGGGCTTCAGGGGTCAGGGCACCCCCCCCAAGACACTGCTGTGGGGCCGTTGCAGAGTTCACTTCTGCTGGCCCCCAAAAGCACTCGCCTTGGCTCCTCCACCTGCTCACCTGTGTGCTCCCTCCCTTGAGAGGTGGAGTTCACCCCTACTGGTGCTGAAGCAGCCAGCTAGTTCCAGCGCCTGTGCACTCCAGTTCCCACCTTGTTCTCTCGCGTGCCCTCTCCCACGAGGAGCTGAGAGCTGCAGGCTGAGTGAACGAGACATCCCCTTTGCGAGTCCTGTGGAGGGCTCAGGGAAATATCCTGCTTCACCACCAGCAGGGAGGCTCTCTGCTGATGAGGCCCCTCAACCTTGGATTTCTCAGCCTCTATAACTGTAAGAAATACATTCTTTTTCTTCAAAAATTATCCAGTTTCAGTTATCTTGTTATAAGCAACAGCAAATGGACTGAGACCATATACATAGCTTGGATAAGCAGAATCAGATCATGATTTCATAGTGTTTTTGTTTTTTATTCCATTAATGCTAGAACAAGAGGAACCTGCAAGATTTAGGTTAGATACAAAGAAGTTTCTAAACACGGGAATTGAAGTTCCTTTTCTGCAGGCCTAACCAAATTAGATTATTTTGTACGAATTATTTAGGGCTCTCCTAATCCAATATCTGAGTCCACATCTCTTCCTTGAAGCGATCAGGTACTTGGAAGCACGTGTGGACCACACAACACAAATGTCAACAGACATTGATTGAGCTCCCACATAGCAGTTTGGGTCCTGAAATTCAAGCACGAGAAAAGCACAATGTCTGCCCTCAAGCAATGAAAGTCCCTTCTCCATCTCCTTCCAAAAGTTGGTTGGTAACCTTATTTGTGACCTCTGTTTGCGAGGTCTCTAACATTTGAGAGTATGGTTGGTGAAGAACTGAAGTTTTCGTTGGATCCCTGAATAGGCATTAAGCTGCGTAGCGAGTGCCTTGCTAAGATCTTTTCAGGACTGTTGCTTGCCTGGTAAAATAAGAGTTTCCACTAATTTTCCTTGGCAGGGACTACAAAGGAGGGTTTATTTTTTGGTCATAGGATGATCCATAGCTAATAAGTAGCACCCTCTTGGGAGCAAGCAAGAAAATGTATTCTATTATTTAATATAATATGTTATTACATATTATTTAATCTAATTATATTCTTTGAGTATCTTCTTTCTTTCTTTCTTTCTTTTTTTGAGACAGTCTCACTCTGTCACCAGGCTGGAGTGCAGTGGCGCCATCTCGGCTCACTGCGGCCTCCACCTCCTGGGTTCAAGTGACTCTCCTGCCTCAGCCACCCAGGCAGCTGGGATTACAGGAGTGTGCCACCACGCCCAGCTAATTTTTGTATTTTTAGTAGAGACAGGGTTTCGCTATGTTGGCCAGGCCAGTCTCAAACTCCTGAGCTCAAGTGATCTGCCCACCTCGGCCTCTGAAATTGTTGGGATTACAGGCGTGAGCCACTGCTCCTGCCAAGAATCTTCTTTCTAATGAGCTCGGTCTACTCCTTACAGTGACTGTCTCAAGGCATAAGACATGGACAAACACTATTGCCCCCATTTTACAGATGAGGAAAATGAGGCAATGACAAATTCATTCATCCATTCTTAGGGACAGAATTGATAATGGGCAACAGCAGCCTGCAGGCATCTGACCACATGCCATATCTTCTGCACAGTCTGTGTTGGACTAGACAGTATTTTTTGCACCTTAGGAAAAGCTGCATCCCCTGCATGAATGCAGCCCTCTGTGTGGGTAGCTACATTAGCAAGAGGCGTGTGGGTTGGATTTTAGTCCCCCTCAGTTCCCTGGTTGGGTCCCCTTGTGCAGTCACAACTAGCAACTTGTACAACTTTGTGTCCTTCCTGTCTTTTTCTTTGTTATCACTTCATACTTCAGAATCAGCTTCTTAAAAGGTTTGGTGAGAAAAACAGCATTGGCGAAGCCAGGCAGATGGCAGATGCTTAATAAGTGTTTGTTCAATGAATGAATTAGGACAGGTGTTCCATCATGTGTGCCTGGTCACCCTGCACCACTGCATCACTGTGGCCATGCAGCTCTCCACAGAGGTCAGCGGTTAGGCACAGTTCTCATCTGAGTGCCTTTTTCCCGAGTGTCATATTTCCTTAGAAGTAATTACTCCCAACCCTCGTGTGAGGAATAACCACTTTTCATTTCCGTGAAGCTGACCACACACGTATGTATAGGTGGGGCACCCTTCAAGGGAGCTGGGAAGAGGAAACCCCCAATAGCTATCCTCCTTCCATGCCGACTAGGAGTCCTGGGAGAGGGGTGTAGTGGAGGCAGCCATCTTAGGGTCCTATTAGACCAGACAGAGATTTCTGCATTTGACCCTGACCTGCTGATTGGGAACCCTCAGAGCATTACAGCTGCGGAACATTTCTTCCCTTTCATCAGGCCCAGACATTGTTCAGTGAGGAGTTCCAGAAAATGTTTTGTTGTTTTCAAGGGCTTGAAAAGCACCCTGTCAGCACTCTCTCAGATAGAATGGAGTGTGCCAAGCCTGTGGGGTTCCTTATCTTACAGTTATAATCAATGGCAAACTTGGAGGAGGGAGGGTCTTTCTTCCTCCTGCATCTTCTGTCACACCAAGCCTGCTAGGCTAGGCACGTCAGAGCAGGTTCTTTCCTAATACCTAGAGGTTCCTGATAATGCCCAGCTTGGACTAGACTGGCTGTGAGCCTAGGATGGATGGGCTATTAGATAAGTCACAGCAAACACCTCTTTGTGAATGGCGGAATTAGACCACTGGGGCATTCTCAGTTGTTTTCACAATGCAACTGTGCAAACAAGTGATCCTCCATTGAAAAGGAGACACTCCCTTCCTCCTCCCTACACAGTCTCGTAACCAAGACAAATTACTTTCCCTTCCATGTCCCGACTCCCTCAATTTTCATCTTTCTTGGGCAGATCAAGGATTATATCTTGATCCTTTAAGTTCCCAAACAAACATGACTTCTTTGTCATTTTAATTTTTGTATTTCGATGGAATCGTTTTTAAAATGGCTGTCTTCATTTAATGTTTTGGTTGGTTATTAATTCATCTTTCTTGGGGGAGGTAAGTGAACAGGTGGCAATGCACTAACAAAAGGATGGTGTGCCATGGGAAACTCTACACCAGCAGCCGAGCAGAGAGCATGACCTGCTGTGCCCTGGCTTCTGAATTCTGACACACAGAATTTTTACTGCATGTATGGTTTACTCACTGGTCAATAGATTTCTGCTGTTATAAAAATTTTATAGTTGTCTTGTGACAGTATGACTCTGAGGCCCCTAGAGAAGTCTAGGCATACAAGAATGTCTTCAGACGAGGAGGTTTACTCATGGGGGCCACTCCCATGACAGCAGATAAAAACCAGCTAAGAGGAGTATCTGCTAGGGAATTTGTTACTTCCATCTTAACTTGGAGTTGTGGAAACCACGAAAGTGCATATTGTTATTGCAGTGTTTCCAGCTAGGTATTGTTTATTTGTCCTTAATCGATGCACCATTTCTAAGGATAATCTTGACTAGCATTCCTTCAGGAGCGATGATGGGGGAAGATGACTTACTTTCAGTTACTTACCTACTAGCTTCCCAAGCCTTCCCTTTTGGATTATACCATCTTCCGAGAAATTAGCATGAAAATTGTGGTCAGTCGAAGTAATGACCTATTAATTAGGCCAATGACTGCCTCCATAAAAGCAACACAGAATAGTATATTTATTATTCCAGAAACTTTAATTCTTTTCTGACTAAACCCATATGAACTTTTGAGATTATGATATAGTTTGTATGTTTGTCTCTGTGCAGATCTCATGAGGAGCCTGGGGAGAGTTGATTGGATCATGGGGGCGGATTTCTCAAGAATGGTTTAATACCATCCTCTTGGTGCTGTCCTACTGATTGTGAGTTCTTGGGAGATCTGGTTGTTTTAAAGTGTGGCACCTCCCTACTCCCTCGGGCTCCTGCTTTTGCCACGTGAAGTGCAAGCTGCTGTTTTGTCTTCCACCATGAGTAAAAGCTCCCTGAAACCTTTCTAGAAGCTAAGCAGATGCCAGAGCCGTGATCATATAGCTTGCAGAACCATGAGCCAATCAAACATCTTTTCTTTATAAATTGTCCAGTCTCAGTATTTCTTTATGGTAATGCAAGAATAAACGAATACAGATTATTGCAGGTTTTTTTCCTCTGAATTAAAAACAACTTTTGTAATCCTGGTTTTTAGCATCCTATAAGGCACATGGAAAGTGCAGTCACGGCAGAAAGAATAAACGAAGGAATGAATGAAATGGCCTTAATGCTTTTGGGGTCCACTGAACGCTGTACTCTTTGGAGCCTGCTGCATTGCTGTCAAGTCTCACCAAAACCACAGCTTCAAAAGCTACCGCGTTTAGCCTCACAGATTTGGGATAATCACTGAGCCACAAAAATGCTGTTGATGACATAAGTTTTCAGTGGTCAATGAGCATTTCCATGGTTATCTCTTCGTTTGCCTATCCAAAAGCTTAAAATCACTAACTATATGCACTGAAGAGTTCTCCTGTTTATCCCATGAAACCCAAGGGAAAAATATAAAAAGAGTGACTCATGATTTAGCATTTTGTTTTTGTTAGCTCCCTTTGCTGGTTCTTTCTAGGTCAGTTCTGATTTCTTTCAGGCCTATGCATGTGGGCCAGCGTGAATTTGCATGGTTACCTAGAGACATAGTGCTCTAAACTTGACCAGGCATTGAAGGAACTCCAACTTTCTAAGGTGTCAGGAAAACTGTTGTGGTTCTAGACTCAATAATTTACGGTCATGCCACAAATGCTGAGTTGGGGTGTCAAGCCCTGTGGCCACACTCCTATTAGTGGTATTCCTCCTTGAGGACCCAGCTTGAGCTGTCCTGTTCCTGGCTTGTGCATTCTTCCACCACTAATTATATAATAATAACAGCTTCCATTTGTCCTGTGCTCTGAAAAGAGATGGTGGTTATAAAGGATTTTCTTTACACATTGTGAAGTGTGCAATGGACCATTCATCACAGCGATGATGAGCTTTATTCATTCATTCATTTATTATTCTAGATGTCCAGCACAATGCCTGGCAGGCAGGAGGCACTCAGTCAACACATGCATGTTGAGTGAATGAGAAAAATTATATTATGTGTAGTTTTGAAAATGTGTGCCAAGGCTATGAGAAGTTTTTAATGCACAAAAACTTATCATGGTTTAATGCCAGGCACAATTTTAAATGCCTTACCTATATTAACCCATTTAATCTTCATAACCATCCCTAGAGGTGATTATAGATCACCCCATTTTAGATGGGGAAGCTGACTGTGTGTGGAGGTTGACTGAGTTTTCTGAGTCAGTGAATGGCAGAGCTGAGATTTGAACACAGGCATTCTGTGTAAGGAGATTGTACCTTTAACCATGATCTCATACTGCCTTTCAAGTTATGATATTGCTAATGTTTGTAGGTGCTCAGGAGAAGGAGCACGCACACAAAGTAATTCCTTAAAAAACAACATAGGCTGTTTGTTCCAAGTCTCTTCCAGGCTTGAAGCAAATGTCTGGGATTTAGTTAGGGAGTTAGGGAGGATGAGTGGCATCTGTTGAACACACCAAAGTGCTAAAATCTTATCTTTGCTGATTTCCTAACTCATATTTCAAGTTGCACATGAAATACTTCTAGATTTCTTTGTCCCAAGGAACTTACACAAAAGGCATTTGATTTAATGACGTCAAGTGATCAGTATTTGTCCAGTAGTCTTATCTCAAGTGTTATGAAACTATTTTTATTGTTTCCTTTTGAGCAGCTATTGAGACAGTTTCACAGCAAATTCCCATTTCTATCCTGCTTCCTTAGCATATGGTGGGTGTGCACGTCTAGACAGTCAACTCATAGTGCTGCGCATGAAACAAAACTTGAAGATAATGAATCATGAATCTGAATCATGGATCCAGTTCCACAGGCACCTTACTAGTGTTCTTTTTCTTATTTGTAATTTTCAATTATGGCTACTTCTACTGTTTGTGAAAGTAACATATGCATGTTGGCACAAATGAGGCAATATAAACACATATAAAGAAAAAGTAAATAAATCATTTGATTATTTTTATGTAGATCTATTTCTGAGCTCTCTATTCTGTTCCATTGATCTTTTTGTCTCTCCTTTCACCAGTACCAGACTGTCTTAATTACTGTAGCTTTATAGTAATTTTTGAAGTCATTCTAGCTTTGTTCTTTTACTTCAATGTTGTGTTAGCTAGTCTGAGTCTTTTGTCTCTCCATATAAACTTTAAAATCAGGTTTTGATATCCACAGAATAACTTGCTGAGATTTTCTTTCTTTCTTTCTTTCTTTCTTTCTTTCTTTCTTTCTTTCTTTCTTTCTTTCTTTCTTTCTTTTCTTTCTTTTCTTTCTTTCTTTCTTTCTTTCTTTCTTTCTTTCTTTCTTTCTTTCTCTTTCTTTTTTTCTTTCTCCTTCCTTCCTTCCTTCCTTCCTTCCTTCCTTCCTTCCTTCCTTCCTTCCTTCCTTCCTTCTCTCTCCTCCCCTCCCCTCCCCTCCCCTCCTTTTCTTTTCTTTCTTTCCTTTTTTTGAGACAGATTCTTGCTATGTTTTGCAGTCTGGTCTTAAACTCCTAGGCTCAAGTGATCCTCCTGTCTCAGCCTCCAAAGTGACTGGGACTACAGGTGCCCACCACTGCACCCTACCTTACTGAAATTTTGATTGATATTGCACTGAATGTATACATCAAGTTGTGAAGAACTTGCATCTTGACAATACTGAGTCTTCCAATTCAGGCACATGTAATATTTCATTTATTTAGTTATTCTTTTCTTAGAGTTTTATAGTTTTCATTGAATAGACTTTGTATATATTTTAGTAGATTTATACTTAAGTATTTCCTTTTTTTTAGTGTGAATATAAATGACATTGTGTTTCAGTTTCTACTTACTCATTGCAGGTATGTGGGAAGGTGATTGACTTTTGTATAATAACCTTGCATCCTTCATCCTTACTATAATTGCTTGTTAGTTCCAAGAGTGTTTTTTGCTGTTGTTGTTGTTGATTCTTTTGGGCTTTTTATATAGACTATCATGTCATCTGTGAAAAAACGCAGTTTTATTTCTTCCTCCTCAATCGATTTAACTTTTATGTTATTTTCTTGTCTCATTGAATTAGATAGGACTTTCAATACAATGTTGAAAAGCAGTACTGACAGAGGATGCCTTTGCTTTGATCCTGATCTTAATGGGAAAACTTCCAGTTTCTCACCGTTAAGTATGAGATTAGCTGCAGGTTTTTGTAGCCATTCCTTATCAGGTTGAGGAAGTTCTTCTCTATTTAGCCTTGATTACTGAGAGTTTTTGTCATGAATGAATGTTGACTTTTTAAAATACTTTTTTTTTTTTTGCATGTTTTGCGATGATCATATGTTTGTTTGTTCTTTGCCCTGTTGATGTGATGGATTACATCAATTGAGTTTTGAATGTTGAACCAGCCTTGCATACCTGAGATAAATCCCACTTGGTCATGGTTTATAATCGCTTTTATACATTGTTGGTTTTGATTTACTATTTTTTGAGCATTTTGCCTCTATGTTCATGAAAGATATTGGTCTGTAATTTTCTTGCAATGTCTTTGTCTGGTTTTGTTATCAGGGTAATGTTGGCCTCATAGAATGAGTTAAGAAGTATTCTTTCTACTTCTATCTTCTGTAAAAATTGTAAGAAATTGGTATAATTTCTTTTTTAAATGTTTGGAAGAATTCGCTAGTGATTGAGCCTGGTGCTTTCTATTTTGGAAGGTGATTAATAATGTACTCAATTTCTTTAATAAATATAGGTCTATCACTCCTATAATCCCAGCACTTTGGGAGGCTGAGGCGAGTGAATTACTTGAGGTCAGGAATTAGAGACGAGCCTAATCAACATGATGAAGCCCCATCCTTACTAAAAATAAAAAAATTAGCCAAGCATGGTCGCACATGCCTGCAATCCTAGCTACTTGGGAAGCCAAGGCACGAGGATCACTTGAGCTGGGAGCTGGAGGTTGCAGTGAGTTGAGATTGTGCCATTGCACTCCAGCCTGGGTGACAGAGTGAGACTCCATCTCAATAAATAAATAATAAATATATGTCTATTCAGAGTGTCTATTTTTTCTTGTGTGAGTTTTAGAAAATTGTGTCTTTCAAGAAATTGGTTTATTTCACCTAGATTATCAAATTTGGGCATAGAGTTGCTTATAATATTTCCTTATTATCCATTTAATATCCATGAGATCTGTCCCCTCTTTCATTTCTGATATTAGTCATTTTTGTCCTCTTTTTCCTGGTTAGCTGGCCAAAGACATCACTTTTATTGACTTATTTTCAGAGAACCAGTTTTTTATTTTATTGATTTTTTATATTAATTTCTTTAAAAATTTTATTGATTTTTGCTCCATTTAAAAAAATTGTTTCATTTCTTCTGCTTACATTGAATTTAATTTGCTCTTCTATTTTCAGTTTCCTAAGATGGAAACTTAGATGACTGATTTTAACTCTTTCTTATTTTCTAATATTTGCATTTAATTCTGTGAATTTCCCTCTAAGTACCACTTCTGCTGTATCCCACAAATTTTAATGAACTGTGTTTTCATTTTCATTCAGCTTAAAGTATTTTAAAATTTCTCTTGAAATTTCTTCTTTGACCCCTGAGTTATTTAGAAGTATGTTGTTTGATCTCCAAATATTTTAGGATTTTCCAGCTCTCTTTCTGTTATTGACTTCTAGTTTAATTCCATTATGGTCTGAGAGCAGGCATTGCATGATTTCCATCCTTTTAAATTCGTTAACGTGGGTTGGGTGTGGTGGCTCATGCCTGCAATCCCAGCACTTTGGGAGGCCCAGATGGATGGATCACTTGAGGTCACAAGTTCAAGACCAGCCTGGCCAACATGGTGAAAACCTGTGTCTACTAAAGATACAAAAAAAATTAGCCAGGTGTGATGGCAGGTGCCTGTAATCCCAGCTTCTTGGGAGGCTGAACCTGGGAGGTGGAGGTTGCAGTGAGTTGAGATCGCACAACTGCACTCCAACCTGGGTTACAGAGCAAGACCTTGTCTCAAAAACCAAAAAATTGTTAAGGTGTGTTTTATGGCCCAGAATGTGGTTTATCTTAGTGAATGTGTCATGTGGGCTTGTGAAAAATGTGTATTCAACTGCCATTGGTTGAAGTAGTCTGTAGATGCCTATTATGTTGATATCCTGTTGGTTGATGGTGGTGTAGAATTCAGCTATGTCCTTACTGATTTTCTGCTTGCTGCATCTGTCCATTTCTGAAAGAGGGGTATTGAATTCTCCAACTACAAAAGTGGATTCGTCTATTTCTACTTGCAGTTCTATCAGTTTTATCTCACATATTTTGACACTCTGTTATAAAGTGTATACACCTTAAGAAATTAACCCACTTATCATCATTTAATGCCACTCTTTATCCCCAATAACTTTCTGTGCTCTGAAGTCTGTTCTTTCTAAAATTAACATAGCTATTCCAGATTTTAAAAATTAGGGTTAGCATATATATATATTTATCCATCTGTCTACTTTTAATCTATATGTTTATTTATATTTAAAATGGGTTTCTTGTAGGCAACATAGAGTAGGGTCCTGTTTTTTGATCAACTCTGACAATCACTTTCTTTAATTGATATATTTAGACCATTGATGTTCAAAGTGATTAATGATAATATTGGGTAAATATATACCATATTAGTTACTGTTTTCTATTTGTTGCCCTTGTTCTTTGTTCCTTTTTATGTTTTCTACTCTTTTTCCTCCTTTTAACTGAGTTTTCTTCAGTTAAAACTCCTGGGGTTTTTAACTGAGCATTTTATGTGATTCCATTTTGTCTCCTTTCTTAGCATATCAGTTGTACTTCCTTCTGCTTTTTTAAGTAGTTGCCCTAGAGTTTGCAATTTACATTTACAACTAAACCAAGTGAACTTTCTTTTTTTTTTTTTTTTGAGATGGAATCTCACTCTGTCGCCCAGGCTTGAGTGCAGTGGTGCGATCTTGGCTCGCTGAAACCTCCACCTCCTGGGTTCAAGTGATACTCCTGCCTCAGACTTCTGAGTAGCTGGGATTACAGGTGCGCACCACCATGCCTGGCTAATTTTTTTCTTATTTTTAGTAGAGACAGGGTTTCACCATGTTGGTCAGGCTGGTCTCAAACTCCTGACCTTGTGATCTGCCTGCCTTGGCCTCCCAAAGTGCTGGAATTATAGGTGTGAGCCAATGCATCTGGCCACCAAGTGCACTTTCAAATAACACTCTACTGCTTCACAGGTAGTGCGAATACCTTGTAATACTAAAATAATCCCAATTTCTCCCTCTCATCCCTGTATCATTGTTGTCATTCATTTCATTTACACATAAACACACACAAATATAATTAAATACATTGTTGTTATTATTTTGAACAAACTATCATCTGTTATATTAAAAATAAGAAAATCACAGTATTTACTTTACATTCATTTAATCCTTATTCCTTCTTCAGTGCTCTTCCTTTCTTTATGTAGGTCCAGGTTTCAGGCTTATATGATTTTCCTACCCTTTCAATAAGTTTTTCAAAACATTTTTTGCAAGGTGGGTCTACTGGCAACAAATTTCCTCAATTTTTGTTTGCGTAAGTCTGTAAGTATCCTTGGCTTTTGAAGAATATTTTCACAGGGTACAGAATTCTAGGTCGATGGCTTTTTCTCTCAACAGTCTAAATATTTCACTCCACTCTATTCATGCCTTGCATGGTTCCTGAGGAGAAGTAGATGTAATTCTTAATTTTGCCTCTCTGTAGATATCGGGCTCTGATTTCATTGGGTGCCAGATATTGGGGGAACCAGCCTCCAATATTTCAACATAGGTTCTTTTCTATTTTCCCTAAGTGTTGACCAGTCTGAGAAATAAAGAGAAAGAGTATAAAAGAGAAATTTTACAGCTGGGCCTCCGGGAGTGACATCACATATTGGTAGGGTCTGTGATGCCCACCTGAACTGCAAAACCAGCAAGTTTTTGTTAGGGATTTCAGAAGAGGAAGGGAGTATGAATAGGGAGTAGGTCACAGGGATCACATGCTTCGGAGGGCAATGAAAGATCATAAGGCAGAGGGCAAAATTAGAATTACTGATGAGGTTCCATGTCCCACTGGGCACACATTGTCTTGATAAACATCTTAACAGGATACAGGGTTCAAGAGCAGACAACCGGTCTGACTAGAATTCACCAGGCTGGAATTTCCTAATCCTAGCGGGCACTTCAGGGGACTAGGGTGTATTTTATCCCTTATTTTCAACCACATAAGACAGATACTCCCAGAGCAGCTGTCCACAGACCTACCCCTGGGAATGCATTCCTTCACCAGGGTTATTCCTTGCTGGGAAAAGAATTCAGCGATATTTCTCCTATTCACTTTCTGTAAGAAGAGAAATATGACTCTGTTCTGCTCTGCCCTGCAGGCAGTCAGACCTTGTGGTTATCTCCCTTGTTCCCTGAAAATCACTGTTATCCTTTTCTTTTTCAGGATGCCCAGATTTCATATCGTTCAAACACACATGTTTTACAAACAATTTGTACAGATAATGCAATCATCACAGGGTCCTGAGGTGACATACACCCTCAGGTTACGAAGATGACGTGATTAAGAGATTAAAGTAAAGACAGGCATAGGAAATTATAAGAGTACTGATTGCGGAAGTGATAAATGTCCATGAAATCTTCACAATTTATGTTCTTCTGCTGCAGCTTCAGCCAGTCCCTCTGTTCGGGGTCCCTGACTTCCCACAACAGTAGGTAAAGTTTTCTTTTTTTTAACCTCTGGCTTCTCTCAGGAGTTTTTCTTTATCATTTTTTTTTAATGAAAATGAGAGGCGTATCAGTTTTGAAAATGAGAGGCAGTTCATTTGAAAATGATAAGCCTAGGTATAGTTTTTTTGGGCATTTATCCTGCTTGGTGTTCTCTGAGCTTTCTAGGTCTGTGGTTTGGTATCTGAGATTAATTTGGGGAAAATTCTCAATCACCATTGTTTCTAATATTTCTTCTTTTCCTCTTTCTTCTCCTTCTGATATTCTCAGTATGTATGTGTTACAACTTATGTAGTTGTTCCACAGTTCTTGAATATTATGTTCTGTTTTGTTCTGTTTATTTGTTTGTTTATTTGTATAAGACCAGGGACTTGCTCTGTTGCCCAGACTCAGACTAGAGTGCAATAGAACAATCATAGCTCACTGTAAGCTCAAACTCCCATGCTCAGGTGATCCTCATGCCTCAGCCTCCCAAGTAGTTAGGACCACAGGTGTGCACCATCATGCCTGGCTAATTAAAATTTTTTTTATAGAGATAAGGTCTCACTATATCACCCAGGCTGGTTTTGCACTCCTGGCCTCAAGTGATCCTCCTGCCTCAGACTCTCAAAGCACTGGGATTACAGGTGTGGGCCACCATGCTCTGGCTTTGTTTTCTTTTTCTTTTTCTTTTTTTTTTCCTTTTTTCTTTCATTGAAGTCTTTTTTTCTCTTTGCCTTTTCATTTTGGAGATTTTTATTTCGATACCTCAAGCTCAGATAATCTTTCCTTAGCTATGTTCAGTCTACTAATAAGCCCATTAAAGGTATTCTTTATTTGCATTACAATGATTTGATCTCTACCATTTTATTTATTTATTTTTCCCTTAGAATTCCTATTTCTGCTTACATTGCACATCTGGTCTTGCATGTTGTGTACTTTATCCATTAGAGCCCTTACTGTATTAATCATAATTGTTTTGAATTCCCAGTCTGATCATCATCCCAACATTCCTGCCATATGAGTCTGGTTTTGATGCTTACTATGTCTCTTCAAAGTGTTTTTTGCCTTTCAGTATTTCTTGTAATTTTTTCCTTTATATCCAGACATAATGCACTGGGTAAAAGGAACTGCTATAAATAGGTCTTTAGCAATGTGAAGGTCAGGTGTGGGTAGGGGAAGTATTCTGCTGTCCTGTGGTTAGGTCTCAGTGTTTTAGGGCCTCAGGATTGTGAACTTCATATATGCTTCTCAGTAATTTTGTCCCTCCTCACCTCACACCCTGTTGAAGGTGGATCAGAATGGCTAGTGGGGTCTGGAGTTGATTATTTTTCTTCCCCCAGGTCAGTGAGGTTAACATAAAACCCCAGCAGGTCTGAGCTCCTTAAATAGTTTCTGCTGAGGGCGGGCCTTGTTAAGAAGCACGGGAATGCTCTGGTGTATTTCACAATAATCTCTTTTCCTCTGCCCTCTGGAAGTACAATGGGATTTCTAAAATGATATTTACTAGGAGAACGTGGTAGAGCTCCAGGGGGCAAAACTCACAAGTGGGGGCTCCCCTAGGACAGCGTCCCTTTCAGCGATTAATCTCTCACAGTCATCCATACTGAGCCTCCAGCAACTTGTCAATTGTAGTTCAGGTTTCCCCACCCTGGCACTGATTTCTGAGGAGGGCTGTGATTCTCTGTATTCTCTCCAGTTAGGGGTGCAGCACTTTGCCCTGTGACCTTACTTCTCTTATAGATCTGAGAAAAATTGTTGGTTTTTCAGGATTTTTTTTGACAGCCTCACTCTGTCGCCCAGGCTAGAGTGCAGTGGTGCCACCTTGGCTCACTGCAACCTTCGCCTCCCAGGTTCAAGCAATTCTCATGCCTCAGCCTCCTATGTAGCTGGGACTACAGGTGATGGCCACCACGTCCAGCTAATTTTTGTATTTTTTACTGGACATGGGGTTTCACCATGTTGGCCAGGCTAATTTCGAACTCCTGACCTCAAGTGATCTGCCCGCCTCAGCCTCCCAAAGTGCTGGGATTACAGGCATAAGCCACTATGCCTAGTCAGTTTTTCAGTTTGTTTAGCTTTTCACTTGTTAGGATAATGCAGTGAACTCCAAGCTTCTCATTTGCTGGACCAGACACCAAAAGTCTCCTTTTTAAAAAACAAAGCAAAACAAAACCTCAATAATTGATCCTGGCGATATCCCAATTTCTTAGAACATAACTTTGCACATGGAAGATGCCCAATAAACATTTATTGAGTGACTAAATGGTAAAGGGGCTGTGTGAATTTTACAGGGCTCATCTGATTTTCTAACTTGCCATTGGATGGGAGCATGGGTTCTTCACATCTAGTCTCATTCTTCCTAAACCCCCTGCAATTGACTTCTACTCACGTGGCAGCCAGGAAGTGTTTCTTATACTTACAGCTTCCTTTTTACTTCCTTTTATGAAAAAGAGCTTTACTAAGATATAATTCACATACCATACAACTTACCCATTTAAAGTATGTGATTCCATGAGTTTTTAGTTACATCCACAGATATGCGTGACCATCACCAAAGTCAACTTGAGAATATTTTCATCACCTCAAAAAGAAACCCCATTGTCTTTAGCTATCATCACCCTGTTTTTCTCCCCCTCTATCTCTCATCCTGAAAAAACAACTAATGTACTTTCTGTTGCTACAGATTTCCTGGGTATGGACATTTTCTATAAATGGAATCATATAATATGTTGTCTTTTGGGACTGTCTTCTTTCACTTTGCATGTTTTTGAGGTTCTTTCATGTTGTGGCTTGTGTAAGTTTCTCATTCCTTTTTAAGGCTGAATAATATTTCATTTTATGGATATACCACTTTTGTTAATCTAGTCATCAGTCGATGAACATTTGGATTGTTTTTAATATGGGGCTATTATGAAAAATGTTGCTATAAACATTTATGCACGTATTTTTGTGTGGACATACATTTTTATTTTTAGGTACATACCTGAGAGTGGAATTTCTGGCTCATATAGTTTAACTTTTTGAGGAACTGCCAGACTGTTTTCCAGAGCACCATTTTACATTCTCACCACCACTATATAAGGATTTTTATTTTTTTGCATATATGCCAACACTTGACATTATCTGACTTTTTTTTATTCTAACCACTCTAGTAGGTGAAGCTTGAATCATGGAATTATGATTTTGGTTTGCATTTCCCTAATGACTCATGATGTCAAGCATCTTTTCATATACTTGTTGGCCATTTGTAGATCTTCTTTGGAAGAATAATCTATTGCCTATATTGAAATTGAATTATTTACCTTTTCATTCTTGAGTTGTAAGAGTTCTTTATATATATGTGTGTGTGTGTGTGTGTCCCTTATCAGATATACATAGCTTTTTTTTTTAACTGAAGGTTTTTACATGATATTCCCCACTTTCTTCACTCTTGTGTGATGTGCCCACAAGGCACACAGGGAAATCAAGAGGAAAAAAAATCCCTTTTGTAAAAGGATAAAATATAAATGTCTTTAGCCGGCATTCAAGAGTATGTCATGTCTGTTTTCCCACCCTGATAAATCCAGTAGCAATAAACCCAGAATTACTCTTTCTTAAAAACTACCTCATTGCAGAGGACTGCTTGTTGGGTTGTGGATTAATGTCCAAACCTCTTAGCTAATTAGTGTGAAACACAAATCACCTTTCGGTAATATGACTTGACAATAAAATGAGAAGTCAAAGCAGATGTTTCATCTGGATGTCTGCCCCTTAGAACCTTTGAGATGGGCTGGATGGTCTGCTTTGTGCTTTCTCTAGCACAGTGCTGCTAATATCCATATTATGACTAATAATTTCTATTTTGCACAATCAATAACTTCATGGAAAAATTCAACAGCACTTTATATATTAAAGTTATTCTCTGGAGGGCAAATGCAGACCAAATCTTGAACAATTGGATTTCATTTCAGAGTGGAATTTTAGTGGATTTCTGTGATAGGAAAAGTCTGAATTAGCAAGGAGACAAGACCAGTGGTACTGATAGTGAGGTAAGCATTAAGTTACAAAAGGAGAAAGTAATATTCGCTATCCAGAAAACCCTCCCCAAAAGACTTTGAAATTTGTAGTAGACATGTTATATCTAAATTGATATCTGAAGCTGTTATTCCAAGGACGTTTCTTTGGATAGATGTCTGACATTTGTCTTTGTTACATAAGCTATCTTACATTTCCAGAACATGTTTTGTAATGGTAATCAGTGAATGATAAATTTGGTAGTAATCATCAGCTGTTCAGAAATTGAAATATGCGGTCTGTGGCAATACAAATATTTGTTTTTAATTTGTTGATCTTGGTGATTTTAAAACAAACCACCCTAAAGAGGAATGCTTCACAACAGAGCCTTAATAATTATTGAAGACCAAAAACATGATATGAAACTGACTTGCCAAATTAGGAGTTGGCTGGGCCTATGAAGGCGGTGTTCACTCTGAGAATGGAGGTGTTCAGGGAGAAGCACTGTAAACCCTAAACAGGGCTTCCGAGGATGCTTATGGAGACTTGCATCTACCTGGTCTTTCTGTGCAGGCCACGGTGCATTGTTTGGGTTTCCACTGGCATCTTCACTTTGGCTGGGAAAAGTAGAGATGTGGGAGTCAGACAGACCTGGGTTGCCCTCCTAGGTCCGTCCCTCCCCAACTGAATGATGCAGAAGAAATTACTTGGCATCTGTAAGATTCCGGTTTGCATCTCTGTGAAGATGAGCACCTACTTCATCTCACATTGCCAGGAATAAATGAGAATAGACCTATAAGATGCTTACTCCAGGATCTAACCCAATGCAGAGACCACATGCTCCTTTCCAGCTTTTCACCTTTTGCTTTCTGTCCCTTTCCTCCACCAAGCTGCTCCTCCACAATTGAGGCCAACTCAGTACTTGAGCTTGTGGAAGAGTTTGTTTCATCTATTGCAGAAAAAGAATAGGGCCTGAAAGCCTAGCTATAGATCCATGTGAAGGTAGAATGCCCTTCTGGTTATCCTTGACCCTGGCTATGAATATCCTCTAACTTCTGCTCACCTTGTGGGTATATCCCTTAAGAGGGAATGCAGGAAAAGACAGCCCAATACAAATACTGGCAATTTGTAGATGAATGAGTCAATGTGATCAAAGGAGTTATGAAAAGATGTTCAAAAGCACTGGCAATTAGGAAAATACAGTTTAAAGTAAAACGAAATATCACTGGCAAAAAATTAAAGATTGTTCCTGTGTTTATGGAAAACAAGCAGGCAACCATGAATGAATTTAACCATCAAAATTATCTATGAAAATTTAAAAAATACACATGCCTTTCAACCTAGCAGTTCAATCCTGTGACTATATTCCTCAGAAATTAAAGCATTAATATGGAAAGTTTTATTTACAAGGATATTTACTGAAGCATTATTACTAAAGACAAAAACAACCAAACCCAACAACAACAAAAAACAAGAAACCCACAAATACAAGCTGGAAGTAAACAGCTGTAGGGGAATAACTGGTAAAATAATTGACGTCATCTCACCAAGGTATGTTTTTTGATAGTAAAAAAAATTGGTTAGAGCTATCAGAGTTTACAAAGTGTTATTGAATGAGAACAAAAAAGGATGTGGAGAAATTTGTATAAAATGATCCAACTTGTAAAATAAACACGCACTAGCAAAATTCCATGTATCTCTCTCATTCTCTCTCTCTCTCATTCCCTCTGGGGGTGTGTGTATGTGTGTGTGTGTGTGTGTTTGCCTTTCTATGAGGATTGAGCATAGAGACAAATAAGAACCATAGTTTAGGCTACGGTCATGGAGTGCTGGGGAATTACAGGGATAGAGAAAATAGGGACAAGCAAAAAATAAAATAAAAGCCCGCACTAAGAAGATCTCCATCAAGTATAATATAATTCCAGTTATGTAAAATTAATATGTATACAGATATGTGTAAATAAATAGGAACAAAGAATTAGAACTTAACCTACTGATTTGACAACTGTTATATATTGAAAAAAGAAAATATCAGCATAACGGGAGTAGTAGTATTTTAATTTGTGAAGTCAAGCTATCCAACCCGCCGGGCATGAACCCATTGCTCTACCCACTTAGATATGTGTGCATCCTTTTAAATTTACGTATGCTTGTATACATGTATATGAGCCTAGAAACAGTAAGTACGTGGCCGGGTGCAGTGGCTCATGCCTGCAATCCCAGCACTTTGGGAGGCCAAGACAGGCAGATTACCTGAGGTCAGGAGTTTGAGACCAACATGGCGAAACCCTGTCTTTACCAAAAATACAAAAATTAGCTGGGTGTGATGGCAGGTGCCTGTAATCCCAGCTACTTGGGAGGCTGAGGCACAAGAATCGCTAGAACCTAGGAGGCAGAGGTTGCAGTGGGCTGAGATCACAACACTATACTCCAGCCTCGGCAACAGAGTGAGATTCTGTCTCAAAAAAAAAAAAAAAAAAAAAGAAAGAAAGAAAAAAAGAAAGAAAGAAACAGCAAGGATGCACTGGATAGTTTTTTTCTTCATACCTCTTGTGATGGCGTACTTTTATAATTACAATTATATTTTATTTTTTGACACAGAATTTCACTCGTCGTCCAGGCTGGAGTGCAATGGCACCATCTCCGCTCACTGCAACCTCTGCCTCCCAGGTTCAAGCGATTCTCCTGCCTCAGCCTCCCAAGTAGCTGGGATTACAGGGCACCCACCACCACGCCTGGCTAATTTTGTATTTTTAGTAGAGGTGGGGTTTCACCATGTTGGCCAGGCTGGTCTCGAACTCCTGACCTCAGGTGATCCACCTGCCTTGGCCTCCCAAAGTGCTAGGATTATAGGTTTGAGCCACCACGCCTGGCCTTATAATTATTTTCGTAATTAAAAAAAATACTTAATAAAGGACACTTTCAAAATAACCGAAAACCTTTTCAAAGGAAGAAAAGAAAAACAAGCAAGTTAGTGGTTCTTTCTCAAGGGCCGAGGGGTTGTTTCTATTTCCGCCAGAAGAGAATCTGGCCACCTGCCTCGATGGACTTTAACACAGTGTTAAAGAAGTTACGATTAAGCTAAAAACGGAAATGGTAAGAGGGGATGTGAGTAGTCAGAGCTTACTGCGGGCCAGACTCGTCCTGGTCTGTGTGAGTTTTAGCCAGAAGAGCTAAGCTGCAACAGCTCGTTCTCACGCTGGCCTCTTTCTTCAAGGGGCTTATCTTTCAAAGACAGGGCCTGGCTGATCAAGGATCTAGACAGGGTTTGTGTCCTTCTTGTCCAGCCCACAATTGGACTGTCATTGTGGCTTCCATGAAGGGTCCTAGGAGTTCTATAAACTTGAGGTTAAACCCTGGCCAGTACACAGAGACCTGGGAACAACCTTCCCAAAGCAACCCTTTAACAAATACTTTCTGCTTTAGAGGGAGGAGGACCGGGAGGAAGGGAAGGACACACACAGCATTAAGTGGCTATGGATATTTTATCAAACAGTTGTGATTAGAGCATTTGACAGAAAATTAACAAAAGATTTTGTTTTCCTACCACTTGGGATTTGGCTGGCTGCCTGTGCGGGAATTCCAGATGCGTTTGGATCACTGTGATTGTGTAAATCCTGCTGATCTTTAAAAAGAGATCCTTAGGATTCAGGGGTGGAACACAGAGGAGCTCCCGTCATCCTGACTTGCCACCACTCAAAATGGAACAGGGAACTCACGGGCCTCCTGTGCATTCTGCCTTTCCAGCTCTCAGCATTTTTCTTCCCCCCTGATTTACCGTATCACAAGGAAGTTACAGATATTGAATCAAAGTGCATCGCTGTCATCGGATTTCATCTTGAGACTATTTCTTCCATTAGAGAGTACAGCTCTGTAAAAGGCTGTGATCTATTGAGCAACCCTAATCCAGAAAATTCACATAGATACTGCCTAACCATGGCAAAGGCATGAGCGCATTCGCCGAAAAGGTCTGGTGATAACTTCTGATAAATATTAGGCCACTTGCAGCTCATCCCTTTGGATGTGTAGTTTGTTTTGTTTTAGTCTAAGAATCCTATATAGATATAACAGGAGAACAGAAATGTTTCTGGACCTACCTCTTCCTAATCTTACAGACAAAGCAATGAGTCTTTAGGAAAGTATGGAGTCATTCAGACACAAAATAAAATGCTAGTTAATTTTGGGGAAATTTGCATTTTTATACATAAAAATTTGACAAATTCTTCTGAAATTACTAGACTTGCAAAGATGAAAAGCATCAAGTTACAGGACTTGAGTGACTGAGGCTGTTCATCCCTTCACTTTTCCTTGTACATATTTCGTTTCTTTAATTTCTCTTTTCATACTTTTTAAATATACTTTCAGAAGGTGCCTCAAAGATCTCATCTGACATGTAGTAGGCATTCACTATATAATTGTCATATGAGGATATGCCATGACAATGAAGTCATATGTTTAGTCAGGTTAGGCTAAATTATGTTGTCATAACTAATAACTCTAAAATCTCAGTGGCTTAGCACAATAAAAATATATTTTTTGCTCACTACAAACTCTCATGTGAATTGACAGGAGGTTTCCATATCTAGAGGTTGGCGATTCCCTTTAACTTGTGAGGCCATCATCTCCACACTTGACTTTCAGAGTTGTTCTAGCAAGAGATAAGAAAGATGAAGGAGACACACTGGCTCCCAAGAACCTTGCAATGGAAATGGTACATCAATTCCTCTCATATTCCTGTTTGCCGGATGCAATCATGTGCCCCAGACCCCAAAATATGGAAGTATGGGACATGCAGGGAGCCCAGGAATATTCAGTGAGCACTCATGGCCTCTGCTACCCTTGGTTTTTAGGAGACAGAGAGGTGTAAATTAAAAGCCAACGCAATGTTTTCCAGTTTTATTTATCTAGGCTTCATTACTACTAGTCTTGCAAGGGACTTTGTGGGGAAAATGTTTTGCTTTTCATGGTGAAACAAATTTGGCAAATGCTGTATATTATATTTACCTCATCCAATTTATGATGTGCAATTATTTACTAAAGGTTTTGAAAAGTTCAGCATCAAAGAAACTAGTTATAAAAGACAAGAAATCAAGCTGTGAATCTAATTTATTTATTTGATAAATATTTTTTGAACACCTACTATTAATATTTGCCACGTATTGAGCTAGACTTTTGGGGGGAATTAGATGAATAAGGCCTTTTTCTTATCCACCAGGAGACTAATTCCAGGGAAGGGGTATAAAGTAATTGCCTAAGTGTACTTTCATTACAACAGGTGACGCATATATTACCTATTCGCCAATGGGTGTCTGTATCTTTTTGGGCCAAAGCAAGTTTTGTAACTCACTTGAACACATTTGGGTTGTTATTTTGCAATCTATTCACATCCTGTAGTAGGCGGACAATTTAAAAATACAGTGACACCAGTTTACTTTCTAGTAGTTGGCATTTTCCTTAACAGTATACACTGTAAAACATCTATGTTTTAATGCTGCTATAAAGACACATGCACATGTATGTTTATTGCAGCACTATTCACAATAGCAAAGACTTGGAATCAACCCAAATGTCCATCAGTGACAGATTGGATTAAGAAAATGTGGCACATATACACCATGGAATACTATGCAGCCATCAAAAAGGATGAGTTTGTGTCCTTTGTAGGGACATGGATGCAGCTGGAAACCATCATTCTTAGCAAACTATCACAAGAACAGAAAACCAAACACCGCATGTTCTCACTCATAGGTGGGAACTGAACAATGAGATCACTTGGACTCAGGAAGGGGAACATCACACACCGGGGCCTATCATGGGGAGGGGGGAGGGGGGAGGGATTGCATTGGGAGTTATACCTGATGTAAATGACGAGTTGATGGGTGCAGCACACCAACATGGCACAAGTATACATATGTAACAAACCTGCACGTTATTCACATGTACCCTACAACTTAAAGTATAATAATAATAAATAAATTAAAAAAAAAAAAAAAGATCAAATACTGGCCAGGGGTGGTGGCTCAAGCCTGTAATCCCAGCACTTTGGGAGGCCGCGGCAGGTGGATCACCTGAGGTCAGGAGTTTGAGACCAGCCTGGCCAACATGGTGAAACCCTGTCTCTACTAAAAATACAAAAATTAGCTGGGCGTGGTGGCATGCACCTGTAATCCCAGCTACCCGGGAGGCTGAGGCAAGAGAATCCCTGCAACCCGGTAGGCAGAGGCTGCAGTGAGCCAAGATTGCACCATTGAACTCCAGCCTGGGTGACAGAGCGAGACTCTGTCTCAAAACAAAACAAAACAAACAAAAGAAGTTAAAATATCATACGATGCTAATCACATAACAACACATACTAGTGTGACACAAGTTTTAAAAATTAGAACAGTGGTGTGTTCTTTTAATAAAAAATATTAAACAACCCCAAAGAAAATATACATTAATTCTTAGATTTTTGCCTGCAACCATTAGTCTAAGTTTCCTAGTAAAACTTTCTGGAAGAAACTACTGTTACCGGTTTTTTCCAGAGACAGTTTGTGTATATACTATATTACACATACATACATAAAATACCCCTTTTATTACATATAAAAATTTGTAGTATTCTTTCATTTTTATCATGTGTAATATGTATCTCTTTTTAAAACATAAATATTAAACTATCATAAGTTCTAGTCTACACTGTCTAAAAAAATTTTAAATATATCTAGAATTGCATTCTGTGTGCATGCATGTGTGTGACTATACATACACAACTCATAGACCCTGGGTGTACCACAATTTATGTAACTAGCTCCCTACTGATCGTCATTCAAGTCAAATGGTTTCTAGAGAAGTTTATTTTTTAAAAACTTCATGTGTATGAATCTTTTAAAAAGCAGCCAAAGTAAGCTAATGCATCCCTAAAAGTGTGGTTCTTGTGAGACATTTTTAACACTCCAGTGGGTTTTTAAAAGGATACAAGCCTACAGCTAGACAGGAGGGATAGGCTCTGGTGTTCCACAGCTCTGTAGGGTGCCTGTGGTTAACAGTAAAATATGATATAGTTCCAAATAGCTAGGAAGATTTTGAATGCTCCCAGTACAAAGAAACGATAAAAGTTTGAGATGATGGATATGCGAATTATTGTGATCTGATCCCTACATTATACACACCATAACAATGCTGTGCACTTCATGAATATGTACATATTTATGAACATACTATGCGTCAATTAAAAAAAACCTTTTAAATAAAAAGTTAAAATTCTGGATTAAAAAAATACGTAAGGGCCAGGCACAGTGGCTCACACCTGTAATCCCAGCACTTTGGGAGGCAGCGGTGGATGGATCTCCTGAGGTCAGGAGTTTGAGAACAACCTGGCCAACATGGCGAAACCCCGTTTCTACTCAAAATACAAAAATTGGCTGGGCGTGGTGGCAGATGCCTGTACTCCCAGCTACTCGGGATGCTGAGGCAGGAGAATCGCTAGAACCCAGGAGGCAGAGGTTGCAGTGAGAAAAGATCGTGCGATTGCACTCCAGCCTGGGTGACAAGAGCGAAACTCTGTCTCAAAAAAAAAAAAAAAAAAAAAAAAGTAAGAATATAACCTAAGAGTTTGCTTCACATCTGTGTGTATATGTATCGATGTTTGTGCAACTTAAAAATGTGTGGCTATTTTATCTCTTTAAAGGTTAATTGATTTCGATGTTGGGCTCACTAAGAGATAGTGTTCAAGATTCATCCGTTTCTGAATTCATACAAATACACCCTGGACATAGCATGGACATATGCTGATGCATGGAAATAACTACTGGTGATAGTTCCACAGCCTTGGTGGGAGTTTTACAAAGGTGTTAATTTTGTTGATTATATCCAAAATTATTAATACTTTCTGCATTGCTATGAAAACGTGTAGCACTGGGAACACAGATATTTAGGGAAAAGGGTGAATATGTTTCGCTGTGGAAATTCAGTGCTGGTAGAAAAAGGGAGCAGAAAGAATGTTACTTGTATGTCCTCCAAGACGAAGCTGCCTGGAAACACTGAAGGAGGACTGGGGCCAGAGATCTTCCACCTGCCAGGGCAACCCCCAATGACTCCCATCTTCAAAGTGATTTATGAACTTTAATGGAGACTCACAAGAGCCCCAGAAGGCAGAGAGGTTATAATTACCCCATTTACAAATGGGAGATGGAGACACAAATAGGTTAAGTGCTTTGCCTCAGGCGCCCCGCAGTTGCTTCTGGAGTTCCACAGCAGAGGGGCCTGCTTTCCCAGCTCGCTCACACCCCAGCCCTGCGTGGCCTTTCTCGCCTTCCCAGGGACTCTACCACTGTCCTGCAGAGACCAGCACTGTATCAGAAAGCCCAGGGCCAGGTCTCCACTAGGAGAGAAAGGGAGAGAATTAGGGTCAGAGGAGAGGTAATTCAGACTCCACTGCAGGCATTCTCATTAGGAGTCTAAGTGCCAAGGCTGAGTCTATCTTTCCGTATGGATATGCACCCCGTGGACATTCAAGAACCTGCTGGTAATCATATCAATTACCCAGATTATAAAGGCAATGAGTATCCTTTCCCCTTAGCTATTTAGATAATCATTGGATATGAATTTTCCAAAGACTTGGCTGAATCCAGATTTCAAACTAAAACAAAGGTTTTCTCTCATCACCCACCTGGTGGTTAATTTCTTCCAGGATGTCACTTTAAAATGCAAAGCAGAGAGTTGAGAAAATTGCATGACTACCAGAAAAGAATATATAGACTGGCATCTGGCAATTGGGATTACGCGGAGCCAAGAAATGGATAATTGAACCTATCTCAATCTTTGTCCGAATCTTAGAACATTCAGATATAATAGTTGTTAATATTGCTGGAATTTCTGAAGGTGAAAACTACGTAAAAGAAAGTGCAAAGAGAAACTTATTAATAAATACAATTTATTCACTTGCTAGCAGCTGGGGAGAGAGTAAGTGTTGGGAAGGCTAGCAATCAGAGAGAAAGTACATTTTTTTTTTTTTTTTTTTTTTTTTTTTTTAGAAAACAGTGCTTTATTATAGCTCCAGAATTAATAAATAACCTGAAACCAACTGCCTATAATCTACAACAGTGGGGACCACAAATGGGCAAACTAAAGGAAGGACCACGATGATGGGACTTGGACACACACATCACTTAGGGAGGCAAATCTAGAAGTCCCCCTATCACACTGCCTTCCAACAGACACCCAGCACAATTATTCCTATTTCAGAGATAGCACCCAAAGACAAAGGCCAGAGCTTATCATATAAATGCCTTGTTTGTCATTGTCACGTTGTATTTTCCTTATAACAACAAACAATAGCTAACAAAAAATAAGAACTACCACAGAAAATGATAACAAAAGACTAAAATGATTGCTATTTTTTTCCCACCTATATTTTGGGAGGTTTAGAATTTATATACGTTTCACTGAGCTCTCTGCTTCTTTCTCTTTCCCTGAACTCCTAACCCACTGAATAACTTTCAGTGTGTATTTAAATTTTCATTTTCTCTTGAAGTGTTCTGGTTACGTCTGCAGATGTTGAAATTGCTTTACAAAAATGTACACATCTCTAGTATTAATAAATGCTTTTTAAAACTCTCAATTTAAAAAATTAATTCCTCTTATATTTGTACATAGATTACTCAGAAAGTTCCTTTAGAAATAAATTCCAGTGACATTGATTTTTTTTTTTTTTTTTTTTTTGCAGTTTTATTTCAATGAAAAATCTCGCTGCTTTTTTTCTTGTATTTGATTGCCCAGCATTTTGTTCCTTTTCTTCTCTGGTTGGCTGCTGGATGTGGTGCAGGCTCCTGCTTCATCATTTTGCATTCTCTCCTTGGTCCTAGGTGTTCTTTCAGCCAGGACCAGGGCCTTCCTGCCCCAGCAAAGCTCATCCACCTGTGGGTCCAGCAACTCCGTCTGTCCTCAGCACGCTTTTTGAACACTGGCTCACTTCAGAGCCGTAAATGCCGAGGTATGTGAGTTAATCCAGTCTCCCTGGCTGATAGAATCCATGACAGGATCACAAGCTGCAGGGTAATAAACATCATTTGGGTGCTAATAAATTTCAAGCTTTGAAAGTAGGTGTTTATGTCTAGCAAGAGATACTGTTGGCAGAAGGGAACTTTCTTGGGGTGTCTGTACACTGTTTTGTAGGAGCTGAGGTTTCAGGTAGAAAGGACAGGGAGTTATTTTTAGCAAGAGCCTTGGGCCTACCCAACTGACTTTCCCATTCCAGTCACAGCTCTGCTCCTGCTGTTTCATTCCTCTTTGAGCTCCACAGTTTGTAGCTGGCTCTGTCTATCTGTAAAGGGAGACCAACTTAAGCATTGATTTCCTGGGGAAAGGGGTGTCAATTTTTATTACATTCCTTTTTTTTTTTTTTTTTGAGACAGAGTCTTGCTCTGTTGCCCAGGCTGTAGTGCAATGGCAGGATCTCGGCTCACTGCAACCTCCGCCTCCTGGGTTCAAGCGATTCTCCTGCCTCAGCCTCCCAAGTAGCTGGGATTATAGGTGTGCACTACCACGCCCGGCTAATTTTAGTATTTTTAGTAGAGACGGGGTTTCACCATGTTGGCCAGGCTGGTCTTGAACTCCTGACCTCAGGTGTTCCACCCGCCTCGGCCTCCCAAAGTGCTGGGATTACAGGCGTGAGCCACCACGCCTGACCTTTTTATTACATTCTTTACCCGTCTTTAGTCTCCCCCTTGCATGTCACCCTCCTCATGTGATATAATTTTGGAACTTTGATTTTTCTATCCAAGATTTTCAATTGGATTAGAGAATAAAATATGTAGAATTTTGCTCTTTGGATGTCTTTAAAAAGAGGGTAAATTCCTGTTTTGGTTGGTCTCTATGGTGTGGTCTGACATGTTCAATTAACTACTCAGAAAGGACTAATAATTTCTGAATCATCTTTAGCTTATTCAAGACTCTTCCATGGTAAGAGAGATGCAAAAGAAAGAGGTGGCACAGACTTGCAATCTAGCTGGGAAGAAAAGAACTGAAAGTATGAAAAATAAAAAGGAAGCCCAAGGTTGCTTGGTGTGCAGCCCGCCCTGTCAGTGTGGGTGTGTTCTTTCTAGGCGGAGGGCACATGAGGGCATACAGCCTGGTTTCACCAACTAGATGCAAGGAGCTCCATTTTTGTGCTAATTCAGTCCACTACTTGAAAAGGACAAGAACATACTACCAGAAGCCAGTTTAGTAATTTCACCTTTCTTATCATCCTTCCTACCTTGTTTGTGTCCTAGAGATGGCAGTAAGGATTGGTTAGTATTGGAGGGTGGCTGCTTTGAGATGCTTCTAGTTTCCTTTCTCCATCAGTGACCCCTTCATTCTGATGCACTCACCTTTGCGCTAAAAGTCTCTGTTAGACAGCCATGCCCATGTGTTCCCTGCCCTCCAGTTTGGAAGGGCTGCTAAGTTAATAGGTGAATGTCAAATCAGTTCCTTGGCATCTGATTGTTATATAATGAGTTTTGTGGCCAGAGGGTGAAAAGAGAGTATCTAGGCAGTGTACGTCAGTGCTCTGTGAAATGCTTTGGGTGACCCCGGTGGAACTACTTCTTTATTTTCAAGGGAGGTGAGTGGTGCAGCTGCCACCAGCATGAAGTTTCTCCCAGTGAGAAGTATGTGGGTAAATGACAGCTCCCACCTTCAACTTTTGCCCGGTTGCTGAATGTCCCCTCCCTTTATGGAACATACACCTGACACCCTGATGGATGCGTCTCCCTGCAGGTACCGTGAGTAATGAGTCTGCAGCTGATTCAATCGCGGGGTTCCCATATCTTTCTTATTAGTTGTGCAGCGCAGTTCCTTGAGCTGACAGCTGTACAATAGCACCTTTTAAACTTTTCCTGGTTTCATGCCAGAAAACTTATCTTTTAACGATTTTGCACCCACCTCCCAACTCCCAGAGCAAGTAGAGAAAGGGAGTATGTTTTGAAAGAAATTCCAGGCTTCTTTTGTGTATTTTCTCGCCTGGCAGTCCAGTTTGTAACTGATTAAAAGCATCACGGAAAACAGTTACAGGACGTCTACATGAAGTCCAAGTTCATCATGTTTTAACACTGCTGTAAAATGCTTTTTTGAATGTTTACTATGTGTCAGGCACTATGCTCGGTGCTGGGGATAGCAGGTTAGCACAAACTGTTTTGTCTTAGGCATTCTTTGTGATTTTAGCCATCTAAATTGCACGCTGTGACTATGAAGTAGGTAGTTCATGTCTGTTTTGTTGCTTTGAAAAAGATCCCATACTAAAAGGTACAGAACAAAATCTTTTTTTCCTCTATTTTCCATAACCCGGTAGATACTACTCTATAAAACTCTTTTTGTACAATTTCTTGAGAACCTTGTTACTTTCAGGAATCACCACCCTCAGTTAACTGGGCTCTTCCTAAATAATTATTTGCTTTGATTTGATGGGCACTGTGGAGTCTGGAACAGTGATGTTTCCCTATTTTCAGAGATATTTAACGCTATGGAGACACCAAGGTGGTATAACATACATTTTTTTTTCTCCTAACATTATTTCTGATCTCATTTATTTTCCTCCTTGATTACCTTTTGTGTGATTTTCACACTTATTTAATTTTTCCCATATTCAGTACAATTTTATTACCTATAGTCCCCATGTTGTACATTTGATATCTGCACTTGTTCATCCTATACCTCTGCTAATTTGTATTTTCTGATCTGCATCTTCCCATTTCCTACTCTGTCCCATCCCCTCTCCAGCTCCCCTCTCTGCAGAGAGCCATTTCCATTGCTAAATAAAATTCTCTGCCTTCACCATCCTTCAAGTGTCCGCACAACCTCATTCTTCTTGGATGCTGGACAAGAGCTTGGTACCCATGCAAGGAGGCAAGGGGCCAACTGAGCTGATAACACACTATTGTTCATGGACAGTGGAGCTAAGACAGCATTGTAACACAGCCTTTGGTGCTTGGGGGTCGAAGGCATCCCCACTAGGGTGCCACCTCAGGCCAAGTAAACAGAGCTTGCTCCTGCTGGGGCCCTGAGCGACCAACAAGGTCCTGCACTTGCTCACATGCACCTGGTCCGCCCACGTTTGGCGCCTGGAGAAGCCGGCCGGGTCCCGCACTCGCTGGCTCATGCTTGGTCTGGCTGTGCATGAAGCCTGCTCCTGTGTGAACTCCCAGAGCGCTGGCCGGGTCCCGCACTCGCTTGCTCACATGCTCCCTCCCGCAAGGGGTTGAGCGTGGTGGGCTGAGTAAACGTTTGCATCTGTCATGAGTCCGAAGAAGGGGCCGGGAAAAATCCTGCATCATTTCCTATTTTTAATTTATCTAGTAACCTTTAGACTGTTTTCCGTAATGGCTGTAGCACCATACATTCCCTCCAACAGCGTATCAAAGTTCTCTTTTTCTCATGCCCTCACAAACGTTTGTTGTCTTTTGACTCTAATAACAGCCATCCTAATGGGCATGGGGTCGTATCTCACAGGGGCTTTGGTTTGCATTTCCCTGGTGATTAATGATGTTGAGCACCTTTTCATATACCTTTTGGTCATTTTTATGTCCTTGGGAGACATAGCTGGTCAGATTTTTGCCCATTTTTAAATTTGTTTTTGTTTTTCTACTATTGAGTTTTATAAGTACTTTATACATTTTTTATTTTAACCCCTTATCAGATATATGTTTTCAAATACGTTTTCCCTATCGTTAGGCTGCCCTTCTATTTTGTGAATTGTTTCTTTTGCTGTGCGGATGCTTTTTAGTTTGATGGAGTCCCATTTATTTATTTTTTGTTTTTGTGGCCTGAGCTTTTGGTGTGATACCCAACAAATCATTGCCAAGGTCAATGTCCAGGCACTTTTCCCTTATGTTCTCTTCCCGGGGTTTTTATAGTTTCTGGTCTTATATTTTGGTCTTTTATCCATTTCGAGTTTATTTTTGTGTATGTTATCAGGTAATAGTCTAATTTCATTCTTTTGTATATAAAAATCCAGTGTTCCCAGCACCATTTATTGAAAAGACTATCATTTCCCCATTATGTCCTCCTGGTGCTCTTGTAAAAAGTTGGTTTGCTTTGATTTTATGAGGACTGTGAGGTTTGGAACTATTGTGTGTCCCTGTTTGCAGAGATGTTGAGATATACGAAGCCATGGAGACATCAAGAAGTTATAACATACATTTTTCCCCTAGTAACACTATTTCTGACTTTATTTATTTTACCTTACATATTTCCCTGTTTTATTTTCTCATTTTTTAATCTTATAGAAGTATCTATACACATTTTAATAAATTCTTTTAATAAATAAAAAAATTTAAAAAATTCTTTAAATAAATTTAATAAATTCTCAAATTCTTTTAGGCACAGGGTGGAAATATTCATAAGTAAATTAATAAAATATGAAAAAATATACCTGAGGAAACATGCCAGATATGTTTATGCTAGAAACTTTCTGGAGGTTTTAAGAATTTATCTAAACAGGGAGGTGGGAGAAGGGAGAGCATTGGAAAAATAGCTAATGCATGCTGAGCTTAATATCTAGGTGATGGATTGATAGGTGCAGCAGATCACCATGGCTCACATTTACCTATGTAACAAGCTTGCACGTTCCGCACATGTACCCTAGAACTTAAAACAAAATGAAATAATAATTTAAAAACCTTTAACATATTTGATAGGCTTCCCCAAATCAAATTTCAGCTTCAAGATTGTCTTTGCTGACCTGTAACTTTGGGAGGCTACAGAAGGCTCGTGAAGCATCCAAAAGAGGTAAACAGGGCTATTGGACTTGTTAAGTTACTTGGGAAGCATCATCAGAATAAAAGACAATATTTAACCTTCTTCAGGTTATATTTTAGTGTATGTCATCAATATGTTCCAAAAATATATGGGATTTCTAAAATTCTAATATGTCTGAGTATATGCTATCAATCATAATTATGGTTATTATGTTAAGTTATTGTGGACCACAGAAATAACCAAATTCCCTTGTCAATTGTGTCTTTAACTGTAACTTTATTTTTATTTTTTTTTTTGAGATGGAGTCTCGCTCTGTCACTCAGGCTGAAGTGCAGTGGCACAATCTTGACTCACTGCAACCTCCTCCTCCCGGGTTCAAGTGATTCTCTTGCCTCAGCCTCCTGAGTAGCTGGGATTATAGGTGCCTGCCACTGGGCCTGGCTAATTTTTGTATTTTTAGTAGAGATGGTGTTTTGCCATGTTGGCCAGGCTGGTCTCAAACTCCTGACCTCAGGTGATTCATCCGCCTTGGCCACCCAAAGTGCTGGGATTACAGGCATGAGCCACTGCGCCCTGCCAACTGTAACTGTTTAAAGTCATTTCCACAGTTAATTGCTTAACGCTGATGCGGTTTCTGAAAACTTCACAAGCACACAGAAATCCTAGAATATGGTGTCTTTTAGGCGGTTCGTGAAAGGATGGGAAGGACCTTGAAAAACTCTTGAATACAGGTTTCTAATAACTTTAGCATCGTATCATGGGTAAGAATTCCCTGTGAATTCCCCAGTTCCACAAGAATCGGACTGGGTAACAATTCCTGAAACTTAAATTAAAACACTGACTGGTTTATAGAACTGCCAACCCAAATAGAACAAAAATTAAATGAATACCAAGGAAATACTTTGCCAGATTTTTATGCTAAGTCACCTAAAACTAAAATTGTTTAGATTTACAACTTGAATGAACTCCATGGTCTAAGTTAAATTACCTATGCTAACCCCTCAGTTATCAGTGCTATACACCTAATTTGGAGAAACAACTGGTATTCAAGAGGATATAGGTCTAATGTTAAGTAAGCAGGAACTCATGGAGAACCAAAACAGCTGCCTTGTCCTTCCTGCGTCCGTCAATGAAGACTTTTTCCGTGACTCATCATGGAAAAGATAAAATGACCCAAATTAAATATATTGGTGTGGTGACTTATAAATTGCTACAACAGTTTATAACCAATGTTTGATTTGTCAAATCCATATTCCTGGGAAAACAATCAAAACTTCAGGTATGTTTGGTTATCTGATATGGGCCATTGAAAGATTTATAAAGGGATTTCATTTAATTGTCATTTTCAATGCATGTTTTCTGGTTGCATAAAAGCTCTCCCATGCCGGAGGGCTGTTGTTGTAACGGTAGATTATTATGGTACAGTGTGTTTTCCCCAGGTAAAGAAAACTTTTTAAGGTTCACTGAGGACAGTCAATCTCTTCACAATCTAGAACGCGAAGACTGGATCTTCTGAGAACATCAGAGAAAGACTGCCCTTGCCATCCACACTGCAACAAAACTGTGGAACCTTCAACTTTGGGTTCTTAATCTCACAACTGAGAAGGGTCCCTCACAATCTTAGAACTCTTAAGGAAAAGCTAATCAGGAAAGTGTTTCCCAAGAAGAAGATGGCATCCTTGATGTGAACAGCTTTTCCCAAGATCATGGATCAAGACTTCTCTGCTATTATAAGACTCTTATCTTTGAATATTTTTCCTTATCTATGCCTCTATGAATAATAGAAATGAAAAGAGGGTCTGTTGTGCAAACTTACGGGCTCTATTTTTTTGTGAAGGATTTTGCAGCCAGCCTTATATGTGGATAAACTTATACTTTGATAGATAAAAGATAAAGGCCCAATGTAGGTGAGAACCTTTAATGGTACATATGTTGCCTCATAATCAGTCAGAAACAGAACATCAATTCACTCCTCTTAACCCACATCATGAGTTAAAGAGAACCTTGCCAGGAGGCATTCAACCTTTTTTTTTTTTTTGAGACAGAGCCTCACTCTGTCACCCAGACTGGAGTGTAGTGGCGCGATCTTGGCTCACTACAACCTCTGCCTCCCGAGTTCAAGCAATTCTCTGCCTCAGCCTCCCGAGTAGCTGTGATTACAGGCACCCACCACCATGCCTGGCTAATTTTTATATTTTTAGTAGAGACAGGGTATTCAATCTTTTAGAAGGCCATCATTTGTTATGTCTTTTTTCCATGGTTTGGAATAAAAGAGGCAATGATTAGAAATGTATCCCTCGTGATAGACTCTATAGCAGATTCTACCGTAAAGGCCATGGTTACACAACGGACTTCACATTCTCTTATGAAAGTTATGCTAAATAACAGAATTGGCTAAACAGAAAAGGTTCTGTGCAGCTGCTGGCACTGATGGCCTATGGAGAAATACATCAGGTATTATAGGGATTCAGTGGTAGGGGATTAATGAAAAGACCGCTTACTTAAGCACATAGACTCTTTATCTAACTTACTCTTTGATCTATTTGATTTTAGGTGGTTTGGTTTGTGGGGACCCTGGGTAAGGAGCATACGCCAAACTCTTGGTATTATCTTCCAGGTAGTCATAATAGTAGTCTCCCTGGTGCGCTGTGTTCTCTTAAATGTTTTAAACGTTTGCACACAGCCATCTCTAGAATGCCTAATGGTCTCTCTTCAACTGGAATGCCAAGAGCTGAAAGAAATGTATGATCATGAGGACACCTTCATCTGTGAATGACATGCTGAGATTGGAAACCCAAAATGATGGTAACTGAGAGTGGTGCCAAGGCCCTAGGTTTTAGTCACACTCTCACCTAAGTGAGAACCTGACCAAAAAGGGGTAATTTTTTTTTGAACCAAATTACGGAAGGCCATTGTTTTGGCCTGAACTCATGCACTAGGTCCCAACAGACCAAACCAAACCAAAACGGAGTCACTCATGCCGAATATGACATAATCAAACCAAGACTTTAAGGAAGCACATAGATCCTGGAACAGACCAGGTTTTGTTTTTCTCCTGTGAACAGGACGTTCCAGCATAAGGAGGTACCCTCTCCTCAAGTCCTTGTTCCTATCTTTGCAAAACTTACTGTTCTACTATTTCCCAGTGGGTTTCAAGACAAATAAATACATTTACAGTGGTGATAGTGACATCAATGACTAAAGTTTTGGCCAATCTCTCAAAATTGAGAAAATGACCAAAGGGGGCCAATTGTTAAAGCAAAATAAATGTGGCCTGAGGAGGCCTGCATCCTTCTGTATTTGAGTCCTTGTAGATGAACTACAACCGAACTTAATAGGCAGACAAGATTGAAAACCTAACTTAGGAGTCTGCACCCATAACAATAGCTGAGTCTTGGCCAATCCCAGCAGCTGTACTTTGTACTTCAGCCACTCATACATTGCTGAGTGTTCAAATTGTGTTCAAATAAAGCAAACGCTAAGCTGTCACCAATCCAGTTGTTTCTGTACCTCACTTCCGATTTCTACATGACACTTCCCTTTTGTCTATAAATCTTCTTCCATCACATGCCTTTGTGGGTGAGTCTCTGAATCTGCTGTGATTCTGGAGGCTGCCTGATTCGTGAATTGTTCATTGCTCAATTAAACTCCTTTAAATTAAAAAAAAAAAGAATTTATCTAGACAATTTTGTTGTTCTACAGTTCTCCAAGTAAAGAGCTCATATATTTTCAGAGTTTTCTCTGGTTAAGGTGGACCATCAATATATCTAGTTTATTTCTGAGAATGTTCTACATTTAATTTTGTTGGGGTTTGTGTGTATAGAATAAGACAGTCATTTATCTCAACTTAAATTATAAAAGCTATACAAATCCCAGTTAAAAATTTTCACACAGCATATGAAGTGGAATTAAGTGGTAAATTATAGTCTCTTGCCTTCCACAGTCCTCTAAATTTCATTCCTCATTGTGTGTAACACTATAGACTTTTCTATGCACTTATAAGAATGCTTATGTATTCTACATATATTTTATATATTCAAAGTACATAGATGCTTTCATGCTACCTGAATGAATTGCACGCTTCTGTGAAGTAGGCTTTTTAAAGTTGATAATACATGGACTTTTTTTTCATGTCAGTATAAACAATTCTCTTTTATTCTTTTTTGTTTTCAAATGGAGTTGTGCTCTTGTTGCTCAGGCTGGAGTGCAGTGGCGCCATCTTGGCTCATTGCAACCTCTGCCTCCTGGATTCAAGTGATTCTCCTGCCTCAGCCTCCCAAGTAGCTGGGTGGTGCATGCCACCACGCCCAGCTAACTTTTTGTGTTTAGTAGAGACAGGGTTTCACCGTGTTGGTCAGGCTAGTCTTGAACTCCTGACCTTAGGTGACCATGGCCTCCCAAAGTGCTGGGATTACAGGTGTGAGCCATCACTACCGGCCCTCTTTTATTCTTTATGTAGCTGTTTAGTATTTCATTATATAAATATTTCCTACCTTATTTGACTACTGTCCAATTAATGGGCACTTAGGACTCATCCACACCTTCCTTCTTTTTGTAAGCAAACACTGCTTAACAAATATCCTTGTTCATAAAAATTTTAGACACTTGTGAGAAAGATGTATTTCTAAAAATATACTTGCCAGGTATGTGCTTTAAAATTTTGCACAGATATTACCAAATAGCTTCCCATATGATATTCTCCAAAAAGAATTATGTCAATCATATCATTTTCTAACAAAGAATGGATATAGTCAAACTTTTTTCCCCATATGATAAGTGGAAAAATGATATTTACTATTTTCATATTAATTTTATTATTATGAGTGAGTTTGAGCACCTTCATTTATTAACTATGTTTTTTGATTTTTTTTCTCTGCACTGTGTTTTTAGACTCTTTATGCATTTTTCTCTTATTGGATTGTCCAGCTTTTTCTTCTTGTAAAGAGAAATCTTACATTAATTTTCTATTTCTCATGGTATGCTGTAAATTTTTAAATCATGGTTGATCATGTGCTTTATAAACACACACACACACACACACATACACATACACACACAGTTTTTGGTCTTATATTTTGGTGATAGTGGCTATGGCCACTATGACTCTCTCTCTCTCTCTCTATATGTGTGTATATATATGTAAAAAATATATATGTATTATATATATGTTTATCCTCCCCATATGAAATTTCTTTTTTATAGTTGAGTTTATGAATTTTTTTTTTTTTTTGAGACAGAGTTTCGCTCTTGTTGCCCAGGCTGGAGTGCAATGGCTCGATCTTGGCTCACTGCAACCTCCACCTCCTGAATTCAAGCAATTCTCCTACCTCAGCCTCCTGAGTAGCTGGGATTACAGGCATGTGCCTCCACGCCCAGCTAATTTTGTATTTTTAGTAGGGACAGGGTTTCACCATGTTGGTCAGACTGGTCTCAAACTCTTGACCTCAAGTGATCCCCCTACCTCAGACTCCCAAAGTGCTGGGATTACAGGCATGAGCCACTGTGCCCCCACCAAGTTTATTGATTTTTTATGGTGTCTTTTTTCATCATGCTTATCTCTCCCCAACAAAACTGTAAGCATGTTTTGTCATGCTTTTTCTGCTACTTTTTCTGGTTTAATTTTTTTTTAACGTTAGTTCTTTAACCCCTTAAGGATTAATTTGATTCAAAAAGTGAGGTATGAATTGAGTGCTTTTTCTAACTGGCTTGTTTTTCCAATACTATCTTTTTTTGATTTTGAAAGACTGCCATCTTTTTTTCCAGGCATTGTAATCTATGCCATCAATCTGTCTCTCTGTTCTTGGCTCTGGTACTGGAAAGGTTTAATTATTTTTAGTTTTAAAATGTATTAGACTATGTGCAGCTTGTTCGAGTGAAATTATTTGCCTATGCTTGGAGCTTCCATGAGACCCAGGGCAATCTGGTAGTGTGGGAAGTGGGGTAGGATGAATGAGCTAAAATTACTTGTTTGGGCTCTATGTACCTCTAGAATACGAGCCACTGGAGTGAACAGCCAAGTTCTACTACTATTACATATGTATTTCAAACTTTGCAAAGTGCATTCCTATGTACTGTTTCTTTAATCCTAACAACAGCCTCATAAGGTAGAGGTTGCTATTTCTATTTTTGCAAAATGTCTTACATTGAGGTCTGAGATTTGATGAGCATCATACAGCTCCAAAGTGGCACAGCCCAGATTCCAACCCCAGGTCCTCCCCCAAACCACAACTGTACCATTTTCAGGGCAAATACTGGATCCTCCACTCAGCCTTGGCCATGCCACGAGGAGTTCCTTCTTCAGCTTGGAGCAGGTGATTCCTCAGCTGAACCCACGACTTTATTTGTGACTTCTGTTTAGTTAATCCCCAAACACCCTTTGGAAAATGTCCTCTTTGGCCGGACATCGTAGCTCATGGCTGTAATCCCAGCACTTTGGGAAGGCCGAGGCAGGTGGATCACTTGACGTCAGGTCAGGAGTTTGAGACCATCCTAGCCAACATGGTGAAACCCAGTCTCTACTAAATATACAAAAATTAGCTGGGCGTGGTGGTGCACACCTGTAGTCCCAGCTACTCAGGAGGCTGAGGCACAAGAATTGCTTGAACCCAGTGAGGCGAGATCGCACCACTGCACTTCAGCCTAGGCAACAGAGAGAGACTCCGTCTCAAAAAAAAAAAAAAAAAACAACAAAAAAAGGAACTGTCCATCACGGAGACCCTGTTCCCAGTGGGCTTTGCCTGAAAGTCTTCCAGCAGCGAGCTGGCACAAGGGTGGAGCCTGCTGTTGATCTGTTGATTGAGCCTATCTAGTGTTTCTTTCTTAAAAGGATTAAGTTTTCCACTCTGCTATTTTTTTTTTAAGAAGAGAATTTTTCTGTAACATTATAAATTCTTCGAGCAGATATTTATCAACAGCGCCTATGATAGCAAAGTGTTTTTCAGCAGAAAGAAGTTAGTTTGACCGATACGCATGCTGCATAATTAAAGGATTAGCATAGTTTCTCCTGAAATTAAATTAGGCGGGAAAGACTTTTGTGTGGACTTGTTTATGATAACATTATTTGTTGTCATTTTGCAAGGAATAACTCTCAAGCCGTGACATAGTGTCAGTTTTAATATTTGAGCCTCAGAGATGAGCGGAAAATGACATTTACACAATGTGACCAGTGGCACATACCTGAGTTGCTTCCAGCTACTCAAATCCAGACATTCTCCCTTTCATAAGTGAAGGTGAATGCTTCCACCCTCCCTCCCTCATTTGTTTCCCTGTGGAGGGAAAAAGCTTCTTCTTCTGTTATGTTCTGGAAGCAACCTGAGTTCCGTGCAGACTGAGTGGTTACTTGGATTGTGTGATGAAATCTCTCTGACCGAGGCTACAGTGACACAGTAGTGGGTTGGGGAAAGGCTGATTGGAAGGGTTTTGGAGGACAGAAGCCCTTGGTAAAGGACCGTGCAGGAGAGCAGTTTTATTTCACTGTCAAAGCCTGTTTTGCTCCTTCCAGCCCTCTTTGCTTTCTTTCATGCGGTTGTCTTCTCGTTTCTACAGAAGCAGAGATCATCTGACTGGAGCATTCTGGGCATTTGCTTCGTGGAGAGCTTTGGTGCGGGGCCATGCTCGTGTTCAGCAGAGGCCCTGGGACAGCCAGACTTCTGTGTGTCTGTGCTGCAGGGTGGCATTCGCCTCTCAGACAGCCTAGGTTAAGGCTAGTCTATGAAGCAGTCCGGAAGAGGCTAAGCCAGACTTGGCAACCACATTGGACCCCAAAGCCCCAAAACTCTGCACCATTATGCTGCCTCCCAAAGGTGGGATTTGCAGCTGGATTTTGAAAGATAGCGAGATAATTTCAGGCTCGGATTAAAGAGGGGGAGATCGCAGGGGGAGAAACAAAACATGAGTCAGGCGGCGGAAGCAGGAAAGAGACATCTGGAGAAGAAGGGGGAGGTGTTGCAGGAAGCCCCAACGGGGCCTGAGAGGGGTGGCAGCACGTGCTCTCTGTGCCTCGAGTCACTCCCCCTTGGTGCTCCTGTGACTTCCGTACCTCCGCGGTGGACAGTGACCTGCGGGCTGGCAGCCTCCCGCCTCATCACGGGCTTCAGTGTCTCTCTGATCTGCTTCAGGGCTTCCTCCGGAGCACGAAAGAGCGCTGGGCATGTGTGCAGGAGCGTCGCTGAAGCACAGGGGGTTTCCCATCTCTGGAGGCCACCCCAGCCGAGGGGAATGAGAGCTGGAGGACAAACACTTCAGCCTCCCTTCCTTCAGGGGGCGACCCTGAGGTGCTTTCTACATGGTTCCTCTGGCGGGTGAGCCCAGGTGCCCACAGCAGTAGCCGGTGTGATAACACGTCTTCCCTGTCTACCTCTCCTGGCTCCCTCCCTCCTGCCTCCCTGGGCTCACTTCCCAAAGAAACCACCTGCACCCACGTCTTTGTCTCAGGCTCTGCTTTTCAGGAAACCCGATTAATAAAGGGACTTTCAAAGGTTCCCTTGGAAATGTGGACTTGATTGAATAGAATACGATTCAAAACACCCAAAACAGAACCTTGTGGAATACATATTAGCTATCTAGTTGACCAATTCTTGCCAGAGGGAAGTCTGACAACTCTGTCTCACAAAAACTGTCATCGTATGATCTTAGCAGGAACAGTCTCATTTGTGCATTGGCCTTGAAAAGGTTCGGAAGGAAGGCATGTGGACCCAGGAATATTCTGCAATTCATAGTCTCTGACATAAATTAACTTTCTTCTCTTCAGTGAGTAAAGACATTGAATAGATACATGAGCCCTGAAATGTCTCATCCTATCCAGAGAATAAAGTGTATCAATGATGCAATTAACTTGTTGGTATGAGTGAATACAAATCGCCACTTAAGAATTTCTTCTTCAACTCCACAATTTTCACAATTCTCCCCTAAATCTATAATCTTTACTAAGTAAAAAGAGTGAGCTATTAAAAAGAAAAAAAGAAGAAGAGGTTGGGCACGTTAGCTGACGTCTGTAATCCCAGTGCTTTGGGAGGCTGAGGCGGGAGGATCGCTTGAGACTAGGAGTTCAAGGTTACAGCGAGCCATGATCATGCCACTATACTCTAGCCTGGGCAACTGAGTGAGACCCTATCTCTAAAGAAAAAAAAATAATTTAATTTGCTAGTACATAACCAAACAACCCTCTGTAGACAAAGGGTTACACATCCAATGTTCAAATATGCTTACAAATTCATGAATACAAGACAAGCAGTCCCAAGAGAAAAATCAGTGAAGAATATGAAGAACAGTGCATGGGAGAGCAAGCCTCAATGACCAAGATGAGAAGATGCTCAAAAGGGAAATGCAGTCCACAAAAGCAAAGAGATGACCCTCCCATTCTGCCGCACTGGCCAAAAATAAAGAGGTCGAAATCTTTGTAGCACTATGTCTAGAGCAAAACGTGATATAAAATGAAAAGTGGTATAAATGAAGGTCAGTCGTTGATTTAAAATTTGACACATCCATAGCCTATGCTTTTATGCTGCGAACAGAAAAGCACGAATTTGAGCTGGTTGACTTGGAAGGATTCCCACGATATATTGCATAAATAATGTCTAATGTCATCCTATTTTTGTATCAAAAAATCGAGGTGGGTATGAATTTGTGCTTCTTCACCTCTGAAGCCAGAGTATCTGGGTTTGGTCCTGGATCTAGCTCTTATTGACTGTGGGACTTTGGGAACTCAAGGTAACCTCTCTGTGTTGCCGATCTTTATACTTGTATGTTAAATTGGGGACAATAGCCATATCTACTTTAGGATTGTCATGAGGATTAAATCAGCTATTGTATGCAGAGACTTACAATGGTGCCTGGAATATAATGTGCTCAGTAAGTGTGGCTGTTATGATAGTTTGTGTGATTGTAGTAATGTCTATAATTGCATATGATTTATGAGAATGGAGAAAAATACCAAAGGGTGCGGCATTGGTTGTTAGCATGAGGTACTTGGTGTCAAGTGGAGGAGGGAAGTGCTTGAATATAGATCAAGGTGGGGGAGAAAAAGATGAGAGGTAACAGGCATAAATATACCGGGGTAAAAAATAACCTTAAACCATAGCATGCTGGCCTCTGCAATAGATAACCTGTAAGAAAAAGACAAGGATGGAGAGGGAACCAATGATATAGAGAAAAGAAGACCTTTCAAATTAAAAAGAAATAGGCAAGATGGAGCCGTAGTGTCTAAGGATTCATGTCAAAGAAACACACAAAAGGTATTATAAAAGTCCAAGGCTAGGCACGGTGGCTCACGCCTGTAATCCTAACACTTTGGGAGGCCGAGGCAGGCGGATCAACTGAGGTCGGGAGTTCGAGACCAGCCTGACCAACACGGAGAAACCCCATCTCCACTAAAAATACAAAATTAGCCAGTCATGGTGGTGCACGCCTGTAATCCCAGCTACTTGGGAGGCTGAGGCAGGGGAATTGCTTGAGCCTGGGAGGCGGAGGTTGCAGTGAGCCGAGATCACGCCACTGTACTCCAGCCTGGGCAACAAGAGTGAAACTCCATCTGAAAAAAAAAAAAAAAAAAAAAAGTCCCAGTAGTGATTGTTTTTTCAAGGAGAGGGATAGTGTCCGGGACGGGACATAAAACAGGGATATCTGGGGTGGCTGCACAATTCTGTTTCTTGATCTGCATGGTAGTTATGGTAGTTATAATAATTCATCAAGATTTCCATTTTTTGGTATAGTTTTTTGCATTTGTAGTATGTTTTATTGTACAATAAAAAGCTAAAACATCTTAGTAAATATAATCTCTGTGCATTTATGAAAAGTTTTATGTGTATAAAAACAAATACACAAGTCAAAACAGCAACTAGCTAGGCAGTATATAAAATTACCCCTAGAAGCTAAAGAGAATGTTCCAATATGAGGTTGAGGGCTATCCCTCTCCAAATCCGCGGGGCCTGAAGGTGCTGGGCTAGGCAGCTTTCCTACCTAACTTTGTCCAGACAGATGAAGGCAGGAAGGATTAGTTTTGATCATGCCTGCTGGATGTGTGAGTCACTGTCTACCTGGTAATTATTTTTGACATTTGACAGTTCTAGGTACAACCTTTTGCAGCTCTGAAATCTTGGCAGATCATTTATTTTTGAAGCTTCATATTTTCCTTTCCACAGGATATACCTATTTGGGTGCCTTGTTCAAATTAAGGTAGAGATTTTTGGAGAGCCACAAACCCGGAGGAAAACACAGAGTTTCAGGAAAGAACTCATCACTTAACAACAACAACAATGACAACAACAACAAAAGTGTGACCTTTAAATTAATTGAGAAATACCAACCCTGGCCACAGAAATAGGCTTACAATTTTTCAGAGCAGGCACCAGGTGAACCTTTGTTCCCAGATATTTTCCCCAACTGCGTGTGCCACAACGCTGAAATTCTATTCTTAGACAGATAACTCCTTTGACTAGTGAGTTTAAAAATGCAAATTTCCCAAGAAGAAGTAGCCCACTTAAGACTGTTGTGAGACATTCATACTATGGTGAAAAGAATGCATAAAGAAAGTATCCTGAATTAAAGAGAAAAGCAAAGGACAATTGTAAAGGACATAGAATTGCCGGGAAGAAAAATGCCTAGAGCTTTACCAAATCAGGTAATAAAAAGGCACTGAGCGTCTTCGAGACACATGTGAGGATTTTATCAATCAACTTCTTTTGGTTTCAATGGACAGAAACCCCAACTCAACTAAGCTTAAGAAAAAAAAAGGGCAATCTATTGGCTCATATAATTTAAAAGTACTACTTTTAAATCAGATGGGAGTTCAGGCATGGCTTGATCCAGGGGTCGAGCAATACTTTCAAAACTTTGTCTTCTCTGTTTTCCTGCTTTCAGCCGGCCCGCTGCTCCTGTTATCTCCTAAATATAGTATAAGTTGTTTTCTTTACCCTGATCACTAAAGTAAAAATTGTGGGATAAGCTGTGATTGGCCATGCACTGGTCCCTGAGTCGGCTGAGGTGGCTTCCAGATACAAGGCTCTGGTGGGCCACGCGGGAGTTATTTGCTTCCTCCTGGAACCAGAGGTGGGTCAGCTTCACTGACACACTTGCACCAAGGAAATGGGCGTGGTGTTGCCAGAAGAGAGGGAAGTGGGTGTTGGAGATTCACATAGCACACATCCCGTTCAGCAGCCTCTGTGAGGTCCAACCCAGAGTGGCTGTGAAATCAAGTTGCTGGATCACGGCCAGCATCAAAGGATTATTCTAGAAGAGAATTTAATAGAAGATACCTGAGTGTGTCACATTCAGTAAGAGTCAGTTTTGTGAAACCTCTGTTTGAGTTACATAGGTGCATATGTATCTACAAATGTAAATACGTGTGCATATTTATATACATGTATGTATAAATGTGTGGATAAATATGAATTTTTGACCATGGTTCATGGTAAAAAAGGTGTAAACAGGCGTAAATATGTGCAAATATGTGTACATTTATAAACGTACATATTTAGACATATAGGTGTAAATATGTGTGCAGATTTACATACATGTATGTATAAATGTGTGGCTAAGTATGAATTTTTGACCATGAATCATGGTCACGCTGCTCCCCAAGGATGCTCCTCCTCTGAAATCTTGGATCCCCGGCCCAGCAGCATGAATAGTTTCCATTGTGTTCCTAGCCTGCCCCTCCCAGCCTCTCTCCCTCTGCTCACCTGCTCACCTGGTCTGAGAGGACTTCTCACCTGCCGTCATCTGCTCCCTCCTTAAGATCTGGCTCACATGGCACTTTCTCTGTGAATACTTCCCTTCCGGATCCCCTGAGCCTTGCTGGAGTAACCAGGCTCCTCCCCACGTCCTCAGAGAGGCTGACCCTTGCCCTGCTCATTGGCCCACACTACCTACTATGCGCGGGTTCTGATGTGCGTGTATGGGAAAGGGTCAGAGCTGCACTGTTCAGTACAGTCACCCCTTGCCTCGGGTGGTCACCAAGCATTTGAAATGTGGCCCGTCCAAACTGAGATGCTCTGTAAGGGTTGAACTTGCAGTGCATTTTGAAGACGAATAAAAAAGTGTAAAATATCTCAATAACTTTTGTACTTGTTACATATGGATAAAGTAGTATTTTTGGATATATGGAGCTAAATAAAATATATAATCAAAATTACTTTTCCCTCTTTCTTTTTATCTCTTTTTAAATGTGGTTGCTAGAAAATTTAAAATTTTACTTATGGCTCATGTTACATTGGTATAGAGCAGTGCTGGGGTAGAGCAGAGCAGAGGAAGGCTGGGCCCTGGAGACAAGATGTTGGGTAAATTCCTAAGCACCCTCATTTGCACACTCGAGAGAATAAGAGCCGGTAGTGGGGGGTAATTTTGCATATTAATGGGATAATTAATAGCACATGGGGAGAGTGTCACAAATGGTGCTGCTGCTTCTGTTACGAACTGTGAGTCCTCATCTCTCCTACTTGATTAGATCTCTGTCAGTTTTACTTTTATAGAATCGAAGAGGCTGCCTGGCTCGCAGCAAGAACTCAATAAATGCTTCATGAATGAATGGATGAAACAATGTTAGAAATGAAATGAGAAAATTCCCCCAAAGACACAATTTACCTTCTTGATAATTTTGATCAAGGACAAGCCTACTAGAGGTTGTAAATCATTTATGACGCGCCTGAAGAAAATTTATTGGCTGGAAACCACGGCAAGCAGGTGATTCACATCAATTCTAACTTCAAACCTGCCTCATTTGTTGCCGGTGGGCCTGGAGGTTGTCCTAATCTCCTGTCTGAATGAGCAGTTAAGCAATTTCAATTCTTACCTCATTCTTACTTGCCTTTTTCTCTTTTGCTTAAACTTTTGTTAAATAGCCACATCTTTTTCAGTTTTACACTTGATATGTGTAACAAATACCATGTGGCAATTACATGCACTTTGCACGGTAACTTTATGTGGTCTCCCCAAGAGCTATTACAGATATTTATATAGATATTTATGTATAAATCACACACACATAGTTTTTCTTCTCTAAGAGTGTTTGATGTAGCAGATTCAGAGATGAAATTTTCAAATTACAAATCCCCATCTGAGGTTGGGGTAAAGCAAAGACAGGCCCTGTAGAGGGAGAAGATGTTATAAACATTAGGGTAAGGAAAAAAACTCCCTTCACACCACAAAATGTTTGAGCCCTGTAGAAACTGGCAAGTGGTTCCTGGGACAGAAAAGCCTTCAGAGATGTCTTGCCCTCCTTACTCCCTGCCCGTTCCCTCCTGCCCTGAGATTTTGGCTACTGACATTGACATCACTGTGCAGGGATGAGATGCCTCTGGATATGACAGAGTGGGGTGTGGCGCTGCTGCTTGCTATCTCTGAAGTGACACACTGTGACCCTTGGACAATTTCCTTAACTCCTTTCAGCCTCAGTTAATTCATCTGTAAAATGAGGATACAGCACTCACCTCACAAGATTTTTAGGAAGATGAAATGTAATAATATATTTGAAAAGGGTATCAAGTATGAGCTACCTTACAATGTAGGTGGAATGATGCATGTGAATCTGGGAGCTGTCAAGGAAGCTGAAGGCCTGATGGAGACGGGATGTGAGCAGAGGCTTTCGGTGTTGGCTGAACCCAACGCTCCATCTCACAAGATCGGGTTTGAGTCACGAACAATTGGAAAGTCTCTTCAATGGAAACTCTAGCTGATGCAGAATGATGCTCTTGAGACAAATAACAGACTATCAAACAAAACGAAATTCAGGTCCAGGAGCCACGAAGCACTCGAGATCCCCAGGAGCTCTGAAGGATTCCGAGCAGGGGAATGTCATGATCAAACTGATGTCTCAGAAAGATCGATTGGATGCAATGGTGTAGGATGAATTGGAAGTAGATAGACAAGAGAAAGAACTGCTATTGTCAGGTGTTAGTGGAAAGAGCAAACTAAGGATTTGGTATCAGGCAGACTTAGTTTCAGGTCTTGACTCGGAGACTTGCAGCAGTGTGATCCCAGGAAAGTTACAGAGCTTCTCTCAGCCTCAGTTTTCCTATTTATAACGTGGGGAAAATAATAGTATCTACCTCAAAGGATTGTTCAAAGGGATTCTACAATGAATGTAAAGTTTCTAGCACAGGCTCTGGCACACGTAAATGACTGGGTAAGTAGTATTATTACAGGCAGGAAGGCCAGTCAGGAGGTTTATTCCAATAAACTAGAAGGCAAGTAATAAGGCTTAGACAAGAAACCAAAAAGGCAACTATGAAAAGCAGGAATAAAATCCTCTCTTCCCTTCTTTTGCCTACATCAGGAGTCAGTAAACTATGGCCAGTGGGTCAAATTCAGCCTGTAGCCTCTTTAGTATAGCCCACAAACTAGGCATCATTTTTATGTGTTTAAAGTGATGTTTAAAAGAAACAAACAAACCAAAAGATGCAACAGAGATCATTCATGGCCCACGAGACCTCAAATATTTACTATCAGGCCCGTTACAGAAAACGTTTGTTGACCTGTGCTCTAGAGCAAAGGATTAAACATCTGAGCACTGGAGAGTAGTGGCACGACCTCAGCTCACTGCAACTTCTGCCTCCCAGGCTCAAGAGATTTTCCTGCCTCAGTCTCCCAAGTAGCTGGGATTACAAGCACAAGTCACATTGCCTGGCTAATTTTGTATTTTTAGTACAGATGGGGTTTCACCATATTGGCCAGGCTGGTTTTGAACTTCTCAAATGATCCACCCACCTTGGCCTCCCAAAGTTCTGGGATTATAGGCGTGAACCACCGTGCCTGGCCCCATGGAAAGCATGCATCTATACAAAGATATTCACACACAGAGGGTCCGGTTGGTCACTTTTCTCTCGGCTCAGGGGGCCAGCAAACCTTTTTTATATGTTGGGAGCAGCTGCTTCCCTTGGAGACTTCACCCTCTGCCTGTCTCCTTTTTTGTTTTTTGAGATGGACTCTGGCTTTGTCACCCATGCTGGAGTTCAGTGGTGTGATCTTGGCTCACTGCAACCTCCATCTCCCAGTTCAAGTGATTCTCCTGCCTTAGCCTCGTGAGTAACTGGGACTACAGGCGTGCATCATCATTATTGGCTAATTTTTGTATTTTTAGTAGAGATGGGGATTCACCATGCTGACCAGGCTAATCTTGAACTCTTGACCTCAAGTGATCTGCTCACCTTGGCCTCCCAAAGTGCTGGGATTACAGGCGTGAGCATGGCACCCAGACCTCTGAGTGTTTTCTTAAATGCCATTGGCTCTCAGGGCCTGGGCTCTCAGTACCTCTATTGTTTTCTCAAATCTCTGGCTTTTACTTGCTGCAAAAGAATATTGTGGGAATCTCCAATGTCTGCAAAGTCCTTGTGGGTGTGTGTAAAAGGCATCTTTAGTATTTATATAATATTTTGGAAGAAAAGTTTTCATGTCTTGGAAACTTACAGAAAGTTTTCTCTGTATAATGGGTAAGGCAGCAAAAAGCGAGTTCCTAGTATATCAGTCCTGTCATTGTGTGACAAATCTGGGGTTTATCTGAGGCAAAACAGTTTGCTGGCCCAGAATTTTTGAAGAAACCAGATATTTAAGCTATGATTGCACAATACATGACCTAATGGAAATGTGAGAATATTTTAGTGAAAAAAAATAAAATAAGCAGCAGCAAAGATCCAACGAAATGAGATCCATATGGGATGAGTGGATTTGACAATAAGGAACAAGCTTCAGAAATACTAGTTTCCCACAGAGTTCTGCATCTCACTGTACCTTTAAAAACATTTGAAAAAAATATCCTTTTATTTATTAAGGTATGATGATGATGCTTGAATTTAGATTCTCAATTTTCTCAAAGAAAAAAACTGTTCTTCTCAAACGTTGTTTTGACACTCAAAGAATAAACCCCTTCCCTTACCATTCCTTCCCTCCCTTCCTCCTCCTTCCCTCCCTCCCTCTCTCTTCCCTTCCCTTCCCTTCCCCTTTTCCTTCCTTCCTTCCTTCCTTCCTTCCTTCCTTCCTTCCTTCCTTCCTTCCTTCCTTTAAAATCTGTTAGAGAAAGCATTTTACAAGAAAATGAGTCTCTGGTCTCAGGTTTCATTTGATCTCTCAAGACTAGGATGGTTTATTCCTAGATGGGTAGGTCCCAAAAGCACATTTTTAGCAGGTGATGAAGTCTCATATCCTGTGAAGAGAAAATAGTGGGGAGGAAGGGAGAAAAAAACAACAACAAACAAAAGAACAATCCTGGAAAAATTGATATAGGCCACGTTACTCTGAAGTCCTTCCTTCCTTCCTTCCTTCCTTCCTTCCTTCCTTCCTTCCTTCCTTCCTTCCTTCCTCCCACAGATGCATTTAATTGCTTACAATCCTTCCTTCCTTCCTTCCTTCCTTCCTTCCTTCCTTCCTTCCTTCCTTCCTTCCTTCCTTTAAAATCTGTTAGAGAAAGCATTTTACAAGAAAATGAGTCTCTGGTCTCAGGTTTCATTTGATCTCTCAAGACTAGGATGGTTTATTCCTAGATGGGTAGGTCCCAAAAGCACATTTTTAGCAGGTTATGAAGTCTCATATCCTGTGAAGAGAAAATAGTGGGGAGGAAGGGAGAAAAAACAACAACAAACAAAAGAACAATCCTGGAAAAATTGATATAGGCCACATTACTCTGAAGTCCTTCCTTCCTTCCTTCCTTCCTTCCTTCCTTCCTTCCTTCCTTCCTTCCTTCCTTCCTTCCTTCCTTCTTTCCTTCCTTCCTTCCTTCCCTCCTCCCACAGATGCATTTTAATGCTTACAGTGTACAGAAAATGTGCTAGGACAATGGTTGCAGTATTTATGAAGGGTACAATCTTGTGGAAAATAAGTAAATAAACAAATGGTTAGGAATTGAGGCAATTTCTGTGAAGGAAAAGACAGCATTTTGTGATCGAGAAGAACAGGAGGTATCTTTGTCCCCCACTTTAGAAAGAGGGAGTAAGGAAGTGTAGGATTTGACATGTTAGCAGAGACTAGAGGATATCTTAAGTCAGGTTCTGCAGAAGCAAACCCTGGGATGGGGATTCCTGAGTGAGTCATTTATTAAGGACATGTTGCTGAGTGGGTGGGCACTAGGACAAGGGCCTAGAGCACAAAACTGAAAGAAACACTCGCTCTCAGGTCCGTGTGAGACCGCGTTGTTGGCACGTGGGAGTGAAAAGTGAGGTTCTCCTTACATTTTGATCCCCAGGTGCCACCTTCACTTCACCCGGACTGTGGTCCTTATTCACAAAGTGCAAGCATGAGAAACGTGAAAAAGGTACAAAGAGTAGACAAAGGCCTCCATCTGCTCTGAGTCCATCTTCTACTCCTAGCCAGGTGACAATGATTACTACTTTCTTATTTAACCTTCCATGAAGGTTAATATGTGAAAACTAGAAAACATTGCTAAAAGAAATAAAAGAAGAATCAATAAACGGAAAGAAATCCTATCATGGATTGGAACACTCAATATTGTTAAGATAAGATGTCAATGTCACCCAAAGTGATCTATGGATTCAATGTAATCCCTGTCAAAATCCCAATGACACTTTTTGCTGAAATAGAAAAATCCATCCTAAAGTTAATATGGAATCTCGAGGGACTCTGAATAGCCAAAACAATCAAAAAGGGGTGAAGTTGAAGGCCTCAAACTTCCTGATTTTGAAACTTACTGCAAAGATACAGTAATCAAAACAGTATTGTACTGGCATAAAGACATACACATCAACCAATGGAATAGAATAGAGATCTTAGAAATACAGTTATGTGGCTGGCCATGGTGGTTCACACCTATAATCCCAGTACTTTGGGAGGCTGAAGTGGGAGGATCACCTGAGATCAGGAGTTCATGACCAAACTAGCCAACATGGCAAAACCCCGTCTTTACTAAGAATACAAAAATTAGATGGGTGTGGTGGCATGTGCCTGTCATCCCAGCTACTCAGGAGGCTGAAGCAGGAGAATCGCTTGAACCTGGGAGGCAGAGGTTGCAGTAAGCCGAGATCTCATGACTGCACTCCAGCCTGGGCAACAGAGTAAGACTCTGTCTCAAAAAAAAAAAAAAAAAAAAAGGAAATACAGTTATGCACAGAATATGATGTTTTGGTCAATGACTGCATATATGACAGTGGTCCCATAAGATCATAATGGAGCTGAAAAACTCCTGTTGCTCAGTGACATCATAGCCATCCTAAAGTTGTAGTGTAAGGCATTACTCACGTGTTTATGGTGATGCTGGTATAGACAAACCTACCGTGTTGTCACTCTTATAAAAGTCTACCACATGTCCAGCCATGGTGGTTCACGCCTGTAATCCCAGGACTTTGGGAGGCCGAGGCTGGTGGATCACGAGGTCAGGAGATCGAGACCATCCTGGCTAACATGGTGAAACTCCATCTCTACCAAAAATACAAAAAATTAGCTGGGCATGGTGGCGGGCGCCTGTAGTCCCAGCTACTTGGGAGGCTGAGGCAGGAGAATGGCGTGAACCCAGGAGGTGGAGCTTGCAGTAAGCCGAGATCGCACCACTGCACTCCAGCCTGGGCGACAGAGAGCGACTCTGTGTCAAAAAAAAAAAAAAAAAAAAAAAAAAAAAGTCTACCATATACAACTATGTACACTACATAATACTTATAATAAAAAGCTGTGTTACTGGTTTATGTATTTACTATATTATACTTTTTATTTTTAATTTAGAGTGTACTCCCACTTAAAAAAAAAGTTAACTGTGAAATAGCCTCAGGAAGGCCCTTCAGGAGGTGTTCAGCAGAAGGGATTATTATCACAGGAGATGACAGCTCTGTGTGTGTTGTTGGTCCTGACAGCCTTCAGTGGGACAAGATGTGGAGGTGGAAGACAGTGATATTGGTGATCCTGACCCTGTGGAGGCCTCAGCTAATGTGTATGTGTATTAGTCCATTTTTATTAGAGCTAAAACCATGAAACTCTTAGGAGAAAACAGGGATAAAACTTCACAACATAGGATTTGGCAGTGATTTCCTAGATATAACACCAAAGACACAGGAAAAAAAAAAAAAAGAAAAAATAGACAAATTAGGCTTTATCAAAACGGAAAACTTTTCTGGATCAAAGGATACTACCCAGAATGGGAGAAAATATTTTCAAACTGTATATTCGAGAAGGGGTTAATATCCACAATATATAAAGAGCTCTCAGAACTCAATGACAGAAAAAAAACCCAATTTAAAACTCAGCAAAGAACATGAATAGGCATGTCTCCTAAGAAAATACACAGATGGCCAAGAAGTATGTGAAAGGATGCTCACCATAATTGGTGGTTAGGGAAATGCGAATCAAAACCACAGTGAGGTACCACTTCACATCCACTAGGGTGGTTATTATTTAAAAAAAAAAAAATACAGAAAACAACCTCAATATTGGTGAGGATGTGACGAAGGTGGACTAATTTAAATTTTTTTTTTTTCTTTGAGATAGAGCCTTGCTCTGTCACCCAGGCTGGAGTTCAGTGGTGTTATCTCAGCTCACTGCAGCCTCCACTTCCCAGGTTCCAGCGATTCTCCTGCCTCAGCCTCCTGAGTAGCTGGGATTACAGGCACTGGTCACCACACCCGGCTAACTTTTGTATTTTTAGTAGAGACAAGGTTTTATCATGTTGGCCAGGCTGGTCTTGAACTCCTGACCTCAAGTGATCTGCCCCCTCAGTCTCCAAAAGTGCTAGGATTACAGGTGTGAGCCACTGTGCCTGGCCTAATTTAATTTTTTGAGGAATTGTTGCACTGTTTTCCACAGTAGCTATACCATATTTCACATTCCCTTGTGCACTGATGGTGGGAATGTAAATTTTTCCTCAAAAAATTAAACATAGAATGAATTACCATATGATCCAGCAATCCCCACTTCTGGGCCTATACCTAAAAGAAATGAAAGCAGGCACTCAAACAGATATTTGTATACCAATGTTCATAGCAACATTATTCACAGTAGCCAAAAGGTAGACTCTGAGGAGGGCCACCCTAGCATCCTCTGGCCCTCTAACCAGCCCACTGAGTCTCCAATGTGCTCTCTGCCACCCCAAATGGGCCCAGCAGGGAACACAGTACCCATGGCAGTACCGCTTGGCAAGTGCCTGTGAGTACCAGTTGTTAAATAGTTTGAATATCATGCCTGATATCAAGATATATTTTTGAGGTAGTAGCAACAGATACTTAATTGAAGGTAGGGAGTGGGGTTAAAGGACAAAATCAACAATGACTTTTGGGTTTGGCTCAAACAGCTTGGCAGATGGCAGTGCCATTTTTTGCGTTGGCAAACTCTGAGGAAGAACAGGCTTGCTGGGGAGCGAGAGGAGTCAGGAGTTCAGCTGGGACATGTTAAATTTCAGATGCAGAGGGGAGTTCCAAACGGGCTGTAAAAGGTTGCTGGACTTACGAGTCTGGAGGTGAGAGGAAGGTTTTGAACTGAAGATTAACACTGGGGAATTGTTACCACCTAGAGGGTATTTAGAGCCATAGGGATAGAGGTGGTCATGCCAGGGATAGAGTGTAGAAAGAATAGAGGAACAGGAACAGTCCCACAGGAACTCCAGTGTTTAGAGATCAGGTACAGGAAAGTAAACGCACCAAAGAAATCTAGATGCAGGCTCCAGGGAGGCAGGACAAAAGCCAGGAGAGGATCCCCTCCCAGAAGCCAGGAGAGCAACGTGTTTCTAGAGAAGGAATACTTAGTTGCATTGAATGCTGCTGAGAATAAGGTTTAAAGGGTATAGGCTTTGAAAGCTTTAGATTTTTTTCATAATTTAAAAGATTTTGACTATAATTCAGCTTCAAAAATTTTCATTATGGAAAGGAAACCTGGCGCTCTTGCTTGCTAATATGATCAAAAGGCATAGCCCACTTATTGTGGGCCAATGACTGGCCCAAGAGAGTGACTCAGAAGATGTGGATCAACAAATGAATAAAATTGGTTTGCTAAGAACAAATGATTCTGATACTCTTGAGAAAGCCAAATGGCTCTGACCAGTTTCCCTTGGAGCTAAATGCTCATAGTTGCCATGTAAAACATGAATGTGTGAGAGAACTAAGGTAACCTATTGGCAGAATGTGCTGGTTATATAAACAGCTCTTTCATCTCAACCTCTGCCAAACAAGTGAGACCTCATGCCAAAATGTTTTCAATATTTAAAAACGTGTTTTTTAAAAAAATATGTTAAGTATTATAAGGGTTGCTCTATGCAGAGCTGAAGTGTGGGGTTGCCTTTTCAAACATCTTCTCTGTAGATTCAAATACATCCTCAAGCTAGCAAATTTCACTGTGGTGTTTTCCTTGCTTAAAATTTTCCATAACAGAATGGAAAATTGACAGAGAAAAAAGTGTTCAAGGAGATTTTTGTTGTAAAGGGATAAGCCAAATACAGTTTCTACTCTTAATATTAAATGTACAGAATCTCCAAAAGTTTACATATATTTATACATACACTTACTACATTGATAACGCAAATGCTTGCTTAAATGATGAATCAGTGCTGCATTTCCATGGGTGTTTGGGAATATGTGGCCAAAGGACACTAGTCACATTGTGATAGAATGTCTCAAGAGTCTGTGTTGGCCTTGGGACCCTGTTGGGTTCTGCCTGATTTTAGATAGGACTTGGAGATTCATTCCCTTCCGTAATTCTATTCCCATGTGACATGTCTGGAGATAGTTATGTGTGATCTGTGTGAAGATGAAGAATGATTGCAGATTGCAGTGTATAAGGACTCATGTAAATAGTATTAAGTCAGGAACCAAAACGAACAATAACTTGAACTTATCACACAGCGTTAGACTATTAGTGAAAAATGACTTATGTCATAGGGAATGGTCTCAAGACATTTTTAAATTTCCAGCTTTTACATCAAATTTAATTCCAAACTAGACATGAGATGCAAAACTTTGTGATCTAGTAGGAAACAATATATGAAAAGAAAATTAAGGATTACAATGGTCTTTCTGTTGGAATGTGTTAGGGCTTGCCATGCCTCATTCAAAAGGAACTAATAAGAAAATGATCCATTTAATCTGAGGAAAGAGGACAGGCCATAAACAGGAAAAGAAATCTTGAGGTCAAAAGTGAGGATGTGTGAAGCAGGTGGGAGAGTGGCTCCAGATGAATGGGGAAGAATGGTGAGGCACCCATGCTTGACCTAGGTGTTAAGAAGAGAAGGGTGTTTTATTTGAAACTGACAGCGGAGCTTGGAATAGGGATTCCAGGGGTAAAGGACATGGACAGGACTAGGTAGATTTTAACTGACAATTACCTTTCAAATGTGTGGTATTTGGGAGACACCAATATGTCAAGACATAGTTTACCAGTACTGAGTGTTGTCTTTTAACTGGCAGTTAAAAATGGCTTTTAAAGGTTCTCTAGGGTTCCATTGTGGTCTTGAGTGTGGCGTTCCTACTGATGGACCTTTGGATGTTTCCAGTGTTTTTAGCTGTAAAAACCATGTTGTGATGAACATTACTTTGTCCTTACACATACACTATCTCGGACCTGTGCATTCACCTGCAGGTAAATCTCTAGAGGGTGGATGGCTGGAATTCACAGTACCATCGGCCTTTTGTATTCTTGCGTTTTGCGTCACAGAGTCAATTAACTGCAGATGGAAAATAACTGGAAAAGTATTGGAGCAGAGGACTTCCTTTTTCTTTTAAAATTGGAATCTTAACTTGTAAAAATAAGTGTTGAGTGTCAAAGTTTTAAAAGCTGAACTCATTTTGTGTAATGAATACAAGGGAAATCTAACTGTATAGTTTTTTCTTTTAAATGAAGAGAAACTGCTTAAGGGCTGCATAGTTTTATTAGAGTAAATATGGATGATTCTACTTCTTTGGAGTAGAACTAGTGCTTAATGGTTACCAATTGTATTTAGCTTCTGGCTGGGATTTGAAAAAATGAAAACTTAAATAAAATAGGTGAAAGTTCCCTGACTATTCAGGTAGATGCACACACATGCACACACACAAACACAGGTTCACACACACACAGATACATACATACATGCACATACACAAATAAAAATAGAAAACAGGCCGAGCAGCAGTAGCTCACGCCTGTAATCCCAGCACTTTGGGAGGGTGAGGCGGGCGGATTGAGACCATCCTGGCCAACATGGTGAAATGTCTCTACTAAAAATACAAAAATTAGCTGGGTGTGGTGGCGCGTGCCTGTAGTCCCAGCTACTCAGGAGGCTGAAACAGGAGAATCGCTTGAACCCAGGAGGTAGAGATTGCAGTGGGCCGAGACTGCTCCACTGCTCTCCAGCCTGGCAACAGAGTGAGGCTCTGCCTAGAAAAAAAAAAATTACAAGTCAAAACGGTATAACAATTTGCATAGCATTTACATTGGTATTATTTGGTATTATTAGATGTTATAAGTAATCAGCAGATGATTTAAGGTATATTGGTGGATGTGCATAGGCTATATGCAAATACTATGCCATTTTATATGAGTGACCTGAGCATCCATGGATTTCAGTATCCAAGGGGATCCTGGAACCAATCCCCCTGGAATACCAAGGGAGGACTCTGTTCAGATAGGTATATAATTGGTATGACATTTATGTTTTATATACATTATTATCTTCCAGAAATGTCATCCTGATGACACTTCTATCAGCAGTAAATGAGAGCTTAAAGGACAAGAGTTTGTTGATTTATGTATACCTTTTCTGGTATGAGTTTTTTATACAGTAAAGTTATAAAATCATTATTATATTTATCCTGCCAATGTTTCACTCTGTTGGTTTTCGGCTTTCAATATTTTTGATTTTTAAAAGTTTCAACTCTTTCAAATCTGTTAATTCAAAACATTTTGTCATTTTTTCTATTGTTTTTCAATTACAAAGACACTTAAACCACTGACTTATTGGTTCATTCATTAGACGTTTATTGAACACCAACAAAATGCTGGGTACCGTTCTTGGCACTGTGCATGTGTCAAGTGATCAACAACAATTCCTACCTGCAAGAAGCTCATATTTTAGAGGAATAACAAGAATATGTACTTTGAGGCATCTCAAATCCTTTTTATTTGCATTTTTTTTTTCTAGTTTTAAAAGCTTTATTTATCTAGCATTTATTTTGGTAAATCATATAAGAAAACAACCCAAACTGATTTTTCTCCTATACTGCTAATGGACTGTTACAACATTTATTAAATATTCCCTTCATTCCCCATTTGATTTGTGATGCTCACTTTATTACATATTTTATTGAGAAAATGACCCTATTTTAACCTTCAATATGTAATAACACAAAGCAGGGTTACTATTAAATTGTGAAATACTATCGCAGTTTCATCCAAATGCCAGAAGTTTTGAATTATAAATGTTTAGTGTGTCATCCACTGCTATTTTATTGTATTCCAGGGATACTATTATTCTTCTTAGACAACAGCCCAATTTTATCATAGACATCGATGGTAAAATAGAATTTGCTTCAGATAACTACTTCAAGATAGTTTCCTGGAGTACTGTCTCATAAGTGACAGAGTTGCCCATACCTTAATAGTACAGCACACCCTTTCCCCACTAAGGATGTAGGCAGCCATATCTCTTATATATTCAGCATTATTCCTGAATCAACAGTTAAATTATTTTTATTAATTGGTAGGATTATTAAACTAGTAATGATAATACTTTTTCTGTCTATGTTGATTGATATTGTTATGCATCCATTTATTATCTACCATTCATCCTTCCCTCCTTCCCTTACTTCCAAGAAGAATTTGAAGCTATTTTGACATATTACCATAGTTTTTTGAATTGTAGTTTGTATGCATTTGCATCAGAATAACCAGGCACTCTTCCAAAATGCAGAGTTTTGAGTCCCACTATGAACCTACTGAATTGAAATCTCTATAGGGTGGGGCCTGGGCACCTGTATTTTTAACAGCAGCACCACTCCTTCTTCATAATTCTGATGCAACCTAAAGTTAGAGAACAACTAGAGAATATTGGGATGCCGGAGTATGGAAACCTGATCTTTCCACCAAGCAATTAATCTGTAGGGAATACAGCAGTTGTACTAATTCTGTGGCCACTTTTTTCAACCCACTTGCTGTTTTTTATTACTGGGAGTCATGCAAAAAATGTTGCCCACACTCAAATGTTATTACAGAGCTTTAGAAATTCCTTCATCCCAATCCAGTCATTTTCGCTATGAAAAGAAATAATGCAGGGAAGGAAACCATCTGAAGAGCAACACATCTATTTCTCAAGACAAGTTTTGGAGGAAATTGTCAGATCTTTTCAAAAGCAATGCTTTTGCCCTAAAAGCAAAGGATGAAAACTTGTATCTTTTGTTTGTTTTGAGATGGAGTCTTTCTCTGTCACCCAGGCTGGAGTGCAGTGACACCATCTTGGCTCACTGCAACCTCTGCCTCGTGGGCTCAAGCGATTCTCATGCCTGAATCTACCGAGTAGCTGAGATTACAGGTGCCTGCAATCACGCCTGAGTAATTTTTTGTATTTTAATAGAGACGGGGTTTCAGCATGTTGGCCAAGCTGGTCTCGAACTCTGGGCCTCAAGGGATCTGGCTGCCTCACCCTCCCAAAGTGCCAGGATTACAGGCGTGAGCCAGTGCACCCAGCTGTAAACGTGTATCTTTTTGAGTCACCTAATTCTACTGAAAGGAACCCCAAGATACGTGCACTCTATGAGGGGCAGTAGGGATCATCGAGTCTTTTCTTAACTCATAGGGTAAGAATCACCTGAGGGTAAATCAGAGTTACAGATTCCAGGGCTCTGCTGCAAAGATACAAAGTAGGGATCTCCAGAGAAGCAGATGGAGAATCTGGACTTCAAATGTCCTGGATGATTTTTTGGCTTAGGCAGGTTTGCTTTCAGAGGCAGATTTACCTGGGTTTAAATTCTTGCTCTGTCAGTTTAGCTCCGCGATCCTTGGCAAATGACCTATTTAACTTCTCAAAGCCTCAGTTTCTCCATTTGTAAAACTAAGATGCTTCTTTACTTGGGGATCTCGTAAGAATATCATAAACTGATAGTAAGTTCAGCTGCCAGCACAGTTCCTAGCATGTAGTCAGAGCTTAATTGTTATTACTTCCCATCCAACTCTCCTTTAGAACAATTGTGTTTGTTCAAATCCTACCAAGCTTTTAAGGCATTTATGCTTGCCTGTTATGCATATAAACCAGACTGGCATGCTGGGAGGAAAGTATACAGCAAACGGCGAGAGGAAAATCCTCCCTGAAGATATAAACTCTGTTTCTCAAACTGTGATCTATGTATCTGAATCACTTATGACTCACTTTTAAAATAAATAAAATCAATAGACTCCTGGATTTCACTCCATACTCATTGAATCAGAAACTCTTCAAGTAGGGTCCATGATGAGCTTTTTAAACAAGTATTCTCAGTAATCCTTACAAATCCTAAAGTAGGGCTTTTAACATTCAGAAAGACCTCATTCCAGAGAGAGCCCAGAATTGGTCTCTGACATCCAAATGTCAGTGCCATAATCAGACTCATTTCTCAGCGTCCTTCCTGTTAGTCTACTTTGTTACTCTGGCTCCACTGCCCTTGAATGTTCAAGAGAGGCAGTTGTTCCATCCAGCTGGAGCGGAAAAGTAATTTGATCCAGCATTTCCTGCTATGCCTTCTGGTCTCCACAACCTTCTTTCATGGTCTCCCTGCACCCCTCTCAGTTGGCAGGGAGGGCCATGACGTGTGCACAACTGTTCAGTTGTGTCATCTCAGGTTGACATTGGTCCTTCTGGGACCGTTGGTCAAGAAGACCACCTTTGTTGAAAAGTTGATTAAGCAACATGATCCCTAAAACAAAATGCTAAGAGTACAGCATGTCCCGAGGGCTGCTTCGTGGAAGTGACAGGTGGTGACTGGATGGAGCCCAAGGATGTCTGAGTATTCAAAGAACAAGGGCCAAATTTTTGTCCCTTCTAGCTTCTCCATTTTCCAACGACAATCTCAGAGTCTGAACACAGGCAGCACCTCAGATTCTAGTTTTGTTCTAATGCAGGGGTGCTCAGCCTATCTGGCAATGGTCTTCTGGAGTCCCTGTTGCTTTGAAAACAGGCTCTTGGGCCTATGCTCTGACCAATAGCTGAGAGCAGGTTCAGGCTCAGAGACGGAGCTTTGCCTCTTCCATGGCCGTGTATATTGGTAGGTGTTTAAGGAAGCCTTGTGGGGAGTTTGCTAAGAGAGAGGGGTCGAGTTTCTTGGGACTCAGGGCTGAACCTGAAGTTAATGCTCAGGTTTACACTTCTAAGAGAGTACAAAGGGTTTAAAGGAAGAGAAGATTCTGCCCTTGTCTGTATTCACAGGTCTCTCTCTCCCTACCCTCTTCAAGTGGAGACAGTGATACATGTCAAGCAAAATTGGAATAGTATATTAGTATTCCTCTCTTCCTGGCTTTTAATTAAAGGGATCTATGGTGGATCACTATTATTAAGTCAGGTCTCTGTGACCACAACGATTCACACAGCTGAGAACACACAAACAAACCGAAAACCAAACAGAGCTCCCCCTCGCCAAACTGATTTCAGTTGGCCCTCTATGCTGCTCCTCTTTTTTTGGTAATACTTTCTCCTAATGACAATGACTCTCCTATCCAAGAAACACGTGTTCTTAAGTCAAATGCTCTAATAAGTTGATGATCCAAGTTTCCTGTGAATGATTTTGGGCATGAGAAATGGATTGTCCAAGCATCAGCCATTGGCGCAGCTGGAGATTTCGCAAGTTTGCCCTAGAAAGTTGTCAAGGAAATCGAAGATGAAGATGGTGTTGCAGGTTGAGTTTCCTGGGAAGTGGATTTTTGTGATGGAGTTTAGTGTGTGGGAAGTTTATCAAGGAGTGTCGCTTGGAAGGGAAATGTCATAGAAAGGAAGAGGAATCAGTAGTAGGCAGAATACAGACCCATGGCTGTCTTAGCTGACTTCATGGCAGCTCTGGAGCTAGGATGGCCCTTCAGAGTTGGCCCGACTTGGGCTAAGATAGATCAGTAATCAGATATAGGCTGTCCCAGGAAGGGGCATAACCTCGGACAAGGTGGCTTTCTGCAGCTGAGGCGGTCCCAAGGACAGTGAAGTGAAGTCTTCTACTGACAGTGAAGACTTTATGCCAGTAGCACTCCCAATGGCTGAGATTCGTTCAGTAAAAGGGGCCTGGTTGGGGCATCCTTATGCCCAACACAGATGGTGCTCCACGTGCCAATGACACATTCCCGTGAGAAACACGTGGGTGATTTTGCATCACTCACCACTCTCCATTGGGGATTATCCTCTTATCTCTTTCTTGTTCTTATCTTCTTTAGCTCTTTATCTTTGTCTATTTCCTTTCTTCCAAGATAATTCTTTACCTCTAGCTTCTAGCTATGAGAACGCAGAACCCTTACCATCTGTGTTAGCATTCAGTGGCTTATCCACATGGGACCCTGGCTTGAGGGTTGCCTTTTAAGAACTGATCTGAACCTTTCTGAAGGTTTTGAGCCCTGATCTGAACCTCTGCATTCTTCTTTATGGCCTCAGAAGTACAGATGGTCCCTAACTTACAATGGTTTTGCTTACAATTGTTTTTTGACTTTACAGTTGTGTGAAAACAATATACATCCAGTAGAAACCCTACTTCGGATACCAATACTGGAAGTTTTTCACTTTCAGTATGATATTCAGTAAATTACATAAGAGGTTGAATACTTTGTTTTAAAGTAGGCTTTGTGCTAGAAGATTGTGCCCAACTATAGGCTAATGTAAGTGTTCTGAGTGCATTTAAGGTAGGCTAGCTATGATGCTCAGTAGGTTAGGTGTATTAAAAGCATTTTCAATTCATGATATTTTCAATTTATGTTGAGTTTATTGGGATGTAACCCCATTGTAAGTCAAGGAGCATTTGTGTATTGCATCCATGCCTTCCTCTGATAAATTCACTATGCTTTGGGCATATTTCAGCCTCCTTCTACAAAAAGAGAACACAAAAAACCAGCTTGGATTTTAAATAAGGCAGAAACCTGAGGCCACATTCTGTCCTTGATGCTTAGCTTTGCACCATTCCCTGGAGAAAGCGCTTATGTCTTTTAGGTTCTGTTGGGATGCTTCTTTACACATGCTTACATGGCCTTGTTCCCAGTCTTTGGCCCTTCAAAAAATGAGCTGGCTGTTCATTAAGAGTCATGCAGCTGAGCTCATACCCATGAATTTTTCAGGGCATATCCTTTAATCCCTAAGACTTGTAGATCTTGGAGGGCTGGATCTCTGAACAGAGAGGTCCAGGATCCCACCCCTGTAGCATCAGCAATGACAGCTGCTTCCCATTTGCTGCTTAGATTCAGCTGAAACTCATCGGAAATCAGATCTGATGGTGGCCTCGGTTCTGATGACTACACTAACTTCATCCGATCAGATTTCCAGTGAGTCAGGCTGGTTGCTGAGCCCTTTGTCCCGTTGTTTCCTTTAGACCAATTTGGGATGGTGTTGCTTCATGAATAATCCATGCACATTAACCAGCTGCATGCATAAAGGCATTTCCACTGTGTCTTTGCTATGAAATTTTATATGGTTCTGATGTAATTCATAAATAACCAAGAAGAGCCAGACCCTGACTTAAAATATCTAGAAACCTTAGAGAATCTTTCAGGTTTCCCAAGAGAAGGCATGGTATTAACTTATCTCTAAATGGTTATAACAGGGATATTTTCCCTGGAGAGTCTTTAATGTCACTGTTGGCTGTATTGCAGGGACAAGGAATATATGGAAATGAAGACACTTCTCAAAGTGTTTGAAACAAACTTCTATTTCAGTTTCTGGGGTTCTTTTTGGTTTTGGCTGTTGCCTTAATCACCAAGTGGTGTGGGTTAAAACAAAAGCCGTAATTAAATTGAACCCAATTTGGGGAAAAAATGTTGGGCAACTCTTTGCTTAAGCAGAAGCAGGTGGTACTGGAATGCTTAGTGGAAGTGAGCTGTGAGGAGGGAATGCAGATTTTTTTTTTCATTGAAAACAGTTAAAAATACTTGTGGTCTTTTATGCCAGGCTGTGATCAAGATTTTATATATATATGTGTGTGTATCTCCCAGTTTCAGGAAAACTGTGATGGAAATGCAATATAGTTTTAATTAGAGAGTGGTCTTTTGTGGTAAGAGAGGATGGGATTTTGTGTGTGTGTGTGGTGTTTATTTCCAGGGTTGTTTTAAGTAAAGATGTTCTCCTAGTAAAGATGTGATTTCACTTATACTCCATTCAGGAACTCATCTGTAGAGTAAACCAATATGTTTTACATAGCTAGCTTTCATAAATGGAACGAAGGATGGATGGGAGGATGTGGCCATGACCCCACTGGCTGCGGGGGATGAGAGAGCCAATCTTGTTGAAAAGGCGGTCATCCTATTCTTCTCTAATTGCTCAAGAGTTTTCCTTTCAGAGACAGTTCGATGGAACTTTCCCAGTAGAGAAACATGTCTTCAGGCTCAGGAATTAAGAGGGGGCCACAGCCTAATTGTGAAATGCCAATTTCCCTACAAATACGTTTGCCAGATAAAGTACAGGATGCCAAGTTCAATTTGAATTTCAGACTAAAAATAAATAATTGTTTTAGTGTAAGTATGTCTCATAATATTTGGGACTAGAAATTATTCATTGTTCACCTGAGGTTCAAGCTTAACCAGGCATCTGGTATTTTTAGTCCTGTGCTGTATAAGGATGTTTTAGTCAACGATGGACTGCATATACAACAGTGGTCCTGTAAGCTTACAACACTGTATTTTTACTGTACCCTTTCTATGTTTAGTTATATTTAGATACACAAATACTTACCTTTGTGTTCCCATTGTCTTTAGTATTCAGTATGTAACATGCTGTACAGGTTTATAGCCTTGGGGCAACAGGTTTTACCATATGGCCTGTGTGTAGTAGGCTATACTATCTAGGTTTGTGTAAGTATCCTCAATGATGTTCGCACAATGACAAAATTGCCTAATATCTCAGAACTTATCTCTGATGTTAAATGACCCATGACTGTATCTGCTACATCTGGCATTCCTACCTCCAAAAGGCAGTTTTTTTTTTGTTTTTTTTTTTTTTTTTTTGAGATGGAGTCTTGCTCTGTTTCCCAGTCTGGAGCTCAATGGCGTCATCTCTGCTCACTGCAAGCTCCGCCTCCTGGGTTCAAGCAATTTTCCTGCCTCAGTCTCCTGAGTAGCTGAGATTACAGGCACTTGCTATCATGCCCAGTTAATTTTTACATTTTTAATGGAGACAGGATTTCACCACGTTGGTCAGGCTGGTTTTAAACTCCTGACCTCAGATGATCCACCCGCCTTGGCCTCTCAAAGTGCTAGGATTACAGGTGTGAGCCACCACACCCAGCCCAAAAGGCAATTCTCTCTCTAATTACCAAAAGGCAATTCTTTCTCTAATTAAAAGTGAGTCAGATGCTTATTGCTGTCTCAGATATTTTGTTGCTGTGGTTGTCATCGCTCTTTTTAAATAGATTTTATTTTTTAGTGCAGTTTTAGGTTAACAGTAAAATTAAGCAGAAAGTACAGAGTTCCCATACATTTCCTGCTCCCACATGTATATAAGCCTCCCCCATTATCAACATCTTGCATCAAAGTGGTACCTTTGTTATAATTGATAAACCTACATTGTGTGTCATTACTACCTGATGTCCATAGTTTAGGGTTCACTCTTGGTGTTGTGCATTTTGTGGGTTTTGACAAATGTATGATGACATTTACCTAGCATTAAACCATATAGAGTAGTTTCACTGCCCTAAAAGTCCTCTGTGCTGTGCCTATTTATCCTTACCACCCCACTAACCCCTGACAATCACTGATTTTTTTTTTTTTAATCACCTCTATAGTTTTGCCTCTCCCAGGGTGTTCTATAGTTGAAAGCATGCAGTACATTGCTTTTTCAGACTGGCCTCTCTCACTTAGTGATATATATTTAAGGCTCCTCCATGTCTTTTCATAACTTGGTAGCTTCTTTCTTTTTAGCACTGAAGTATATTTGGATGACAGTACTTTATCAGACGTGTGTTTCGCAAAATTTTCTTCCAGTCTGTAGTTTGTATTCTCATTCTCTTCACAGTATCTTTTGCAGAGCAGACATTTTAAATTTTAATGAAGTCCAGCTTAATCTTAATCTTTCTGGGTCTAGTCTCCATTTTTAAGAGTGAGGAGGCTAGATTAGATGATTTCTAAGACCCAATTTGACTCTATGATTCTACTAAAAATACATAATTTTTACAACACTCCAGTGCCATATCATTTCCGATTAACTTAGGAATCTGACTGTGTGGGAAGCTAGGGAAACACCTTCCAGGCATAAAGAGATCCCCTCAGTGAATATGAATATGAATACGGATGGCAGTGGTTTCATCATTTTAGAAACGGCACCGTATTTCGAGCAGTTCTTTCATACTTGCTAACTCCATTTGCTGATCCAGTCAACATTTATGTGGTTGTATGGGTTTGAGACACCAGGAAGAATAAGACCAGGTGACTGTCTGCCTTAGTTCAGTGGGAGTTGGGTAAGGACGGGGATAGAGAGAAGCACAATGAAAATGTCAGCACAATGTGGTACGTACTGGGCTACAGAAAATGGCACAGTATTATGAAATGTGGCACATGTGATTGTTTTTTAAGAAAATTGTTTTCCTCATTGATGCACATTGAATTGGTTGTAAATTCTGGTATCTGGCCACTGTGATCAGGAATAATCATTAGAATCACATTATTTACTTTTACTGGCTTGGGCATACATGTACACATGAGCTGGTACACACACACACACTGTATTAATCCGTTTTCACACTGCTGATAAAGACATACTCGAAACTAGGCAATTTACAAAAGAAAGGTTTATTGGACTTACAGTTCCACATGGCTGAGGAGGCCTCACAATCATGGTGGAAGGTGAAAGGCACATCTCACATGGTGGCAGACAAGAGAAGAGAGAAGCTTGTTCAGGGGAACTCCTGTTTTTAAAACCACTAGAACTAATGAGACTTATTTACTATCATGAGAACAGCACAGGAAAGACTTGCCCCCATGATTCAGTTACCTCCCCCTGGGTCCCACCCACAACACATGGAAATTCAAGATGAGATTGTGGGGGGGGATACGGCCAAACCATATCACACACATTTCCACTAGTACAGAGAGAGAACAGTAGAAAACTCATGTGTGCAGAAGCAAGGACAGAAAGAAGAGCTGCAATTAAAAACAGTCACCTTTTATCTCCATTTTTTTTCTATTTTCTGATATTACTAAGATAAGGAATTTTAAAAAGTGGTCAAAATTTATGAAGTACTTGTTATTTTTAAGGCATTACTCACACTTACTTAATCCCATCAACTGTCCTATGCAATAGATACTATCACTATTCCCATTTCACAAATGAGAAAATGTAATCAGAAAGTTTTTTTTTTCCTTGATTGTTTAAAGGTTATGTGTGTGTGTGTTTCATTTATTTTTTGAGATAGGGTCTTGCTATGTTGCCTAGCCTGGTCCTGAATTTCTGGGATCAAGCTATCCTCCTGCCTCAGCCTCTAAAGTAGCTGGAACTACAGGGGTGTGCCACCATGCCCAGCTTTATATATACATTTCAAATTAAAAATCCCTCCACCATTAATAAAATGTGATTGGTCCAGGTCTAAGAAATACATTCAGCATTCTATGAGGCCCTCTATATCCTAATAAACTAATAATTATAATTTTGTGAAATATTTTTCTATATGCTTTCTATGTACTTTTCTATACCTGGCTTCCAGAGAAAATGCACATCTCAAATGTAATGCTTTTATTATAAGTCTAGTTCTCATATTTCCCCCAGATCCAACTGAGCAGTTAGTTTTTTCTTTTAGAAAGAATCATAGTTATGTGCTGCACATTTTCCCTGGAAGCTGGATCAGTATGTTACTTGAATAAGGTTGCACAAATAAATGAGAAATTACTTTTTATTATTTTTTCAGTCCTCCTCCTCCTCCTTCTTCTCTTCCTCCTCCTCCTCTTCTTCTTCTTCTTCTTCTATGTCTTCGTCTTCATCTTCTTCTTCTTTCTTTCTCTTCTTCTTCTTCCTCTTCTTCTTCTTCTTCTTCTTCCTCTTCCTCTTCTTCTTCTTTTCAGAGGTGGAGCCTTTGTCTGTGGCCCACCCTGGCGTATAGTGGCATGATCACAGCTCACTGTAACCTCAAAATCCAAGGCTGAAGTGATCATCCTGCCTCAGCCTCCTCAGTAGCTGGGACTGTAGGTATGTGCTAACACACCTGGCTAATTTTTAAAAAATATATTGTAGAGACGAGGTTCTTGCTATGCTGCCCAGGATGATCTGGAACTCCTTGCCTGAAGTAATTCTTCTCTCTCAGCCCCTCAAAGCACTAGGATTATAGGTACAAGCCACTGTGCTTCACCAGAAATTACTTTTAAAACAACTAGTAGATATGAATGTGAGCATTCTAAATGGATCATTAGATTAGTAGCCACTGAGTCTGAGTCATGTTTCCCTGTGACCTGAATAAGAATTATGGTAGAAAACCTTGTAAAGCCTTGACTAGGAGGTGAAGAAGGAAGTAATTGCAATGGAGGGGATTGCTTGTTCTTGGCAGTAATATTCATCTATGCCATTCATTTAGGATGAAGAATAATGAGGGACAAAGCAAATGTTGGCCATCTTTTCTGTCTTGTATTTGGAAAATGTATCTTGGATTTATTAACCAGATAAATTACTCTCCTGCAAAGTGTAACCGTAAATCAACACCATTGAGATGGTATCATTTCCTTTGAAATAATAAACCAGAGGTGGTGTGGCAATCCAAGAGCAATTATAACACAATTAAATGTCCAGGTTACTCCCTCCCTCTCATAATTTATGCTTGGGAAAAATATACACTGAAGGTTTATATTTTTTAAGGGAAGTCAGAATTGTTGAGTAGCCAAGAACAATAAAAAGGACATTGAAGATTCCCAAGTGGGAAGACTAGCAATTTAATGATTTCTTTCTTCAAAATAAAGATACATGTATAGCAAAACTATGATTTTTTCTAAAAGTCTAATGAGAAACCATTATCGGTTTGGGTAAAATGATTTTATCTGTAACTAAAAACAGTCTTAGAGTCCCAGAAGGTTTGAGTTGGATGAGAAATTAGACATCATTCTTTTCAGTCAAATAATTACAGCAAATTATTTGATAAACATTTGTGTTGACTCCTGCGAGGTGTGTGGTGCTACTTTAGGTACTCTGGTTTAAAAAAAGAAGTAAAACGATACTAAAAGTGCAAGCAACAAGAGAAAAAATTGATAAATTGAACTTCTTCAAAATTAAAAACTTTTGTGCATCAACCCAAATTATTGAGAAAGTGAAAAGACAACCTATACAGTGGAGGAAATATTTATAAATCCTATATCTGGTAAGAGTCTAGTATCCAGAACATATTTTAAAAAGCAACCTCTTATAACTCAACCAAAAAAGACAAATAACTCAATTTAAAAAGGGGCAAAGGGCTTGAATAGACATTTCTCCAAAAAAGATGTGCAAATGGCCACTAAGCACATGAAAAGATGGTCAACATGATTAGTCATTAGGGAAATGCAAATCAAAATCACAATGAGATACCACGTCAAACCCACTGAAACGGTTATAATAAAAAAAGAGGAGAATAACAAGCATTGGCAAGGATGTGGAGAAACTGGAGCTCTGTGCGTTGCTGCTGGGAATGTAAAATGGTGCAGCTGCTATGGAAAACAGTCTGGCAGTTCCTCAAAAAGTTAAACACAGAATTACAGTGGGACCCAGCACTTCCACACCTTGGTGCATAACCCAAAGAATTGAAAACAGAGACTCAAATAAATAGATGTACACTGGTTCATAGCAGCACTATTCACAATAGCCAAAAGGTGGAAACCACCCAAATGTCCATCAATGGAAGAATGGATTAACAAAGTGTGGTAAATGCATGCAACTAACTATTATTCAGTCCAAAAGGGAATGAAGTACTGATTCAGACCATAACACGGGTGAGCCTCAAACACATTATGCTGGCCAGGCGCGGGGGCTCATGCCTGTAATCCCAGTACTTTGGGAGGCCAAGGCGGGCAGATCACCTAAGGTCAGGAGTTCGAGACCAGCCTAACCAATGTTGAGAAACCCCGTCTCTACTAAAAATGCAAAATTAGCTGAGTGTGTTGGTGCGTGCCTGTAGTCCCAGCTACTGGGGAGGCTGAGGCAGGAGAATCGCTTGAACCCAAGAGGCAGAGGTTGCAGTGAGCTGAGATTGTACCACTGCACTCCAACCTGGGCAACAAGAGTGAAACTGGGTCTCAAAACAAACAAATGAAACAAAACAAACAAAAAAAGTTATGCTGAGTGAAATAAGTCACACAGGAAAGATCACATGTTGTACAATTTCATTGATATGAAATATCTGCTAAAAGCAAATTCAAAGAGACAGAAAGAAGACTTGTGGTTGCCAGGAGTGGGGGAAGAGATGAAAGGGGAGTGACTGTGTGATGTGTATGGAAGTTTCTTTTGGGGTGATGAAAATATTTTGAAATTTGGTAACTGTGGTGGCAGCAGAACATTGTGAATGTACTAAATGACACTGAATTTTACACTTTATAATGGTTAATGTTAAGTTACATGAATTTCACCTCAATTAAAAAAAAAAGAAAAAAGTACAGCCTTGTATAGTGAAAAGGAGGCTGGATTGAGATCAGACTCAGGTTTATGACTTTGTTTTCCCACCTTCTGTCTGTACGAACCTGGATAAATCATGCAACCGCACTCTGGAAAATGCATTTTAGGAATCTACAATAGGTATTGTTTTAACTTCCCTTGGGTGGGCATTTCGATAACATTCAGTGGACAATGCAGATAATCTATGTCAAATACTTTCCTCCCTGGGATCATTATTTTCATATAAAACAGGTATCATCTACCAAGCAAAACTGGAACGATTGCAAAATAATACCAGTGGGGAAAATGATGCATAAATACCATGGAAGGAAAGAACTACAAGGGTGAGCTAAGTGAGGTGGGGAGGTACAAGCAGCAAGTCTGGTCAGCTGAAGGTTTCCTGCCGGCCTTTTCATGTTTCTGGGAAGGCAAGAACAAACTCTGTGAGTCAAGCAAAGCATCAGACAATCGGGGGAGAAAAAGGAGAAGAGAGCTTGACTCATCCCTGGAGGGATAAACCACTGCTTGAACTGAGAGCCAGCACACCCCTGGGAAAGGAGGAGTCACACCACATGATAGCTCCTCAGCCAGGGCTGGCCCAAGCCAACTGCTGCCTCAAGGGCTGCTTATTCTATTTATTTTGCAATGTGTAGACGTGCCTAGTTGCCCTGGCCCCTGAGCACAATAGTGATCACAATGCAATTCCTTAGCCTTGCCTCATCATCCTGGATGAACCCAGGCCAGGTGCTCACTGGCAGTTGATGTTTCTAAGGCAGAAACAAAGAGGGAAGATCCTAGGTGCCCAGCAGGAGGTGTCTGCGCAGGCACATGGGGACCTCGTGCTGCTTCTGCCTTAGTTGTGTGCAACTGCTGTCGTGATTTTATCGTCAGGAGCAAGGACATGGAAAAACCTTTTATTCAGGGGAAACGTTCTTTTTACAGTGGCTCAGCAAAAGTCAGTAAAAGCAAATTTACTCTACCAGTGATGGAAAAATATGTCTGCCATAGGCAGGTGCTGTTTAGAGCAAAAATAAACATATGCTCATACACACACATACAGAAATCATCATGTTAACGTTTAGTTTAACAACTATGCTGCAATAGAAATAATGCACTTGTCAGCAGTCAATATCTAAGGCATAGTCATACAAAGAAAACACATTTTTAGGCTAAAATAGGATAAATTAATACACTTGAAAACCTCAAGTCTTTACTTCATGTATGTGTGTACGTGTGCACATGGATGTGCTCGGCACAGGCATGCAGGCATGTGAGTTTGTATAAATGTCCTCTGCTAAGGAACCACAGAGCTCTGGCACAGATTTAAATCTATGCCAGACAAAAACATCTGGCTGCTCTGACAGCTGCTCCGTGATTCACAGAATTCTCAGTTTCAAGTGGCCCCAGTGTCAGAAGTGAGGATGAGGGGACTGATTTGTCCAACTTTAAATTTGCTGAGAGCACCATGAGGTGTCTGTTTCTAGCAGAAATGAAATTTGAACTTCCAGGACTTCAGGTTTGTGTCTTTTTGACAAGACATAGCTTCCCATGTGTGAAAGGTGCTTTTTCACATGTACAAAATAGATGGGCAACATATAAATTGACCAGACTTGCGCAAAGATGGACTAACAGGGAAGCCGTTTCTTAAGGTGTTACTGAAGCTTCTATGATTGCAGTGTGACGATGGGTCTGTTGAACAGCAGCGGTAGAAAATGAAGCTTGTAGAAAGCACAGATGGTCTTTGGCTGATTGGGAGAAGCAGAGACAAGGCATCTGGGTCGAGGCTGCAGACACACCTTAACACCCGGGGCCCCAGTGGGTAGAGGAGATGGAATAGGAAGAAGAAGACCAAGAAGAGAGAGAAAGTAGTGGGGCTACTTAGCTGGATGAGAGACACGAAGGTTCAGGGAAAACAAATGCGAAAAACATTGTTTTTCTCCTATCTAAGACTCTCCCCCTTCCTGCCTCTCACAATGAAAATTAGGAAAAAAATAGAATTAAGAAATAATTTTAAATGATGAAAAACATATTTAAGACAAGTGGTTTACCTGGCTTTGAATTCCCCAAAATAATTTTTTAAATTGTGCAATAGGAAAATTTATTTTGAAACACCTTATTTGCATTCATTACATGCCACTATGATGGTAAATAGCATTATTAGAATTTTCCAGTGAGGTACTAGACATATTTCTCTCTCAAGGGAGCACCACATGGTACTGTGGTACAACTGTGGTGCAGCGGTACCGTGTGGCACTGTGGTACAGTGGTACTGAGATGATGATGATTCTGGCAAGGACATAGCTTCTTAAGAGCTTGAAAACCAGGGCAGCTTCCTTTACCGGCAGGAAAGCTGCTGCCATCCCTGCTCTGAGCAGCTCTTGGTCTCTCCTATGCCGTGTCCTTCAGTACATTAGAGGGGCTGTGTCTTTTGCTGTGTCACATCACTGTCACGCATGTGACAACCATGAATATATGAATAGATGACCGTGTTTGCACAAGGGAGAAGACAGCACTTAAAAAGCAAGAAGAATGGCAGTCATGTGGGACCAGTGGAGTATATCGATGGTAAAATATAGAAAATACAGACAGAAGGAAATTGTGTGTTTTGCTGACTGTCAGTATAAGTAGCACAGTGCCCTGAGTCTCCCACAGCCCAGACTTAAGCCATCCTGACAACAGAGGGCTTGGGTGACTGCCGTAAGTCTATAGGGGGTGAAAAAACAAGCCCTCTTTTTTTAGTCTATTTTCAAAAAAGGGCAGGGAAGGACAAACCTTGATGCGCTTATTTGAGTAAGAGGCAAGGAAATTCTGTAAGAAAGAGTTGCAGTGAAGAACTGTAAAATGCCCAAGGTGTGACATGAAACACCTCGGTGGTTAGGAAGACCTCCGCATTCAACCGTGGCGCTTCCTTGGGATGTCAACCTCCTTGGTCGCCATGGCATCCGAATCAGCCAGTTAATTTTGGTCAAAATTCCTCTCCAACTATCCCAAGTTCAATGAAACTCTCAGTGGACTTTTGTTAAAGAACAGAAGAAAGCAAAGTAAATGGCCCAGCTGAGTCACTGGAAGAATTCTGGCAAATTATTTGTGCTCCCCAAGTCTTATTGAGTCTAAACCTAAGGCAGAAGTTTTCTAAAGGTTGGCACAAAGCAGAGAAAGCCTGTGACAATGACAAGACACTGTTACTATATTCTTTTGATAATACAAAGCAATTTTTTGATAACACAAAGGAGTTGGTGTTGAGAGGTTACATTGAAGGGTAGCAGATATTGCGCCTCAGGTCTGATCTAGCCAAGCTCTGTGGGATCCTCTGAGCACAGGACGGGCAGCATTCACTATCTCACTGATCTTTCTTCTTGCTTTCTTCAGTAGGATGGGAAAGAAGTTGCTTTGTATAGAACAACCACAAATAAATGAGAAATTAGGTGCTTTCCTTATCGGCTCAATCTCATGGACGAAACCACCACAGAAAAGACAATGGTCCTCTTTTAACCTCCACATCAGTGGTTTCCTAGTTCTCATACTTCTGTCAGCTTATCACAAACTGGCAAACCTCAGCATGGATTAGGTTAGATTTTTAAAGTTCATTAGTGTACAAGTTCATGCAAAGATATATTAAGTTTCAACACATTTCCCTAAGAAGTTAATGTACAGAACAGAATCATTTTACAAGCAAACTACACCTCTTTCTCTCCTCTTTGGTTCTGCAGGAGAAGTGAGGAAAGATGGTGGAAACTTTCATGGTAATAACATTTGTCCTGCCTCATATAATATATTTTCTTTTCTTTTTTTGTTTTCTGTTTTTTTTTTTTTGAGGTGGAGTTTCACTCTTGTTGCCCAGGCTGGAGTGCAATGGCGTGGTCTCGGCTCACCACAAACTCCACCCCCCGGGTTCAAGCGAGTCTCCTGCCTCAGCCTTCCTGAGTAGCTGGGATTACAGGCATTTGCCACCACGCCCGGCTAATTTTGCATTTTTAGTGGAGACGGGGTTTCTCCATGTTGGTCAGACTAGTCTCAAATTCCTGACCTCCAGGTGATCCGACCTCCTCAGCCTCCTTAAGTGCTGGGATTACAGGTGTGAGCCACTACGCCCGACCAATATATTTTATTTTCCAAAACACGTCGAGAGACTTTAGCTTGTCAATGGGAATTTAAAAAAGCAAGTTGCTTCCATTACAATATTTCCTCACCTATTCCTATCACTTGCCAAGCAACAGCCTAGTGCAGGACGTTTCTTCATTTTATGGCTGCAAATTTTCTGAAAATTTTACATTTCTCCAAAGGACATATGAGGACAATGGATGAGATTCACTCAGTGAGGAAAGGAGAGGAGATGGTTTGATGTTACACCACAATATGAGCCTCTCTCATTACGATGTCTTCCATGCATTTCTGTGTCCTTAAGCACCTAGTACAATGCCCAGTAGGATTGCAGGTGCAATAAATGCCCACTGGATTAAACCAACATCAAAGATGTTATCCTTGGTCAGCAAAATGATGCTGTCTTTTGTTACAGCCACCTTGAGAGGGTGGGCTGGGATTACTGATGCCACTCCTTAAACACATTCTAAAGTTAGATTGGTGATATGTTTTAGTCAATAACAGTGCAAAGCATGTAAATTAGAAGTCAGTTTATCCTGTAGCTGATGGGGAACAGGGTGGAAGTTCTGGAAAGGGGTAGGGAATGAATATTTGTTATTGAACACCTGACAATGTACCAGACAATGTGATCTCCAAAATTGCAGATGAGACATACATTGTTTCTTGTAATCCTCTAAAGCACAGAGGATTAGATATTATCCCCATTTCTGAGATGAGGAAACTGAGGTTTAGGGAAGCTTGTAACTCACACAGAATCTCAGTTAATACATGTCAGAGACAGGATTCTAATCTGGGTCTGTCTAACTCCAAAATTGATGCTTTTACCCACAATGGAAAACATTCCCTTCATTCCTCTTCAATTCGGGAAGATATTAATGCTATTGATATGGCAGAGTCTTCTGAATAGTAGGACACGTCTCTGTGACAGCCATGGTTAGATGTGCTGGGTACAGGAAGAGAAGTCAAGGAGTGCCCTCACTGGGGGATGGTAGGGATGCTGCCCAGTTGTCCCCTAGGAGCTACAGAGCCAAAGCACTCAACAGGAGCTTGGCCCAGAGCAGTGCTTAGAGGCAAGGAAAGCCTACAGCATGCAGGAAAGGGGCAGGTATGGGACACAGAGAGAAGTCAGGTCCTTGTATGCTGCAAGTCCTTCCTCTTTGAGAGGTTATGGCTTGCCAAGCCAACACAGACACATACAGTGTCATGGAGCAGGAAGGGATTGGAATGGACCCAGCTACCTAGGTCTTTTCTCCTTTAGATTGTATTGATTTCATGACCCTGTAGTTTGCATTTATTTTTTACGAAACACTGAACTCAACAGGAATAAGTTCTTTTAGTCTACTTTGGCTAAAAACCATCTTTTAAAGTGTTAAAAAAAAATGGAACAGTAGTAACGTAGTAAAAATATGAAGCCCTTTCAGGACAGATCCAAACACTGGGGAGAAAATACGGGACAGGAAAAGAATATGAAAATTAACAAACAATCGTGTCTATCTCTCTCTATGAATGACAGGATTCCTGAGGTCATTTTTATTTCTCTCTCACTTGCAGACTGGTATAATTAGAAGAAGAGAGATCAAAATCAGGTTCTGGCAAACAGGAAAGCACTTCAAATAGAGTTGAAATATGAAATGACTTAGGAGTCTAGACTTTATGTTCCCAGCACCGGGTTGTAAACATGAGGCCGCTCAGTGGAGGAGTGACTTCCCAGACAGGGAAAGCAAGAGTTTCAGAGAGAAACACCCCGGCGATGAAGAAGCTTTCATCTTCTATTTTTTCTTCTTACATGTTTTATTACTGTGTATACCACTGGGTGACATGACTCAGACTGTAAACATATTGGAGAGACAGGAGGTGGTTTAAAAAATATATATTGCCTTTTATATCATAGGAAGTGATTTAAAAAGCTGGGCACACCAGATTTATGTGTGTGTTATGGTGATGATGCTTTTTTTGTCACCAGAGGAAATTATTTGATGAGGCTTCATTTGGTTTTATGAGGAAAATTGGCCTCAGAGGAGAAAGTGAGTGTTGCATTCTCTAATGGAGCTGGATTAGCCATGGTATCTTGGTCTCGGTTTCATGAAGGCTTTAGAATCTGTGCCCTAGATAAAAAGAGGTGATGTGCTACCTCACAGGTGGGATCTCAGGGATAAAATGTGCACGGTACTGCATTGGGAGCCATGGGTGATGCGTGTGAGGCAGCTCTTCATACAGTGAGAGGAGGGAGGTCATGTTAGCCTTTTTCCAAGGAATGTGAACAAATTGCAAAACTGGCTGCTTTGAGCTTCACCATATGTGTAACTGTACTGACTTTCAGTAGAGATTCTAGTGAGAGCTGAAATCATTTATGAGTTTAAACAGAAAAGAAAAAAAAAAAAGACATTAAGAGAAGAGGAGAGTCAAATGTTAATCCTGTACCGGTACCTCTGTGTGGTCTATTTTTCTGCCTGTGAGCAACTCCCCAGCCAAATCCAGGCTTGACTGGAAGTGCTGCACTTTGCCAGAAAATTATTTAAAAAGATGAGAAAAAGTAAAAAATAAATAAGACTGAAGAGGAATGAAAATGAGAACCTTTTGGTTTGATATCAAAACTAAAGTGAAATAACCAGTTGCACACAGTTGGTAATATTTCCTAGTTCAGAGGCCACAGCAATGACTTCTTAGGGATTTGTTCTCTCCAGGTCTTCTCCTGATGTCCTGTATCATCTGTTTGTTCATTCGTTAGTTCATTCATTCATTCATGGATCCTAAAAGGAACACAGGATCAATTTGCAACAAACACAGTCCCAAAATATTTCAATTTTTTTTCTATCTACAAGACTCACCTTACTTTATTTTGTTTTTAATTGACAAATAATAATTGTGTGTATTTACGGGGTACAATGTGATATTTTATACATTGCAGAAAGATTCAATAAGGATAATTAACCTGATATTCCTCACCTTACCAACTCTCTTTTTTTTTTTTGTGGGGAGAATGTTAAAAATCCTTTTTTAAAGCAATTTTGTAATATATAATACATTATTATTAGCTGTGGTTACCACATAGTGCAATAGATTACTAAAATTTAGTCTTCCAGTAGTGACATTTTGCATTCTTGGATCAACATTTTTTTTTCCTCATTCTTTCCTCTCTGTTGATCTCTGGTAACCACCTTTCTCCTCCCTCTTTCTATGACATGGACAATTTTAGATTCCATATATAAAAGGGATCATACTGTATATGTCTTTCTGTGCCTGGTTTAGCCTAATGTCCTCCAGTTCCATCTGCATTGTCAAGAATGACAGAATTTCTTTCTTTTTAAAGGCTGTATAGTATTCCATTGTGTACAGACACAATAGTTTCTTTATCCATTGATGAACACTTGGGTTGCTTCTGTATCTTGGCTACTATAAATAATGCTGAAATGAACTGGTAGTGCAGATAGCTCTTCAACATACAGGCTTCAATTCTTTTGGCTATATATCCAGAAGTGGGGCTATTGTATCATATGGCAATTCTACATTTAGTTTTTTGAGGAACCTCTGTATTAGTCCATTTTCATACTGCTATAAAGATCTGCCTGAGACTGGGTAATTTATAAAGGAAAGAGGTTTAATTGACTCACAGTTCAGCATGGCTGGGGAGGCCTCAGGATACTTACAATCATGGCAGAAGGCAAAGGGGAAGTAAAGAACCGTCTTCACAAGATGGCAGGAAGGAGAAGTGCTGAGTGAAAGGGGAAGAGCCCTTATAAAACCATCAGATCTCATGAAAACTCACACGTTATCATGAGAATAGCATGCGAGAAGCTGAGCTGCCACACAGCTGCAATGGAGTCCTCCACTGATGCTACTAGGAGCTCTAGAACTGGGATGGGGCCTTCAGAGTGTTCTGAATTCAGGCTAGGTGGCTGGGCTTTTGTATTCCTGCATCAGCATCATTGGCTGCTGGCTGCCCGCTCTTTGAAGCAGTTCCCTATGCTGAAGGCATTCCAAGACAGGGATGCTGCTGTGGGTCTCAGCAGCTGGGGGATGGGTGCATCAGTCCTGAAGAGGGAATCTGGACAAAGCACCCTTGCATCTCCTGCAAACACAGAACATTTTTTCATGAACAATTTCATGGAACAATGCCATATGGAGCATCCTTTGGGAAATTCTGCCTCTGGAAATCTACTCCAAATGTGATCAACACTCCAGCCCTCTAAAGGAAGAAATCATACCCTTGACTCTAATAGCAGTGATCAAAACAATGCTAACTTGTGTTAGCAGTGGCAAATCCGTACAGGTCTGCAGCAAACTCAATTCTTGCCGCCAAAGAAGAGAGAATTTGACTGAGGGGCCTAAGGCAGGAGAGACGAAGGCAAGTTTTAGAGCAGGAGGGAAAGTTTGTTAAAAAGCTTTAGAGCAGGAATGAAAGGAAGTAAAGCACACTTGGAAGAGGGCCACGCAGGAGACTTGAGAGATCAAGTGTGCAGTTTGACCTTTTGACTTATGGTTTTATACGTTGGCATACTTCCGGGGTCTTGTGTCCCTTCTCCCATGATTCTTCCCTTGGAGTGGGCCATCTGCATGAGTAATGGCCTGCCATCACTTGGGAGGGGAGCATGTGTAGTGTGTTTACTGGAGTTCTGCGCATGCTCACTTCAGGCTTTCTTCCCTTACCAATCAAATGTTCCTAGAAGGTCATATGCCAGTTAAACTCTGCCATTTTGCTTCTTAATGTGCACGCTTGACCCATGTCATGAGACCCAGTAGGATCTCATTTCGCCCAACTCCTGAGATCTTATTGGGAAGCTGCTGATAATCAGTTTCAGGTGTTTCCATCCACTGGGAGATTGCCTTTCCCTGGTGCTGGCTGTGACCAATTATTATTTTAGAAAGACAGTTAACAACTGCATGACCATCACCTGATGGTCACCTGACATTCCTGATTTGGGGTGGGGGCTTGAGGGAGCCCTCTCCTGCCTTGCTGATGCCTGACTAGCTGTAACACCTGGGGCTTGGAATTTTCTCCATTGCCATTTTAACAGATTATTCTTTCCCTAACATAAGAAGAAGCTAAGTAGAGTTATGATATATGAAACAAGAGAAGGGGCACAGGATGCCACACTTCCTCATGTATTAGGCTTGCTCACACCCTCTTCTTTCACATCCAGTTTGTCAATAACTTGTAATATCTTCTATGTCAATAATACCAAGACATTCTAACTCCCCACTTGTCTTCCCTTTTGGCCCCCATACACCCTTGACACTTTTGAGGCAGATGGGATGAGGAAATTTAATTCTTTGATAATTTTCTCAGTTTCTGCTATGGCTTTTGATTGATTTACATTTTTTTCACATTTTCTCTGGTCATTCTTGGCCATTTCTATTTCATCTGAAAGTTATCCATATTATCTAGGCAAGGTCCTAATAGAGAACCTCAAAAGGGTCAATGGAAGAGAGTTTAATAAAATGACAATTCACAAAATTGTGGGCAGGATGAAGGGAAGTCAACCTGGGAAGGTGTTATCTGCTGGGAAGGGGAGAGGAAACTGTTTTGGGAACCTAGGAGAACAGCTGCAGGAGAGGACTTCCAGGGGAGCTGTGCCCTTGCGTGGAGTGAGGGAGCTGTCCACAGCAGCTCACTGGGAGGGGACTGGAGAACAGTCCCTCCCTGCTTGTTGCTCCCCTCTCACACCTTCCCCTTGGCTGAACCTGAAGTAACTTGAAACCAGAGGGGTTGATGTGGCCCATATAGTTCAACCTGACACACAGCAGGGAGGATCAGAGGGGCAAAAGAAAAATCCTATCACCCAGGTCTTCATAGACAGTTGATTTACATAGAACTGAGTAAGGGCTCTCATAGTCTTTTTTGTTTCCTCTATATCTGTAGTTATTTTCTGATTTTGTCTGTTTTTCTCTTTTGAAACGTTTGTTTACCTGATGATTGACTTCTGTCTTGCTCTTTCTTTTCTCTTTCTTTTTCTTTCTCTTTTTCTCTCTCGTTCTCCCTTTCTAAATTAAAGAATTACTAATATATTTTCATGTCTTTAATTAGCTTATCTTTTCATTATTTTATAATTCATTAATTTCTGCTTTTATCTTTTTCGAGCCCCCGCTGTGATATTTAAATTCATTGCTTTCTACATATGATAAATACCTTTCTTTTTCTTTTTTCTTATCTTCTATTTTCTCAAGATTTCTCAATATTTCTGTGATGGTTAATATTAAGTGTCAATTTGATTGGATTGAAGGCTGCAAAGTATTGTTTCTGGGTGTATCTGGGTGTTTCTGGATGTTTCCAGAAGAGATTAACATTTGAATCAGTGGACTGGGAGAGGAAGACCCACCTTCAGGAAGACCCACCCATAATGTGGGTGGGCACCATCCAATCGGCTGCCAGTGCAGCTCGAAAAAGCAGGCAGAAGACGGTGGAAGAAGCTGATTTGCTGAGTCTTCTGGCCTTCATCTTTCTCCCATGTTGGATACTTACTGCCTTCTAACATCAGATTCCAAGTTCTTCTGCTATGGGACTCTTGCACTTACACCAGTGGTTTGCCAGGGGCTCTCAGGCCTTTGGCCACAGACTGAAGACTGCACTGTGCGCCTCCTTACTTTTGAGGTTTTGGGACTTGGACTGAGTCACTACTGGCTTCCTTTCTCCTCAACTTGCAGATGGCCTATTGTGGGACTTTACCTGTGATCGTGAGTCAATTCTTCTTAATAAACTCCCTTTCATATATACACCTATCCCATTACTTCTGTCCCTATAGAGAACGCTCACTAATACAATTTCCCTCTGCTCTCTACCGATTTGGAGGTAATACTTTATTATTTCGGTCTTTACTGGTTAGCTTTACATTTATAAATTTTATTTGTATTTTTAATAAAGCTTTTATTCTGCAATAATTTATTCGGCAATAATTTGATTTACAGAAAAGTTACAAATATAGAATAGATTTTTCTACCTCTCACTATTTTCTATAATGTTAACATCTTATTTACCATGACATCTTATACATTAATACCGTGTCGCATTTGTGGAAAACAAAAACAATCACCCACAACACTGATGCATTAGCGTTACTATTAATTAAACTCCAGATGATTTTTGGATCTTACAAGTTTTTCCACTAGTGTCATTTTTCTGTTCCAAGATTCAATACAGGATACCACATTGTATTTAGTACCCTTAAATTTTAATATACATCTTTGTTAAGATCTATTGGATCTAGCCTGTCTTTGAACAATACAATAAGGATCTTAACCTTGCCATCCCCCAATGGTTCACATGTTATTTTTGTTAAGTATTTTAAATCCATCTAGGTTTAAACTATTCTAAATGACTCATTATGTTTACTATTCATTTTACAGCTAACATTTATTTAGATTTAAATTTTAAGCACCATATTGGTGGATCCTCGGCTCTTGTATTTGCATCTTTCCTTTGGCATAACCTGCCCTCTCACTATCCTTTTTTATCCTCTCACACCTTTTTTTTTTTTTTTTTTTTGACATGGAGTTTTGCTCTTGTTGCCCAGGCTGGAGTGCAGTGGCATGATCTTGGCTCGCCACAACCTCTGCCTCCCGGGTTGAAGCGATTCTCCTGCCTCAGCCTCCTGACTAGCTGGGTTTACAGGCACGCGCCACCACGCCTGGCTAATTTTGTATTTTTAGGAGAGACGGGGTTTCTCCATGTGGGTCAAGCTTGTCTCAAACTCCTGACCTTAGGTGATCTGCCTGCCTCAGCCTCCCAAAGTGCTGGGATTACAAGCGTGAGCCACCGCACCCGGCCAGCACATCCTTTTAAATGTTTTTCAGTGCAGATCTGTGAATTATAAATTATGTCAGAATTTATCTGGCTGAAACGTCTTTTTGTGTTCTTGGTTAAAGAATAAAGTAGAAAATTTCAGCCGGGTGCAGTTATGCATGCCTGCAATCCTAGCACTTTTGCAGGCCAAGGTGGGTGGATCACCTGGGGTCAGGAGTTCGAGACCAACCTGGCCAACATGGAGAAGCCCCGTTTCTACCAAAAACACAAAATTAGCTGGGTGTGGTGGGTGCCTGTAATTCCACATAGTCAGGAGGCTGAGGCAGGAGAATTGCTTGAACCCAGGATGTAGAGGCTGCGGTGAGCTGAGATAGCACCAATGCACTCCAGCCTGGGCAACAAAGCGAGACTCCATCTAAAAATAAATAAATAAATAAATAAATACATACATACATACATACATACATACATACATACATAAAAAAAAAACTCTGAATATAGAATTTTAGTGTGAACACTTCTGTCTCTCAGGATTTTCGCAATATTCCACTGTCTCATGGCTTCTATTGCAGCAGTTTAATTATGTTAGTTATTCTTCATTTTCTCTTTGTAGGTAATCTCTCTTTTCTCTTTTGTTGCTTTAAATAATTTCTCTTTAACATTGTGTTTTGCACTTTTAATGTACTGTTCTAGGTGTTGGTTTTATTTATTCTGCTTAGGATTTATGCTTATTAAATCTGGGGATTCATGTCTTTCATCTATGTGAGAAAGTTCTTGGACATTATTTGAATATTGTCTCTATTCCTACTAGTCATATGTTGGACCAACTCAATTATCCTCCATGTTTCTTAACTTGTATTAAATTTTATATGTCATTATTTTTCTGTACTGTATTCTGGATAATTTTTTCAAATTTATCTTACATAATCTGCTGTTTAAATTGCACATTCACTTTTTATTTTTATTAAAAATATTTTCCATTTATAGAAGTTTCATGTGGTTCTTTTTTATATCAGCCTGCTCACTTAGATTTCATTTCATGGAATCTTTGGAATCTTAAAAATTCCAAAGATTTTTAAGATATTAAAAATCTTTCCTTAATATTTTTAATACTTCAAACCCACTTCCTTTATAGTTTATATAACATTGCTTTTCTGTTATCTGAAGCCCTTGAGGAGTTATCATCCTGCTCTGTCTACTACTTTTCGCCCGTGGTGGATTGTTTTCTCAAGCACTTTGTAAGTCTTAATGGAAGATGAGTTTCAAAGAGATTTTGCTCTATGTTTCTTTGTTAATTTCTTGGCTTGGACTTGAGACTATATATCCCATGTGTGTAGTTAAAATAAAAAATTTAAACTAGAGCAGGATACTGGCACAGAGGATTTATTTGCCCATTTGAACCATTATGGATATAAGCTTCCTGGTTATTTTGCTGGGCTAGTGGGGTCATTGAAGTTTGCATATCTTTCTTTCATTGGGTTGCAGCCCTTTGAGACTGTCAATTTTTGTGGGGGTCTCAGCTTCAGCTCCCTACCTTAGGCATCCAAAGACCTTGTGTACTGATGTATATTTTTGCAAACTCGAATACTGGCTACTTTCGACCCAGCACCCTCCCCTTTCTTCCCCGTCCCTTGAGGCAGATGTCATATCCACTTTAGCTTACTGCTCTGACTCCCTGCATTGTCATCCTGCTAGTTCCCTCCCCAATGAGTTAAATAATTACTGACTTGTGCTTACTTTGTATTTGTATGAGAGTCATGTCTTCTGAACTTAAAAAAAAGTCATTGTATCATTTATTGCATAAGGATTTGACTCAACTCTTAAAAGAGAGCTCTCAAGATTTAGTCTTTTGTTTTACTTGACATCCAACCTCAGAACCATCAAATTATTAATATCACCTTACCCTCATCCAAGTTTGACTTCAATTACAACATTTCAATGCCTAGGATAAATCTCTACCTCCTTTAATCTTTCCTGTAGCAGTGTCCATTGGAATATGTTTATATCAGGATATTACTTCCCTCTTCCTTTATTCATTTACTATTTATTACCTCATTTGTTGAACAAGATTGGAAAGTAAGCTCCTTTTCTGTCTTACCTGTGGTTCAACCAGCAGAGCCTATTACAGTATATGGCACACAGTAATGAACAATTAATAAATTTTGGTCAAATAGATAAACAAATGAATAGATGTGATCCATAGTACCAGACTTTATCATGTGCAAATCAGTGAAATAGTGGCTATTCCCAAGGACAGAGAGGAGAGAGACTTGCAAGCACTGAGTTCTAATTAAGGAATGCTATAATAGGGGGTTAGGTAAAGTATCATCAGTGTAGATGAAAGGCTTCATGGAGAAGATGGCCCTTGAGTTGAGTCTTGCAAGATGAGTAGAACTGGAGTAAAAGTACGACAGGCAAGGAAAAAGGCATGGGCAGATGCACAGAGAGATGGAATCACTCTAGGGACTGTATGGACCTAGGGCCCCAGTGGCTGCTCTCTGAAATACATACTGGGCTTCTCCACAGCCACATATATTTCCCATAGGCTGCTCCTGGCCAGTCACTGAGTGAAACAGGGATACTAAGACTGGCCCATTCCTGGGAGACATGGAATTTTTTTTTTGGCTGTCATTGCTCTCCAAAGGCCTTGCTGCAACTGTCTTAGAGTCTCCAACAGTCTGAGACATTTCTAGCAGACTTTCCCATCCCTCTTTCCTTCACTTGGGGGTCAAACTGCCATCACAGCCTCATAGTTCTTCCAGCCTTCGCCAACTCATTTTCTCTTCCACAAGTATTAGCCCTAATCAAATTCTACACATTTTTAATCCCATTTTGGTGTTTGCCTCCTGGCCATTCCAGATGATCACATATCACCTATGTCTTCTGCAGGGAGCAGACAGAAAAAGACACTACATACATTTATCTGGTTGAGGGCTTTTGATACCACTCTCAAGTTTGAGGCTTAGGCAGAGGGAATGCTAATGAAGATTTTAGAGGAAGTGAGATCTGGCTTGTATTTTAAGAAGATGATCATGATAAAGGCAGGAAGAGTGGATGTATTAGTCTGTTCTCATGCTGCTAATAAAGACATACCCAAGACTGTAATTTGTAAGGGAAAGAGGTTTAGTTGACTCAAATTCCACATGGCTGGGGAGGCCTCGCAATCATGGCAGAAAGCGAAGAAGAAGCAAGGCACGTCTTACATGGCAGCAAGCAAGAGAGAGCTTGTGTGGGGGCACTCCCATTTATAAAGCCATCAAATCCCAGGAGACTTATTCACTACCATGAGAACAGTATGGGGGAAACTGCCCCCATGATTCAGTTATCTCCACCAGGCCCTGCTTTTGACATGTGCACATGTGGGGATTATTACAATTCAAAGTGAGATTTGAGTGGGGACACAGCCAAACCACGTCAGTGGATTTCTGGGAAGCTGTTACAGTGACCTGGATGAGGCTTGATGGGGTTGAGATGTGTAGGAACAGTGAAGAGGTTGGCCTGACTTCACAGCTCCTGCAGAAGACAGTGCATGACAGGTGTGAAATTTTACCTTCTCTCAACTTTATGGAAAAGAAAGTAACCCCTATGTAAGTTTGTTAGAAAGGACCTTAAATGTGAAATGTTACAGAAAAATAATCACTCTGGGCTCCCTCCACTGTTATATCCAGGCATGGCCTCACCTACAGAGTGTGCCTGAAAAGCCACAACGGTTTATGCCTCTGTCTCTGGCCTTTCTTTTTTTTTTTTCTAAAGAGCAACTGAAAATGGAAAAGACCCTTTCCACTTCTGTGATTTTCTCTGTCTGGGGTCTGTGGGGAAACTGTCTGGAAAACAAATCCCCCAAAGGCTCCTTGTGTTGTGTGAATCCAAGTAGGGTGTGGTGTGGTGCGAGAGAGTCCTATGAGGGAGGCTCTCACAGGTCTCTGGAGGACAGCGTAGAAGTTCTGCATTTTAGATCTGAAAATAGAAGCAAGCTCAAGGAAGCAAGTACTGTGTATAATGACCGGACGTGGGGGTGTGGGTGAGAGGGCTGAGATGGGAATTGTAACAGGCATGTTGGCCAAGCCTGCTATAGTCCTGACTTCCAGTGCAGCTGTTCCCTTTATCCCCAGAAGCAGAGCAGAAGAATGGTGCCCTCGAAAACAGAAGGGTGCAAGGGCCCTTAAAATGCCCCTGGCAATGGTAAGTACAAGCCCTGCCATGCCCCGAACTAAACTGTCAAACTTTCAAACTTCCGGCTGAATGGGCACTCAAGGTTTCTTGCAAAGAGGGAGCAATCAGGTGCTTGGAGGGTGAGTTGGCACATTTGCCTTCAGGCACCCTTTTGAACTGAGGCCTTAGCAGCTTCCTATCTGAACAAACAGGAAGCCTATTAAAAATGCCCATTGTCCCCTCCTGCCAGTGCTGAAAGGACTGTTAAAAGACTAAATCCGCAGACCTCTTGCCAAGTCAAGAAACTCAGGGAGTATGCAGCTGCTGGTGCCACCTGTGTCTATCTAAGTCCAGCTAAGAGACTTCTTCCTCAGGGCACCCCCATTCTGGAGTGATGGATCCTACAGAGGCAAGAGCAAGCAAAGGCATTGAATGAGAAAGGAGGGAATGAATGTAGCTCATGGTTATCATTTGCTGAAAGTGCTCAGCTCTGTCCTCTTATTCCTCAGTTTCAGCAACAACCAGGAATCTGTCTCTGCATCCCCCACACCCCCCATCCTCTGAGATGTCCTGGCTGGGAATCAAATTCAATGTGAAACACCTGCCATCCACTGCCGTGCCACAAACACAATACGCCACATGCCAGTTTGTAGAGGGGAGAAGAGAGGGCTGCGAAAGAAGGTCTGTGATGTTATTAAAAAGTGAAGTCTTGCTGTTGGCTTCTCTCTGTCTCTCTCTCTCTCTCATACACACACACACACACACACACACACACACACACACACACACTCACTCCCCCAGGCCTCTAAAGTTTTGCATATGTCTCTGGCTACTCCACTGTCAATCAAACACTGAAAGAGACAGGCAGCCCGCGTCCTGGTACCCTCTGTGGGTAACAGGTGTATATGTAGGGGTGCGTGTGTGTGTGTGTGTGTGTGTGTGTGTGTGTGTGTGTGTGTTGGTTATGAATGAACCAACCCCGGGAAGGTTCCCAGCCTAAGGAGGGGGCCGACACCAGGAACATCAGAGGCTTAGACCAGGCTCTCAGACCCAACTTGGAAATGAATTCTGTCCCCACAGCATTCCCAGCGTAGCCGCAAGATGCTTACAGGCCTGAGTCCGCCGGTTGACCCGTCCATAGGGAATGGTAAATGAGGTGCGGCAGTTGCCGGAGGAGGCCTGGCACAGCAAGGCTTTGTACCTTTTGAGTACAGCAGCCTCAGGCCCTCGTGGGTGGCATCTGTGCGTGACAGCGCTTCCCTTGGCTGCAGGAGGACAGTCCCTGCTCCAGCATTGCCCTATCTCTCTCAGGCCTAAAACAGAGGCCCAGTGTCCATGCCACGCCACTCTAGCTGGATGGTCCGAGAGTCCTGCTGTCTTTCAGCCTAGTATCTCCCATTCCATCCATGGTGGGTGGCTCCTGGCCAGCCCTCCCTGCCCTCCTGGCCTGGCCGGACCATGAAGCAGCCGCTCCTGGCGGTCTGCGACAGACAGTGGGGCTCTGTAAGAGCAGTCTCCTGTGAGAAGCTGGATGTTATTCTATAGAAGGGACTCATTATTAGAAGACCCAGAGGACCAGGGGTGGCACCTTGGGCTGTTTTCTTTCTCTTCGGCCTTCATTTACTTACCCTCTCGGAAGGAGCACGGGCCACCGGCCGGTGCCCGCAATTCACTTGTCCTGGTGAAGGCAGCTTGACAGCTGCATAAATCACGCCGAGATACCACTAATAGGTTGCTGCCTGAGACTGTATTAGACCACCCAAGAGCAGCTCTGGCGGCCCTCTGAGGCCTGCACACAAATACGGTAATGCAAATGGCTTAACCCTTTGTTATTCTGCAGCACGCTGGAACCAAGGGGCTTCGTCATGTCCTCTCTCCCGTTCCCCAGGAACGGCCTTGGTCTGTTTCTCAGCTCTGCTCCCCACCCTGGCTTCTTACACCTCCTTTCTTCCCCACCCATTCTTCCAGTTTCTCCAGGCCTCAGCTGAGGCTTGTGCACCCTGCAGATAACGAGAGGAGGAAGGCCTGGCCAGGGCTGTTGGCTGAGGTGGAACGGGATTGGCTGAGGGTAAGAGAGAGGAATAGGTAGTCAGTGGCAGAGCAGGTCAGCAGGACAGTGGAGCAGGGTGCACGGGATTATGGGTCCAGGCAACGGCAAAGCCTGCTTCTCGGCCTGAGGGGGACGGTGGTGCCATGCATGCTGGGCACCGGGGTTTCTGCACACAGCTCAGTGACAGACACCCTGGCCTCTGTCCCTGACGCAGAAAGGAAGGAGAAGAATGCAGTGAAGGTGGAGAGGGAACCATGTCTCATTTTCTTGCCCAGTGGAGAATCAAACCAAGGTTCTTTCTTTCAGTCACAGTCCTCAAGTGCTAACTATGATGCTCATCCTGTGCCAAGTGTCAGAGACACCAGTGTCCCCGCTTTCCAGAACTCACAGCCCTGCACCCGAAGTGATAAGCCTCTGGCCAGCTGGCCCTCCCATTTCCAAGCTGTCCTCATGTTCTGCCTCTGCACCTTTGCCTCCCTGTGCTGGAGACTGCCCAGGACTGCTCCCCCTCAGGGCTGCTGCATTATTTGTTGGATCTACGAGGCTCCCTCCCACCCTTCAAGCTTCTGCTCTAATACCGTCTTCTCAGCCAACCTTTCCTAACCACTCTGTTTAGCACTGCAACTAACCTCCAAAATGGCACTCTCTAACCCACTTTCCTGCTCTTTTATTTTATCTTATCTCATGTTTTAAGAGACAGGGTCTTACTTTGTCACCCAGGCTGGAGTGCAGTGGCATGCTCATGGCTCATTGCAGCCTCAAATTCCTGGGTTCAAGGGATCTTGACACCTCAACCTCCTGAGTAGTTGAGACTACAGGTGCATCCCACCAAGCAGGGCTACTTTTCTTATTTTTTATTTTTTGTAGAGACAGAGTCTCGCTATGTTGCCCAAGGTGGTCTCCAACTCCTGGCTTCAAGCAATCCTCCCATCTCAACCTCCCAAAGTGCTGGGATTACAGGTGTGAGCTGCCAGGCCCAACCTGGCTTATTTTTCTTTACAGCACTTAACTACTTCCAAATATGCTACATCATTTCCTTATTTTGTTTATTGTGTGCCTTCTCCTACTAGTGGGGTAAGACTTTGAAGGTAAGAGCTTTGGATTACTCTGTTGGCCGATGGATCCTCGGTAACGAGAATATGGTCTCCACATGTAGGTGCTCAATACATGTTTGTTGAGTGATTAATTACTATAACAAAGGAATGTGCAATGAGCCATGGGGACCTGGGGGGACTCGTGATATATTAGCCCAGAGGGGCTGGGGAAGGAGGCATGAGTCCTGGGTTTATGAGTTCAGGGATCAGTCACCTTGTCAGAGATGCTGGAAGCAATACTGGAATTAAGGAGATCCACTTCCTCTTTGTTATCTCTTAGCATGACACCATTGGCTCGTGTGCTAATCTCCAGAACCCAGGTAAAGGAAATTTTGCAAATGTGATTAAACTAGGAATGTTGAGATGGGAAGGTTATTTTGGCATACCCTGGTGGGCCCAATATCATCCCAAGATTTTTTTTTTTTTTTTTCTGATACAGAGTCTTGCTCTCGTTGTCCAGGCTGGAGTGCAATGGCACAATCTCAGCTCACTGCAACCTCCGCCTTCTGGGTTCAAACAATTCTCCTGCCTCAGCTTCCCAAGTAGCTGAGATTACGGGTGCCTGCCACCACCTCTGGCTAATGTTCGTGTTTTTAGTAAAGACAGGGTTTCGCCATGTTGGCCAGGGTGGTCTTGAACTCCTGACCTCCGGTGATCCACAAACCTTGGCCTCCCAAAGTGCTGGGATTACAGGTGTGAGCCACCGTGCCTGGCCACAAGATTTCTTATAAGAGAGAAACAGAAAGATCAGAGAAAGGAGGAGATGTGACCATAGGAGCAGAGACTGGAGTCAGGTTGGGCCACAAGCCAAAGAACGTGGGAAGTTTCTAGAAGCTGGAGAAGACAAGGAAATGGATTTTCCCCTAGAGGCTCTAGAAGAAACACAGGCCAACGGACACCTTGATTTTAGCCCAGTGAAACTGATTTTGGACTTCTGACCTCTATAACTGTAAGATGATAAATTTGTGTTATTTTAAGCCACTGGGTTTGTGATCATGTGTTACAGTAGCATAGGAAACTAATAGGACATCCTCTTTATATGCTAAGCATTGTTTTTCCCTCCCCTAGGCTCGTTTTGGGTTTTGGCTCTGCTAACTTTCTTCCTACAGGTGGGCAACACTTATGCATCTTCGTTTTCACCTTTGCACACAACCTTCTCAAAGTGACAGTAGTCTGAGAGCTCTCTGTGTGATTCCTGGGGACTTTTTAAAAAGGAGTTCCTGTCATCTCCTCCGAGTTGGAATCTTGAGTTTGCGCAACCGCGTTTATTCCTGTATACTTATTTCTAAATGTTTCTTAAGCTTCTGGAAGTGCTCTCAGCAATTCCCAAAGGGATGCGCTTTGGTCTCTGTTGCAGGCGGGCCTTTTAGTCTCTGGATTATCTCTACTGGGATGGATACTCTGCTCTATTTCAACCCCTCAAACTGATGCCTGAGAATAGCCAGGCCCGGGTCCTGGCTGTGCCAGCTCTGTGCCACCACCAAAGGCGGTGGGGGGTGCGGGCAGGAGATAGATTCTGGTCGGCCATCTAAGCAGAGTTATCTGGGGGCTCCCCTCCTGCCAGCATCTTCTCCCTTCTGTCTCTGTCCTGCGTCCAACACGCATTTGCTGAATACTTATGAAGCACAAGGCTCCATCCCCACCATAAAATATGAAAAGCTAGGTGCAGAAACACCCCCAAATCATGTGTAGGTGGGATTCCTGCGGAACTTCTGAATGTAGTGTCGAGAAAATGTCGCTAGAGCTCAGGTGATGAATTTGCTTTGTTCCTTTGGAATACATTGGTTGTAAATCCCTTCTTTCTCTCTCTCTTCCTTTTTTTTTTTTTTTTTTTTTTTTTTGACAGTTAGGCTCTGTGATCCAGGCTGGAGTACAGTGGTGCGATTAATCTCGGCTCACTGCAATCTCCGCTTCCTGGCACAAGCGATTCTCCCATCTTAGCCTCCCAAGTAGCTGGGATTACAGGTGCACATTACCACGCCTGGCTAATTTTTGTATTTTTTGTAGAGATGAGGTTTTGCCATGATGCCCAGGGCTGGTCTTTAACTCCTGGCCTTAAGCGATCCACCCACCTCGGCCTCCCAATGTGCTGTGATTATAGGTGTGAGCCACTGAGCCCGGCCAACCTCTCCTCTTTTCAATCTGTCTTCTGTCTTTGTCTTCCACAGGGCTGGCCTCACTGTATACAGAGTGAGTGGCACTCAGGGAAGAACAGGAAACACAGCACTAGACTAGAAATGGACGATGCTACTCAAGTGCTGAATACTGAAGGCAGGGTGTTTGGAGCTAGACTTTTCATCTGTGTCATCAAATATCTATTACTTGAAATGTGACTAGTACAACTGAACCTGGTTATCAAATTCTATTTAACTTTATTTATTTAAACTTAAATTTTAAAAAGATACCTGCTTCAATTATTGGGAAGCTTTTGAGTATATTTAAAACAACTTGAGTACATACATTTACTTTTTCAATTGTACATTTTATGAAATAAATGCAGATGAAGTATTTCTGATGAAAATTTAGCGTTTAAGTTGAGAAGTGCTACAGTTTGAAATATTTTATATTCTTTTTCTTAATGAGAAAAAGAAAAGCGTATAAAATATTTCAATATTTTATGTTAATTATATGATGCACTGTTATTACTTTGGATTTATTGGGGTAAAATAAAATACGTTGTTGACATTAATTTCATCTGCCTCTTTTTTTCTTTTTTAAATGTGGCTACTAGAAAATTGAAAATACAATGTGTGGGTCACATTGTATTTCTATTGACCAATGCTGTCTTGCATAATCATTATTATCCTTTTTGGATAACAACATCTTAGCAAGACTGGTCACCCCCATAATAATGTGACCCAATTTTAAAAATAGAATTATGAGTTTAATTTTGAAAGATGTATTTGAATCCTTGCTGATTTTCCATATGGATTCCACTTTGAAGAGTAGACTAAGGAAAAAAGATACATTTTAGCTTTATATCCTCATAACATGTGAAACAAATAATAGTAAAAACTTAATAATCAAGAACAAACTCACCAAAATAGGCAAACAAAACACTCACAAAGGCTTTACCAAGACAAATGCTGTGCTCCTAATTGGCTTTAAATTAAATGCATCCTTTGTAAGCTTTCAGTTAATATACACGGAAGACGGCCGAGTCTCCTTCCACGCTGAGGGACGAGGATATTTGAAATGTTTCTTTACCCCTCAAAACTCATCTGGGACTTTACCCCTTCTGCTCCCCTGTTTTCTCAGAAGAGATGCCCATCCTTATTTATGATTTATATTAGTGTGTGTGCTTAGGACTTCTCTCTTCTATCCCCAAACAACAATAATAGCTGGCCTGTTATTGTAGCTGTCATTTTCATCACCATCACACTAACGACATGTTGCCCCTGTTTACACACACACACACACACACACACACACACACACACACTCCTTTGGTGGTGCTATGCAATTTTCATCTTTATCAAGGCATTCTCACAAAAGCTACCCGCTATCACTGTGTTGGCTTTAGCCTGATACCTTACACGTGGTGGATATACATATTGAAAGAGTAAATGAATGAGTCTAACAGAAACATCCTTCTTATTTGAAATGATCAGCCACCAACATAGTTAACATTTATTAGGTGTATACTGTGCTCTGTATGTGCATACAGTGTACCAATTTTTGTGTCTCATTAATATTTACATTCCTTGACTATTGTTAAAAAGTAAAAAAATAACATGCTGGCAAGGTTGTGGAGAAAAAGGGGCACTTTTACCCTGTTGGTGAGAGTGTAAACTAGTTCAATCATTGTGAAAGACCGTGTGGCGATTCCTCAAAGACCTAAAAACAGAAATACCACTTGACTCAGCAATCCCATTACTTGGTATCTACCCAAAGGAATATAAATCATTCTATTATAAAGACACGTGCTTACACTGTGTTCACTGCAGCGCTATTCACAATAGCAAAGACATGGAATCAACCTAAATGCCCATCGGTGACAGGTTGGATAAAGAAAATGTGGTACATATACACCATGAAATACTATACAGCCATAAAAAGAACAAGATTATGTCCTTTGCAGGGACATGGATGGAGCAGGAGGCCATTATCCTTAGCAAACTGACATAGGAACAGAAAACCAAATACATGTTCTGACTTGTAAGTGGGAGCTAAATTATTAGAACACATGGACACATAGAGGGAAACAACAGACACTGGGGCCCACCGGAGGGCAGAGGGTAAGAGGAGGGAGAGGAGCAGAAAAAAATAACTAATGGATACTAGGCTTAATACCTGGGCAATGAAATAATCTGTACAACAAACCTCCATGACACATGCTTACCTATGTTAAAAACCTGCACATGTACCCTTGAACTTAAGATTACAGTTTAAAAAATTTACATTCTTAACCGTAATAACAACACAAAGGTAACACAATCATCATTAACATTTATTGAGCACTTACTCTGTGCCAAGACTCTTCATTTCATCTTTTAAAAAATCCCAGGAGGTTGGTACTGTTTCTACCCTTTCCACTTCAAGATGGGAAAGTTGATACTTATAGAAGTTAAACAACTTGGCCGGGCACGGTGGCTCATGCCTGTAATCCCAGCACTTTGAGAGGCCGAGGCAGGTGGATCACGAGGTCGGGAGATCGAGACCATCCTGGCTAACATGGTGAAAACCCGTCTCTACTAAAAATACAAAAAAAAAATTAGCCGGGTGTGGAGGCAGGTGCCTGTAATCCCAGCTACTCGGGAGGCTGAGACAGGAGAATGGTGTGAACCCGGGAGGTGGAACTTGCAGTGAGCCAAGATCATGCCACTGCACTGCAGCCTAGGTGACAGAGCAAGACTCCACCTCACACACACACAAAAAAGTTAAACAACTTGCCCCAAATCAGCCAGTGAGTAAATGGAAGGAGCCACGAGACTTGAACCCATGAAACACTCGAACTATGTTTCTCTTCTCTTATGTGGTGCACAAAATCTAAACCCAGACCTGACACTCTCAATGTGACCTTAGTTCACAGAGCAATCCTGACAAATCAGAACCTCAAGCCCACAGTGGGGGCAGCGTGCAGGTGGATTTAAACCACAGTGACAGTGTGGAAACTAAACTGGTGTCCTGGACTAGTGAGGACCATGGGGCTCAGCAAAGTAAAATCAAAACCACGCCCAGAGATCTCCATGAGCCGGGGATGGAAGACACATGTTAAAAACTCCTTTTGTTGAAAATGAGCTCATATCCCCTAATTATGAGGCGTGAAAGTAAAAACACTGTCATAAAGGAACATCACTGGATTTAAAAGAAAAAAAAAAAAAGCAAATAACCAAAGGAAAAGAAAAGAAAAGGCTCTTATTTTTATAACATGGAATACTCACTTCTAAATACCTGGATAAAAAAAGAAACCTTAATGATAATGAAAAAATCTGTATGCAAAATGTTTCAACTCAAGAAAGTATAACAACGAACAATCATCAACAACAACAAACACCCCAAAGTAAATCCAAAGAAAATAATAAAGATAAAAGCAAAAATTAATGAAATAGGCAAACTTCTTAGAATTGAAATTTGATCCTTTCAAAAAACTCTCTCTGATAAGGTTCATTGGAGAAAACAAATAAACAACACAGGAAAGGGGAAATAATTCAGATATAACATTTTCAAAACTATAAGAATAGTAGAGCTCTCTCTAAGCTCACAATTTTGGAAACTTAGTTATTAAAGGAAAGAGGTATGACTGATCCACTCTTGCCTCCTCCACATCCCCTTCAACGACTTGTTTTTTCTGGACTTTTCATCTCAACTCAGAATATCCTTATTTTTTTCTTTTCTTAGCTGTACTTCCATGAAACTGTTGGAGGGAACGTGTGAGTAGAGTTGCCAAACCCAGTAAATAAAAATCAGAATGCTCAGTTAACTTTGAATTTGAGATAGGAAGCGAGTACTTTTTAAACAATATGCGAGTTCCAAATATTGCAGTATGGGACATGGGTATAGTAAAAAATGATTTGTTGTTTATCTGAAATTCAAATGTAACCGGCAGTCCTGTACTTGATCTGGTAACCATATCAAGTTTTCTTTTTTTTTTGAGATGGAGTCTTAGTCTGTCCCCCAGGCTGGAGTGCAGTGGTGCGATATCAACTCACTGCAACCTCTGCCCCCCAGGTTCAAGCAATTCTCCTGCCTCAGCCTCCCAAGTAGCGGGGATTACAGACGCCTGCCACGGGACCCAGCTAATTCTTTGTGTTTTTAGTAGAGACAGGGTTTTACCATGTTGGCCAGGCTGGTCTTGAACTCCTGACCTCATGATCCACCCGTCTCAGCCTCCCAAAGTGCTGGGATTACGGGCGTGAACCACCGCACCTGGCTGTAAACATACAGTTTTAAGGTCTATTGAGTTTGATACTTGGAAGGGTTGCCAGATTTAGTGTCAAAGTCCTGTAACATTAAAGTACAAGACACCCCAATTAGCAACATTTTGACCATACTTATACTAAAAAAATTTATTGCTTATCTGAAATTCAAATGTAACTGTATATCTTGAATTTTATATGGCAACTCTAATTTCCGAGGAAGTGATCTGCTGCTGTGTATGACTGTAGACCACCAGTGGAAGTTTCAGGGGCAGAAATGAACTTTTCTGTATCTTTAGGTTCTGGTCATGCATCTTAGAGAAGACCAGAAGCCTGAGTGGCCTGGAGTGGAATGGCTTCTGCCTAGGTTTCTGGTAAGGGGGCCTGGGTCCCTCCTTCATTTATTATAGAGGGCGTGAGACCTCCATAGCTCTTAGACACCTTGGTTGATGAGTTAATATTAAAATCCAAATCAGATCTATTCTGTTTCTTTTGGAAGAAAGCAACTCTGCTCCGGATACTCTGACCCACCTGCTCATCACTATTTTGCACTCTTGTCTTTGTTTATTCAGTGGAGCCCAAACCATTTCAGCATGAAAGGAGATCTATGTATAGCTTAGGGTTTCTGACCCAAACAGGAACTGAAATGAGAGGGAAGAAATGGCTTATCTCTTTGACATCTGACATCATTTTCCAATTATTAATCATTTTGGATTGGTAACAGTAAGACAGAAGTAAGGAAAGAGAGAGAGAGAGAGAGAGAAAGACAGAGAGAGACAGACCCAGGCTCAACACTGGCTTCAGCTGTTTAACGTCTGACTTAACTCCCTTTTAAAAGCTTTGTTTACCTTCCTCCCCATCCCACCCTCTCACAAAATACTTTTAAAAGAACGTTAACAGGAGGAGGATCAAGGATCTTGTTTTCTTTTCATTCTTTTTGATTTATGTGCCTTTGTCTTGAAAGCTCCTGTAATCTCCCATATCTTCAGAGCCCCTTCCCTGCTGACAGGGTGAAGGCAGTAAAAACTCCCCTGGCTTTGAGATAAACCATACCAAACTGGATCATTAGCTACACAAACTTTCTCCCTTGAATCCTCTCTTAAAATGTTTGGAACTCTAGAACTTCTTCCTTGGAAAGGAGTAAAAGCAAACATTACAGGTTATATCTTTTAGAAGCATGTAACCAGAGCTTTTTATTAACTCTAGTGGGAGTAAGACCTGGCACTGAATTGGTCTGGTAACGTCTTTCTTGCAGCAGACATTTATTGAGCTGCTACTATAAGCCACTGACTAGGGCTGTAGGAGAGGCAAAGATAAATATGACGGGATCATACCCACAGGAAGCTTGTTGTGAAATAGTTGGGGACAAATGCAACTTTTGCAATCTACCTTTGAAGACCCCATCAGGTAACCCTGTTAGGTACTCTTACAGAAGCCTGTATTTTCCTATCATTGCACATTTAAAATTTATATTTCTACATTGACTTCTGTGATGCTAAGTTTAATGTCTTGCTCACTCGCTAGTTTCTAAGCTCTGTGAGTTCTAAGAGGGGAGGAGCTGTGTCTATTCTGATTATTGTTATATTCTCAGCCTCAAGTTGACATATTCTAGGGAGTCATTAAATATTGGCTGAATACATACATTATTTGAATGAGCAAACTATAATGCAAGACAGAATTTTATCCATTGGTTATACGTGAAGAGTGATGTGAGCGGAAAAGGGAGCAATTCACTTGGGAATGGCTTTGCCGATGCTGTGAACACGACACAGATGAGGCGATCACCTGCCAGAGGATAACACCAGAAATAGACCCCGAATGTCTGGACATCAGAGGCCACAAGGATCTTGTCCCAGCGCTATCTGAGGGTCCTTGATTTCAAGTAGGCTCTAGCAGTCTAGCGGTTGGTGATTTCTAAGGTCTTTGCTCTTCTCCAATCCATAGTTTTATGCTGATTTAAATGAAAAGTGATTCCTTTCTTTCTGACCTTTTCTTCTTTAACTCCTGTTTGTTCTGCCATTCTTGGTAAAACGTCTCTGGAGACCTACTACCTACTAAGCATTTCATGTGTATTCTTCAGACATTTATCTCTTATGACTTGTAAAATAGATCTCAAGGGTTTTAAAAATATATGTCTGACATTCATGGGCAATCCATCCATAACTCAAATCCGAGGTCTTACTTCCTGGCCTAACCACTTAGAGTTGCTCCCTTTCCTGAGACATGCTCCTCATCCAAACCCACCACTTGCATCCTCCAGGACCCTTTATAGGTCCAAGGACAAGGAACAGCTCAGAAGGCCAGCTCTTCAAGGCCAACTGAATGACATTTTTCATTATTAGGAGAACGGGGTGGTAGTTTCAGATATCAGGGACCCTCAAAACAGGAAGAGTTCCTAGAGATCATTTGGTTCAATCCCTTTGGGAAAAGGTGGCTCAGAAAAAAAGAAATGACCTGCGTGGTCACATTGTGTGTCACTGACAAGGTGGGGATGGGGGTACTCTGGGAGATAATTGGGTGAGTTATTTCAGCTCAAGCCTCCACTCTTGGAGTAAATGGAGAAATTTATAACTGCATGATAACACTGCCCTGACCTTCTCTACTTTACTCAGCGTGAGAATTAATTACCTGAGGCCAGTCCTATGGAACACTGGGAAGGCACGATTCAAAGATGCCCGCCAAGCATCTGGCACTTGAAAGAGGCTAAGTAAATGCAACTTCCCTCTCACCCTCTCTCTTTCATCCCCTCGTGTGTTGAACTGAATGGCAATTACTGTGTTGTCTTTCCCCTGCTTATTACGAACATCTCCAGGAAATCCAGTTCCATGGACTCTCCCCATCACAGCATCGGCAATGAGGAAGAACACTCCTAAAAGAGTGGGGGCCTGTGCTGGCAGCCTGGGGCTTATCTGCAGGATGGAAATGCTTCCAGGTAGAGCAGATGTGAAGTCTGCTCCTTTTCTTGCCTTTACTGAGTGTGAAGCTGACGAGAGTGACTTGTTTTCAGTAAAACGCGCCATGGTCTTCTTAGACATCTCCAAAAGCTTGGCGGACTCAACTCGCCGGACAGAAATGCAGGGTGCTTGGAGAGCTTTAGTCCCAGTGGAGAACACATTGCTGCCATTCACTGGCTCTGACTGTGGAATATCTAACTCAGCCCAGAGCTGAGGGTATGACTTCATGGGAAGCAGCTTCCCCATCTTCAGTGACCTCAGCTTTTGAGAATTAACGTCAACACCCAAATCATTAGCATTGGGAGTGGAAGTGTACTTTTCCTTCTGAAAGATTTTCCCTAATGACTACCTGCAGTCCCAGGGGTCAGTGGCTGTGTCAGGCCCTGCATGGTGTAGCTTGGAAGAGAACCTTGACTGAGCTATGGAGACTTGAGAAGGTTCCCAAGGGTTTCCTTCTCAGTGCAGTTAGGTGACCCCCTGACTCACTGTTCAAAAGGGGACAATTTCGAGAATAAAAAAGGGACCCTAAGTTGGCTCCCAGAGGTTTGAGGATCCACGACCCTGCCCACCTTCTCTTTCTAGGTCTGAGCCTTAGAAACAAGACACAAGACCCCAGCCCCAGAAAGATCTCAAAATCAAGAAAACTTTTCCATCAGGTAATAACGTTTTACTTGTTTCCTCATAGGACGTAAGCCCATCACAGGGCTTACCCAGCTGCCTTTGAGAAATGTCTGGGGCCACATTGGCTAAAATTAAGTACTTTGTGGTGAACTGGATTTGACTGGAACTAAAGGTTCAACTTCCAAGCTCACTCCTGTGGCTGTCGGCAGGCGGCTTCAGTTCCTCACCACATAGACCTTTCCACAGCATGAGGTGGGGACTCAGTGAAACCAGGTTCTGAATGTCAACAGAGAAAAAGACATTTTTGTTAATTGATTGGTGTGTGGTAGTGTTTTAAAAGAATTAGCATTTACTTTTTTTGTTTTGTTTTGTTTTTGTTTTAAGACAGAGTTTTGCTCTTGTTGCCTAGGTGGAGTACAGCAGTGCAATCTCAGCTGACTGCAATCTCTGCCCTCCAGGTTCAAGGGATTCTCCTGCCTCAGCCTCCCAAGCAGCTGGGATTACAGGCCCCCTGCCACCACGCCTGGCTAATTTTTTGTATTTTTAGTAGAGATGGGGTCTCACCATGTAGGCCAGGCTGGTCTCGAACTTCTGACCTCAGGTGATCCACCCACCTTGGCCTCCCAAAGTGCTGGGATTACAGGCATGAGCCATGGCACCCGGCCTTGCTTTTCAAATTAATACACACTTATAGCAGAAAATTTGGAAAAGAGAATCACAATGAAGAAAATTAAATCACCAGTAATCCCAACACCCAGTGCTAACATGTGGATGTCGTATTTCTCATCATTAGTCATTGGGCAGTCATCAAATTGTTGATGTGATTCTGGCACTAGAGCTTGAAGAATGCATTCTAAAAGCCAAAGGAAAATTCCACTGCAGGTGAACCAGAAGAACATTAAAAATTTGTATTAAAGGCCAGGCGTGGTGGCTCATGCCTGTAATCCCAGCACTTTAGGAGGCCAACGCGGGTAGATCACTTGAGGTCAGGAGTTGGAGACCAATCTGGCCAACATGGTGAAACTCTGTCTCTACTAAAGATACAAAAATTAGCTGGGAGTGGTGGCGGGTGCCTGTAGTCCCAGCTACTCAGGAGGCTGAGGCAGGAGAATCGCTTGTACCAGGAGATAGAGGTTGCAGTAAGCCAAAATCGCACCACTGCACTCCAGTGTGGGCACCAGAGTGAGACTCTGTCTCAAAAAAAAAAAGCTGTATTAAAATTATTATTTTTAATTGATAAATCAGGATTCTATACATTTATGGGATACAATGTGATGTTTTAATATATGTAGACAATGCGGAATGATTAAATCAAACTAATTTCACATATCTACCATCTTGTTTACCTATCGTTTTTTATGGTGAGACATTTGAAAGTTATTGTCATAGTTATTTTGAAATGTATGGTACTTTATTATTGACTATAGTCACCCTGCTGTGTAATAGATCTTGAAATTTATTCCCTCTGTCTATCTGAAACTTCAGAAGAACATTTTTGACAAGGTGGATGCTAAGATTTTGGTGATTGTTATCATGCAAGAAAGGTTTGGTAGAGCTTTGGTTATATTTTTTCCTGATGAAACAGGAGTTTCCATGTCTAGTGACTGTGAGTGCACTGAAAACAAGAACTTTATTTTAACTTCATACCTTTCATAATTCCTGGCACATGAATATTTGTTGAACTGAATTGAGATACACTTTCTATCATTCAAAACACTTTCGCATGCTCCAGGTTGGAAATACCACCTTGTTACAAAGGGCCACTACTAGTCTAATGAACCTGTGTATTAGTTATCTGTTGCTGTGTAGCAAATTACTGTTAAATTTACCAGCTTAAAATGACAAACTTTTTTTTTTTTTTTTTTTGAGACGGGGTCTCGCTCTGTCGCCCAGGCTGGAGTGCAGTGGCCGGATCTCAGCTCACAGCAAGCTCTGCCTCCCAGGTTTACGCCATTCTCCTGCCTCAGCCTCCCGAGTAGCTGGGACTACAGGTGCCCACCACCTTGCCCGGCTAGTTTTTTGTATTTTTTAGTAGAGACGGGGTTTCACCGTGTTAGCCAGGATGGTCTCGATCTCCTGACCTCGTGATCTGCCCATCTCGGCCTCCCAAAGTGCTGGGATTACAGGCATGAGCCACCACGCTTGGCTGACAAACATTTATTAATCTCACAGTTTGTGTGAAGCAAGCATCTGTGTGAGGGAGAAGCGTAGCTGGGTGGTTCTGGCTCAGGGTCCCTCATGAGGTTGCAGTCAAGCTATCTGCCAGGGCTCCAGTCTCTGCCGATTTGACTGGAACTAGAGGATCAACTTCCAAGCTCACTCCTATGGTTGTTGGCAGGATGCTTCAGTTCCTCACCACATAGACCTTTCCACAGCATGGCTTCCTCTAAAGTGAGTGGAGAGAGAGGGAGAGAGACAGAGAAACAGAGAGGGAGAGAGACAGAGAGAGAGAGAGAGGAGGCAGAGAGAGAGAAGAGAGAGAGAGAGAAGAGAGAGAAAGAAGAGAGAGAGAGAGAGGAGAGAGAGAGAGGAGACAGAGAGAGAGAGAAGAGAGAGAGAGAGAAGAGAGAGAGGAGAGAGAAGACAGAGAAAGCAGCCACACTCCACAGTGTTTTTATAACTTAATCTTGGAAGGGACATGCCATTACTGCTGCTTTAATCTATTCTGTCGAAGCAAATCACCAAGTCCAGTCCACACTTAAAGGGAGGGAATTGGGTTCTATCTCTTGCTGGTAGATGTATCAAAGAATTTGTGGACCTAATTGTCTTTAATTTTAAAATTTGCTATCATTAATTTTTTTCTTTTATATTTATTTTCAGTAGTGCCATGACAGTGGTACGTATATACACACACACACACATATATATACACACACTTTTTTTTTTTTTCGAGACAGAGTCTTGCTCTGTCACTTAGACTGGAGTACAGTGGCATGATTATGGCTCACTGCAACCTCCGCCTCCCGGGTTAAAGCGATTCTTCCACCTCAGCCTCCTGAGTAGCTGGGATTACAGGCTCCTGCCATCATGCCCAGCTAATTTTTTTGTATTTGTGTAGAGATGGGATTTCACCATGTTGGCCAGGCTGGTCTTGAACTCCTGACCTCAGGTGATCTGCCCGCCTCGGCCGAAAGTGTTGGGATTACAGGCATGAGCCACCGCGCCTGCACGAGAGTGCATACATTTTTAAACCATTGCAATCTATATAGCCATATAGATGACATATATAGAATCTCTAATTTATACTCCTTTAATAGTTCATTATGTAAGTAATATAAAAACACATTCTCCACACACAAAAAGCCAAAACATTACCTATGACCAGACTCTCCTTTGATCCCTCCCCTGACACAGTTCTTGTCAGCTGAGAAGCTCTTAACTGACCAGTACTGTTACTACTATATGTCTTTCCAGATGTTTCACTGTGCATTTTATACTCAGAAAATATTCCATGTTTCATCTACGTGAGTATTTATACACGTAGTGTCATACTGCATGTGTATTCTTTACCTTATCTTTTTTCACTCAGCAATATACTTCGAATTTGCCCTTTTTATTTAAACTACTACAAAGTATTCCAGAGTACAGATAGACCAAAATCTATTTAGCGATTCTTCTATTGCCGGGCACATAGGCTGTTTCTAGTTCTTCATATGACAAATGCTGAGCCTTGAGTAGAAGTTTCTTGTGCTAGCGGTTCTCTCTAGGGCACATAACAAAAGGCAGAGTTTCTGGGTCACATTTTCCTGCTAAATGTAATGAAGATGCTTTTTTATTGAGATGGAGTCTCACTCTGTCACCCATACTGGAGTGCAGTGGCACAGTCTCGGCTCACTGCGACCTCTGCCCCCTGACTTCAAGCGATCCTCCTGGCTCGGCCTCCTGAGTAGCTGGAATTACAGGCGCCTACCACTGCACCTGGCTAATTTTTGTATTTTTGGTAGAGACGGGTTTTCACCATCTTGGCCAGGCTGGTCTCGAACTCCTGACCTTGTGATCCACCTGCCTCAGTCTCCCAAAGTGCTGGGATTACAGGCGTGAGCCACCATGCCTGGCCATGAAGATGCTTAAAAAGGAAACAAAGAGCTAATGTAGCTTCATTCAGCTTTTTATTTTCCAGAACGTATCACCATTTCCTTCCACCTTTCCTCATGTTCTCCTGGCCAGCTCTTCACTAGCACAGATCCAAGACCTCCATGACATAGGAATGAATGAACAGCTGATGTGGATCATCCATGGGGGATAGAAGGTGGACGTCAGTGAACAGTCTTGGCCATCCCCACCTTGAGGTGCCTGCCTCCTGCCACTCACACCTTTGTGTGATCTCGCCCCTTCAGCATGGGCAGGGCTTCTGACTTGCTTCTGACCAATGGAACACGTCAAAGGCAATGGGAGTCCACTCTGTGATGACGTTGTGTTAAAAAACACCTTGTCTCACTAGCCGACGTGTTCTGCTCTCTCTTTGTTTGTTGGCTTCGAAGAAGCAAACTGCCGTGGACTCAGCTGAAAGGAATCAAACGCCTCCAACAATCACATAAGCAGGGAAGTGGACACTTTCCTAGTGGAGCCTCTGGTGAGAACCCAGCCCTGGCTGGCGCATTAATTGCAGCCTGTGAAACCTTTAGCCGAAGGCCTCCTGACACCCACAGTAACTGAGACGATAAGCCACTGAGTTTGTGGTAATTTGTTATGGTGCATAGATAACTAGTGCACACAGTCCTACTAAGATTTTCTCTCTCTCCCTCTTTTTTTTTCTATTAATAAACACTTTTCTATTGTTGAGCTTTCTTTTCCAAGTCACACATTTTATTTCAAATGACTGATGGTTGTAATAATCAGCTGTTGCTGCTTGGAAATGCCCGCAAGCCTCGGGGGCATATTGTCTTAGTCTGTTTTCTGTTGCTATAACTAAATAACTAAAAGTAGATAACTTATAAAGGAAAGAAAGTTCTTTCTTACAGTTCTAGAGACTGAGACTGGGAAGTCCAAAGCTGAGAGGTCACATTTGGCGAGGGCTTCTTGCTGGTGAGAACCCTCTGTGGAATACCAAGGTGGTTCAGGCTATCACATAGACAGAGGCGCTCACTGAGAACAAAACTGGCTTTTACAACAGACCCACTCTTGTGATAACTAGCCTACTCCTTTGGTAACTCATTAATTCATTAATCTGTGAATGGATGAATCCATACATGAAGGCAGGATGGATTAATGTGCCTTCATGTCCCAGTTACCTCTGAAAGGCCCCACCTCTTGATACTGTTATATTGGGTATTAAGTTTCAACATGAATTTGGGAGGGGACAAATATTCATAGCACACATAGCACACACCATAATAACTTCTTGCTCATGCATCTATAGGTCAGCCAGGATTGGTTAATCTAGGCAGGCTGTTGCACTTGGTTGCAAGCTCCATGCTGAATGGGCATCTGCTCCGTGAGTCTTTCGTCCTCCTTGGACCAGGGGACAAGTGAGGCATATTCTTCTCACAATGCATAACGTGGCAAGCCCAACTGTGAGGCACATTTCAATTCTTGCTTGGGTGAGGAGTGTTGACACACCATTGCTCAAAGCAAGTCCCATGGCCAAGCCCAAAGTCAAGAAACAGGAAAGTGTATTCCCTAGACTCCAAGGCCATGGCATGGAGGGGGTGGACTGGGGAAAATACTGGGAGCAGTAAGTCAGTCTCCCAGTGAAAAAGCATAGCATTTGGTGTCCAGACATGTGACTTCTAATCTTTCCTTACAACATAACCTTTAGCAAATCAACTTCTCTCTTCAGGTCCTAGTTTCTTCATCGACAGTAGGGGAGGTTGTACTAAATTTTCTTCAGCCTTGAAAATAATTGTTAAATATCTTCTACGAGCAATGAACTACTTCGTGTGGTAGAAAAAAATGAGTGTGAATTTACTGAATTTCCAAAAATGGATTTGTGGAAATAAACAAAAATTACATAACTGAGAACAAACTGAAGCCATTTATTCAGAGCTTGCTATAGCAACGGTCAGCCACCAACACTAGCACTTGGTAGAGACTTAAAGGCAGGCAGGAGAGTCGGAAAGTTTTATCGTGAACAAGAGGGAAGGTGTCAGGGGTGTTCTGAAAGGAGGTTGGCATGAGGAAGTTGGAGGCAGGCTAACTAGAAGCAGGGCAATCTTATGTGATTGGTTCAGGGAACATACTTGGCTTTCTCTGGTTGATTAAATTTAAAAGTAGAGTCAATGATCAGAGAAGCTGGCAGTCTCTGACCAACTTCTGACCACTCTGGGCAAATTGCTGCAGAAGTTGTGTGAGTTCCAGCCTCTGCTTTACAGATTTAGTCTCTCAGCTTTAAGACAATGTGTTACTTTTCTAGGGCTGCTGTAACAAATGACCAGAAACTTGAGGGCTTAAAAGACATTTGTTCTTTCACAGTTCTGGAAGTCAGAAGTCCAAAGTCAGTTTCACCGCGTTGAAATCGAGGTTTCTGCAGGGCCATGTTTTCTCTGGAGGCTCAGGAGAATCTGTTCCTTGCCTCTTTCAGTCACCATTCCTAGGCTTTTGGAGGCATTACTCCGGTCTCTGCTCCTGTGGCCACACTGCCTCCTTCTCTCCTGTCTCCATCTCCCTCTTTCTCTTACAAGAATACTTGTGATGGCATTTAGGGCCTGTTTTAGTCTCCTCGGCCTTCTAAAATTTCATAGGCTGGGTGGCTTAAACAACAGATATTCATTTCTCATGGTTCTGGAAGTTGGAAAGTCCAAGCTCAGAGCACCAGTATGGCCAGGCTCCTACAGAGGGCCCTCCTCCTGGTTTGCGAGTGGCTGCTTTCTGTGTCCTCACATGGCACAGAGAGAGTGCTGGTCTCTTCCTCTTCCTATAAGGACATGAATCCCATCACGGGGGCCTCACCCACATGACCTCAGCTGGATTTAATTACCTCCCAAAGGCCCCACCTCCAAATACCACTCCACTGAGGGTTTCAACTTCAACAAGTGAGCTTTAGCGGGAAACAAACACTCATTCTATAGCAGGACCCATCAGATAATCCAGGATAATCTCCTCATCTCAAGATCTTTAATTTATTCACAGCCACAGAAACTTTACCTTGTAAGGTCATGTTTGTGGTTTCCAGGGATTAGGACATGGACATATCTTATGATATATCAGGAGCCATGATCAGCCTACCATATTGTCCTTAAGCCCTAGTCCAGTGGTTCTCAAATGCAGTTCCTGGACTAGCAGCATCAACATCATCCGGCAGCTTGTTAGAAATGCAAGCTCTCTGAAGCCCCAAACCTACTCAATTAGAAATTGTAGGGATGGGGCCCAGCAATGTGTTTTAGCAAGCCCTTCAGGTGGTTCTGATGTACACTGCAGTGTCATAACCTTTGTTCCAATCTAGGGTTCTTTTCTCAGTATTTTGGTGCCCAGTCTAAAGTGTTCTTTTATAAATATATATATTTTTTTATCTTTATTCAGAGATTCCCAGATTTCTCTCAATTTGGCCTCCACTTCTCTGCCACCTCTGATGGATGGCTAAATGCTTGGAATGTTTTGTTTAGAAGAAACAGTGCCATGATAGATTAACAAGGTCTGTCGTGGCAGAGGAGGGACAGTGGTGCTACCAGTCCCACCTTAGCCTCTAGCTCTCTGGGGGAATTTGTGATGGAAAAAATAAACAAAAACCCACACATTTCACATTTTCTTTATGGGAAAAACATTTATGTTGTCCTCGGTTAGTACTATTTTATATTGTGTTTGCATTCTTTATAACTTTAGGAGAGGTCTGATTTTGTATTAGCCACAAATATCTACACAAGTGAAACAAAGCAAAACAAAACAACAAAAAGAACTCACTTTTTTTTTTTTAAAGCCAAAACTGCAAACGGCTCTGTGTCGATGGAAAGCTGTTTTTATTTGGCAACATGACCTGGAAGGCTGGGTTTGAATTCATTCCCCTCCCAGGAGGCTACCCCAGAGCCCTACTCCACACCCACAGAGGACTCTGTGGTTACTTTTCATAAGCTGCCATAATTTTCAAAGCCCAAAGGGCTCATAATCAGATTTGGGAAAGCTGCTCTATTTGTAAGCATCTGAGTCTGCCTTTCAGGAGGCTTTTCCCTGAAGGGAGCGATGACTGACAGCAAAGACATCCTTTTTTTTCCCCACTTGGGGATAATCCTTTGTTTAGCAGGTCTTTATTGTTGCAGAGGAAGTTTACTTAGCTTCTGATCCCACTGGACTGATCCAGCAACCACCCCAGCAGCCCCACCTCACTCAACATCCCCCTCCCGTCCCACCCCACACAGAACAGCAGACTTCTGAGAAGGGGTGGGATGCGAGAGACAGCACATGGACACAAATCCACATTTTGAGGCAGGTCTTTTTTCTCCTCAGCCTTTTGGATTTTGTCCTTCCACCTGCAAACCCAGCCTCACACAAGTGGGACCTGTTTTCAACTGGGTTACAGCAAAAGGAATCTTTCTGCAAGGATAATGCAGACAGGAGAGGGTTCATGCTTGACTCCGTGTTCTTTCCACCACATCTCTGACTCAAGAAAAGCCCAAATAGCTAACATACAGATTCTAAATCACACTCAGTTTTTTCAAATATTAATCGGGTGAGTCTTCTGGATCCCTTTCATTTTTATAGGCTTGCTTAGGCTTCTTGAAAAACTTTGCCACTTTGGTCAGGCTAAGACCCACTGAATCCCATTGCTTAACTATTGTTTTAGTTCTTAATCACTTCTTCAACTTCCAATGTCAGTTTTCTTGATTCTTGTTAAGTAGCATGCTTTCACAAAAAACAAAAATTCTGACCCACCATTAATTTTTTTTAAGTAGTATTAATTGTAACTAACATTTATCCAGCACTTACTTTACGTCTCACACTCTTCTAAGAGTTTTCCACAAAGCAACTCATTTAATCTTTACAACAACCCTATCTCGTGGATAGTATTATAGGTTGCAATTTAAATATGTGAAAACCAAGATTCAGCGAGGTTAGGTAACTTACCCAGGGTTATATGGAACATTTCTTCTTTCCAATTATGTATAGCATTTTACTCTAAATTTATCACAGTCTTTTGTTTGGCAAAAGGGGTCTTGCTTCTAGAAGGAGGAGACTGTTTAGGGAGAGTAGATCAATCTCTGGTCATGAACAAAAGCTTTCTCATTGTGATGTTTATTGCTAACCGGGCTGTGGGGTCTTGAATCCTGGGCGTTGACCTAATTAAATATCAGGCTCCGAACAGCTGAGTTGACTGGCCAGCCAAAGGTCACATATTTGCAAAAGGGAAAACAAACTCTTCACCCCAGCTAGAATGGGTTTCCTCAACCAAATCTTTTTTTTTTTTTTCATGGTTTAAGAATTCAAACGATATTTTTCCCTGATTAGTACAGTTCCTCCAAACTCTTTCTTCTGCCATCATTCAGGGCAGAGGCCCCTTTTACCTGTGCAGTTCTGCTCTGTGGACTTCTAAGCTGCTACTGATGCTGTTTTTTTTCACATCTGTCCCCGGTACTTGCTTCTCCAATAGAGGCAAATGTCTTAATAATTGATTATTTTTGTTTGTTTGTTTGTTTTTAACACTTTTATCTAGGTTTTAAACATGTTAGAGACTCAACTCACAGATAAAATACAGAATTGATTTTTATTTCAAATGTATTTTTAGACTGGATGATTGTTTGATTTTACTTTCGAAAGAAAAAGCATTCCCCATATTCAAGTCATCCAAGTAACTTTGTACAAGCTGTGATTAAGGATTATTGCCGGATATTAAAGGGAGTTCTCTTCTTCCTTTTCTGCCTTGAATTCCAAGAGTCTCACAGAGAGGAGTATGACTCACCTACCCTTGGGGAAAGTATTTTTTTGCTTTCCGGGTCCCTAACTCACCTTGCAGATGTTGGTAAGATTCCAGGCAGCACCGAACCTCTGGGATCACATCCTCTGTGTGTTGTAATTCTAGATGAGCAAATGCTCTTGCATTATGTCATTGTTCGACATATTTCTGACTACAGGAAGGAAACCAGGGGGAACTAATAATAATTTCCTGTACAGAGGATGGTGCTGGATTTGGGATATAGTCAACAGGTGTGGGAACATCTGTAGCTATCCAGCAGTGCTTTCCTGAATAGTTCTTTATAAACATAATTAGTTCCCCTTCCAACTGATTTGACCATGTTGATAGAATAGAGCTAAATCACAGGAATAAACTACTGAAGGCTATTAATTGCTTTTGGTAAATTCTGTAATCAGGAATCTTTTGTCTTGAAGAAATATTATAGAATTAGCAATTACCAGAGCACCCACATAGTTATTATTTTGGGGTTTGTTTCTGAAGTTTTATGGAAAAATTAGGTATAATTTTGAAAATTGTTGCTTAAGTTTAAGGAGACAAAGCTTATTCCTTTTACTCTTTATGTGTATTGAGAAGAACACAATAATTTCCGAAATAGACTGTTGTTACATTTATAAGATGCCATAGGTTTGGACTGCGCTCCTTCACTGGGCTCCTATTGACCAAACCAAACTGGAGTTATTTATGCTAAAGTTCTGTGCCACCAAGCCAAAACTAAGTTGTTTATCTGATCTTTGGAGAGATCAGGAGAGAGAGGTAATGGTCAAATCCTCTAATAGGCTAGTTTTAGCTGGCTTGATAAGGAAGCACTCTCTGCTTTAACCCTTACAAAGTAAGTAACTTCGAAATGGCTACTTTGCTTTTTATTCCTTGTTTCTGTTTTCTTCAGCCATTTCTGTTTATAAACACTCACTGCCCACATTGCAGGGCAGAGTTCTCTGAACCTCTTCTTGGTTCTGAGGGCTGCTCAATTTGAGAATCATTCTTTGCTCAAATAAACAAACCTGTTAAATGTATTTTGTCTAATTATTTCTTTATTGCTGTCCATGAAAAGTAGAACCTAATTTATGGTCAATATCTGCAGGGACCTAAACTTAAAGGTGAGAACAACCAGCAAATCAATGACTTGTGTTTAACTTTTTTTTTTTTTTTTTTGGTTGGGGTAGGAGGAAAGCTAATTGCTAAGTTGTTTTGAGTAAAATATGCTTCCATGAGGAATAGCAATAAAAATCACTTGAATTCTGGCAGTCAGCCTTCTTTCATACCTGTCGTCCAGAATGGGCAAATGAATCTTTTGTTTCAAAGGTTTTTTTGTTGCGTCTTTGGACCTAAAGAGGAATTATAAACATTTAAATTTGAATGTATATCCAGAGTTAGACGAGTATGTGTGTTCTGGTGTGACCAGAGCTCTTGTCAGTCATAACGTGGCCATGCGTTCATTCTAGCAGTTGCTGTTTTTCTTCTCTCCCAATATACATGTGCTTGCTTTTCAATTAGAACTTGAGTCATCTCCAGAAAGTTACCAAAATAAACTCACTATCAGTGAGCTCATAGGAAAATATTGCCCAGGTGTTCTAGCAAGTAGGGGTCATGATCTTTAGCCTTCTCTCCCACTTACCCTCCCTACAATTCTTAAGAAAGACTTCTCTAAATGAAGCTATTGCCTTTAAGTGTCCTTAGGAATTTGAACAGATTGAAACTGCCTGAAGCCATGGGGTTTATTGAAAGGCTTTAAAAAATAGTCATTTCAAAGAGCAGAGGAGGGAGCCCTCCTTCAAAATGGCCCAACAGTTCCTTGGTTCACAATAGGCAATAGATAGATATTTTAGGCTTGGCCGTCTAGAGGCAGATGCTACCAATTGTGTGTGTGTGTGTGTGTGTGTGTGTATGTGGTACAACTCTAGTAGTTAACAACATTTTATGTATTAATATATGAAAGCACACACCTCTGTACAGACATTGCATTTATTTATCAATTATATATGTCTTACTGTACCAATAGATAATGTATATGAAAACACCCAGAGAAGTAGAATATATAGAAGAACAAGTGAAGAATAAAAATAACTAGAAGTTCTATTATTTTCTTACCAGAAGTCCTTGTGCACTCGGGGGGGCATTATGCTCACCCTACTTTGGGATCCACTGCTCTGGAGAACTCAGGGATTATGGTCCTCAAATACTCTTCAGTTGAGCCCCTCCTGTGTGTGACGCTGAAGGAGTATGGAGTTACTTCACAGGGGCTGGATCTGGCTTCCTATATAGCTCAGAATCCCCACTTTATTTATTTTGAGTTTCATTTTGTGGAATAAAAATGAAAGGGGTTGAATTTACTTAATTTATTCTGAGGTTCTTTGCAACTCTAATAATCTATGATTTTAGAGAGTTAAATTTTATGGCCCTTGGGCAAAATGACTGAACTCTAGGGGAGGCCAGAAAAGGTGGTGCAGAGGAATTGTTGGAAATGGGTGGGTGTCCAAGAATCAGACAGAGGAAGGAGAGGATTCCTAAGTGGGGTGGAGGCAGCTCCAGGAAAGAGCCGACTCAGGAATGAAGGTGGCAGGCATGGGAAACCATGAAGCAGAAAAATGGCAGGCTGGTGGAAAATGACTTTGGGTAGGTAAGAAATGAAGGGTGGAATGGTTAATTTTATGTGTGTCAACTTGGCTGGGCCATGGTGTCCAGAAAAGCATTATTTGGATAAACATTTTGATGTTTCTGTGAAGGTGTTTTTTTTTTTTGCGGTGAGATTAACATTTAAGTCAGTGGACTTGGAGTAAAACAGATCACCCACAATAGCATGAGTAGTCCTCATCCCATCACTTGAAGACCTTCATAGAACAGAGATTGGATTCCAAAAACAAGAAGGGATTCCATCAGTAGACTACCTTTGGACTCGAAATTCAACTCTTCCCTGGGTCTACAGCCTGTTGGCCAATCCCATCAAACTTTGAAGTCTCCAAATCTCCACAATTATGTAAGTCAATTCCTCAATATATGTCTCTTTATCTCCCTACATACATCTTATTGATTCAGTTACTCTGGGGAACCCTAGCTAATATGAGGCGCTTGGATTTGGAGCCCTCAAAGTAACGCAGAACAGTTCAGCTTGATGCTGTAGATGACAACGAGTCACTTTAGTAATAGGATCATTGTAATTGTTTAGGAGAAATCGTGTGATGGTGTTATTGTTAGCACTTGGGAATATATTCAAGTCACACAGCACCAAATTATGTTACTGGTGGTGAATCCGTATGGGTCTGCAGCAACCTCAATTCTTGCCTCCTGAGAAAAAAAGAATTTAACCAAGGGGCCGAGTGAGAGACTGAGGAACATTCTGGAGCAGGAATGAAAGCTTATCAGAAAGCTTTAGAGCAGGAATAAAATGAAGGAAAGTATACTTGGAAGAGGGCAAAGCAGGTGACTTGAGAAATCAAGTGCATTTTTTGACCTTTGACTTCGGATGTTATATATTGGCATGCTTGTGGGGTGGGTTGCATCCCTTCTCCCCTGATTCTTCCCTGGGGTGGGCCGTCTGCATGCACAGTGACCAGCTAGCACTTGAGAAGGGAGCATGTGCAGTGTGTCTACTGGAGTTGTGTGCATGCTTGCTTGAGGCGTTCTTCCCTTACCACTTGAATGTCCCTGGAAGGTCATATACGAGCTAAACTCTGCCATTTTGCTTCTTAATGCTTTGCTTCTTAACCCAGCTCCTGAGATCTTATCGGGAAGCTGCTGATCACCAGTTTCAGGTGTTTCTGTCAACTGGAGACTGCCTTTCCCTGGTGCCAGCTGTGGCCAATTATTTTTTAGAGAGACAATTTAACAACTGCCTGACCATCATCTGATGGTCGCCTGACATTTCTGATGGGGGACGGGGCGGGGAGTGGGGGGGCCCTCTCCTGCCTTGCTCATGTCTAACTAGCAACCTACTGTAACAGTATGTAAGATGAATTGAAACGAAAAAGTCCGGAAATAACATAGAAGCCTGAAAGGCTGGTGCATGTATTCATTTATTCATTCAGTCAATTGAGCATTAAGCCTTGAACATATCACTGTGGCATACTTAATGTATGTCAGGGTAATAGATGAGAACAAGAGTCAGGTCCTTTCATAGGCCTCTTAGAATTGAGTGAGGGAGACACATATTAAACAAACACACATTAATATTTACTTAAAAAGTGTGATAAACACTATTAAAATGAAGAGACTGCTCATAAGAACAAAAAATAAATTAGTGACATAGTTCTCAAGAAAGAAGAGAAAGGGTGTATTTAAGAGAGATAGCAAAGGAATAATAACAGGGTTTGGAAATATTTTGGAAATCAAGATGTGGGGATTTGAAGAGTCAAAGATGGCCCCAAGGTATCTAGTGTGGGACGAAACTGTTCTGTCAAGTTCCCTGCATTCTGGACTTTGATGATTGTATCTGTTGGTGTCATTTGCCATGTTCTTCTAGCCCCTGTATTTCCTGTCAACTGTTAGCTTCATCTGGAGCCTTGATTAGAATCAGGTCCAAAGTTTGTGGCTAGAATGTATCACAGATGGGGGCTCCCTCCTCCCTATTGCCTCACAGTAGGAGGTGACTACTATTTGATAGCCATTTTTGCAAGGTTCATGTTGATCAGTGGCCTAAGGTATTGCCAGCCTGACCCATCCATTCTACAGTTCCTTATCAGTCTTTCACCTGATGGTTCTATTAACCACTGATGATCATCAAGGGCTGGAAAAGGATGACTTTCTACTTCCGTGATTCTGTCTGTATTTATTGGCTAGAATTACCTCATTGCTGTCCGAAAGCAGAACAACTAGGGATTTATGAGGGCGTATGAGAGGGATTTGCCCTTAGGCCCTTGTAGGAGCTGGCAAGATGGTCTTTGTTTTGATTTAATTTAATGTAACTTAATTTAGGAGAGCTAAGTAATTAAACATGAGGCCAAAGTACGTAAGAAAGTGGCAGTCTTTTATTGCAAATATGCACACACTCTCGGGCGAAGTTCTCTGGTCCTGGGGGGTGGGAGGGCCAGGGAAGTCGCGCCGGCGCTCTCCGGTGATGTTCTCCGGTCCACGAATGCTGGGGCCGAAGAAGTCACGCCGCCTCCTGCCAGCGGCGGACTTTTATGCCTGGGAGCTGGAAGGGGAGGAGTTTGGGGCGTGTGTGTAGGAGTGGCTTCTTGAATTTAGGTGTCCCCGGCTTGACGTCATTCTGCACAGGCTCAGTTGATTTGGTTCTTTTCCCAGGCGCGGGAAAATCTGTGATGAAGAATCAGGAAACAACAGGGACTGCTCCATCTTGTTCACCTTCCTCCATCTTGTCCCTTTTCCCTCACCCAAACAGTCTTTGTGCCTGGTGTTGAAACAGTTGGAAGGGTCAGAGCATCAAAGTGGGGACAGCAAGGACAAGCTGGGACTACCAGCAGGAGCAAGACCGTGGAGATGGACTAGAGCCCTTGTCAATCTCTCAGCTCTTTCCACCTCAATGATGTCGGTGGTCTCTAGCAAAGAATGTCCCTGGCCCAGGGGTTGGAGAAGGTGAAGGAAAATCTGGGGAGATGGAGTAGCTGCAGGCCCAGCTGCTGCCTGTGTCAATAGGAAGTTCCACAGAGAGAAGCGGGAGCTGCAGTAGCACCTAGGAGCCCTCCACTGACCTTCTGAGTGTAATATTAAGGTGCTGCTTCACTTCCACCTTCCAAATCTCTCACAAAATGTCTTTGGTGGCCCTCCTTCTTCAATTCTGCTTAGTCTTTATCTTAATCACATGAGCAGGATGCCCCATTTCTTTCTTGCTGTTGTATCAACTGGGCATTACAGCTGTATCACCAGCTCTAACAAGGATTCTTTGCACCAAGTTAACAATGCTTGAATATTATTCCTTTCTTCTCTCATTACAACAACAAAGTTTCACAATGAGGCCTTTCCTGTAGAGTCACCATTTTGTTATGAAGGGGGCAGACTTGAAGTAGTAAATTATACTTTTAGTGAAAACACATTTTTCCACCAGGGTGAGGATATGTGGTTACAACACTCCCTCAAATGAATAAAAACCCAAACAAACCAAAAATGCCTGTGCCAAAGTACCAGAAAATGGATCTTTCTGCGAGTTCACTAGTGATGGTGGTAAAACCAGCAGATATAGTTCATTGCTGATGCTGAATCATATACAAGAAACACTCCATCTCCTAAAGACTATGCTGGATTTCAAGCATTCTTTCTGGTATTACAGTTGAATGTAGCAACAACAATTAAGGTAATCTAATTAGAAGCTTAGAATACTCCTTAATTCGCATCTCAGTGGTGCCTTTTGCAGAAGAAATTCCACTGTTCTCAAAGGAGGTTTCAAATCCTTGGAAAGGTGATTTATATTCATTGGTTTAATTTTGATTCTTAATCTCCTCTCGGAATAATTTCCACACTTCTGAATGTTGACTTCTATTCTGCCCTAACTAGCTCTGTGATCATACTCATAGGCTCCAGAGCCCCACCTGCCACATCTTGAAATGATAGGGTTGGACATGGATGGTTCTTAATGCTTCTAATGGCTTTAAAGATATGTGTGACTATGACAGATTAAATGACCACTTTCCCATAACCATCGGGTTTCTCTCTCCATGCTACCAGAAGACAAATTGATGGCCCCATGTGACCTATAATTAGTACTAAGCTTTTTTCTGGCTCAACTTAATATATACTTTTGTTTTCTCTTGATTATTTCTCTTATCTAGAGCTGTTTCATGCTCTTTCATTGTACTTTATGTTACTTCTGTGAACTATCTTAAACTTTGGAAAACAGCAGGGTATAAATACACATTTATTCCTATTTTATAATACAGAATTAACAATACGAGATTATAATTATGAAACAACTTCCTAACCACTGGATGTAGAAACGGAAAATGGATTTCTTTTTCTTTTTTTTTTTTGAGGTGGAGTCTCATTCTGTCGCCCAGGCTGGAGTGCAGTGGCGCGATCTCGGCTGACTGCAACCTCTGTCTCCCGGGTTCAAGTGATTCTCCTGCCTCAGCCCCCCAAGTAGCTGGGACTGCAGGTGCATGCCACCATGCCCAGCTAAGTTTTTGTATTTTTAGTAGAGATGGTTTCACCGTTTTAGCCAGGATGGTCTCGATCTCTTGACTTCGTGATCCGCCCGCCTCGGCCTCCCCAAGTGCTGAGATTACAGGTATGAGCCACCTCGTCCAGCCTAGAAAATGAGTTTCTATTATTTGAGGACATCAGTTAGTTGAGTTGTGTGCAGTGTGGTGGTGGAAACAGTGGAGACAGTTGAGCAGCATGTGTGCAAGCACAGACACATCAAAGAGAGAGAGGTATGTGTGGGGGGGCGGTTCTGATCTGACCCCTCCTGTGCATAGGCCCCGGCTCTAGCCTGATTTCCTGATTTTGTACAAAGATGACAAGCTCGTTCCCAATTTCAGATCTTTGCTATTTGCTCTTCTATTTCTACTTTCCAGCTCCTTTGCCCTGCCTTTCTCATGCAGCGAGACTTTCCGTCCCTTATACGTCCATTTATTCTCTAGTCTTCAAGGATCATTTCTAACCTTACCCCATGCCAATGCATGCTGGATGTCTAAATTGTAGACTTGAGTGCTTCTGTTTGTATCATCCTACACTTTTTTTTTTTAAAGTATAGTATTTAGCATCTTAAGTCTTGCAAAAGCTAAGTTTGGTGTGACTTTACTTCTGGATGTGCTGTAATTTCTATCACAAAGAGTTGGTGCTCAATAAATCTTTCTTACTTGATCAATAGTCATAATGAAAACAATGTAAACAAAGGTATGAGCTCCAAGGGTGTAAAAATATTTTGAGAGGGGGGGAGAAGCAGAGCAATAGATGATTTAGTGGTCGTTGCCAACCCCAAGTGTTTTCACTGAAAATATGAACTCAGCCATTTAAAAGTGGCTAATAGGTTTGTTTTTGTTCTCACCTGGGTTTCTGTGACTGGCAGATACAGCATGAAATGTGAGTTCTCTGCAAACCGTAGCTAATATTGGAAATGTGTATTGTGGCTTGAAGTTAGGTATCTTACCTGAGCTCATGTATCTTTTCTCACTTGCTTCCAGCACGAGAAGGTGAGATTCCACACAGCATGATCATTACCTGTTTACCTGCCAAGGCCACCCTCTTGGTGGCTCAGTTCTCTGAGGAGAACCTGGGCTCATCACATTCACCACTGTTTCCCTGGGCAAGGCCTCCAGAGCCAGATAGTACATTATCCCTGAAATGAAATTTGAATCAAACACTTCCAGAACAAAAAAAGTTTTTATTTTTGTCCATGAACTGTTTTAACATTTTTGTTGCCAGGTAGGTGGGTATGGAAAGTAGTTTTTGAAATAGACATCAGGATCTGTGACCTTTTGCCAGCACGGTCTGATGTCTGAGCCCATGCTTAGTTTAAAGTTAAGCTTATTAATACATTATTCTCTTTATGTGGCTTTTTAAACCACGATTCTCCTTTGAGACCCAAATTATTCAAACATAGTAAAATGTAAGAAGTGGCAGTGGTCCGGTAGACATAGGTTTTGCAGCAATTCAGATCACAGAATTCCAAATACAAAAAACTCATATTTAGGATTAGAATATTGCTGTAGTTTTTTTTCAAAGTCAATATAGCACGTGTGTGTGTGTGTGTGTGTGTGTGTGTGTGTGGTGTGTACGCACCATGAGGTCCTGAATCAAATTTGTTCAGTCAATTGTGCTATCAAAAAGAAAAATTACAGGCTACACATTCCTAGAGCAAATATGTTTTACTAATATCATATATTTACAATTTATACTCAAACTGCTTCCCAAAGATACTAGAAGCAATTTATATTAATAACCATATATAAAAAATCCTGTTGTAGCAATGACTCTGTACCCATCAGAAAAATTATGAGCTATAAATTCCTAAAGCAAATATGTTTTACTAATATTATCATATATTTATAATTTACACTTAAACTGCTTCCCAAAGACATTCAAGCAACTTATATTAATAAGTACATATAAAAAATTCTGCTGCAGCAGTGACTTTGTACCAGTCACTGTTCTATTTTTTACATACAGTTCTATATCTTTATATCTATGTGTTCTGTTTATGTGCATTAACTTATTTAACTGTCCCCATTTTACAGATGAGGAGACTGAGGCACAGAAAGGTTAATTAGCTTCCCCAAGGTTACACGGCTGATGAGGGGCAGAGCCAGGATCCAAACTTAGGTAGTCTAACTTCAGAGCCCAGACCCATGCCCTCTGCCAGCATACTGAATATTTTTAGAGTAAAACTGGGCAATTCAATATCATACAGAAGTGAGGAAGGAAACAGACCTACGGCATCGGCTAACATAGTTATTGTGATTAGATATTCAGTGCGAGTCTCAAAGTCTTGGCAATTAAGACATAAATGGAAACATATCAGTGAGAGAAAGTCCCTCAGTTCAAAATTACTGATGCTGAATTTATTTATTTATTTATTTATTTATTTATTTATTTAGACATGGAGTCTTACTCTGTAACCCAGGTTGGAGTGCAGTGGCACGATCTTGGCTCACTGCAACCTCCGTCTTCTGGGTTCAAGTGATTCTCCTGCCTCAGCCTCCCGAGTAGCTGGGATTACAGGCACCCGCCACCACGCCCAGTTAATTTTTGTATTTTTAGTAAAGACAGGATTTCACCATGTTGATCAGACTGGTCTCGAACTCCTGACCTCAAGGGATCCTCCCACCTTGTCCTCCCAAAGTGCTGGGATTACAGGCATGAGCCACCACACCTGGCTGATACTGAATTTAAAAAGTAACATCATCATGCACATGTTTGGGGGGCGCTATAAGGCCTTGACTGGTTTCATCAGGATAGTTTAGTCAGCATGTATGTGGGGCAATGGCTGGGTGTAGACTGACCTCTGAGTCTTCCTCACAGGGGCTGGTACTGCTGCGGAGGAAATGAGAGGGAGGGATGGGTAATGCCTTCTGGGTCAGCAGGTTCAGGGCAAGGAGGGTGTTCCTTAAGGGGACACGCTTTCTGTCAGGAGCAGAGCTGGGCCTCCAAGTGAAAGGCATCTGTTGCTGTCAGGCACATTCTTGGCATTTCATTTGAGAGAAATGCCTGATGGCCAAAATACCAGCAACGTGCTTGTAAATAACAAATTCCTTGGAGTTACTGAACACATCTCATCCTCTTTTTCAAAAAAGCTTGCAATCACTCTTTTGGAGCTTACATAGATGTATTGTTTGCACATCAGGGTTTTTCCTGTCAAATATAATACATTCCTTGGTATCCTCTTGCAATGATTTTGAAACATGCAGTTATCTACCAGAGACTTAGTCCTGAATTCCGGCACCTGAGCATGCACTGTCATGCCTTGTGAGGTTCTCACTGAGTGTGCTATGGGAACAAGCAGGCAAAGGCCCCCCGAAAGCATGGCTGATGACATATGGTCAGAATCATTCATTCCTTCCACAAATATTTAACGAGGTAGTTCATGGCACATGTTAGGATCTACGCTGGGGATTCGATCATGAATCAAGCGTAATCCCTGAAGGAATAGAAGGTCCTTTGGGAAAGTCTGACAGGACATACGCAACTATCGTACAGAGTGACAGGTGGTAAAATAAAATTAAAGACAGGGCGCTGTGGGCACCTATGTCAGCAGGGGGCAGAAGTGAGCAGAGAAAGATCCTTGAGGAGATGACATCCTCGCTGAGCAGTTGTTCTGAAGATGAGAGTAAGCAATGCTGTAGGAAGAGGCCATTAGGAAGAAGGGGAGGCATCAGAAAGGTGGGGACAGTGGGACAGCAGGTGCTCTGGGAAACTCTAAGCAGTTTGGAGTGGCTGTAGCACATGCAAGGGGTGAGCTGAGGGGCATGCACTGCCTGGGTCATGTAGTGCCGTGGAGCATGGTAAGAAGTTTGGACTTTCTTTTTTTGGGCAATGTGAAGCCATGGAAGAATTTTAGATAAGGGAGTAGCATCGCCATCATCACTATCTTTTTAATTGCTCCTTTGTATGACTTATGTGTTAGACAATGTTCTAGGTGTAACATACACAGTATTGCAGTTGATCCTCCCAACAATTCTCTGAGAGAGATACTATTACTATTTCCATTTTGCCAATGCAAAGATGGGCTTTAGACAGTAGAGTCTATTAGCTTGCTGAGGCTGCTAGAACAAAGTACTGCAGACTGGGCGGCTTAAACAACAACAAAATTATTATTATTTCTTCTTCTTCTTCTTCTTCTTCTTCTTATTATTATTATTATTTGGAGACAGAGTCTTGCTCTGTCACTCAGGCTGGAGTGTAGTGGCGTGACCTCGGCTTGCTGCAACCTCCGCCTCCCAGGTTCAAGTGATTCTCTTGCCTCAGCCTCCCGAGTTGCTGGGATTACAGGCATCCGCCACCATGCCTGGCTAATTTTTTTGTATTTTTAGTAGAGACGGGGTTTCATCATGTTGGCCAGGCTGGTTTTGAACTCCTGACCTCAAGTGATCTGCCTGCCTGGGCCTCCCAAAGTGCTAGGATTACAGGCGTGAGCCACCGTGCCCGGCCCAAAAAATTATTTTCTAACAATTCTGGAGGCCAGAAGTCCAAGATCAAGGTGACAGCAGGGCTGGTTTCTCCTGGTCTCTGTCCTTGGATTGTAGATGGCTGTCTTTTTCTTGTGTCTTCACATGGTCTTCCCCTGGTATCTGTTTGTGCACCGAACTCCTTTTCTCATAAAGACACCAGTCAGATTGGATTAAGGTCTACACTAATGACTTCATTTAAACTTAACTACCTCTTTAAAGACCCCATCTCCAAATGCAGTCACAACTCAGCATAAAAGAAGAAGTAACTGTCCAAACACAGAGCTGGTAAGTGGTGGTGTGTGGAATTGAACCCAGGCATTGTGACCTGGAGCCCGAGTTCTTAACCATTATGTTGTAAATCTCAAATTTGTGTTTCAGAGAGCACATTGAATGTAGAATAAGGAACACATGCTGGAAAGGGTAAAGTCAAAGTGAAAAGGACAAGTGAGGAGGCTTTTGTAACAGGTCTAACTGAGAGACAATTACACTGAACTCTAACAGTAGCAAGGGGAGTGCCCACAAATAGACACCTTTAGGAGAGATTAAGGAGGTATGAGAACATGGTGATTGAGCAAGAGAGGGGAATGAAGGAATGGACGAGTTGAGAACATCTCCTAGGTTTCTGGCTTGGACACTTAGTGGATGGGAGTGCTATTTACTAGGAAGATAGGGAACTGATGCTGTTACCAAAGGCCACTCTCTGCATCGAAGCTCTTTGAAGATCTTCATGACAAACCCTGCTCTCTCTGTCCTACTTGTTGGGGCTGGTAGTAAGAATCATGGCTGGCTGATTCAAGATAGACAACAAGTATTTGCAGCTGCTCAGCCATCTAAAAAACGCATCTCTCTCCTCTTTCCAGAAAGGCTTAAGCCTTTCTTGAAATTTGTATTTTCTTCTGTTTTCCTTTAAATGTTACTTTCTGGATTTTCATACTTGGATTCATGGACCGATTTCTCTGTCTCCTGCTCTGTGCGTCAGCTCAGTGAGAATTCGAGAACTCTCCAGTTATGTGTGTCTCTGTGAGCATGTGTGTGTGCCTGTGTATGTGAGTGCTCTGTGTAGTCATAGGCTCCACCAGCTCTGTGGTCACAAGAAATTGTAATTGCATTGAATGTGGAAAGATTAAGTGCTTAGTTACGAATTAAGTTGAATAATGGCCCAGGCGTGCTGACTCACGCCTGTAATCCCTTTGTAAAGCACTTCGGGAGGCCAAGGCAGGAGGATCGCTTGGGCCCGGGAGTTTAAGACCAGCCTGGGCAACATGGCGAAACCCCGTCTCTACGAAAAATAAAAAACAAAATTAGTTGCATGTGATGGTGTGTACCTGTAGTCCCAGCTACTCAGGAGGCTGAGGCAGGAGGCTTGCTTGAGTCTGGGAGGCCAAGGCTGTAGTGAGCCATGATTGCAACACTGCACTCCAGCCTGGGCGACAGAGAGAGAGCTTACCTCAAAAAAATAAATAAATACATAAATAAAATAAGAAGAAAAAAGAAAAAATGGCAATGCCTTTTTTTGCTTTGGGTCTTTCTTCAAAGAAAGTTATAATAGGTGTGACATGGGCATCCGTTATAGTACTGGCTCCTGGGTCATTTGTTCCAATGGAAAAAGAAAACCTTTTTGGAAAGAGTGCCATAGCATTTCTGGCCACTAGCAACTCCAGCAAGAAAAACAAGCTAGAATTTCTCTCAGAGTTATGCTAACAGCAGCGATGGCAAGACCTGGGATTGGTATGACATATTAGAGTTTACACAGTGCTTTCATGCACATTATTTTATTTAATCCCCAGAAAAACCTCCACTTTTCACCTGGCCAGCTCCTTCATATTTTTACCTGCTTTGGTTTTTTTTTCAGCTTCTTGATTCTTTTTATAGGATTGAATTACAATTTACACTTGTTTGTCTTTCTCCCCAACTGAGAATGGGCGTTCCCTGAGGGGAGGCACATGTCTTCTTACTCACTCTTTTATTCCCAGCAACTCTGCTGAGGATGTTTGAGGAGAGATGGAGGCAGTGCAAACTAAATCTTCATCTATTTTTTGTTTTAATTTTAGAGGGTAGAGAACAAGCTTGAATTTATTCATTCTACAAGTGGTATCAGCTACTTTATACAACACACCATGGTAGGAGTTCCAGAGATGCTCAAAACTGAATAAAGTTGTCGTTATCCTTAGATGTACAATCTAGGGGGGTCAAGATGAGGTTACAACTTGGGTGAAAGTATCAGTTTTCCCAAGACAGACTTGTTTTATGCGTACTGTCCTTCCTTGTTTTTCTTTTCTGATCTTTAAAATTCAATACTGTGGTTCATAAATCAAAAAATAGAGATATAAATTCATATTCATAGTTATGGGGTATTAAAAACAGAAATTGTTAAAAGAATAATGTATGAGTAATAAGATGGGGCATAAAGATGGCATAAATATTAACTTTCAATATTTTTCTGAATATGTTTACTTTTTTTTTTTTGAGACAGGGTCTCACTCTGTTGTCCAGGCTGGAATGCAGTGGCGCGATCTCAGCTGACTGCAACCTCTGCCTCCCAGGTTCAAGCAGTTCTCATGCCTCAGCCTCCCAAGTAGCTGGGACTACATGTGCATACCACCACACCTGGCTAATTTTTGTATTTTTATAGGCATGGGGTTTTACGATGTTGGCCAGGCTGGTCTTGAACCCCTGGCCTCAAGTGATCCACCAGCCTCAGGCTCCCAAAGTGCTGGGATTATAGGCATGAGCCACTGTGCCTGGCCATGTTTAAATTTTATACTTAGAAAATGTGAAGAAAAGTTTAAGTGAACAAAGGGAAAGAAATTAGATATGCTAGACCCAACTGAAAAATACAGTAATTCCTTCTGACAACCTGCTTATTTCTGTTATCACCAATGACATATTTTAATGAAAACTGAGGTTAACCATGTAATATCTAATCATGGCTGTGTTTAGGTTCATATAAGGACAGACTGGCACAATTATACAATTAACCACTGTGAAGGAAAAATGAGGCATTATTTTCTTCATTTTACGTGTGAACAAACCAACAGCCAGAAAGATCAGATGTCTCTGATAATTATTTATTCATTTGTCTGTTCATTACACAACACTTACTGGGTGCCTATTAAGTGTCAGACACTGAAAGGGCACTGGAGCTGGAAAGAGGAATGAAATCCAGTCTATGCTTTCTGAAAGCCCATAGTTCAATGGAAGAAATGAAGACATGCAGAGATGATGGTGACATGGCTGGAGGAGTCCCTACTGGATGGACAACTAACTATACCAGGCAGGGTCAGGGTAGGAGGTTCAAGAATGGCTTCCTGGAGAAGAAGAGGCCTGGGGTAGGTAGAACTGTTAGTCCCAGTGTCAGCGAGAAAGGTGCTGTTAGAGCTAGCGGTGAACTCCTTACCCAGTCTAGATCAGGACTCAGCAACTTAGGGTCCCTAAGCCAAATGTGACCTACCACTGTTTTTGTAAATTTAAATTTTTCTTTAAATTTATTGAGATGAAACATATATAACATAAAATTAACCATTTCAGAGTGAACAACTCAGTGACAATTAGTACATTCACAACATCTTTCAATCACCACCTCTATTGAGTTTCAAAACATTTTCATTGTCCCGAAAGGAACCCCCTGAACTGTTAAGTGGTTACTCTCCATTCCCCTCTATCCCCAGCCCCTCTTAGCCACCAATCTACTTTTTATCTCTATGGATTTCACCTATTCTGTGTATTTCATATCAATAGAAGCACACACCATGTGATCTTTTGTGCATGGCCCATTTCAAGTAGCATAATGTCTTTGAGGTTATTCGTGTCATAGTATGAGTGAGTACTTCACTGCTTTTTCATAACTGAATAATATTTCATTACAGGTACATGCCACAATTTGTTTATCCATTCTTTTGTTGATGGGCATTCGAGTTTATTTCCACCCCTTTTCCATTGTAAATAGTGTTGCTATGAACACTATTTGCTATTTATTTGAGACCCCGTTTTCAGTTATTTTGAGTGTATATCTAGTGGTGGAAATGCTGAGTTGTATGTTCAGCTTGTAGAGGAACTGTCAAACTGTTTCCCACTGCAGCTGCACCATTTTACATTCCTACAAACAATTGGTGTGATTATAGCTCAAGGCAGCCTCCAACTGGGCTCAAATGATTCTCCTGCCTCAGTCTCCTAAGTAGCTAGGACTACAGGCACATGCCACCATATGGGCTCAGCTTAAATATATATATATTTAGAGGCAGGGTCTGGCTATATTGCTCAGGTTGACCTCAAACTCTGGGTCTCAAGCGATCTTCCTCAGCCTCCTGAGTAGCTAGGACTAGGCATGCAGCACCACACCTGGCTTCCCCCTTATTACAAATTATAACCATCCTAGTGGGTGTGAAGTGGTGTCTCAGTGTGATTTTGATTTGCATTTCCCTAATGACTAATGAGATTGAGCATCTTTTCATGTGCTTATTGGTCATTTGTACATTTTCTTTGAAGAAATATCTATTCAAGTCTTTGTCCATTTTTTATTTGGGTTGTCTTTTTGTTGTTTAGTTGAAAGAGTTCTTTATATATTCTGGATATTAGGTCCTTGCTAGCCTCATAGAATGAGTTAGGAAGTGTTCACCCCTTTTCTCTTTTTTTAGATGAGTTTGAGAAAGGTTGGTATTAATTCTTCTTTTAATGTCTGCCCTCCATTTCTATGAATAGAATTTTACGAGACATAGCTGCATTCACTGATTTCCATATTATCCATGGCTGCTTTTTACTGCTGTCAGTGGCAGGGTGAGTTGTTGCAACAGAGAGTGTGTGGTCTGCGAAGCCAAAAACAATTCCTATCTGTTCCTTCACAAAAAAAAGTTTGCTAAATCTGGTTTTCTGCTCATATGATTCTCTTACATGGAAAACTAAGAAATATCCCTTTTTGGAGCAAAATAGTCATAATAATTCAAACATTGCAGGAGGTCATTTAATCATGCAAGTGCTGTTTCACAGGTACATTTCTGTATTTTGGACACTGGACTGAAGAGGGACTTTCACTTGTCACCCTAAGAAATAACGCCGATTAGGATGTTGACAGTGGAGAAAGATAGATATGAATTGGATACAGGATATAAAAGTAAGGGAGAGAACATTTCTGACCTGTGCAGTGAAGGAGACAAGGACGTTTCCTCACTTAACTAGGAAAGACAGAGGAGAGCCACCTGGTAGGGAAATGATACAACAGGTCAACTATGTCGTAGTATAAATGAGTACTTCATTCCCTTTCTGCAAGCGAATAATATTTCAGTGTATGTATGTGCTGCAGTTTGTTTATCCACTCTTTTGTTGGGAATATATCTAGTGGTGGAATTGCTGGGTTGTAAGTTTAACTTTTTGGGGAACCACCAAATTGTTTTCCACAGAAGCGGCACCATTTTACACCCCTACCAGCAATGTACAAAGCTTCCAATTTTTCTACATCTTTGCCAGCACTCTTATTCCCTCTATTTTGAAGTTATAACCGTCCTTGTGGGTATGAATTTTTGTGGTGTCTTCAAGTTTTGATAGGCTGAGTTTGGGGTTATTTAATTAATTAATTTTTGAGGTGGAGTTTTTGCTCGGTTGCCCAGGCTGGAGTACAATGGCGCCATCTTGGCTCACTGCAACCTCTGCCTCCTGGGTTCAAGTGATTCTCCTGCCTCAGTCTCCCAAGTACATGGGACTACAGGTGCCCGCCACCACGCCTGGCTAATTTTTGTATTTTTAAAGAGATGAGGTTTCACCATGTCGGCTAGGCTGGTCTCAGGTGATCCACCCACCTTGGCCTCCCAAAGTGCTAGGATTACAGACATGAGCCTCCACGCTGTGCCCAGCCTGGGGTAACTTTTAAACATTTAAACAGAAGTGGCATGACGAGGTGACAGATCACCCCTAAAAATTAGTCCTCGCCTCTCAGTAATAAATGTATCAAGGCAGACTCTCAGACCTTCTGACTTCCAGAGGCATTTGCTACCTAACTGGGCCCTTCTAAAAGATGGGATGAGGCCGGCATCTCCCCACACCCTTAACCCTGTCTTAGAGGCCTCTCCTGTCAGCTCCTGAAGTTTTCACATGGTTTCCCTTAGGAAGCACATCAAGTCCTCTCACAAATTGCGTCTCCGGTGTTTTAAAGTCTGAGGTGCCTAAGCCGATTATGTTTTCCCTAACTCTCACTAAACACACAAGTACAACTACCCAACTTCCATTGTTCACACTAAACTGGAAGCTTTCTAATATGTTATACAAAAAAAGTGTTTGCCTATGTAAAAAATACATATATATAAAATCTGGGGCAAGGAATGAATCAAGATGAAGAAGTCAAGCATGGAGAGATGGTAGTAGAAAGACTAGTTGTGAGTGTGGATTCCATTCAAATATACATCTAAGAAGAAATGAATGGGGGAATTACGATTTATGTAAAGGTTACAAGCTCTGACGAAATAGAAATAATATAAAGCAACAAAAATTGGGAGGGAGATTGGAGGTGGGAGGAAGTAAAAGAGAGTCCCATCTTTTTTTTTTGAAACAGAGTCTCACTTTGTCACTCAGGCTAGAGTGCAGTGGCACAATCTTTACTCACTGCAACCTCACCTCCCAGGTTCAAGCAATTCTCCTGCCTCAGCCTCTTGAGTAGCTGGGATTACAGGTGCCCACCACCATGCCTGGCTAATTTTTGTAGTTTTAGTAGGAACAGCATTTCACCATGTTGGCCAGGCTGGTCTTGAACTCCTGACCTCAAGTGATCCACCCTCCTCAGCCTCCCAAAATGATGGGATTACAGGTGTGACCACCATGCCCAACCTGGGTGTCATCTTTTTTAGTGGGGAATCAATTCAAACTTTTAAAAATAAAATATATATTTTTTAAAACTGGCAGCCACAGATGATGACTCCAGGCTGCGAATTACTTAATTTCTTTCTGGATCTCAGATGGCAAAGAAACACTTATCTGAAATTCTGCAGTTTCCTCACTTTTACTTCAGTTTCTTTTATCTTTGTAAATGCACATAAAATAAGATCAAGTATTTTTAAAGAATAACTATTATATAATTTTATTCTAATGAAATCATTTTTGTATCTATCTTTATCTGTTTATAGATCTCTCTCTCAAATCTTACTTATATTAATTCTTCTGTGTGTTGGTTTGGAGAGATTCTGTAAAAATAATATTCGTAGACTCTTACCATTGCTTATTTCTGGGTGTCACGATTCGAAGTGAGTTGTTTCTTTCTTGGAACTTTGTGGATTGCTGAGTTTTTATGCTTTTGTACACGTGTAGGTATTACTTAAGAAGATAAACTTAGCCGATACTTTCCCATAAATTCACTTTATAAAGGTTAGTTATTTTAAAGGTTATATGTAAAATTCCTAAATATATTTGGAATTTTACTTAACATCATATTATGAAGACCATGTTACTACTTCCCACTATTCATTTGAAAGGAAGATTTTTTTTTAAGATTCTTATATTTTTACAAACACTGCTGAGCTCAGAAAACATTTAAACTTGCAGGTCACATTTGCCTAATTAGAAGTGTGAGCCTTTTTCTTAAGTTTCATAGTCTCTCTTTAGTAACTGTATTGGATTTATATTTCTAATACAGAATCCTACTCCAAAGGGAGGAACATCACACCACTGGTTTTATTGGTCTTGGAGAACAGTAAGACCATTGAAAATATTCAGAGGAACAGAAAAATCAGCACATGTTATATGTGATACCTGGATCTGTTGTAAAAGAAGAAAAACAAATTGGAAATTAAATATAAACTATTGAGATAACAAGAGCTCTGGTTGAATTCCTAATAACTAGGAAATTTGTTTGGGCCTGGCATGTGAGATTTAACATATTTCTTTATGACCAAGTTTACATTTGAATGGAAAGGAACCATTTTCAGAAATTACTTGAAGTTTTAATTAATGCATTTTCAGCTTCCCTGGCAGAAGTTTTAATCTCTCTCTTTCTTTCATCCTTGTATAATTTCCTTTCTTTCCTGCTCCCTCCCTCCCTTTCTCTGTCTTCCTCATCTTTCCCCCTTCCACCCCACCCTCCCTCTCTCCTTTTTTTTTTCTTGCATTCTTTTTCTAAATGTAGTTTAAGGCCTATTTACTTAGGCCTCGTTTCCAGACCTTGACAGATGCGAGCTGTGCCCTAACACCGTGCGTCCAAGTCAAGCCTCAATGTGCTCTAACCCCAGTGTTTATGCTGCCTATTAAAGGCATCACTTTTTGGAAATATATAGGGAGTTAAATGATCTCTGACAGCTGTGAACGGCAGAAAAAAAGGACTCTATTGTTCAAAGAGCTGCCTTTAATATTGAGAAGCCCTTGCTAAACACTGCAGTCTGCAGTATGGCAAATGTTAATTGGCTGTAAACTTAACAAGAGCTGGTTTTCCTCCGTTCCCTCAACCTCCCCCAGTTCATTTTCTCCCCATTGCCTCTTCCAAGGTTCTAGTTTCTAGTATTCTACTTCCCTTAGCCTTGTAAACTCACCTCTCTTAGATACCCTCTAAGATTTTTGGGAGTGCTATTTTCTCATAGTACTTTTTTTCTTTTTGAAAGTAAATAGTGTACAACCAGACTCATTAGAGGCAAAAGTTCAGAACCTTTCAATGTCCGGTCTGTGGAAGTCCTTGGTGTTCCTGATGGCCTCCTGGACACTTCTGCTTTTGTAAGCCATGTGAGGTTAGTTTCCTTTCAGAGTTTCTCCAGTTATTTTCAAGAGCAAACTTTATTTTATTATTTATTTATTTATTTATTTATTTATTTATTTATTTATCTGAGAAGGAGTCTCCCCCTATCGCCCAGATTGCAGTGCACTGGTGCGATCTCGGCTCACTACAACCTCTGCCTCCCAGGTTCAAGCGATTCTCCTGCCTCAGGCTACCAAGTAGCTGGGACTACAGGTACCCACCACCATGCCCAGCTAATTTTTGTCATTTTTAGTAGGACGGGGTTTCACCATGTTGGCCAGGATGGCCTCGATCTCTTAACCTTGTGATCTGCCTGCCTCAGTCTCCTAAAGTGCTGGGATTACAGGTGTGAGAACAGCAAACTTTATTTATCCCTGGGCATTTTGTGACTAATAAGCAAGGGTAATAAGAACAGTGTATGATTGTTTAAGTCTTTCAGAATGGAGGGGATCCCCATAACCTTTGGTGGCCTCTTCCTATCGCTAATATTCTTCCTAATCTCTTCCATGAGCCCAATCCAACGTGTCTATTAGGCCCAACTCAAGTTCCACTTTTGTTTTATGACCAACGTTTGTAGTGCCTATCATCATAACACAATATGAGTATTCTCACATATTGTGTTAGTTTATATATATGTATTTGCCAGAATTTAGATTTCATGTAACTTGACTATTTTAAAAAATAAGATTCACTGAGGATGTTACTAATATGGCTGAATATTTGCAGCTCATACATAAGCTTACAAATCTGAGAGCGTGTGTTGATTTTGACTGCCTCATTTTTTGCCTTCATCTTTTGAGTCTGCACCATACAATGTAATGCCTAGATAAACACTTTGAATGGCCTGTTGACCTGGGCACTGCCAGGTACACATTTTCAGTTCATTAGTTTGGTTTCCTTCCGAGGTTGTAAGCTTCTTATGAATTGAACATCACTTTATCATCCCTCTACCTCCATAACCAATTCAGAGCTGAGCACTTTGCCGGTGTTCAGTGAATGTTTTGAGTGATAAAAATAGACATTTTTAAAGCTGGAGGAAGTCTTAGAAATCAACAACCACTCTTTCACTTTGTATTTAATTAGTTTTTTTTTCTTTGTTCTTTAATTACTTTTTGGTTGTACTCGAATAGCAATTTTTTAAATTTTGACTTACATAAAATGTCTTTAAAAATTAATACATGTTTGATTACCTGAAAAAAATGTTCTACTCATTGTCTAAGTCTCAACTGACAAACTTCACCCTTGGTGAAGGCTTTCCTGACTTACCCTCATCTTTTCAGTCGGCCATGAGACCATATAGTATCACTCATTATGGGTTATATGATTTTATATGTTAATTGTTGGACTCTCTTCTAGACTGTAAGCTCCTCAAGGAAAGATACCATGTTATTTCATTTTGTAAGCTAAACATTCAGGCCTTCAACAAAATGCATAGTTGGTCAAACAATTCTCAAGGAACCCTTTCCCTGTGTTCAGCATAATCTTGTTATTTCTTTATTGTGCTATGCATCTTTTAATATTGATTTGTAGGAATTCTTTAAATATTAAGGATTTAATCTTATGTTGACTTTGCAAATATTTTCTCCTAGGCTGTGAACTCTCTTTTAATTTTCGTCTATGTGTTTTAAACTTTTGTGTAGTCATTGTGTCCCTCTCTTCTCACAAAAAGACCTTTATGATTTGTAAGTGTAATATCATGTTTAGTGAGACCTGTGGGAGGGGTTTTGGCACTGCGTCTGAGTGACCTTTAATCCATGTGTTCCACAAGTATTTGGGCACCGGCTACGTGCCCAGCACCAGGACAAATGCTGAGTAGACACAGTGTCTCCCCTCAGAAAGCATAGAGTATATTGTGAGAGATAGTCACTCAAAACCGTTTATAGTCTAGAAGGTTCTATGCTGTTAAAATAAGGAAAGCTGGGCCTGGTGGCTCACTCCATTAATCCCAGCACTTTTGGAGGTTGAGGTGGGCAGATCACCTGAGGTCGGGAGTTCGAGACCTGCTGACCAATGTGGAGAAACCCTGCCTCTACTAAAAATACAAAATTAACCAGATGTGGTGGCATATGCTTATAATCTCAGCTACTTGGGAGGCTGAGGCAGGAGAATCGCTTGAACACAGGAGGCAGAGGTTGCGGTGAGCCAAGATCGCACCATTGCACTCCAGCCTGGTCAACAAGAGTGAACTCCATCTCAAAAAAAAAAAAAAAAAAAAAGAAGAATAAGGATAGAGTGCTGCTGAGGGAAGATTTAGCAAGGCATATTACAAAGCCCTCACTTGTTTGGGTGAGGATGTAGTTAACTGGAAGAATTCCCATGTGAATGACATTCTAAGCTGAGTCCAGAGGGACATAATGGATCTGGAAGGAAAGATGTTGCTGGCCTCTCAGAATGTCTCTATTTAGTGGGTCTTAATTTGTCATTCCACTTTATCAGACTGAGAGGCACCTGGCAGGTATTGGGATATTCCCAAGCCCTGGGATTCAACTCCTGTGTTACAGGCAACTCCAGGTTAAGCTGTGCTCAGGTCTGTATTTCATTCCCAATCCTGTCATTTATGGCCTGACTTCCTCATTGTTTAACCTCTTTAGCCCCAGTTTCCAAATCTGAAAAACTGGACAAGATACAAATAGTTGTCTCACGTAATAGGAAAGATTAAACTATCTAATGAATGAAAAGCTGCTTGCATGCTCTGGTTTCATGCTCAATAAAATCTTGATTCTCCATTTCCCCTTGAACTTTGCCTTGTGTACAGCACACTTTATTCTGGTCACTTAAAGAACTCCTTCTTATATAAAAAATATGCCTGGGGGTGGTGGCTCACACCTATAAACCCAGCACTTTGGGAGGCCGAGGCAGGCGAATTACAAGGTCAGGAGTTCGAGACCAGGCCGACCAACATGGTGAAACCCTGTGTCTACTAAAAATACAAAAAATTAGCTGGGTGTGGTGGCGGGCACCTGTAATCACAGTTAGTTGGGAGGCTGAGGCAGGAGAAACACTGGAACCTGGGAGGCAGAAGTTGCAGTGAGCCAAGATCACACCACTGCACTCCACTCCAGCCTGGGTGACAGAGCAAGGCTGTCTCAAAAAATAAATAAATAAGAAAATGTGGCAGATATACACCATGGAATACTATGCAGTCATAAAAAAGGATGAGTTCATGTCTTTTGTAGGGACATGGGTGCAGTTAGAAACCATCATTCTCAGCAAACTTTCGCAAGAACAGAAAACTAAACACTGCATGTTCTCACTCATAGGTGGGAATTGAACAATGAGATCACTTGGACATGGGAAGGGAAACATCACACACCGGGGCCTATTATGGGGAGGGGGGAGAGGGGAGGGATGGCATTGGGAGTTATAGCTGATGTAAATGACGAGTTGATGGGTGCTGATGAGTTGATGGGTGCAGCACACCAACATGGCACATGTATACATATATAACCAACCTGCACGTTGTGCACACATACCCTAGAACTTAAAGTATAATAAACAAACAAATAAATATATAAATAAATAAGTTTATTTATTTATTTAAACTCACATTTAAAGTGAGTTTATTTAAAAATGATCTCTAAACTGTCATTGATGGGTTATGTTGAAAGTATTTATAGATTAAAAAATTTAGAGTGCTATTTCTCACAAATATGAAATATGGCATTAACTATTCAAAAAAAGACGAAAAGTTAATATTTCTTCTCTAGGTGAAACCAGCTCCTCCCCTCCTCTTTATTTATTACATTCTGCTTCTAAGCAGTACTTTCATTTGAAAAATTCATGCAAGTTACTGCAGAGCCTTTTATAAATCTTGTGCATGCACGCTTGTGCACACGTGTACACTTGGCAATTGAGCTAGAATGATTTACTGGGAAATTGATGTGTTTTGTTCTGTCACTTGCCTTCCCCAATTGAAAAAGAAACTGACAGGTTCTCTCTCTGTCTCTGTTTCACCCAATCTCTCTTTCTCTCTTTCCCCAGCTTTAGAGATTTTACAGAACCCATAATCAAGACTGCTGTTTGAGAGCCTCCTCTTTTTGTGTTTTATGAAATGTAAAGACCATTGAAGCCATTTCCTGAGGTGTCCTCAAGGGAATGGGAAGGGGGACAAGTGCACTGGAGAGCTGAACAGTGACAGCAGCAGCAGGGGCAGTTTCTAAATCAGAGGTGTGGTCAGAGGCCAGCAGTTTCTCAGCGATGGGACTTGTGCCTATAAAATGAAATGTCTCAGCAAGACCTCAGGAGGCAAAAGGCTTTCTGGTGCTGTTGGGAAGGGCAGGACTTTAGCATGAGGATTTCTCTTTGTAAACGGTCTCTGTTACCCCTTGAAAAAGAAAAGCCTGTTCGCTCACAGGGAGACCTTGGGGCTTGTGACAGTGAGAAGAATAGGGTCTGGTAGCAGATTTTGTTTTCCAAAGGTGGACTCCACCATATCTTCCATCCTACATGCCCTTCTTTGATGTGGCCCGGCCACACTCTATAGAGGCGTGAGGTCTAGTTTCTCTTCCCTTGCATCTGGGCTGGCCTAGATATTGGCTTGTAACCTGAAGTCATGCAGCTTCTGCTTTTGTATTAGTCCATTTTCATACTGCTATAAAGAACTGCCCGAGACTTGGTAATTTATAAAGAAAATAGATTTAATTGACTTACAGTTCAGCATGGCTAGGGAGGCCTCAGGAAACTTACAATCATGCAAAGGGGAAGCAAGGCACCTTCTTCACAAGGCAACAGGAAGAAGTGCCCAGTGAAGAGGAAAGAGCCCCTTATAAATCCATCAGATCTCGTGAGAACTCACTCACTATCACGAGAGCAGTATGGGGGAAAACGCCTCCGTGATTCAATTACCTCCACCTGGTCTTTCTCTTGACATGTGGAGATTATGGGTAATGTGGGGATTACAATTCAAGATGAGATTTGGGTGGGGACACAGAGCCTAACTATATCAGTTTTGGTCTTTGGCAAACAAGTTCTCTGGGCGTTCCTTCCAGGGGTGCTCCATTCCAGGACCCAGCTGATGGCTATGCTGTAAGAAACTCAAGCTCCGTGGACAGGCTATGTGTAAGCACTCCAGTCAACAGCATTGGCCAGGCTCAGCCTTGCAACCATCCTGAACAGCTTCCAGATGATTCCAGCCTCTTGATCTTCTTCTTCCCATCTGAGTCCCCAAACATTGTGGAACAGAGACAAGCATGCACAGTGTGCCCCAACTGAATTCCTAACTGCAGCATTCATGATTGTACTGAAATGGTTGTTGTCTTATGCCACTAATTTTTTTCAAATGAGCTTTATCAAGGTATTTTAAGCATGTCCATCACCCAAAAATTTCATTGTGCTTTTTGTCATTAGTTTCCTCTCCTAATCCCAGTCCCAGACAACTTCAGATCTGCTTTCTGACTCTGCAGTTCCTTCTTTTCTAGAAATTCCATACAAATGGACTTATATGAGTCTTTCTTTCTTTCTTTTTTTTTTTTTTTGAGACAAAGTCTCACTCTGTTGTCCAGGCTGGAGTGCAGTAGTGCAATCTTGGCTCACTGCAACCTCTGCCTCCTGGGTTCAAGAGATTCTCATGCCTCAGCCTCCTGAGTAGCTAGAATTACAAGTGCCCACCACCAGGCCTGGCTAATTTTTGTATTTTTAGTAGAGACGAGGTTTCACCATGTTGGCCAGGCTGGTCTCAAACTCCTGACCTCAGATGATCCACCGGCTTCGGCCTCCCAAAGTGCTGGGATTACAGGCATGAACCACTGCGCCCGGCCTATATGAGTCTTTTATTTGAAGTTGCAGTGAGCTATGATTGCACCACTGATCCCTAGCCTGGGTGAAACAATGAGACCCTGTCTCCCAAAATAATAATAATGATAATAATAATAATATGAGTCTTCTCTATTTTATGCCACTGCACTTTTGGGATATTTTGTTATGTAGCAATGAATGGCTAGAAGAACGCCCCTTTCCATTGTCTGGACATTGCATGAGTTTTATGAATAATTGTGCCCTAAGGAGGGAATGGTGCCCGATAATGACTAAAACTGAATTCTCTCTTTAGGCTAATTTAAATGGATTTAAAAGAAGTGGACATGTGCTGTTTCCTGTTTATCTGAGTTAGTAAACTAAGATTCATTTATGGTCTATACCATGATGAAGTCAGGGACAGGCCTATTTCTAGAGTAGTGTTTAAGAGATCTACACATTTTCATGAAACACGAAGAGCTACTGAACATGGCCAGCTGACCAGCTCTGCTCCCCATCAGCTGCCTCTAACTGGGAAATGTAGCAGAGCTTAGCCATCCATCCTCTGGTGCCCCGACACAGACCTGCTGCCTCATTCCTCTTTTCCAGGGTTGTAGAAGGCGACAAAGGTCACATTATCAAGTGGGAAACTATTGTGCCTCTGTACTTTCAGGGAATTTTAGACTTTTAGAATCCCTTACAGGTTTGGGAGCTTTATATTTTTATTCTTCACCAACCCAAATATCAAGAAGCCTGAGAGGAAGAATTGACTCGGCAAATGAACTGCTATGGAGCTGTTCCTTATTTATAAGAAAGTAGTTATAAAAATCAAGGAAAGAGCCTGGTGCCCTTGCTCATGCCTGGAATCCCAGCACTTTGGGAAGCTGAGGCAGGAGGATCACTTGAGCCCAGGAGTTTGAGACCTACCTGGGCAACATAGGGAAACCCCATCTCTACAAAAAATTTAAAAATATAGCCAGGTGTGGTGGCACATGCCTGTGGTTCCAGCTACTCAGGAGGCTGAGGTGGGAGAATCCCTTAAGCCCAGGAGGTCGAGGCTGTGAGGCGTATGGCACCACTATTCTCTAGCCTGGGAGACAGAGTGAGACCCTATCTCAAAAAAAAAGGCAACGAGACAAAATCTGTGGGGAAAGGAGTGGGTGAAAATGGAAGCAAACTCAGAAAAGTGTCCAAAATATTATACCTAGAGGCAAACATAGGAAGGATCAAAAGAAAACATTTAGTCTCTCCTCACCCCTAATTTGCATGAAATCCAATAAACGCAAGTAAATGCACAACTAAACGGGGTTCTTTTCAACACCTCTGGGGAGGGCGCTCACAAATCCTCCTGGGGTAACTCAGAGCTATTTAAAAATAATGAAGGAAAAGAATACTGTTGACAGGTGCTATGTGCTTTGCTTGATGTAACCCTTGTTTCTCAAATTGGTCCATCTCTAGGTAATATTTTTATTGATCCTCTCAGATGCTTTAGTGTCCCCTCATTGAAATTAATTTTTTTTGTTGTTGTTCCAGGCCTCTGCAGAAGATGCTCTTTGCGGAGTGAATTGTTAACTGGGGAGGAGGCCACCTAGATTCAGTTATAGAACATCGTAGATTAGATTGTCATACATCAGGGAGTCGAGGACCATTCCCTGGGTAGAGAAGGTGATTATGATTTATTGTAATTGTAAGTGGGCTCCAAGCTGGATAGAGGATTATCTGCTCATTACTCTCTCTTTGGAAAATCCAATCCGAAAGGAGGTCTTTGGAGGTCACAGATCTTTGGAGGGTCTTTGTGTCTTGTTCCTTAAGTCTGTCTTTACTAGCGTGTTTATAGAGGACACAGATGAAGGCGGCTTGTCCCCTTTACACGGGACTCGCGGTGCTCCTACTCAGTGTGGCTCTCATCGGAGATCCCGGGAAACTCCCCCAAACCCACTGCAGTGAACTGAGGCTCAAACTCGGAGAGGAATGTCACATCCTGTATGTGTGTGTGACTCCTGGGTGATGTTCTCGGGGACAGGGGCGCCTTCTCCAGGAGGGCCAGAGTCCTGTTTGACTTGGACCTGGTCATGATCCTGTCCACTGCATCCTGGCCATGTATTCTGCTGCTTTTCCATGAGCCCCACCGTTTGGCCCACACCTGGCCGGCCCCAGAGCTCTTAACACTGCTGGAGTTGCCAGTCTCTGCCTCAAATTGCACAACATTCAGTTTTTTTTTTTTTTAATACAGAATAGATTTTCTGCTTTTTTTTTTTTTTTTTTTTTTTGAGACAGGGTCTCACTCTGTTGCCCAGGCTGGAGTAGAGTACAGTGGCACCGTCTCTGCTCACTGCAACCTGCGCCTCCTGGGTTCAAGCGATTCTCCCACCTCAACCTCCCAAGTAGCTGGGATTACAGGCACACACCACCATGCCTGGCTAATTTTTGTATTTTTAATAGAGGCAGAGTTTCACCATGTTGGCCAGGCTGGTCTCAAACTCCTGGCCTCAAGCGATCCACCCACCTCAGCCTCCCAAAGTGCTGGGATTACAGGCGTGAGCCACTGCTCCCGGTCAATTTTTTCTTTTAAGATTCAATATTGTTTTCCTGTCTTACAGTCTAGATATTTATCTTTCTACTTATTATCGTATGGACTTACACTGTTCTGGGAAGTTTTCTGAGCCACTCCTCCAAATAAGAATTCTCTCTGCGTATGTGCAATCTCAAAAATAAAATCCCTTTATTATTGATCTGGAAGTTTAAACTCGATGACCTAGTTTCAGATGGAAACAAGCATCACTTATAAACTAAGGGCTGCTTGGAAATTTTCTCATTATTCAACAGCTTTCCCCCCACCGCCTGGTCATTTCCAATCTATTATTCAAGGATATTTTGGTTGAAAAAGGTGGGGTTTGGAAAGATGTGACTCAGCACTGTCACTTTATGGCGTCACTGTTGTTTTTTTCTCTTTCTACACATAAGACACAATTACTTAGGTTACAGTTTTAATTAGCAAGCAAGAAAAGACAAGACAAGAGGAAAGCCATCGCTTCTCTGACAATGAGAGTGCTTTGAATTCATGTGCACATTGGCTGCTGTTGCCTGGCCAGGAGTGGGGACACAAGGAGGGATACTGGGCCCATGGAGTAGTATTAGTTCACCTTGACTTAGGTGGTTTTAGGTGGCTCCTCCTTTTATCCTTTGGAAGAATCCATGTTCTTTGCCTTTGGTGGAAATATTGTTTTGTATCTTAGCCAAATCCCATCAACACTTCTTTAAAAATAATGAGTCACAGTCATTTTCTTAAAAAGGGACAAAGAAAAGGCTAATCAGTAAACGTGGTATGGAGGAGAAAATTGGCATGCATATGTCAAGTGATTTAAGCCCCTTAGCAAGTGAGGGTTTTCTCCATGAGGCCAGGCCTCGCATGATATATTTAATTGGGAGTCGGGTGGGAGTTTGGCGGAATTCCAAGCCAGAGCAACCCCGGGGAGAGAGGTGTGTGTGAGAAGAAGGGGTGTGGGGTGGAATGAATACCTGAGCATTCAGAATCACAAAGATTTCCAGGCAAAAAGCATCCCTGCCCTCACCTAGACCCAATTAGGGAGAGTGACAAAGCCCACATTATTGCTTCTCAGCTCATTAATTCCTGCCACTTGAGAATGCAGCTTTCCTTTCCCCCTGTCATATCTCAAGTCCCAGGCAATGTGCTTGTAGCTTGTGATGCTGTTGCCTGAAGGCCTCGTGGCCGTGGCAGGCCATGCTGTAGAGGCTGGGGCTGTATCTGTTCCATAATGAAAAGGCAGTAGACCCATGCAGAATGCTAGAAAGAGCCTCACAATGACAAAGTGACTCCCGGTAATCCTAACTTTTTTGACTTAACGGCAAAGGCTGACTTAAACCCCAAACCTTCTCATTTCAAGGTCAAATGATATTCCCTTGTCCTGCTCTAAGCTTAATAGGGTGTGTATTAGTCTGCTAGGGCTACCATAACAACATACCATGGACTGTGAGGCTTACACAACAATTTATTTTCTCATTGTTCTGGCAGCTGGAAGTCCAAGATCAAGGTGTGTGCAGGTGTGGTTATGCTGGAGGCTGGAAGTCCAAGATCAAGGTGTCAGCAGGTGTGGTTATTCTGGAGGCTGGAAGTCCAAGATCAAGGTGTCAGCATGTGTGGTTATTCTGGAGGCTGGAAGTCCAAGATCAAGGTGTCAGCAGGTGTGGTTTCTCCCAAGGCCTCTCTCCCTGGCTTGCACTGCTCTACACTGTCCTCACATGGTCTTTCATCTCTGTTCTAGCATCTCTGGTAAGGATATCAGTCATATTGGATTAGGGCCCCCTCCTAACAGCCTCCTTTTAACTTGATCACGTCTTTAAGGGCCCTTTCTTCAAATACAGTCACATTCTGAGAGATTCAGGTTAGGACTTCAATGTACAAATTTTGGGAGAACACAGTTCAGCCCATAACAGGGTGTAACAAGGACATCAAGAACATGGGAGGGAGATCACAGCCTGTCCTGTGGCTTCCATGCAGTCACTGACTCAACGTATAAACCAACATTCTGTGTTTCCAGCCTTATTTAATTGTCTTTTTTTGTCTGGGTGATGATCTTGTTTCTCAGTAATTGACCATTCAAAGGGTACCCAGTTCCACAAGGAGGATGATGCTGGCTCTCAATATTGGCTATTGCACTTAAGAAATACTTGGAGGAGCTCTAGTATGGGACTCTACAAGGCATGGTCATCTGTAAAATTCTCTGGGAGGCCCCAGAGAGAAATTCTAATTTCCAGTCCTAATTTCTTTGTGTGTTTTTTTTTGGTACATTCCTTTTTTCCTTTCCTTCAAGGAATACGCTTTACACAGATTTGCTTTGATCATGCATATGGAGCAAGAGTCATGTAACACTTTAAAAAATAGTTGTGTTTTCTCAACATCAAAAACATGATAATTTCTGTTATAGACTAAATATTTATGTCTCCCCTGACCCCACCAATTCATATGTTGAAGTCCCAACCCCCAATGTGATGGTATCTGGAAGTGAACCCTTTGAGAGGTAATTAGGGTTAGATGAGCTCATGAGGGTGGGGACCTCTTGATGGGATTAGTGGCTTTATAAGCAGAGGGAAAGAGAGATTTTTCTCTTTCTCCTGGGAGCACAGTGGAAAGGCCATATAAGGTCACAGTGAGAAGATGGTTATCTGCAAGCCAGGAAGAGAGCTCTCTCCTGATACCAACCCTGCTGGCGGCTTGATCTTGGACTTCCAGCCTCTAGAACTGTGAGAAAATAAATTTTAATTGTATAAGCCACCCAGCCAGTGGCATTTTGTTATGGCAGTCTAATACCATTTCTTAAGAAAAGAGTAATGCTTCTAGAAGAAAAGTAGGAGCAGCCATAATTTTAGAGACAGTCATAGATCTTGGGTGTATCTATCAGATGCCTTTGAGTTCACAGACACCTCTAGATTTCTGTAGAGAACACTGATCTTTTTCACTTTGTGAGATTTAGGAGTGGCACTTTCTACCAGGATACACTAAGTCACTTGGTGGAATGTGACAGAGGCATGAGAATCAGGTTGCCCTGGCATAAACTGATGCGAGAATAGGTCACCAGGCACCTGCTATGGCTGGAAGTGCCTATGTACAGGGCACAGTGCATTCACCCAGCACGTTCCTCGTTCACCCGCCAGGACTCTTCTCCTGTCAAATGTGCAGAAGGAAAGGAATGAAGGTCTGGCATTTTAATGGATTTGAGGTAAAACACTGCATCCTCTGAAGTGATCCATATATTCTGGAAGTCAAAAATGTTTTATCTGAGTAAGCAGATCATTGCCTCAGTTATCTTACAGTTTTCGAAATGTGTACGTGTTTGTAAGCATGTGTTTGATTTGTACTTAAAGTGTCAGGTTCCTGACATCACAGTTGTAGGTGGTTAGATCTAATGTCAGGAGGGCACATTACGGACAGATAGAGAACTACAGGGAAGGCAACTTGATCCATGTCTGCTCTGGTGTGTCTCACACAGCTTTGAACCCACGGACCATCCTCCTGCCCTTGGCTGCTGGGAAGCTTACAGCTGAGCCATCTCTGTGTTCTGGTTTCTTTCTTCCCATTCCCTGGAAGCAGCGACTAGGAGATAAGAATAACTTATGCTGGAAGTGTGACTGTGGACCTAAGTGTGGATAAGCATAATATATGAAGTGAATGCCGCTGGCACCTAGCAGGCTGTTACTCTCCACTCTTGTTATCAGAGGCAGCAAGCAGGGGAGGGGAGTCGGCTAATCTGTGTCCAGGTCCTGCTCTGAGGCTCCCTGGCTCGATATGACTTTGGCCTCCTCATCTGTAAAACTGGAGGAATTTCTGCCATGCCTGACTCACAGTGTTGCTGTGAGGATTAAATGAGAATATATTTGTAATTTGGAAATGTATTTGTAGGATGTACTTATATCACATACATATGTAATATGTATGCATATATGTATGTGCATGCATACAAATATGTATATGTATGAATTTTTCTTATCATTTCCTAGTCATCATTTTATGTGAAATGGGGCAATAATGGAGAACTTAGTGGAGGCAAATTCAGTATTATGATTAACATTCTGAAAGGAACCTATGTGGGGGAGGAGGGGGGTGCAGTAATGTATGATTTCATTTGTGGTGAGAGGGCGTGCAGTTTTGACTATGTATGGTCTACCAATTGTCTCTAGTTTGTTTTCTAAAACCACAGTTCATGACATCCAGCTTTTAAAAGACGAAATATTCCCTGATGAAGAAAATATTAGCAGTAGGTTAGAAATATCGAAAGAAACACGTAAGTTTGTGCCCTCCAATGTGTCTGTAAGACTCCTCGGAAAGATAGCAGTTACTATTCCAGATCTTTTCCTAACTTAAATTTATTTCTCCTCCTCCCTCCCCACCCTTTTTTCCTAATTAGAATTTAGCGTTTGCCGGCTGGGCTTGTTGAGCCTGTACTTGCCGGCTCCAGCTTGGGTCAAACGTGAGCGGCTGGGGATCAGGGACCACAAGGTGGCGCTCTTGCCCGTGGGGGTGGGATCTGGCCCACCTTAAGATGGCCTCCACCTCGCCTTGGCTGTGGTTCAGAATCCCCCCAGACTCATGCAAAGAGGGCACAGCTATTTGTGAACGAGGTCAGTGCCTGCGGCGAGATGATTGAAAGAAGGGGCTGAGCTCTGGATTCCTCTCTCTGGGTCAGTCTCTGGACTGATGGGGCCTTGGTGCTGCATGTCCTGTGGAGTAAGTGCACTGGGAGTCTAACCTGGAGACAGCCACCCACGCTTGATTCCTGTCCCAGAAAAGAAAAAGGCTCAGGAAAGTTTCAGGAAGCTCTACTCTGCTTTCTTCCCAATGATCTCCACCGCAATGGGCATTTCTTTTCTTTTTCCCCCTTGAAATTTAACTTACTATTACATTTTATTTAATTATTTCCCCCCATGCCAAAAAAAAAGAGATATAAAATAGCTTAATTGAGACACTAAAAGAGAATAAACCGAATAAAAGGAGCTCATGGCAAGTGGAAATTAAAATGAAGATCAAGTTAGACTCAGTGTGCAAACCTATAGAGTCTATATATTTGTGCTTGAAGTTCTCAGGGAAGCAAAAGCTCTTTGCCTTGGGCCACCTGCTGTAATGCAATTTGTGCAGGCCCTGAAGGTATTCACAGAGCTGTCTGGGCCATAACCGCCCTCAGCCCCATCCTCCAAGCCCTCTCTCTCTTCCTTGACGGCAGGTCAGATATTAGAGGTTGCAGCAGAGGACTCTGATACCTTAGGGAATGGCAGGGCCACAAAAAGAAAGTGCCTGGTTCCCTGAATTACTGTGTGGATGAGAGCTTCCTACTGACCAGGAGCCCCTCTTGGAACTTTATAAGGTCTGTTGTGTTGAAATTGTTGGTTGAAGCAATAGCCTGTCTGACTAATAAGCTTTCCATTGTACTCCAGGCAGCCTTGAGAACCATCAGGAGCCGGAGCGACAGTCAGAATCATGTTGGCTGTGAGCCTCTATCCTGTTTAATTTTGTGCCTGCCCTGTGTGTCCCAGTTGGTGCCATGTGCCTCCTTAGGCCTGCTGTAGATTTGTGATTCTATCACTGAAGTTTGCTTTGGTCTCTGATTATCGCTGTCTTCCTACTGCTACTTATTTTCTGCCCATTCAGAAGTGGAAGATGATCTTTTTTCTCAGTTGACCAGAGCTTTAGCTCTAGCATTAGATGTTTAGCTTACCAAGACATTACACCTTTTGCCTGTAGCTCTTCTTCTTTCCTAGTCCATTCCCCAGGATACTGTTTCCCAAATTGCTCTGTGGAACACTAGCTTAGTACATGATATTGATAGATATGTAGGGATAAAGAAGGGTTTTATGGCCAAATTATTGAGGAAAAAATTGGATTAGATGAAGTTAAAGATTTCTCGATGAGTGTGGTGGTAAATGCTTGTAGTCCAGGCTACCGGGGAGGCTGAGGCGGGAGGATTGCTTGAGCCCAGGAGTTAGAGTCCAGCCTAGGCAACATAGTGAAACTCTCTGTAAAATACATAAATAAAACAAGACAATTTTAAAAAAAGATTTCTTTAATGCAGGACTTCTCGGAGCTTTTAACATTCTAGTGAAGGGAACAGCCAAGTTTGGCTCATAGGCCAAATCTGACCTGCCATCTGCTTTTGCAAGTAAAGTTTTATTGGAACACAGTGATGCTGACTTGTTGACATATTCTCCATGGCTGCATTCTTACTACAATGGCAGAGGTGAGTAGCTACCTCAGTGACAAAATAGCCCACAAAGCAGAAAATATGTACTTTTTGGCCCTTTAGAGAAAAGGTTTACCAACCTCTGCTCACATCTCCAAAAGGCGGAATACATGTGGGTTCACACTTATTTGGCTTCAAATGCCTTCTTTCCTTGGACAACCTATTAACCTCTTAAGAGTTCCAGTTACTCTTGGAAGATGTCATCAGAAGATCAGAAGGCCTTCGTATGACCCTTCGTATTACCATATATTCATATTATCTTTTCTCTCTACCTCCACTGCTAAACTCAAACACATTTCTAGTTGCCCATGAACCCTCATCCCAACCTTTTTCTCACAGCACATTCCCTGCCCTGTTTCTTTTCCAACTCCTCAGTCCCAGGAGTTGCTTCTCTTAATCCCGATGTTCTGAGTCACTGCAGGATTGAAAATCTGCGTCCTACTTCTCTCTAAGAGCGCTGGATGGCAAGGTTCACCATGTATTCACCATGGCGGAGGGCGATGAACCTGACAGAGTGCACAGGCTGCCAGCCGCCCTGGAGCCTGCCTGCTGCTAACTGGCATGCAGGCCATGTATGGTAGTGCAGGAGGCCAGCCTCCAGCCTCGGGAAGGCTCATTCCTACCTCCGGGCAACTGTAGGTGTGCAAATAGCTCAAAGAAGGATCATTTTAAATGCCTTGAAAGCCTGATTTGTAAATAATCTAAGACCAAAGACAGAGCAAGTTAAATATTTATTTGAAGATTATGTCTCTAAGGAGGGATTGTTGAAAATTAGTGAGTGCCTTCCCTTCTTGCCTTCCCTCCCATGCTGGAGGGCATATTATTTTTACGGCTGTGTTTGACAGCCAGAACAAGCCTCTGTAGATTTAGTGGTTGTTTGTAGTGGCATTTATGTGTTTGAATGAGCTGGGCAAACAAGAAGGAGGGAGGTGTGGGTGGTTAATTAACTCTGACAATCTCTTCGCCCACACTTCCATACTCGGGAAATGCTGGTAAAAGAACCATTCACAGGTTTTTTCAGAAGAATAGCCACACAAAAATCCTTCCCTTCACAGGGCTGGTTTAGAAAGCACAGCAAATCAGCACTCCTGCCATTGTAGACTCGGAATCTCCAGAGTGAAAGGCTTGCCTCTGAGCAGAAAATATACGTGACCATGACTTTCTGGATCAGAAAACCAGCAGTCCAGTCAGTTCTTGGGATACTGGCACTCATTCATTCACCCGGTAGTTTCTTGCCGCTTGATAGTTGTAGGTCCTGGGCATGTTTTTATATATATGTGTGTGTGTGTGTATATACACATATACATATATACCTATACATACATATACATGTATGTATATACCTATACATACATATACATATATAGGTGTGTGTGTGTGTGTGTGTGTGTGTGTGTGTGTGTGTGTGTGTATATGTATATATCTGGGTCAGCCTGCTTTCTGAGGTATATACAGAAACAGATTTGAAAAATTGCTATTTTTTTCTTTTTTAATGAATAATATATAGTGAAAATCAGGGCTGATGGAAAAAAAAAAAAAAAAAAACTCCAAAAGTCTTGGTCGATCAACCTTGCATTTTATCCATCTACAGCACTTTCCTCTCCTGGGATATTTTATCAGAAAATAAACTGGGCTCAGACTGTGGGCACCTGGATTCTCATCCCATTTCTCCCAGACAGAATTTGTGAATTCTTGGGGGAAGCCCCTCACCTCTTTTGGCCTCATTATTGAGATGAAGGTGTTGGATCACCTCACTCTCTGGGCCTCCTTGTTGAGATGAAGAAGTTGCATTAAATCAATGTTCTCTCAACTTGCATGATCTTAGGACTTATCTGGAGGATCCGATTCAGTAGATCTGGGGTAAGGCCTGGGAATCTAAGATTCTATTAAAAGCCCCAAGTGATGGTCATGGGAACATCTGGGAAACACTGGATTAGATGACCTTTGGGTCCCCTCTGGATATGACCTTTTAATATCATCATTTTTCTAGGAACTCCCCAACCCACTTCAATGAATATCTCTGAAACAGCTTTAATAAGAGTCCTGAGAATCACTGGACTTTCAAACCACACACACAAAGAGAAGCGTCAGAGAAAGGTCATACACAGACGTTTCAAAACCACTGATGCACTGTAGCTCACGGGTGTTCTCCTTGAGAACGGGGTAGCAGGAAGATAAATGGGGCAGATTCCCTTAGTGACAAAAAGCACAATGGCAAAATGAGGACAAAGTCACTCTACTGTGCCATGCCCCAGGACTGTGGAGAGTACCTGGGATGACAGGACTGTGTGTGGATGTGAGGTCAGAAGCCACCCGTCCAGCTTTGACACTGTGGATGCTGCTGGGCACTGATTTCAGGAGATACACAGAGGAATGGGGGAACTGTGGGCACCTCTTCTTTCCCGGACTTACCATGGCCCTCTGGGGTAGGGAGGTCAAGAACTTACAGGCACTCACTCTCCGCTCCGTCCCAGGCTTTCGTCCCAGGCACTGTGATGCTGCTGCCAGCTCTTTCTGGGTCATCCTGTAGTACTTGCTCTCCTTCCATCTCTTCTCCAAGGCACCTTTCCTCCCTCTGCAAGAAACTTTTCATGCCTACAAGCCCTACTCCTTGTGCATGAGAGAAGAATGAGAGAAGCTCTTTTTTGTTGTGCACAAAGGTTTTGCAATACCTCCTTCTCCTCCTGCTCTGTGGGTCTAGCCCTAACTCCTGCTAACTCCTGCTACGTGGCTTAAGCTTTTGGGCTCTGGTGAGCCCTCCACCACTCATTGTCCCTCTAGCCTTAGGGGAGGCATCAGCTTTGTGCTCTTCTGAGCTTTAGGTTGCCTCAGCATCTCCCGTTTGGCTTCTCAGCTCTTATTTCATCTTTGTGTTAGTTTGTGGCATGAAGTTCCTTTGGTGTAAGAGACCTGTATGCGTTTCTGTTTTTCTGACTTGACCCCAAACATCCTAATTTTGAAGGTAGGCCCCCAGCTGAATTGCTGCTCTGAGTGATGTATATAGCAGTAGCATCTGACAAGTGACTGGCTGAGATGTCATACTTAAACAAAAACCTCGCACTTAGGATGTCCCAAATTGAATATATTGACCTTTCCAATTGTCTTCCGATCTCAGTGTTTACAGAATAACATTTCTGGCCCATTGCAGTTGCCAGTGTTCAGATTCTCAATGTTTTCTACACCTTTTCCCTCTACCTCACCCTGCACATTCAATACAATGCCAGTCCTCTTGATGACAGTGCCCTGATATGTACAAATCCACACCCTTATAAGCATCTCCATAACCCAGCTTCAGGCTGTTATTTTTCCTTTTGCTGCAAAGGCCTCTGCTGGTCCCTAGCTTTTGGGGTCTTCCCACTTCTGATCCACATGTGTGCTTCTGGAGGGATATTAGTCAAGCACAACTCTGTTCTGTCCACTGCTGACAAGATAAAGGTCCAACTCTCCCGACAAATGAGCCCTTGGAGGATCTCACCCATCTATACAGCCTCATTCCTGCCAGGCGGTACCTCTCACCATTTCTCAGGCATACCTTGCATTTCCTGCATTCACGCTGTTCCCTCCTCTCAGAATGCCCTTTCTTCTTATTTCTACCTAGCTTCAAGTCTTGGTTTAATGCCAGCTCCAACCTAAAGCCTCTCCTAATCCTCCTATCTGGAACTAATCTCTCCTTCCTCAACGCGCTCCTGCGTTTCTTTGTTCAGCCCCTTTGCCTCTTACCACATTCTGCCTGGTAGGGTCGCTATGTTGCTAAGTCACCCCCAAATGGTAAGTCCTTCGGATGTGGTGCTTGTGCATATGTACAGCTCCTATCAAATAGTTGCTGCTCAGTGGAGACTGGGTAGAAGACATGTTATGGTCACTCAGTGAATGCATATCACATTTGTGAATTATAGCAATGCTTTCATACATACCTCTCTATATGTAAATCTATCTATTATTTTGTCAGTGATATTGCTATTCTTCTTGGGAAATAGTACTCACTTCTCTTTTTAACCCAGTCTCTGAAACGTAATCACTGGATATTAATAATTTATTAGACTAAATTTCCCATACAGATGATTTGAGTGTCAGTCACATGCACATGTTAGGTGATTTGCATACATTATTTTATATAATCCTCTCAAGGAGGGACTCTCTTTATTTTATAGATGAGAAAAACTAAGGCTCATACAGATTAAAGACTTTTACCAGCATCACACTGTTAGCTGGTGAGTGGCGGGGCCAGGATCTGAAGGGGGATCTACATGATTTAAAATCTGTCATAGAAGGATAGGTTCTTTACCTTCACCTTGGGGAAGAATCATTTATCTCATGAGAAAAGACTAAATTTACAGATGAAAACTTCCACTTCTTGTTTCTTACTGGACTTGGAATTTCTCCGCCGGTCTTTGATGACCCTGGGCGCTACCGAGGTTGCCCACCTTACTCCATTTCTCCTCTGGTTTTCTCCATAATAACACAGATACTTCTTAATGAAGTCCTACACCCCGGATTCCCAGTCTAGTTCTTTCACCAGCTCACTCTCATTAACCCCACCCCCAACCCCAGGTAGGCATGCCTTCTAATTCTCAATAGCTCACCAGTTGAAAAATAGCCTATCCTTAGAAAAGACCCAGAGGATGCCACGCTGGCCGGTGGGAGATGGATCTTGCCATCACGGTCACAGACGCGAGATGAGCAGCAGAATTCCTGGCTTGGCTTCTGTGTCGCGTCCGAGCAGGCTGGAGCTGTTGGCAATTCTTTCCGGGGTCTATCTTGCCTGCCAAGTTGGTTGACCTCTGGGGCATGGTGAAAGGTGTAGCTTTTTGGTTAGCTATTTTTCAGGGCTTTTCGGTTCCCTTGCTTTCTTTCCTCTTTAGTTTTTCTTTTCAGAGAGACTCTTAGCTTCCTCATTCAATGCAATAGCCCAGATGCATTGAGGCATGGGGGCCCAGAGGCACTGGACTCATTAACATGAGTCCTGTAAGTGAGTATAAAAGTGTTAATACAGTAGCAACGTGAGCCGGCTCACTTTAAAAAAAAAAGAGAGAGAAAACCCTTAGTTTTAGATAGATAATCCTCATTGTCTTTCTTGCCTTATTTCTTCCCCACTCAGAGTTTCTGTCTTTCCTTTTACCCTTTCTTTACTCTTCTCTCCATCTCCCTTTGTCTTTCATCTCTCTTTAAAGGCAAAAAGAAACAAAACAAAACAAAACAAAAAACGACACAGCTTCTCAGTGTATGCCTGTCAGACTTGTTGGCCCTCAGGCTGAAAAAGTTCTCTGAGTTCTCAGGAATCCCCCCCAAGGCTGGCTGACTTTGAGGACTAGCACACCAAGCAGTACAGCTGCCTTCCAGGTACAGACCAGGTTGGACTGGATTGGGAGTCTAATTACCAGCAGAAAATTAAAGAAAGGTAATAATTGCCCTTAAGCACTTAACAAAAGCAAATCTCACCTTGGAGGTTTGTAAATGTGTAGTGAGGACTGGTTTCAGCGAGCTTGCGCTGCACTCTTTGTGTTTGATTTGCAAACCAGAATGCACACGCCTCCATATGCATAATTGGATCCTCACGGTCTCTGCCTCCATGTGACCATGCAGTAGTTTATTTATCCAGGGCTCATTCAAAGAAAAGCTGAATGGAACAAGAAAACTCCCACTTTGCGATAGGATTAGATACCATGGAGTATGCCTCCCCCGTACTCTTTCAAAGATTTTTTTTTTTTTTTTAAGTTTCTAAATCTGCTTGGGAAGAAAAAGTAAATTGCCAGAAGTGAGATTAGTGGGGAATATTGTTCTTAGGACAATAGTGTCTTTATGGCTTGACTGGTATGAGCTCCCCGCTTCAAAAAAATACAAGAGCTGGAGGTGTGGGGGTTCTTAATTGCCTACATCTGATCAACTGGCAGCAAAAAAAAAAAAAAAAAAAAAAAGAAGAAGAAAGAAGGAAATCTCATTCAGCTCTGATTTGGCCTGGATCAAGTCCACTTGCTAATCAGAGTTTAATGAGGATGCCACTGGCCCTGTTGTATTTGCCGATGCTCCCACTAAGGTCCCTGGCCTTCTGTTTGTGCAGGGAGCCCTTGCATCCCGCCGCCCCACGAAGCAGGATGCAGGCTGAGATGGAAAAGTCCCGGCCCGGAGAAGTTAATTAAGTTTAGGCCCTTGGCATTCCAAGTCACCGGAACCGATGGTGGGAAGCCTCACCCACCGGCACAAAAGAGACCCACACGGAACTCTGAATGACTGTCCCTGGCGGTGGTAGCTGGGCTTCTGCGCGCCCCACTGCCAGCTCTTAACCCCGGGAACTGTGTCCCCTCCCCTCCGCTGCACAAACTGAATAGGCCTGCAGGACCGCGGAGGGCCCTGGCTCCGGCGTAGGAGGGTTTGGGAAGCGCATGGTCCAGCATCGGATGTTTCAAGAGCGCGGATGCCAGGCCCCGGCAGGGATTGACAGATCTGTGAAGGCAGAGATGAAGGCCTGGTTTGTTTTGTGACGGTCCCTTTGGTTTTTAACACAAATTATCATAAGCAAAAAAAAAAAAAAAAACACAAAACTGACCTCTAGGTGGGCAAGCCACTCTTTTTTTCTTTTCTTTTTTTTTTTAAGTTGTGTATTCCATAATCTCTGAGTAGAGGAAACGGAGCATTTGTGCCTGCATGGGGATGCTGCAGAGAACGGTAGGTCTTGGGTTCAAGGAGCCCCGGGGTAATGGGCACCCACTCCTTGCTGCCCGTCTGTGTTCCCGGCAAGCGAAGCCAGGAGGGCAGTGGGAGGAACGGGAGGTTGAGAGGCTAACTGACTTGGGTTTGAGTTCCAGGCCCACCTGAATTCTTTGAGGCTCAGTGTCCCTTATGACAAATAGAAAAATAATAGTCATTGGCCAGATAACAATGTCGGGGTCAAGACAGGGCTAAATTTGACAGAGGTTCCATAAGATTAGGGTGGAGCTGAAAAAATCCTGTCACTTAGAGACATGGTAACTGTGGTAATGTCATAGCACAAGGCATTACGTGTTTATGGTGATCCTGGCAGAAACAAACCTACTGCGATGCTGGCCGTGTAACAGTCGGGCACATACACACATATGCGCAGTACGTAATACTTGATAACGATAATAAATGACTATGTTATTCATTTATGTATTTACAATACTATACTTTTTATTATTATTTTGGAGTGTACATCTACTGAAAAAAAGTTAGCTGTAAAAGAGCCTCAGGCAGGTCCTTCAGAAGGTGTAACAGCAGAAGGGATTGTTATCCTAGGAGAGGATGGCTCCACGTGTGTTTCTGTCCCTGAAGACCTTCCAGTGGGACAAGATGTGGAGGTGGAAGACAGTGATATTGATGATCCTCACCCCGTCTAGGTCTAGGTGTGTTTTTAGTCTTAGGTTTTAGCAAAAAAGTTTACAAAGTAAAAAGTAAAAGCTTAAAAAATAGAAAAAGCTAGTAGAAAAAGGATATAAAGAAAAATATTTTTGTAAAGCTGTAAAATGTGTTTGGGTTTCAAGCTAAATCTTATTATAAAAGAGTCAAAAAGCTTAAAAAAGAAAACTTTAGGCCAGGCGCGGTGGCTCACGCTTATAATCCCAGCACTTTGAGAGGCTGAGGTAGGTGGATCATGAGGTCAGGAGTTCAAGGCCAGCCTGGCTAAGACGGTGAAGCCCTGTCTCTACCAAAAATACAAAAATTAGTTGGGCGTGGTGGTGAATGCCTGTAATCCCAGCTACTTGGGAGACTGAGGCAGAGAATTGCTTGAACCCAGGAGGCGAGCCGAGATCGCACCACTGCACTCCAGCCTGGGCAACAGAGCAAGACTTCGTCTCAAAAAAAAAAAAGTAAAAGAAAGGAAAAGAAAACTTTGTAAAGTAAAATGTTACAGTAAACTAGGGTTAATTTATTATTGAAGAAAGAAATTTAAAAAATAAATTTAGGGTAAGGTAAGTGTCCAGTGTTTATAGCATCTGCAATAGCACACAGTCATGCCCTAGGCCTTCACATTCACCCAACACTCACTCGTGAACTCACCCAGAGTAACTTCCAGTCCTGTGAGGTCCATTCATGGCAAGTGCCCTATAAAGGTGCATTGTTAAAAAAGTAATTTTTTACATAATTGTTTTTCATTTTTAAAAGACACAGTCTTATGTTGCCCAGGTTGGTCTCAAACTCTTGAGTGATCATCTTGCCAGCCTTGACCTCCCAAAGTGCTGGGATTACAGACATGAGCCCCTGCCCTCAGCCCTAAAATGAAATATTTTATACTGTATTTGTACTGTACCTATTCCATGTTTGGATATGTTTAGGTACACAGATAGCTACCATTGTGTTTCAGTTGCCTACAGTATTCAGCGTCGCACCATGCTGCCAAGTTTGTAACCTAGGAGCACAGGCCATACCATATAGCCTAGGTGTGTAGGAGGCTATGCCTTCTAGATGTGTAGAAGTACACTCTACGATGTTTGCACAATGATGAAATCACCTGCAGTTGTGTTTCTCAAAACGTGTCTCTGCCGTTAGGTGACACATGACTGTACTTACCATGGTGTAAGGATTGAGATATGTGTGGACATTGTCAGGAGTGCCATTCTCAAGGTCACATGATAAGTGGGCCTGTTCCCTCTAGGCTGATGGTTCTCAGAATCTACCATCATCAGAATTCCCTAATGAGCTAGTGAGCATGAGTGCTCCTGGGCTCCACCCACAGAGACTGATTTGGCAGGCCTGAGAATGTGCCTTCCTAACAAGCACCCAGGTGATGCTGATGCAGGTGAATTGTGGACCAGGCTTCAAGACGTAACCTTAGGGCAGTCAGGCAGGGTTCTGCAAGCACTAAGTAGTTTTATGACATCTGAAGCCACCTCCATTTACAGTGTTATGTAGAATTTATTCTACTGGTCTATAATTAACTTTTCTTTCATTGTCTCTCTTATTAACATTTATTGAACATTTTCAGTGTACCAAACATTATATTATACTAAGCCTATTACCAATATTATCTCATTTAATCCTCCCTTTTTCTCATTAAAACTTGCAACTAGCTGCATGGCTTTCTCATTCCATTCATAATAACTTGAGCTCAAACTGTTACCTTTTCAATGAGGACTTATGCTTTTTAAAATCAAACCCTCTCTTCATTCCTCAGCACATCTTAGCCTCCTTTTCTGCTTTTTTTCCTCCTTCAAAAAGTATTAATCACTATTGAATATACTATATATTGTATTTATTTCATTTATTATCTGAATACCCTCAAGATTACCTTCCTTCCTCCTTTCCTCCCTCCCTTTCTTCCCTCCTTCCTCCCTCCTTCCCTTCCTCCCTTCCTTTCTTCTGTGTTGTTTATTGCGATTTCTCTAGTCTCTACAACAGTCACTGACCCATTCTAGGTGTGCTATTAAAATATATTAAACAAATGAAAGAACCACCTCAGGAAGTAGGTACTTTGTGGATGAAAAACAGGTTTAAGAAAGATAGGTAATTTGGTCAAGATTACACACCAATAGGTGGACAAGAAAGAACACAGACTCAGGTATGTATGTCTCCAAAGCCTGTGCTCTCAACCCGGGGCCACCTGCCCTCACTCCCATCATGCTCTGGGCTGAAGCTAATTTGGGCAGGTCCCAGAAACCTAACAGCCCGCATCGCACAGGCTCCGAAGGGCTTGTTCTCTCCTGAGAGAGCAAACTGAGAGTGTAGGCTGCAGGTTGATCCAAAGTGGGGAAGGTGGTCTTCTGAGAACATCACACCTCAGCCAGCCCATTGTTTTGGAACATCTGGGTGCAGCAACAGAGAATTTTACCAACACACCACTCTCTCTTTACTGAAGAGCTGACTGAACATGTTTTTCAGCTTCACAATTTGAATTTGCCCTCCAAGAAAATCCTTTCTCCAGCCCATAGGCAAGCTCATATATCTTATTTTATAATCCCACTGCTGAAGTGTCCCCTGTAAACTGTGGAAGCCCATTTGGTTTTAATGCACACGTGGCTCAATACATATTTGAGCAAATTAATGAACAAAACTTTTTAAATTAAACTATTTATTTTGAGATAATTGTAGATTCGCATGCAGTTGTAAGAAATAATGCAGAGATATTCCTCGAACCCTTTACCCAGTTTCTCCCAATGATGATATCTTGCATAGCTGTAGTTCAATATCACAATCAGGATATTGACATGGATGCAGTGAAAATACAGAACATTTCCATCTCCACAAGCGTCTCTCATGTCGCTCTTTTATAAACACACCTAGTTCCCTTCTATCTTCCCTGTCCATAATCTCCTGGCAATCACTCATCTGTTCTCCATTTCTATAATTTTGTCATTTCGAACATGTTATATAAATGGAACCGTACAGTATGTACCCTGGTAGGATTGACTTTTGTCACTTAACATAATTCTCTAAAAATTCATCCAAGATATTGCATGGGCCAGCAGTTCATTTCTTCACTGCTGGGTAGTATTACTTCCTGATATCATTATACTAATAGTTTGTTTAACCATTTACCTATTGAAGGACATTTAGATTGCTTCCAATGTTTAGCTATTGAGAATAAAGCAGCTATGAATATTCATGGATAGGTTTTTGTGTGAACGTGAGTTTTCATTATTCTGGGATAAATGTGCAGGATTATAATTGCTGGGCCATATCAAAGTTGATGTTTAATTTTTTTTCTAGAACCACCAAACTGTTTTCCAGAGTGGCTGCAGCATTTTGCACTCCCATCGGCAATGTATGAGCGGCCTGGTTTCTCTATATCTTCCTCGGCACTTGGTGTTATCATAAATTTTTATTTATGTCATTCACATTAGGTGTGTAGCAATATCTCACCGTGGTTTGAATTTGCATTTCCCTAGTGGCGAATGATGCGGAACAACTTTTCATGTGCTTATTTGCCATCCGTATTTCCTCCTTGGTGAAATATCTGTTTATGTTGTTTGCCCACTTTCTAATTACACCGCTTGCTTTATTGTTATTGCGTTTTCAGAATTTTGCATACATTCTAGATACTAGTCTCTTGTGAGAGATGTGATTTGTAAATATATTCTCTCAGTCTGTAGCTTGTTTTTTCTTGTTTTTTGTTTCTTCCATTTTCTTACCAGGGATTTTCACAGAGTAAAAGTTTTTAATTCCGGTGAAGTTCAGTTTATCAACTTTTTTCTTTTATGAATTGTGCTTTGACATCTAGTGTATGAACTCTTAGCCCTAGATACTGAAGATTTCCTCCTAAATTTTTTCATAAAACTTTTACATTTAAGTCCATAATACATTTTGTGTCAAGTTTTGTATAAGGTATAAACTTAAATCAAGTTTTATTTTTTTCATTGGTGAATGTCCAATTACTTTAGCACCATTTACTGACAAGACTATCCTTCCTCCATTAAATGGGTGGCACTTTTGTCAAAAAGTTGAGTATATTTATGTGTCTGTTTCTGGGTTCTTTATTCTATTCCATTGATCTGTGTGTCTATCTTTCTAATACTACAATCTTGATTAATGTACGTTTTGATTAATATAAGTTTTGAAATCGAGCTGACTGATTCTTCTTACTTCATTATTCTTTTTCAAAATTGTTTAACTCTTCTAGTTTCTTTTGCATTTCTGTATAAATTTTAGAATAATCTCATCTATATCTATAAAAAATCTTGGCAGTGTTTTGGTAGGAACTACCTTAAATCTTTCTTTAATTTGGGAAAATTGACATCTTTACTATGTGGAGGTTTCTAGCCTATGTCCATGTGAGATATACTATGTCTTTGATTTCTTTCATCAGTATTTTGAAGTCCTATATGTATTTTGTTAGATTTATACCTCCTTTGTTTTTTGAGCTGCTGTAAATGATAGTGTTTTAAAATTTGTTACCCTGTGTTTATTTGTAATACATAGATACACAATTAATTCCTATATGTGGATCTTATATCCTGAAGCCTTGCTGAAGTCACTTATTAGTTTTAGGAAATTTTTTTTTTGGTAGCTATCTTGAGATCTTCTGTGTAGGAAAATCTGTCTGCATGTAGAGGCAATTTTATTTCTTCCTTTCCAATCTATATGCCTTTGTTTACTTTTCTTGCCTTATTGTCTTGGCTAGAATGTCCAGTACTATATTGGATTAATGATGCATGCAGATGTCCTTGTCTGATTTCAGTCTTGGAGGAGAAGCATTCAGTCTTTCACCATCAGGTATAATTTTGGCTGTAAGTTTTTTTGTAGATGCTGTTTATCGAGTTCTAGAAGTTCTTCTCTATTCCTGTTTTTCTGGGAATTTTTATCATGAATGAGTATTGGATTTTGTCAAATGATTCTCCTGTATCAATTGATAAGATCATGTGACTTTTTTCTTCTTAACTTATTAATATGGTAGATCTTATTAATTGATTTTCAAATATCAATTGATTTTGCATATCTGAGAATAAAGCCCACTTCGTCATAGTGTGTAATTATTTTTATGTATTGCTGAATTTTTTCTGCTAATATTTTGTCAAGAAGTTTTGCATCTAAATTCATAAGGGATATTGGTCTGTGTTTTTTTTTTTCATTCTCCCTTTTTATACTGCCTTATTGTCTTTATCTGGTTTTGGCACCAGGGTAATAGAAGCTTCATAAAATGAATTGGTAAGTATAACCTCCTCTTCTATTTTCTGGAAGAGGTTATGTAGAATTAATACTAGTTCTTCTTTAAACATTCTCCAATGAAACCACCTGGACCTGGAGATCTCTTTTTGGGAATTTTTAAATTGCAAATTGAATTTCATTAGTAGTTGTAGGGCTATTCAGATTTTCCAATGATCAATTTCATTTTGGGTGAGTTGTGAGAAATTGGTTCATGTCCTCTAAGTGTCAATTTTATGTGTGTAGAGTTGTTTGTAGTACAGAAGAGGGAGTCCCTGACTTACGATGGTTTTAATGCAGGACAAGTGAGCCTCAAAGTGGGACTGAGCCCATGAAGGTTCTTGGCTTTGCCCAGGAAATAATTCAAAGGCAAGCCAGAGGTAGAAGAAAACAGCTTTATTGAGGTAGCAGTGTTACTGCACTGATGGTGTATCAGCTCCGTGACTGCTCCTGCAGAGCAGCGCTACCCGGTAGGCAGAAAGTAGCAGCTCAGGACAGTCTTGCAGTCATATCTATACCCACTTATAATTGGTAGTTTATGAAGAAATTTCTAGGGAAGGGGTAGTAATTTTTGGGCCATTGGACCATTGCCATGGAAAGGGGTGGTAACTCCTGGGTGTTGCCATGGCAATGATAAATTGCCATGGCACACTGGTGGGTATGTCTGATTGGAAAGCTGCTTCTGCCTCAGCCCTGTTTTAGCTAGTCCTCAATCTGGTCTGGTGTCTGAACCCTGCCTCTGGAGTCGAGTCCTGCCTCCTACCTCAGTTCCATAACAGTTTTGGATGGTGGGCACTCTAGTTTTGTCTCTCTTTAGTTTTGTCTGTCTTTCTTTCTCTAACGGTGACTTATACCGTCATTAGAATTCTCTAGTCAATTTTCCCGGCAATGTAACAGCACTTTCATATGTGAGGCACTGAGAAAATACTGCAAAGACAGGCAAAGGCATAGCTTGGCCCTCAGGGGGATCATAAACTAACCCAGACAGATGCTTGCTTGCCCAAAATGATCCTGTTCAGATAAAAGAAGATGCAATTTGAAATCTAGCCCCTAATTCAAGTTAAAAAACAACCTCCATGGTTTTATTTATAGCTTATTTCTTGATTCCAACACCTTTCCTGTCCAAGTAAGAACCAGTCCTCCCTCACGTGTGAAGGGATAACAAATGAGTCTGACTCACCACCTAGCTCTATGTGAGGTAAACACAATAAAAGTATGGTAAGCCAACTTTGATTCAATAATATAAGCAAATTTTCTTTTACTGTGGTAAAATATACATAATATAAAATTTACCTTTTAACTATTTTTAAGTGTACAGTTTTGTGACATTAGTATACTCTCATTGTTGTGCAACCATCACCACTATCCATCTCCAGCAGTCTGTTATTATCCCTGTATCCGTTAAACATGAACTCCCCATGTCTGTCTCCCCCAGCCTCCCGGTTTAAACTTTATTTTGATGGTAAGGGTTAAAGAACATGTAGCTCTTGGAAGGCGTATGAAGCACATACTCCAACTCTTTCTTTCTTTTTTTCAATAATCCTTTATATCAGACCCAACACTGTGTGTATTAGATAGGTTTCCATACCTATTTTACAGATAGGAAACTAAGGCCTAGTAAGCTAATGTCACCCCCTTTAACTGAACACAATTCTCGCTTGGCCTTTCCTTCTTGCGTAGGTGAATTATCTGCCCACCAAGAGTCAAATGACATTTCATGGCCTCTGTTGCTGGCTCATGTACTGCCCTGGGGTTTCTGGAATTCCAGCCATGTGCAGGTGACTTGTAGATGATTGTATTTGTATTAGTCCATTTTCACACCGCTATAAAGATACTACCTGAAACTGGGTAATTTATAAACAAAAGAGGATTAACTAACTCGCAGTTCTGCATGGCTGGGGAGGCCTCAGGAAACTTGCAATCATGGTGGAAGAAGAAGGGGAAGCAGATCTGTTCTTCACAAAACGACGGGAGAGAGAGAGAGAGCGCTCAGGGGAAACTGCCCACTTTTAAACCATCCAATCTCATGAGAACCCCCTCACATATCATGAGAACAGCATGGGGGAACCACCCCCAGGATCAATCACCTCTCACCAGTTCCTTCCCTGGAGATCTGTCCCTCCCGATTTGAGATGAGATTTGGGTGGGGACACAGAGCCAAACCATATCAGTACTGATGGTACTACTGTCATTGATTCTTGGTTCCAGTTACATCAATAAGGAACCTGGGGCTCCACCTACAGGTGTTTAACTGTGAGAGAATGAGATCTCTGGTTTTATTTATTTATTTATTTATTTATTTATTTATTTTGAGATGGAGTCTCGCTCTGTCGCCGAGGCTGGAGTGCCGTGGGGCAATCTCTGCTCACCACAAGCTCCGCCTCCTGGGTTCACACCATTCTCCTGCCTCAGCCTCCTGAGTAGCTGGGACTACAGGTGCCTGCCACCACACCCGGCTAATTTTTTTTTTTTTGAATGTTTAGTGGAGACGGGGTTTCATGATGTTAGCCAGGATGGTCTTGATCTCCTGACCTCGTGATCCGCCCGCCTCGGCCTCTCAGAGTGCTGGGATTATAGGTGTGAGCCACTGCGTCCGGCCTCCAGATCTCTGGTTTTAAGGGGTTCTTAGCCTAGATCCCAGGCTTGACTCTACCTCTCAACCACTGTTCAACTTTGAGCAGATTACATGGTCTCTCTAAATCTCAGCTTCCTCATTGTAAAGGAGCTTCAGTTTTTCCATGGTACAACAGGGATAATAACAAATTTGATGTTCCCACTTACACATCTGATAGGCATCTCAAACTCAACAGAATGAAATGGAACTTTTGATTTTTTTCCTCCTGAATTGGTGTCTTCTGCAGTCTTCTTAAGACTAATTAATGGATCTGACAGATGACATGACAGAAACCCAGGAGTCCTCCATTCCTTTTTTTTTCCTTAATCATTAGAAACTCCTATTTATTATGCCTGAGTTACAATTTTGTTATGTACATCAATTTCTCCTCAATTTCACAGCCATTACCCTGGTTCACCTCCAAAAAGGACTATGAAAATCGCCTCTCAACTGGTCTACCTGGTGCTTCTCTATCTTTAACAATAAGAATGAGGATAAAAATAAGAATGTTTTTACAGTGCTTTGTCTGCCAGCCACTGTTCTAAGTGTATTACATATATTAATTTATTTAATCCATGCACCATTCATAGGCAAATCCCCTACTTAAAATTAATCCATGGCTTCCCATTGTTTTAAGAATAAAATTCAAGCTCTCTATCTTGCTCTGCAAGATTCTGAATGATCTCACTTCTCCCTCCAATCTCCCCTCCCCAGTCTTCACCTTCACTCTTCAGAGGCTGACTACACTGCCTTCCTTTTTATTTCTCAAATGTGTTCTCAAGTCTTTGCAGTTCCTGTTTTTTCTATTTTGTCTCCCAACGCTTTGCATGGCTAGGCTATTCCCATGCTTCAAGTCCTAGCTCATAAAATACCTCCTTGGAGAGGCCTTCCCAATCTTGTTTATCCTGTTCATGGGCCAAGAATTCTTGATCACATCATCCAGGTTATGATGTGATGTGAGCAATGTCTATCCCAGTTTGTATTGATCTTGTTAGTTTATTTGTGTATTTTTTTTATTACCCCGTTAGGCTGAAAGCTCTATGAGGACAGAGACTTCATCTGTTTTATTCCCTGTTCTTTTCAGAACCAAGGAGAATGCCTGGGTCCCAAGGGACTCAGTGGCTGTGGCTAGAATGAATCAGTGAAAGAATGAATCACATACAACAGAGGGCCTTTTACTTCATAAGGGTGTTGGAAGATTAAAATGCATGAGATAGCCTATTGGTTGTACTTTATGAATCAGTCCTCAGCTCAGATGTTTGAAAGCAATAATTATTTTCTTTTCTGTTATTTATCATTTCCTATACCAGTTTTAAGTAGAAAGTTTCTTTTTCTTAGACAAGCAGACATGATAACCACAGTCTTCCTCTTTCAGACTCCTCCCAGATGTGTGCCAAGCTCAGGAATACCTTGTAATGCCAAAATTACATGAGGCAGGACGGTCCAAGTTACTGCCAAGAACCAAGAGCCATGTCTACACAGCTCCGGGTGTAGCTCTTTTTTTCTTTTCTTTTTCTTTTTTTGAGACAGGGTCTCACTCTGTCACCTAGGCTGGAGTGCAGTGGCACAGTCGTGGCTCACTGCAGCCTCGATCTCCTGGGCTCAAGTGATCCTCCCATCTCAGCCTCCTGAACAGCTGGGACTACAAGTGTGTGCCATCATGTCTGGCTAATTTTTAAATGTTTTGTAGAGACGAGATCTCCTTATGTTGCCCAGGCCGGTCTTGAACTCCTGAGCTCAAACAATCCTTTTGCCTTGGGCTCCCAAAGTGCTGAGATTTGAGTGTAACTCATTAAAGAATTCAGGACCCACTCAGGTAGGGGACCTTCAGAGACTCCCGGCGTCTGCTCTGTCTGGATGGACATGCAGCTGCTCCTCTTGGATCCTGCCCCTTCCTCTGTGGCATTGCCAGGAGAGGCCCACTGGTCTTACTTTTCCCACTCCTCTGCTAAGCTAGGGAACACTTAGGGGAGGGGAGACCAAAGGAGGAGTTCTGCTGCACCCCCTACTTCTGCCTAAGACCCCATTCCTGCTCTGGAATCCCCTAGGGTCTTGTGGCTTAGATTCCTGGGAGATGATTGTCAGGGAGATTTTCAGGCCGCCTCCATTTATCCTCCCTTTGGTCAACGATTACAGAAAGGAAAGGAAAAACACAAGAGGAAAACCATATAATGTTATATCATAAAAAATATCTAGCCAACACTCACAGAACACCAGTTACAGTGACCACTTAATAGATATTAATTCCTACTTTTGTCACATTCCTCCCTCCCTTAAAGGTGTCACAAATGATCTGTGGAGTGAAACTCCATTGGGTCATTAAGGCTGACCATGGTGAAACAACCACTTCTCTCATCAACTTACCTGTTTCCACAGGACTCACACTGTGGTGTAGCATGTAAAGTTCTTTCTCCTGTTAGAAAGCGTCCAAACAGGCATCCAGGTGACTTAACCGAACTCCACTTTTGCATGGAGTTTGGATAAGTCCTCCTTTTTCTCTACTTCTCAGAATGGTGCTATTGGGTTTGAGACATTCATATGCACAAAGTGGGGGTGACCTGCTTCAGAAATCCCCGGGCCTGGGTTTATCCACATTACCAAGCTTCATTTCCCATCCTGTGTTCTCTGGTTTCCAGATGCCTTTGTTCAGGGCTGTGCATGAAGCAGATCCTCTCCAAGGACTGTTGAGAAAAGCCAAGGCCAAGGGCAATGTCCCCGTGGAGTGCCTGGAGAAAGAATTCAGGGACAATCTCCATTCTCTGTAACTCTCTTCACTGTGCTCCTGCTTTACTATATATTTAGTATCTCACTGTGGGTTTTTTTTTTTTTTAAATAGACTTTGTTTTAGAGCAGTTTTAGGTTCACAGTGAAATAGAGCAGAAGGTATAGAGATTTGCCATATATCCCCTGCCTCCACACATGCACAGCTGATGCCATTATCAACAGTCCCACCAACATGGTCCATTTGTTACATTTGATGAACCTACATCAGTACATTATCATCACCCACAGTCCTTAGTTTACGTTAGGGTTTACTGTTGGTGTTGTACATTCTATAGACTTGGACAAGTGTGTAGTGGTGTGTTGTACATTCTATAGACGTGGACAAGTGTGTAGTGGTGTGTTGTACATTCTATAGACGTGGACAAGTGTGTACTGGTTTGTATCCAGCACTGTAGTATCATACAGAGTGCTCTCACTGCCCTAAACTTCCTCTGTGCTCCACCTATTCATTCCCTTCTTCTCCCCACTGATCTTTTTCGTCTTACCTTTTCCAGAATGTCATAGAGTTGGAATCATGTGATATGTAGCTTTTGCACATCAGCTTCTTTTATTTAATACTATGCATTACAGAGTCTTCCATGTCTTTTGTGGCTTCATAGCTCATTTCTTTTTAGAGCTGAATAATATTCTATTGTCTAGATATACCACAGTTTACGTATTCACCTACTGAAGGTCATCTGGTTACCTTCAAATTTTGGCAATTGTGAACAAAGCTCCTGTAAACACCTATGTGCAGGTTTTTTGTGTGTGAACATAGTTTTGAACTCTTTGGGGTAAATACCAAGGAGTGCATTGCTGGATCAAATGGCAGACTCACTCAGTTTTGTTTTTAACTTCCCATTATGGAGAATTTTGAACATATGCAAGAGTAGTCAGAATAATCAAATGAACACCTCTAGACCCATCAGTGACAACCAACAATCATCAATCCATGGCCAATCCTATCCCATCTACACACCCATTCATCCCCCCAACCAAATTATTTTGATGCAAATCCCAGACATTGTTTCGTTTATTTGGTAAATATCCCAGTATACATTTTTAAATGATAAGGACCTTTTACCGTGCCATTACCACAAAACCATGATCATTATCTGAAGTAAATAAATAAAATATTCACCTTTAATCTCATCAATTAGGCAGTGTTCAAATTCCAGTTATCTCATGCTTATCATACATACTTTTATAGCTTTATGTTTGAATCTATTCCAGTAAGATCCACACATTGTTATTGTTTGATGTATCTTAAAAGTATTTCTAGGTTTCCTCTTTTGTCTTTTTTTCTGGATTTTTTTTTTTTTCTTTTAGAAATGGAACTGTCTCTTTGAGTTTCCCACAGCCTGCACTTTGCTGATTGTTTCTCTGTAGTGTGGGTTTTTTGTTTTGTTTTCCTTTTTGAGACGGAGTCTCGCTCTGTCGTCCAGGTTGGAGTGCAGTGATGCAATCTCGGCTGACTGCAACCTCTGCCTCCTGGGTTCAAGTGATTCTCCAGTCTCCTGAGTAGCTGGGGTTACAGGTGCCCACCACCACGCCCGGCTAATTTTTGTATTTTTAGTAGAGACAGTGTTTCGCCATATTGGCCATGCTGCTCTCGAACTCCTGACCTCAGATGATTTGCCCACCTCCGCCTCCCAAAGTCCTGGAATTACAGGTGTGAGCCACTGTGCCCAGCCATTTTTACATGTTCTTCCAGTTTCTGCATTTCCTGTGAATCACAGTCTTGTTAAAATTCAAGTTCTATTATTTTGGCAAGAGGATGTCAGCAAGTGTCCTATTCTCAAACCTGGGTAGGGTCTTGTAGAATAGCTCTGTCCAATAGAACTTCATGTAATGATAGAAACAGTCTATATTTGTGTTGTAGAGTTATGGTAGTCACAAGCTCTGTGTTGCTATTAAGCACTTGAAAAGTGGCTAGTGCAACCAAGGAATTACATTTTAAATTGTATTTAGTTAAATCTAAAGAGCTACATGTGGCTGGTGGCTACCATATTGAATAGCACAGCTCTAGAGTTTGTGAAGTCGTTGTTAGTGAGCAAAGTGTGGCCTGTGGGGCTGTTGTTAGGGGCTAGTGATGAACCGTCTTTAAAAAACAAGCAAGCCAGCAACTGCCCCCTCCACATGATGCAGTCAACACAGTTGCATCCTTTAATATCTGAAAGGGCCAAAGCTGAGCTCCAGCACCCATCTTTTCCTTTTGGACTGAGATGAGAACTCAGTCCTGTGTGCATCTCTTATATGCTGGGACCTGGGTACTGGCTGCTGCCTCTTCATCTATGGATGTCCTCAATGGCCCTAGCCCCCAAGCATCCTCAAGAAAACATACAATTTTCATGCATAATTCTCGTAGCTATCTTCCGTAGAAGACCCTTTTGAGTATATTTGGTTGTAGTTTTTCAAATGAGTATCAGTTGTCTTGAGAAGGATCTTTACTACGGAGTAAGTAAAGAAAGGCAGGATATTATCTGACTAAAGACGCCTCCCAAGAAAAAACAGTAGTACAATGGGATTTGGCTGCTCCTGGGCTGACACCGGCCTTCCTTTCGGGTGACTTTGATCCTGTGAAACACATTGAGGTAGTCATTAGTACCCAATTCTTCTTTTCTTCAAGACACACAAAAGGTTGTTTCCTGTCCCCCTCTGTGGTGGAGCAGAGCCATCTGACCTGATCTGGCCAATAAGCTGCGACAAGTGTTTCAAGCTAGAACAGTTCATCTTCTTTTTTTCTCCAGAAATGAAACTTCCTCAGCTAGGGTTCTTGAGTGAAGGTAGTAAAAAGAAGAATGTGTTCCAAGTGAAGGTCATGTAACACAAGAAATAAACCTTTGCTGTTTTCAGCTACTGTCATTTTAGGAGTGCCTGTTCCCTCGGCTGAACATAACGTGTTCTAGTGAGTGCACCTCTTTTAAGCCTAGCAAGAGGATGACTCAATGTAGTGTGAAGGAATGGCATAAAGGGATTACGGTCCATTTAGAAAAAAAAAAAGGAGGAACTTATTAAAGTTGGTAACTAGGTTTCCTGAAGATTGGGTCTCTGCAGTTGGATCTGCTCTTCTCTCTATAGGACTTCACTGGACCTCCAGAATCTTCTTCATGGATATTCATTGCATAAGATAAAGATTCAGCGCGTTAGCGCTGAGGTTCTAATTCTGCATTAGAACTGAGAGTTAATGTAAAGTGGTGTTGAAATGAGTGTTATATGTACAAGCATTTATTTTTTGATTGTTGGTTAATGTTTGCTCCCTAAACTAGACTCTAAAATCCATCATAGCAAAGACTGAATCAGTTTTTCACTGTGTCCCTAAATAACTATGAACGAATGAGTGAATATATGTAGATATGTATCACTGAGCATTCCTTGAGTGTTTCAGTGGGTGTGGAGCAGCTGTCTCTGTCAAAAGGCACAGGATGTGGTGGGGTGTGGGGTGAGAAGGTTTGTGGTGTGGTCCACGATCCACAGCCAGCAGATTTCCTGACTCAGAGCTCAGAAGAGAGAAACCTGCACACTTGAAATGTAACAGGAGAAATGCTTATTAAGTACACTACTGTGAACTCATATGCAATAGCATATTTCAGAGACATGAAAAATAATAAATGTGCATTATACAGATGCTCCTTGATTTATGATGGAACTGCATCCTGATAATCCCATCACAGATTGAAGATACCATTAAGTAGAAAATACATGTAATACACCTAACCTACCAAGCATCATAGCTTAGCGTACCCTCCCTTAAACATGCTCAGAGCACTTACCTTACCCTACAATTGGGCAAATTATCTGGCAACACGGCACACTGTAGGGTGTGGGTTGCTTATCCTCGTGATCACAGGGCTGGCTGGGAGCTGCAGCTCGCTGTCACTTCCCAGCATCCCAAGAGTACTATACTATTTATCGACATCCTGGGGAAATACCAAACTCAAAATTTGAAGTAAGATTTCTACTGAATGCATTTTTCTTTTGTACCACTGTAAAGTAGACAAATCATAAGTCAAACCGTCATAGATTGGGGACCATCTAACAATCAGTGCAGCTGCCTGTCTTGTTTCAGCTTTGGTCTATGTAGAATATATGTCTTCATTTATAAAGATGCCAATGCTAATTTGCCAGTTGTCCCAGTGCACAGCATGAGAGGTGATTACTTTAATTTTTTTCTTTTTTTTTGAGATGGAGTCTTGCTCTGTTGCCCAGGCTGAAGTGCAGTGGTGCCATCTCGGCTCACTGTAACCTCTGCCTCCCAGGTTCAAGCGATTCTCGTGCCTCAGCCTCCCAAGTAGCTGGGACTATAGGCATGCACCACTATGCCCAGTTAATTTTTGTATTTTTAGCAGAGACAAAGTTTCGCTATGTTGGCCAGGCTGAGCTGATTACTTTTAAAACATTGTAAATGGCTTCTAAAGCAAGTATTGATAGTTATTCATCATGCAGTACTCATACACATTTATACATGTATATATAAATAATTGCTTTACAGTCCAACATTGCTATTAGTTTTTATTCTATTTCAAAGTCTGGTTTTGCGACTCATTTGCAGCATCAGTTATCTTAGGGGTCATGGGTGGGCTGGCTGGCCCTTTAACATCATCTATGGCTTTTTTCAAGCCATACTGGGTGCAAAATTGACAGGTAAGTAATTGAGAAATATGGATGATCCTGCAAATAATTTTAATTTTAAATTTCTCAGATGGTGGAATTTGGATAAGTGTTTGTGTAATTCTTACTATTATCTTTAGAGATAGAAAAGATATGTGCGGATTGATTTCTTCCTTCGTGGGAAAACAGTTAAGGAGACAAGGCTAACAGAGGTAGAATGCTTTTCTATCATTTGTATAATTCAATATCATACACCATATAATGGATAAAGAACTGTAGATGCCATAGAAATATACAGAAAATAGAGATGATTCAGCTGAATTAATCAGAGAAGTCTCACGTGGACCGCGCAGCTTAAGTTGGATATGGTACCCCGAAGATAAAGGGGAGGGAAACCAGACAGGTAAGATTGTGCGTGTGAAATGTGGGAAGGAATACATACAGCATATGTCCCATTAAGATTGAGGCTGTGTGGCTGCGAGTCCTCAGAAATATGATGGGGGGCGAGATGGGTGCAAATACCAAGAGCCTAGAAAATGACTGTTGTATAGCTTTGAAATTACTCCACACGCTTCCATAGTTTGCTATGTGATTGACATGTGTTTTACTGTGATAAGATCTTGCCCTGCCCCTTGGGAATGTGATGGTTCCACTTTATCAGACTCCGTATGTGAGTTACTGATCTCAACCACTGGACTCCATCATACATATAAACCTAGGAGTTTGACAGAGACTTTGGGAGCTTAGATTGTGGCAGGGTGCACTCTGTCAGTTGCCTCTTTAAAATCTGAGAGCTCAGGCTACGGTGGGGCCACACCCTGTTGGCTTTGGAGCTGATCTGTGGAGCCTCACCAGCCTACACTAGCACCTCTCTCTAGCGCTGAGCATTCTTGCATCTCATTATAGATCTTCACTGTGTTGATTGAGCCTTCTCTTCCAAGAACCTCTTGTATAAAGCTACATCTCAAACTTTAATTAGACTTACACTCTACCAAGGCTTGCATCTATCATTATTGAGCAACCAGACTTTAATAATTGGACTCTTAAAATTGGAACTAAATGGTTACTGTACCACATGAATAGTACACAATAACGTACACTGCACACTATACATACAGTACAGTATGCAACGTATACCGTGTACAAAATAATGGTACACAATAAAGTCTATTGAGTATATTTTCAATGAGATTTGTCCTTGTTACTCCCCTCTTAAAGTTTATGAATGAAAGTAAAACTTTGTCTTTGTATGACAAACCATGTGATTCGTGAAATTATTCTCTGATCATCCATTTATTTTAACTGTGCAAAAAAAATCACCCCTAAGAGACTTGTCAGAGGCAATGGAGAGCTTTGAGAGAAAATGTATCCATTGAGAAGCTTTGAGCTACAAGTAATAGAAAATTTGACTCAACTGGCTTTAAGAAAAATAAAACATATCATTACTTCACCCAGAAGTCTGAATGTGGGGCCTGGGGCTGGCTTTTTTTCCTTCATCATTCTCTGCTGGTTGGCTTGTTCTGAGCCTGGCTCTCCTCCCTGTCACAGGATGGCTGCTGCGATTCCAGAAATCACATCCAAACACAACAAAGTCCAGATGACAAGACAGGGCACTCCACCCTAAGTGGCATTAAAAAAAGAAAAAAAGCTTTAATCAAAGAAGCAAACTTTTCACCAACTCGCCCAGCAGACTTTTCTTCCTATCCATCACCAGAGTTATACCACATGTGTATGCCTAAAGCAATTGCTGGCAGAGGAATGGGATCCTATGGGAGTACAGCTGGAACCACCTCCCTTGAAACCCAATGTCAGACAGAAGAAAGTAGGTCCCTGAATACATTTGTATTCTCTTAGGAGAAAGGAAGGGGAATTGACTATTGGCAAGATAGCTCAGGTTTTATATGGCTCACTGCTCGTGTACTTTAGGGTCCTCTTTAAGAAAAGGCATACAAACCTATAAATACAAAATAGGAATGAAAAAAGAGTATTTTCATAGAAGAGTATTTTCATAGATTGAGAAAGGAAACCACAACAAATTACAAAACAAAAAAATGGTAAAATGTGCTGCAAAATCTAAAAATGTAAAATGACTTTTTAAGTAATTGTCTGGGTTATTCCTATGACTTTTTTCCTGCTTTTTGTTTGAGGCAGGAGCTGTATAGTCTTTAAAAGTCTCTTCACATGACAATGATTTTGCATATTATCTTTTATAATCATGATAGAGATATGATTCAGTTTTTCCTCAACATGGTAAATCAAATAATTTTTAAAATTGATGGTTTAAAAACGTTCCTTTCAGCCTGATGCCTTGCTGTGGGTAATGTGAGATAAAGATTTAGGGTTGTTGCTAAAGTCGAACAAGCCTCCATCCAGCTTCTTTCATACATGAGTTGTAAGAGCTCTCAGATTTCGAGCTGTCTTATGTGTTGACTAATCTCAAATACTCTTTTCATTCATTACACTCATCAAATATTTTATCATCAATGTCCTCATTGTAATGTGTATTATGAGGTTTGGGTTAAACTTGTTGACATTGGTATTTTGTGTCAAATCAGCAAGAAATTAAAATTGTTTCCAATGTGTCCACATGATTCAAATTATCAAATAATTGAAGAGCTTATTTATCACTTGTATTCAAAATCTGTCCTTTCTTCCTAATGTATTAGTGTTTTTTAAAAATTTATTTATTATTATGTAGAGTTGATTTGAATGTAGGAATACATGTGAGTTTTCAGGGGTTTTTTTAGGAGATACAATTTAATTTTATTTATTTTTAACTTTTATTTATTTTTGACCCATACTTGTCCATATGTATAGGGTATAGAGTGATGTTTCAATACAGACACTGCATAGTGATCAGAGCAGGCTAATTAGCATATCCATCACCTCAAACATTTATAATTTCTTTGCATTACTGCTTTTTATTCCCCAAAATGTTCTGAGTATAATCAAAACAGTTTCCAAACCTCACTATTTGCTTTCAACCAATGCGGGCGCCTTTAAGTAAACCACACAAACATGTTCCACTGAACCCGAACTGAATGTATCACCAACTCCACTTCCCCTTATCAGCATATCATAAAAGACCCGCAGACACCCCACCGCCACTCAACACGAGGGAAACGGGTGAAAAATGACAGGGGTCACAACCACGGTGGTTAAAATATCTTACACAAATATGTAACCTTGTCAGTGAAATGCTTGCCTCTTCCTGGGCCTTGGAAAAGAGCCAAGGCAAGTGAGTGCACTTGGAGCTCCAACCTCAGGAGCTTCATCCTGATCTCCCTCTGGCAAGGGTGTCTGGAATCAGGGATGGCAGGAACCAAGCCGCGTCTGCGATCTGGGAGGACCTGGACGGGGGGGAGGCAGCGGGGTGGGACGGATGTGGGAGGTAGGAGGCCCAGGAGGCAAGCATCTCAACACCTGGTGAGTGAGTGGATGTGGCAGATGAGAGAGTGACTCAATCAAGCACAAGTCTCAGTGTTCCAGGCTGGATCGGCAGGAAGATGGGGCATTACCGATGGGGGCAAAGAGGCTGGAAGGGTGGGATTTTTATATTCCATTACAAGGCAGAGCACGGCTTAATGAAGTGTGTCAGGAGGGGATGAGAACTGAAGCTGGCTGAGCCCTCCAAGGATTTCAGAAGGTGATTTGGTGCTACGATAAGTGCCTTATTCAGGGCTATTCCTTAGTGCATGGGAAAGCTAAAAAGAAACCCAGTTTTTGTGACACACTGTTCTTGTCTTTACCCCAGGCTGCCTCCCAAATACAACCTTTACCCCACACTAAGCATTCCAAACTGGAGGAAGGTCTCAATTCTTGCTTAAGGAGAGCCTTCCTGGGCGGTTGCTCCAGCAAGTCTTGGTGGGTGGTTCCTGTTATTGATGATTTTATCAGTTGTAGGAAATCTGTGCTGGGTGCTAAGAACATCCATAAAACAGGGGAGGTATGGGGGGGAAACCTATTGTATTAAGTCCTTTTCTTTCACTTCAGTTCTCCCCCACCCTAAGGCCTCCCACAGACATCTGGGATCCAGTGCCAAAATACGCATTCTGGAGCCTTCAAGCAACACTAGGTCTTCTGCCAGCAAGAACACTGAATCAAAGCTTTCTGTACCCCACCCCATCTAAAAACCCTTTATCAAACTTTCACCACACTAAAATGGAAGCATTTCAGTCTCTGAAGCTGTTCAATGTGACTGTGACTGCTGCATCTTGAAGGGGATATTCATTCATTCAACAAATGCATTTTAATTTCTGCCATGTGATCAACACCACGCTAGACACAAGAGACACAGCAGTGAGCGTGTGTAGTCACGGTCCCTGCCATCTGGGAGACTTCTCAGATAAATCACAAACAAATGTAAAATTGCAACAATGACACGAAGGAGAGGGACATACTTGGCTGATATGTATTCTGCCATCCTTCCCTTTCCTCCCCTCTGTACACACCATGCCTTTCTGCCCCTCAAGAGGTGAAGTCTTTCCCTTCCCTTGAATCAGGGTTGGCCTTGGGAATTGCTTTGAACAGTATACTGGAGGGACACTGAGACTTCTGAGCCAAAGCCTTAAGAGAATGGGTAGATCTACTTCTACCCAAGGAAACCATTGGCCATATAAAAAGCCCAACTATCCAGAGACGACTGTGGTGTGAAGAAACCAAGCTGGTCTGAGCGAGAGGCTACATGGAGACAGCAATGCCCAGCCATGTCTCTGCTCTTTAGCCACCCGAGCTGAGACACCAGGCACGTGATTGGAGAAGCCATCTTGGACATTCCTGCCCTAGTAAACACACAGGGAGCAGGAAGACCACCCAGTTGAAGCAAGTCTGGACTGAAAAATTGTGAGAAAGAATAAATTGTTGTTTAAGTGATGGATTTTGGGGGAGAGGTGTTATACAGCTGTAGAGTTGCTGCCATGGGCTCCCAGAGCACCCACTCCCCTATGTCCTGGACCCTTCACGTCATGTCTCCAGTACCCCTGGGACTGCTCCCCATACCTGTGTGTTAGTACTAAGTGGTTAATTCCTGGTCCAGAAGGAAGCCTCCATGATCTTGTCCCAGCATCCATTCTAATGGGGCCTAGGTTCTGGTTGGTCGATACCTGCACAGTACCAGTCAAGATTTTGAGTAGCAACCTTGGTTACAGGGTGCTCTCTGGTCTTATACTGATGGTGTTTGGCCTCTTTAAAGAGTCCAGTAAAGGAGTCCGTGAGGAAGCGGCACTGAGCTGAGATCTTAAGGGTGTAAAGGTGGGAATTTGGTGGTGAGGGAGAGGAAAGCATGACTTCAGAGGGGTCATGTAGGAGGGCTCTATGGTAGGACAGAAGATGGTGGAAAGAGGAACTGTCTGGACCTTGTAATGCAGGGCACGGTGGATTAGACTAGACAGCACCCTTCCGTAGGCTGGCCAAAGACCTAGGAGAGTCTGACCAAGACTGATGCATGCTGGAAGGTGACTGGCCAGCCCAATCAGGTCCTGTCTTTCAAAGAGTTCAAATCAAGATGCACCAAGAGAGCCAGTCGGCCAAGAGCAGAAGTACAGCTGAGCCACCGTAATGGAGGCTGGGGCTGGGGCACAGGACACCTTTCCTCAGTTGAGGACTGACCTCCATTGTTGCTGAGAAGCAGAGGTCGCAACCCATAGGCTGGTTGGTTGGGGTGGCCAATGTGATCCTTTTTTTGGGCCATCCACATAGGGTTGCCGGAACAATATTTTATTATTAAATTAGTTGCCAGCATTGAAATATCAAAGGTTTTCAAATATGAATATCTCAAATGTGGGAAATTTTAGAATATTTCTGCCACATCCCTAATTGCAGCAATAGCTAGAGGTGAGTAGGAACTACTCACTTTAGATAGAGCATGTGTAGTGCACACCAGTGTATTACATGTCCACTGCTCCCTGGGGTGGCTCCAACACTTAAGATGAGTGTGAGTCATCATGCATCATCCCACACAGGCCCTGCTGCACACATCCACACTGCCTACCCAGCCTCTGCAGTCATTGGACAGTGTGATCTCTTTTGTTGGGACACTGAGGCTGCTGTTGTAAACCAAAGACCTTAATGTCCTCCTGGTTGTCTGTGAGGCGGGGTTGCTAGATTTAGCAAACACAAAATACTGAAACAGAACAACCACCTCCAAGAACAAAATAAAATGGAATGTCCAGGTAAACTTACATTTCAGACAAACAACAAATGATTTTTCAGTGTAAGTATGTCTTCAATACTGACATTTTCTCTGGCCTCTTCGTGAAGCAAAGCAGCATTGGTGCTGAGATGGTATCCTGGCTTTGTATTCCTGGTACACAGAACCAGGTACATTCCCTACCCATGGCTGCCCATTCTACACCTCCATTGGCTGAGGTCACCTTGAGAGAGGCTCTGCTTCTTGCACCTGATGCTCCACAAAGCCCAGGTGTGGATGAGTAGCCCGTCAGAATAGATTGGCTCAGAGGAATGATGACAGACAATGTTGGAAGGTCATTTGGGGACAGACTGCAGAGGGTCCTGATGCCAGGATCAAGATTGAAGGCGATCCCATGGCAGTGGCATGTCAAGAAGATGCAACTGACATTGTTTTGAGAAACAGGAAGATAGCATTCCTGGGGGCAGGGAGCTCCAAAGAAGGTTGTGGGGATACTGAGGTTGGAAGTAGTGAGGGTCTCCATTGGAAGGTGGAGGCTGGAATGGAGAGGAGTTGACATAGGCAACCAGTGTTGTAGGAAGAATCAAGAGGCTTTGGTGACAACTTGAATGAGTTGGTGACACTTCTATGGTTATCGAATTGGGGCAGCACCACTGCCCTGAGCTATATTTCCCAGGAAGTTGGGAGGGGAGCTGCCCTGAAGAGAAAAGGAACAATGCCTTTTTCAATGTGTTGACCTGGAGGTGCAGTCAAATAGAAAAATCCAGTAAGAGGTTGAAAATTCTGGAAAGTTACAAAAGGAGTTAGGATTTACTGTGTGCTTACTACGTATTTCTTGTTCTAAGAACTTTATATATATTAATTTGTGAAATCATTACTAAAACTTTCTGAGAGATATACTATTTTTATTCCCACTGCATAGATTAGGAAACTGAGTAACAGTGTGGTAACTGGCCTGAAGTCACACAGCTACAGCTGGTAATGTTCCACACTAGCTGTCCCGTAATGACTGTGCCTCACTTCCTCACAATTTAAACCCAAGGATTTGCTCCTCCACTTTCCTTTTAGCTGATCAAATCAATCTACAGCTAAGAAGAAAAAGTTTTGTCAGTATCATATTAGTTAAAATTTTATAATAAAACATGGACAATAAGGTCCAACATCCAAAATCAAATTAGATTTATACATAAAAAAGAATCAAAATGGGTATGTGGCCATGTGGGACATTTATTTTGTGGGTTCTAATTAGGATGCTTTGATCTTACATCACCATCTCTGTGTTTGGTAAGGCCATAGGTGGAGATCAGTAGTGAGATGAACCAACAATAATAATATTATGCCTTTGAATAACTTTTTAAATATGATATTAAAATTATTAGCCACAATATATTAATTAATGAATTCTAGCCTTAATTTAATGCTATATATCTAATTGTAATTAAATTCTACTTTGATATATCATATTCAATTATAAAATTCCAATCCATGGCAATTTTCCTATATGGGTGGCTGAAAGTAAACAGCTTGCAAGTAATACAGTTTATCTTTAAGAAATGTTTATTTTTTTCTGTGTAAAATGCTAATGCATTTTCATAAATCAATTTATTTTTCATACATTCTTGCTGGGTTGAAAATTGTTATTTTGTCTTTTTGGAGAGAATTGTTGGATCTAAGTTCTTAGATTAATAGCTGCCATTGCTCCCTTGTTTTGGAAACATTTTGAAAGAGACCATTGCATTCCTGAAGTCGGAATATGGTTAATTCAGCTTTCATATGCACAAGTTCTATTGGAAGAGAGAAACTTGAGGGAGGGGAAATTGCATCCCTGGAGATGTAAAGGGCTCATCACCAGTAGAGGAGATTTAGGGCACAGGTGCACAAAACAACTGTTGCCTCTTCCCGCTGAGTCAGCAACTGCGCTTCCAACTTCACAAGCAGCAGGGAGAAATCTGGGGAAGAAAAACATCTTCACTCTGGTGCATGTTTTGGCCTGTTCCTGGCTCTGCTACAGGTCATTTGGGGTGTGATAGCAGCCTGGCTCTTTTTAACACCCTGTTTTTTTCCTGGTAATAGAGCAATAAAGAAACTTGGAAAAAGTGATAGCCTGGAGAATGAAATTCAGGAACACCATTGAGCCATGGGGAGTTCCCAGATCTCCCCAATAATTCACTGCTGACAATCCTAGTCTGACTCTGAGGAAACTCATTTGTGTGATTATGGATGGCAGGGCTGGGGTGCTTTGGGGTGGACTGAAGACAAAGTCTCTCAGTGCTCTGTGAGATGCCAGTGGGCTCAAGGTGCTGGGTTGTTGAACCATTGAAGGGTAATTGACACGTGCATTTCACAGGCAAATTGGCAAAGATTTTGTGAGCTTGTGCAAATCAGATAAATAGGCTTGAAGTAGATGAATTATGATCAATTCCTATAACTGAGCCTAGCCTGAGAGCTGCAAGAATAAGAATCTCATGGAGAAATCCCAACAGGTTACTAAACAGAGTTGTATATGTGTGTCTATGTGTACGTGTGTTTAAGAACCCTCCTCCCAAATTGCTATGTAACTTTCAATACTTGTATCCAAATTCCTCTTTCTGTTCTGATGGCATTCCTTCCCAGCTGTTCCCCTGCAGCACACCATCCCTTTCTTCTCATTTCTAAACTTCAATAGTGAATTCAACTGAATTCTTTTTCTCTTCTTGGGCACATGATTTTTTTAAGCTAGGAAAGAAGGGAGAAAACTTCTTGGAGATTTATTTGAACACTTGATTAAAACAAATCTTTTAATTGAAAATATTAATCGTTCATATTTTTAAGGGATACAAAATTGACTTATTTCACACAAGTTCTATTGGCCACTTGGAATAAAGTCAAAACACCTTTTGGATAAGTCATCTAAACGTGTTTTTTCTTGTACATAGGTTTAAGCAAAACCAGACTGCTATGTCCCTGTTTCCTTGACATCGCTATGTGATGTTACTTGTCTGAAGGCCAGACACAAAATGAGGGGTGTGTGTGTGTGTGTGTGTGTGTGGACATATGGAACTAGTTTTCCTCTCAATGACAAACACATGAGTGGTTCCTATGCTTCCTCCTTGGTTATGCAGCTTCAAGCACACAATGAGGCTACCCCAAAGCTGTGCTATTTGGGGTAGAGTGGAAATTCTCCCACAGACTCCTTCAACTTTTTTTCTGGTGGTAGCTTAAGAAATAAGATGAGAACAGGAAATAAGTATCTTCAGAAATAAAAGGTCTAAGTCAAACTTTTAATTTGGGGAAATCTTCTGCAAACTTGATCACTTGACTTAAACTTAGTGGTTCACACTCTAGGGTGTCTGCTGACTGTGTATTGCACTCTTAACAGCCAGATTAGTATTTTATTTGCTTTTATTTTTTTCTCTCTGGAGTAAGGGGAGGGTAGGAGGCAGCATAAAACTATTTCCAAGTTATTTAAATGAAAGCTATTAAGCAATGAATGATTTATTGTATTCACATTCTACATTTCTTTTTTAAATCTAGGCCATTTATGTTTATTGTGTTTAGGATACTCTGAGAAAATAGTAGGAGTAAAACATTTCACTTTTCCTTGTCTAACAGTTTTACATGCAAATTTGGTTAAATGATAGAGGATGCATGTAAAGGAAACAAATTAAAAAGTGGTAGTGAAAAGAAAAAAATTGCATATATTCTTAGTAAAAGCTGTTAAACTAGCTTTATAAATATAAACTGTAATCACTAACAGATAAATAGCAAATATATTTTAAATGTAATAGCGAATGCAGAACCATAATAATTACTGTCCAGTTATGCTAAGATGTATATATTATGTTATATTCCTTAATGGGGTGGTGTGAAGGACCTTTTGCAGCCCTTCCTAGTAAATGTGGCATGCTTGGGTAAATGATCATTTTAAACGTCTGTTTTAAGTGGTAGACGCCTCAGCAGCCTTTTGGTGTTTAGTTGTTTTGGGGGCAGTGAATATGTTCACTTTGTGTTTTATACAAAGGCAGGAAGGAAGAGCTGCTGGGGAGGATAGGTGGGCACATCCCCTTATACTCTGGGGCTTTTGAAAACTACCTTGTCTTCCTGGCAGATTATGATAGGCAGAGCCTGTTACCTCCTTTATGGAACACCCACTTCCTTTTTTATCCCCAATCCATGCCAGTTCCTATGACCGAAGAGAATGTGTCTTACCAGGTGTTTGGGGACAGGAAAAATGTTTGAGAAAATGATTAGTATTTCTGAGAGAATTTTTATTTCCAAAAATAGGGGTGTATTCTATCACTAAATATCATTCTGCCAGTCAAGAAAGATAATGTTATGCATCTATAATCAGTGATGATTTCTAAAAAATTTATATTTGATACTCAACATGCTATGCAAGATCTTTGCAGAATTCATTTTGCACTGCAAGACTGCTTGAAGTCTCACCCAGAGGGCTACCTCAAGCAAGAAAGCTTTAAAGTTCTTCTTGTGAACTGTGGTAGGAAGAAGAGGATATAAGCATGATTTCTGTTTTTAAGTCACTGAAATAGTTTATTTCTGCTTATTTTAATTTAAACGATTCATCTAAAAGATTGTTTAAGGTGGTACCAAACCCCAGTGATCATGAGAGAACTTACTACTTCTGCCAGCCAAAAGATCTGAAATGGTGCCAAGATGCCCTGGATTCAACCAACTTCAATGATGATCTATCAGCTTTGGAGATTTGGACTCTGAGATTAGAGGCAGCTGTGAACAGAAAGAAAAATCCACCCCTACCTCCACCCCTCCTTCTTCATTCTAACATTCCCACAGAAATGAATATGCTTTTAGTTGAGCCGACTCAGACACAGAGGAGTCAAGGCTGGAGGATTTATTTGAAAAGGAAACCCAAGAAAAATCCTGACACATCTTGAAAAAGCCTCTATAAATCTAAACATAACTGCAGTCTGAAGTCCTGCCCATGAGATACAGGTCGAAGGGAGATGGTCCGGGCCTGAAGTGCCTCAATCCACTGATAATTGTTTGTGAATTTGGGTCTGGCTCTCCGACACATATGGCAATCTGGATCCCGTAAAGGAGACAGTCCATCTGTGGGGCACAAACAGCTCCTTCTTAGGGGTGGTGGTTCTCGGACAAAATGTAGTATCTCCAGAGTGTAGTACCCAATACGGTGTGGGAAGGTACTTTTAAATACTTCCATTTTGGCTTTTCCACTGTCCATTTCTGCTCCATTTATAATGCTTATAAAGATGGATAACTTTAGATTCTGAGGAAAGGGTATTTTTTCTTCATTTTTCTCCTTCCACTGGGAGATAAAGTAGTTTATGGGAGACATGTTGAAGAAGGCTGTCAAGACCTGTCCCCCACACTCTCTGTGTCCTATAAACAAGCAGAGTGCTGCATGGAAAACGTCTTCTATCTTCTATGTAGCTGGAATAAAAGAAAGGGAAGGAAAACACCCCAGCTGCCAATTCCATTGCAGTCATGAAACTTGCGAAGTCTCTGCTCTTAGGAAACGGTGTGGGTTCTTTTTGGAGTGGTTATGTTCAGGAGACCCAGAGCTGAGAGGGAGAGGACTTCAGGAGGTTTATGCAGTGTATCCTTCACTTGTGCAGGAGGTTAATCTATCAAAACAAACTGGACTACACGTAGGCATGCATGAAAATGAGTATTCCTGAACATACTGAAGTCGGGCTAGTATAATTAGTGGTGGCTAAGTGCCCTTGGGCCAAGAGGGAGTGATAAGGGAATGGGGACCCCTAGGGCTGATAATCCTGGGGAGAAAGTGCTGTTTGGCATGGGATGAAGCAAGAGCTGGGCCATAGCCTGAGTGAGTGGGGCCTCTTATTCTCTCTCTCTCTCTCTCTCTCAGGGACCTCATGGCAAAAGTCTGCACTCCAGAAAGAAGGTAGGAGAGCTGGACTTTGTGACATGGTGTCAGGCTAGGACACAGGAAGGGGGACTCCTGGGACCTGTAGAGGATGAGCCTGTTGGCTGGCGATTAAGCAGGTTTACCTATTAAGCAAGGTCTTCCCTAAGGAAGATCCCATAAGGTACTTCCACGAGTGCTCAGGCTTTTTGGAAAACAAACTCCAACAGATAGTGAGCATCTTAGTCGCTCAACTGAGTGATCAGGTTGTGAAAAGGGATTTAATGTTTTCAGAAGTAAATGGGCCAGTGTTCCATGCATCTACTTTCTCACCCCAAACCTCTCTTCTCACTGCTAGTGAGACGCTAACCTCTTAGGCTAAAGAGGCCTGATTTTATCATCTTTCATCTTGCCTCTGTTGCTCCCTATTGCTAAGAGAACACAGTTATATTTCTCAGGTCTTCTCTTTACTTGCCCCACAGCTGATGATTCTATGGTGGATGATACGGAGAAGGAAAGCAAAATAATCTAACATATACTAAGAAGGGATCAATTGTCCATGCCAAACACTTTGCCTATGTTTTTGTACTTGCGCCTTTTGGAAATTATGACACATGAATATTATTATTCCTGTTTTACAGATGAGAAAACCAAGGCACAGAAAAGTCAAATCACGTGGCTAAGCACAGCTCACTAATGAGGGGAAGACCCATGTATTGAACGTAGAATCATCTTCCTCCAGAATACCTGCTGGGTTTTTTTTATGCCATCTCCCTGCGTTTCACTCCTGGGCACTTTTTCAAATTCACTGTGGAGAGATGAGTACACATTTAGCTAGCATGCAGGAGCAGGATAGGTATGCAGATGTGCAGGTGGTTTACAGGAGCAGGATAGGCGTGCCGATATGCAGGTGGCATGCGGGAGCAGGAGACAAGGCTGGAAGCATAGTGAATACTCATCTCCCGGCCTTTTCTGACTCTACCTCCTGCCCCCTCCTCCCAGCCTCCAACAATCTCCTGCCTCTGAAAGAAGTCACAACAAGGGATTTTTCTCTTGAGATCAAACCAGTGATCCATCCAGCTCTGTTTCCTGCCTCTTCAGTTTGGCTGAGTCATGACACTTGAGCAGGAGAGACAGAAGGCTCAGCAGCCCCTAAGGCGAGCAAACAATATTGCATATTGTAAACGGGATGAAAACGTACCGGCTGACCCCCAGACCCATGTGTGCCCGAAAGCAGGAGATTTAATGAAGCAAATGGCCAGGTGAGGTCACAGACCAAATTCCAGGCATGTTTTGCCCACACTGGCTTCAAGGGTCTCCTTGCATTTCCCTGTCATATTTATAGACACATCTGAATCTCATTTTTAAAATTCCAGCCTCTGAGCTTTGATATATTCCCTTCTAATACTTTTCTGCTGTGGCCTGAGGAGGAAGAGGGGACATTTGCATCTGCCTTGCAATTAAGGTAAACAGGAGAGGAAAATTTTAAACAATCTTTAAAATTACCTTAATAACACTTATAACACTGGCATCTTAAGGTACAGGAAGAAAAGCAGCTTTTATTTTAAAATATTTTCTTATGTCAGATGAAGCTGGTTAATATCCACAACCCTGCCTTTCATGTCATCTTTTATTTTCCCACCACTTAAGCAGGCCGACTGCTGCCACAAGTGAGAGCCTCTGCCCTACCAGGGTTAATGGTTCACCAGCAAGGCAGGTCACAAGAGCCACGTCAGTGGCTGGGCGGGTGGATTCTGGGTCAGATACAGAAGGAGCAGAAACTCAAAGGACCTGATGTCTTATAAGGCACTCAGCTCTGGCTCTGAAAGTGACAATCTGGGAACATACTGGAAATGAGGGGAGCCAGAGCAGAGGTAGAGCTTGCATGGGTATGGAAGCTATAATCAGGGAACAACCCCCAGAGCTGCTTGGATTAAAGATCCATGGTGTGGATCCTGAGGTGAGCAGGCCAGAGGTTGCCCCCTTGCCTTTGCAGTGGATCCTCTGTGCTGTACACCCAGCCATCCAGGGCCAGGCCAGGGTCTCCCGCAGGGTGCGTGCAGGATCTCCTGCAGGGCCCGGAGAACTTGATACTGCTGGTGCAATTGTAGGACTGAGTGTTTTTTTTTTCTTTAACTTTTCCCCTGCTTCTTTTTTGCCCGATGTGTGAATTTTTGTTTATTCCTTTCACATCTCTTCTGCACAGATTTTTTTCTTTTTCTGTGAGGCTGAATTAAGTCTGGCCTACAGGAGGTGTGCAGAGTTGGCTGAAATATTGAAAAGAGCAATAGTCCCTTTTCCTCGTGCCTTTTTTGTTTTTTTAATGGCATTTGAACACAAAAGGTGGATCTCAGGATCTTGCCTGGAACTTTTCTCAGATTACCAGGGCAGCAATACAGTGCCTGAACTCTGAGTCATTTTTCAAGCCCTTCCCCGAGAGCCAATACCAGGCGTGCAGAGTCTCCTCTGATGGCATACGGAGTCCCGAATCAGCCCCTGGCAGGGTTGAGAAGAAGGGCAGATTCGCCTTGGGAGGGGTGGTCAAGGGTTCAGGTTGATTACATTGGCATTTCTCTTTGGAAAGTTGCAAAGCATTGACATTAAAATATCCTCCCTGTTAATTAAGAGTTTTCATATAACAGGGGTAAAGAACTTTAATGAGCATCATGGCACCCTGGTCGCTGAATTAATGACTAAGCGAGGGGGTCTCGGGCTCCAGGCTTATCTGCCATTAGGCATCTCTGAGCTGGCAGGAGGAGCAAACTGACAAGAATCACTGTGGAAATGATTGAGTTTCTCAAGCAGCCTGTGTTATTTTAATTAGACCAGGATATTGAGAACATGGTGCATTGATAAACTGGAGAAATAATGAAGGTTGTTTCTTCTCCTCTCATCTCTTTCCACCCCCTTCAAATGAAGCAATTATTTCTCTGACCTCAGGAACTGCATTTCAAAGAGGTCTGAAGACAGGCTTAGGCCTGCTGCTCCAGTGAATTCTGTGGTGCCCAATTACTGACCTCAGGAGTCAGCATTCTGAAGATTAGAGTCACGGGGAGTTTGCTTCACAGACTCACTTCTAATAATATACCTTCCATGCAGACACCATTAACCTGCCTTTTCCAGTTAGCCAATAAGGTACATCGAAGGGCAAAATTGTTATCAGCTCTCCGGGGGTCCGGCCTCTGGCTCTAATTAGAAACAGGGGCATCTGCAAGGGAAAGTCATAAAAGCACCTAGTGAGTAAAAGCTGACAGTGAATGGAGGCAAGGTGAGAAGTCATTCAGGCCTGGAACCTAGAGACATAATACATCTTTGGTGCTGAAAGAATCACAGCTCATTTAGGCTATCCAGCATTTTAAAGCTTAGCTCTTCTTTTCCTTGTCAGTTTTTTTCCTATAAACTGGTGAGGACACAATGAATCCTTCTCCTTGCCCCCAAACCTGGAGACCTTAGTCATTTAGTTGAACTAAACACACATTTACTGAGAGCTACAGTGTGCCAAACACCACGTGGGTGGCTAGCTGGCCCTTCTCCATGGGGTTCCCTGAGAGAATTGAACCCTAATGCCCAAGGCATCTATAGTATATCTTAATGTTTTTCCTACCCATCTAGAATGATGCTGGCTACAAGGTATCCTTGGGAGTGAAGCAAGAGAATAGGGTCTGGAGGCAGGGAAGCTAAGGCCGATTTGAGCTGACTTCTTAGAACTAAATCAAAAGGAAAACCCCAACTTTCCACACCTAAGTAACAAAAGGACCAGATGCTACTCCCTTTGCAAAGCACCTCCACCGCCCCCCACACACACTCGTTTTCTGTGTGGCAGATAGAAAATGGAAAGTATCTCTAATTGGTTGTTTTCTGCACCAATCAGACGTTGGCATAGGAATGTAACTTTGTAACTTCATTTCAGCCTCTGACTGGTTGCTTTCCACAACCAACAAGACTGATTGCAGCCAAGTCTTCATTTGCATAGAAGTTAACCTTGTTACCTCATTTTAGTCTCTGATTAGTTGATTTCCACAACCAATCAGATGCTTGCATAGGGTGTAACCTTTGTAACTTCACTTCAGCCTCTGATTGTGGGCCATGACTTGATTTACATAGGATGCACACCAGGTAACCAATGGGAAACCTTTGGAGGGTATTTAAACCCCAGAGAATTCTGTAAGCTGGCGCTTGAACCCCTGTGCTCAGGCCTGCTCCCACTCTGTGGAGTATACTTTCATTTTCAATAAATCTCTGCTTTTGTGCCTTCCTTCTTTCCTTGCTTTGTTTGTGCACTTTGTCCAATTTCTTTGTTCAAAAACGCTAGGAACCTGGACATCTTCAACTGGTAACAGCAGAACTGAGAAAATAGCCACCCATTTTCTATAGGGCTTAATTTCCTTGGGTGGCCCCCATTGACAAAGGCTGGATCATAAACACAATTTCTCCTCTCCCACTCGTCCCATTCCGGCCAAAAAGGAAAGTAATAGTGTGAAGTTTTGTGATAAAGTCTGGAGGAGGAGCATGTGCTCCCTCAGTGTGGATGAAGCAGTTAGCTTGGTCAGAGAGGCTAAGACAGTTAAGGCTAAGACAGAAGGCTAAGAAGTCTTCCTAAGGGAGAAACATTTACACTCCTGTCTGGAGGAAGAATTAGAGCTGGTCAGAGGAGGGGAAAATAAGTTCCCGGCTGGAGGGAAGAGTGTGATAACATGAGTGAAGGCCTTGAAGGAGTCAGAGGGTAGCTATTCCTGGGTGGACATTTTGATGACCAGTGATTCTTCAGCATTGGGCACATAGTCTTTATAGCATGACACACAGAAGATGTTCTGTAAACGTTGAATGTTAGTGGGAGAATGGTGATGATGGGGAAAGGGTTGGGAAAGAACAAGTCTGGATGTGTTAATAGGAACTTTCCCAGCTGCCTTAAATAATTTGGGTTTTATGCTAAAGTTGTCAGGAGCTGCTAAAGCGCAGTGCATTGATTATGTAGCTTCTTAGTCTTGTGCCTGAAGTATGGGAGGGAGCCAGGCATGGGGGCTCATGCCCGTAATCCCAAAACTTTGGGAGGCTGAGGTGGGAGTATCACTTGAGGCCAGGAGTTTGAGACCAGCCTGGGCAACGTGGTGAGACATCGTCTCAACAAAAAATTTAAAAAATGAACCAAGTGTGGTAGCACGTGTCTATAGTCCCAGGTACTAGGGAGGTTGAGGTGGGAGGATTGCTTGAGCCCAGGAGTTTGAGGCTGCAGTGAGCTATGATCATACCATTGTACTCCAGCCTGGGTGACAGAGCAAGACCCTGTCTCAAAACAACAACAGCAACAACAACAACAACAGAAACAACAACACAAAACAAAAATAAGTACTGGAGAGTATATAAGTGCAATACTTCCCCAGAGAGTAAGTCTTGCAATTAGCTGATGACAAACAGGCACCTAGTTGAGAGGCTGGTAACCCACACAGAGCCCACGTCTGTTGGCCATCCTGAAGTTCTCTTCTCCCCCTGGGCTCTCTGTCTCCTTCCCTCTTCTCCTTCTCTCCATCCCTTTTCCTACTCCTCTGCCCTTCTTCAGGACCCTGGCCCTACTTGGAGAAGCAGCCTCAGATCCTAAGGTCTGGCAGTTTGGGAGAAAGCCTCAGGTTCTTTACATTCTGTGATAGAGCATCTGTAAGATAGCTCTGTCATCCTATAGCATAATTTTGATATGTTATTATGCTTGGGACCTTTATTCAACTTAGTATGATTCTACACTTGTCCTTTTTGACACTTATCATCTTTCCAAATGTCCCAAGTAGTTAACAGCAGCAGTTGTATTAGAGCAATGAGGTCAGTGAGAACTTCTCTCAAAGTTATTAATAACATAATTAGATTAGTTTTATTCTAAATATTCATTGTATAATGAAAGCATTGTAGTTACAAGTTATTATTTCTTTTTCATGTGGGGATTTGCTTTCTCTCCAATGCTCTGGAATCTGGGTTTTTACAAAATTCACACCTCATTTCTTCCATCAGTTAGATTCCAACACACTCTAAGACTTAGAGAATGGTTTTCAAACTGGGGTCCCTGGTGGACCCCAGTTTGATGCATGTGGAAGGGTGTGGAGGGGACAGTGGGGGAATGCAAGTTCCAGGTTCTCAAATCCCTGCTTCAACCCCAGGCTTGACCTCAGGGTTAGATTCCACTGGAATGAAGGACTCCACCATTGACCAAACGTTGAAAAGAGAGTAGCTCAAGGTTGACAGCATCGAAGTAAGCGAGGAGCCATTAACTGTCATTACCACAAAGAGTGTGTTGTCTTCAGCCATAGACCTAGAGGAAAAGCATCTAAGAGTGTGGGAGCCTCGGAGTCACTCACTGCTGCTGCATTTTAAGGACTTGCAATAATTCCCCACCATTCTTTGGGGGAATCCTCAAGACAAACCACTATGAGATTTAAGAGATGAATCAAATGGAGGAAACCAGCCAGCATTTACTGGCATCTCCTAAATATTGGGCCCTGTGTGGAAAGCTTTACATATGTAATTCCATTTACTTTCCTTAGAAACTGTAGGAGAAAGGTTTGGGAAAGAAGAGAAACATTACTGATTCTAAGTCCATGTAGCTCCTGATGGAGCACCGACAAGCCAGAAAGAATGTGACCTTACATTCCGTAACTTGCAGTGACTATTGATTGGAAAAGTCAAGTTAGAAGCAAGGTCTCCAGATGCTCCAACTTGCCATTGGCAGGATTATTAATCATAGAGGGTATGAAACAAGGCTGTGGAAATTTTAGAATTGAGGTTTTCAAACTTTAGTCTGTAAATATCACCTGGGAACTTAATAAAAATAAAAACTTTCCATCTCCACCTGTGAAGATACTGATCTGACAGGTCTGGAGAAGGGTCCGAGAAACAATATTTCGTTATGTGGTTGAGAAGTGCTGGTAGACTATGTGGATAGGAAGGCAAAATAACCTTCTATTAAAGCTGGAACCTGGCTTTGCTCAAGTTTGTTTGCATCAGAAAAAGATATGACTGCTAATTGATTTGGAAATCAAAGTTGTTGGATTGATTTGCGTTTGGTTATTGTCCTGCAAAGCATTGGTAAGTGAGTGTGGCTAGAATTCTTCAAGATGGTGCAATATCTTCAGCATCTATATTAGCATAATGGAAATGTTCTTACCTCCCTTTTTCTATTTTTCTTATAAGCTACAATGTCTGATGGCAAGTAATTAAACATTCCCTTATAGCTGATTATTTTGTGAAGTGTATCTGTCCGTACAACTAATTCAGCCTTGCAAATACATTCCATTTCCAAAGTCAATAAGCCTGAAGACTGTCTGGGGAGATCCTTCCTTCACTACGGGCAGGAGTCCTTGCACCCCTGTGCCTTTGTTTGTTTCTTTGGTATAGGATGCCCTCTTCGCCTTGTCAGATCTTATTGATCCTCAAAGGCTTATTGAAAACATCATGTTGTTCTAAAGCATTTCCTGATTTGCCTCTTCTACTTCCTTTTTATTGTATAGTCAAATAGGGATTTGCATTATCTTTGAGTATGCAAAGCTTGTGGTTATAATTCTTTAATGGTGCATATTTTTTTCTTTTTTACATTCAATTTGTGTTGCTTTATTAAATTACTAAAAATGCTTATTGTAATACAGTCATTTGTTTCTTAATGGTGGGAATATGTTCGAAGAAATGTGTCATTAGGCGATTTTGTGGTTGTGCCCACATAATGTTTACTTACACAAACCTAGAGGGTATAGCCTAATACATACCTAGGCTACGTGGGCCAGCCTGTTGCTTCTAGGCTGCAAACCCTTACAACATCTTACTGCATGGAATACTGCGGGCAATTGTAACACAATGTTAAGTATTTGTGTATCTAAACATAGAAAAGGTAGTGTGTTGCAGTGTAAGAGCAGGAGTTAGCAAACTCTAGTAATGTCTGCTTTTGTATGGCTCACAGCTATAATGTCACTAGGCAACAGGAATTTTTAGCTCCATTATAATATTATGGGATCATCATCAATATGTAGTCCGTTATTGACAGAAACACTATTATGTGGCATGAATGTGTTTAAGTGCTACAGAAGCATATAGAATAAAAAGCTAAGCCTCTGTCATGTGCATCAGTTCACTCCCCACTACAGACCTTTTAAAAATGTGTTTGCCAGTAAAATAGAAGGAATAGATTTAAAGTTTGATAACAGTGTAGGATAACTATACATAAAAAATGTATTGTACTCAGGTGACGGCACCCCAAATACCCTGACATGATCGCTACCCATTATACATACATGTAAAAAATTTCTCATGTAGCCCATAAGTTTGTACTAATAATTAAAATATAATATAATATAATATATTTTCAGTCTGCATCTGTCACATAACCACCCCTTCCTCCTAAACACACACACAGACTTACTGTGCTTTTTAGAGAAGGTTTCATCTATTGCAAAGTGGGCTTCCTGTCAGCTGCTGCAGCACATATGTGGAATTGCAAAGAATGTTCAGTCTGTCCTTTAATTTGGATTTAAACAATATGATGCATTCCATAGAGAAATTCACAAGTGGATTTCCTAGTTTATCCATGTTGTCCTGATCTCTTTGAGGACACTGGTGTTATTTCCTGGGTCTTCAGGTTCCCCTTACGCGTAGTCTCGCAGTCAGAAATGAAAGTGGCCCCTGGATTGGCCCCTTACTCTCATGCTGTTCTCTTCTGTCCTCCTCGGTCTTTCTCTTTTATTTATCTCACCCAGCGGTTGGCAAGCCTTTCCTGCAAAGGGCCAGAGAGTAAAGATGTTGGGCTTTGGGCCACGTGGTCTCTGCTGGACCACTCGACTGTGCTGTTGCAGTGCCAAACAGCCATGGACTATGCACAGACAAATGCAGGCGTTTGTGTTCTGGTGAACCTTACTTATGGACACTAAAATGTGAATGTTATATAATTATTACATCACAAAATATTGTTCTTTTAATTTTTTCCAACCATTTAGAAATGTAAATAAACCTCTGTTAACTTGTTTGCCTTACAGAAACAGACAGCTGGCCACTTTGACCCAGGGACCAGGGTTGCCATCCCTTGCCCTCCCCCAAACTCTCATTTCCTATTCTATACAGTTTTTGATGAAAATGATAATAATTTTCTATTCCCCCTACAAAGGATGGGGTAGGGGCCTGGATCTTCAGATTCTGAGGCTCTAGGAGAGATGGCGAAAGAGGTCCTCAAACTGTTCTGGGCTTTAGGAAAATATCGAGATAGCAACAAACAAAAACAGTATTAGATCTTCATATCTTTTATCTTACAGTGCTAAAAGAGTGTATCCTTGCGAGTCTGGAGTTAAAACATCATTGTTTATTGTACATATTTTATTCTACTTCATTAGCTTAGCTTTCTGAAAATAAGGACTTTGAAAACTCTATTGCCTCTGTATCTGAATGCCTGGTACAAATTCAGTGGTCAAACCTCTTGAACAGTTCTTGGTATCTCCATTAACCCTACACTTCTTAGCCATTACCCTTATCCTCCTATTTCTACTCCTTTCTGCTATTCCACATATAAATCAGTAAATAGAAAATGAGGGCGGGTGTGGTGGCTGACAACTGTAATCCCAGCACTTTGGGAAGCCACGGTGGGCAGATCGCTTGAGGCCAGGAAGTTGAGACCAGCCTAAGATGGTGAAACCCTGTCTCTACAAAAAATTACAAAAATACAAAAATTACCTGGGTGTGGGGAGCATGCCTGTAATCCCAGCTACTAGAAGGCTGAGGCACTAGAATTGCTTGAGCCTGGGAGCTGAAGGTTGCAGTGAGCCCAGATAGCACCACCTCACTCCGTCCAGCCTGGGCAACAGAGTGAGACTCCGCCTCAAAAAACAAAACAGAACAAAGCAAAACTGTGAGAATATATCCTTAAAATTCTTTTATAAACATAGACTATCGTGAAAATAAAATAAAAATGGGGTAGAATCAAGGGAAGACATTTATCTCCCCAGTTTCTTTTCTTAAATCGCAAGGTGTGGTTCACTGGGGATGGAGGGTACAAATCTTTTCAGCTGCTATCCTGTGATAAACCAAAACATGGTAAAATTGGGCTGGCTTTCTAAAAAGTTCAACATTCTCAGCCACTTATATGAAGACAGAAATAAGATTCTGTCTGCATACCGGTTGAGTGTATCTTAACTCTGTGATCAAATCTAGAGTTGCTTCTGACCGCCATCTCCACCCCATTCTTGCCTTCTTTGCCTTTCTTGCAAGCAGATGTGGAATTCTTAGTAAAGACTGAGTCTTTTTTTATATTAGTAACTTCTGAGTTTTGGTGACAATGGAGAAATGGACATTGGTCAAAATAGCAGAAGGGAGGAGATGGGTAAGAGGGGAACTTCCAGAATGCTGAAATACACCTTTGACTCTGAAATCTGAGCTCATACATCAGGGTCTTCGGTTTACAAATGTTTCCCTGCTCTAAAAAATAAAATGTCTGACAAGCCTACAAGTATACTCAGTAGCCATATTAAAGTTCTCATAAATCATTTATAGGATTCAAAGTAAACATGCCTGATTCTTTGTATTTTAGTTCCTTGGCAGAAATCTCCATTCCAGCTGGCTTCAGGTCAGCATGGGTGCTTTTCGCAAACACTCAAGTTCCTTCTTCTAACGTGATCTTCTTTCATTTTTTAAATGAAAACCTAACTCTCTGTCCTGTTTACAGCTGCACATGTGGCCTGCATGAACAATTGAGAAGTATGCTTTGCCATCACTTGACAGAATGAGACCCTACTGCTCATAAGCCAGAGAATAAACACATGCTCTCTTTATCTAGAAAAAGCCTTTCATGGATATATTTTCAAGGAATCATGGATCCACTTTCAAATATTGGTTTTGATTCTGCTGATGCAGTGTAAGAGCAGGAGTTCACAAACTATAGTAATGTCTGCTTTTGTATGGCTCGCAATCTAAGAATGGTTTTTACATTTTAAACTTATTTTGAAAAATCAAATAATAATATTTAGTGGTATGTAAAAATTTTGTCAAATTCAAACTTCGGTGTCCATAAATTAAGTTTCATTGGATCCCAGCCACGCCCATATGTTTGCATATTGTTTTTAGCTGTGTTTGCACTGCAGTGGTAGAGTAGAGTCCTCCTGGCAGAGACTTCTGAAAGAGTTTGCTGAACTCGCGTTAAAGGCATGGGCTTTGGGTAGGACTTTCTGGTTAGAATTCTGGCTCTGCCACTTATAGTGTGAAACGTGTAAATTTTTCTTGTCTATAAAATATTTTCTTGCATGCAAAATAGGCGCGGAATATGATTCCCTCCATTGTTTTCTTGTGAAAATGAGTTGGTATCAAGTTGGGGCTTCTCGAGGTCCTGCATTCCCTCCAGATGCCACTGTTCCAGTTGTGGGAATTCTGCTCCTTCCTGATCAAGGACAAGATCTGCAAATAGACTTTGCAAGGATTTAACCAGTATTTGAATTCAGTGAACAACAGTATCAGTCTTTTGGGTTTTGGCTTTCCATCATCTCAACTCTAAGAAGATAAAAAACATTTTCAGCACTCACCGAAAAGCCATGTGTGTTGTTGTTTTTCCATGCCCAGGGGTGGAAACTCCAAGTTTTCCGCATGTATTCTGTAGCTTTAATTCATCCTGTGCATTCAGATACAGCTCTTAGAGATTTCATGGGCTGGTTCCCACCCCTCTCAGATCACAGATAGGAATCCCACTTCTTTTGTGCCTCATCTCAGTATGATAACCACATTTTTTTCATTGTACTCTTTGTTACTATGTTATCCGCTGTGGTTGTTTGCATATATTCAACAGAAATACAGTCTGGTAAAGAATGAAGCAATTGTTGGAAGGATATTGGGTGGCTAACAAAATTGGAAGAAGAAATAAGGAGTTGCCCACTCAACTTCAAGGAGGAGCCAAGGAAGCCTTGAGGGTTTGAGAGCACAGAACTCACAGACTATCTCAAGATGCTGCTTTTGGGTGACTCATGCACATTACTGCTGTCCCTGTGACTTTAGGGACAACATCCAAGGATCTGAGAGAACAAATCTGATGAGCTACTCATGTGGTCAGGAGGAGGGTCCTGTCATTGAAATCTCTTTAGCATCACATGAGGTGGATGCCCATTGGTCCAAAATAAGATACATTAACTTCAGTCTTTCTTTTCAAATTTTTGGTTCTGGTGGTTGCAGGAGAGGGAGAAGGGGAATGCTATTTAAATTTCCTTTAAACCTTTGTTTCTTAAGATACAAAAGCCAGATAATACTCATTTAACTCTATTGATGTAAAGATTTAAAAAATAATACATGGAAAGTGATTTACACCATGCTTGGCACACAGTGAGCATATAATGACTGGTAACTATTATTCAATTATTGTTCTTTATGTCGATTTCCATATATAACATTTTTTTAAAAATCAAAAGCTGTGATCTCAGCTCCCAGGACCCATAATCTAGAACCCATTTCCTGTTTCTAGGCATAAGACACAGCAGAAAGTGCTCTTAGGGATAAAGGGTTTGATCATGTAAATGGCTCATTACTCTTTAAATAAATGGTTTAAGTCCCTGCCAAGGCATTTGTATACCAGGTCAGTAGCTGTTTGCTGATGTATTTGTGTGTTAGACCAAAATCTCTCTTAAAACAAAACTGGGGGCCGGGCGCCGTGGCTCACGTCTATAATCCCAGCACTTTGGAAGGCCGAGGCGGGCAGATCACGAGGTCAGGAGATCAAGACCATCCTGGCTAACACAGTGAAACCCCATCTCTACTAAAAATACAAAAAATTAGCCGGGCGTGGTGGCACGCGCCTGTGGTCCCAGCTACTCGGGAGGCTGAGGCAGGAGAATGGCGTGGACCTGGGAGGTGGAGCTTGCAGTGAGCTGAGACCGCGCCACTGTACTCCAGGCTGGGGGACAGAGCGAGACTCCATCTCAAAAGTGGGTCTTTTTTTCATTTTTTAAACTTAATTCAATTAATTTTTAAGTAGACTGAGCATCTACTACGGGCAAAGGTCTGCTGAAGAGGCATCGGGAGGCATACAAAGGGAATTCTTCATTAGTAGAAGCAAAGCCATTGTCCCTTCATAACAAAACAATTCCAATGCAGGAGTCAGGGGTCGAGGTGTTACCCTAAAGGTTCTCGGGACTGCCAGGCTACAGAGACTGATTAAAGATCGCAGAGATGATAACAATGTCCTGTGGGTCCATCTGAATATGATAGTATTGAGAAGACGTTATTGTACTATGTCTGCTGCGCTAAAGCAGTTTAACTGTGTTTTACTAATGTAGCCTGAGTGTATTTACCAGCCAAATTGTGGATGAAAAAAAGTGATATCCAACTAGTTGTCTTTGTTTACATTTTACAGCAGCGTTTTCACGTTTAAGAGTCTTTATCTCAGTCCCATTGTGAGAGTAACTTTATATAATAAGAATTCAGTGGTAAATGTGTATGCCAGCAGAAACACATCTCTAGTCTTCTCCCCTTGTTCATTCTCAAGAATATTTGCTCTAAAGATCCATGAAATATGAGACATTCTCACTTTATCTTTAGACTCTAGAAATCAGTCTTAAATTAGCTGGGCATGGTGGTGCATGCCTGTAACCCCAGCTACTTGGGAGGCTGAGGCAGGAGAATCCCTTGAACCCAGGAGATGGAGGTTCCAGTGAGCTGAGATCATGCCACTGCACTTTAGCCTGGGCGACAGAGTGAGTCTGTCTCATAAATAAATAAATAAATAAATAAATAAAGTCAATCTTGCCCTGCACAAGTCTAGTATCTCTAGTATCTCTCAACAATATTAATCGAATTAGTTTATTCCTTCCTTCACATTTTTTAATCTTTGGGGAATTACCAAAGATCTTTTGTGACCAGTTAATATATCATTTTAAAAATGATTAAAAATTTGTTTTTACCGATGAAATTATTACAGCTATTTATTACAGTGTTTTGTGGGAGTTAAAAATAATAGTAAGTATAGCATAAAATAAGAGTGAGTATAAAATAATCACATCATTTCTCAAGCACCTTATACTAGATGCTTTGGTGATCGATTCCTGTGTGACAAATGACACCAAAACTTGGTGGTTTAAAACAGCCATTTTGCTTTGCTCGTGATCTTGTGGGTCAGGACTTTGGGAAGGGCTCGGCTGGGTGGTTTGTCTCTGCTCCACCTGATGTCAGCATGGGCAGCTGGCACCGGGGGCTCCACTCCCTAGGTGTCTTCTGCAATCACGAAATCTGACTCCTCCCTGCGTTTTGGTTTCTCACTTCACATGGCATTTCCTCCTCCAGCCTCCCTCCATGTGGCTTGAGCTTCTTACATCATGGCTGTCTCAGAGCAGTTTTACTTCTTTTGTGGCAGCTAGTTTCTAAGAGGCAGAAGCGAAAACTGCCAGGTCACTTATGGGCTATGCTCAGAAGTGGCACAGCATCACTTCCTCCCTATTTGTTTTTTGTTTGTTTGTTTGTTTTCTGAGACAGAGTCTAACTCTGTCAGCCAGGCTGGAGTGCAGTGGCACAGTCACGGCTCGCTGCAGCCATGACCTCCTAGGCTCAAGCAATCTTCCACTTCGGCCACCAAATTCACTGGGACTACAGGCATGTGCCAACATGCCTAGCTGATTTTGTTTTTTATTTTTTTGTAGAGACAGGGTCTCATTATGTTACCCAGGCTGGTCTTGAATTTCTGTACTCAAGCAATCCTCCTATCTTGGCCTCCCAAAGTGCTGGAATTACAGGAATAAGCCATTGTGCCTGGTCTCTTCCCTCCACATTCTTTTGGTCAAAGCAGACCCATGGTATGCCCAGGTTGAAGGGAGTAGAGAAATAGAGTGCACCTCTTGATGGAGGAGTGTCAAAGTCACTTCAAAAAAGAACACGTGCAATGGGGGTCATCTTCGTTGCAGCCATCTTTGGAAAATACAGTCTGTCACATTAGGACATGTTCAAGATACTTCTTCATAAATTCCACTCACTTAAGCCTTTCAGTAACTCTTAAGTAGTCACTATTATCACTACCATTTTGCAGATGATAAAACTGAGTCCCATGGAACTAAATAACTGGTCCAAGGGTACACAGCTTGTAAAAGATAATTTTACTTAAATAATGAGGAATCTGGTTCCCAGGCCAAAGTTCTTTACCCTGTGTTTTCTTACCTATGATATTAGACACGTCTATATAGATAAGCTATGTAAGCTGGGCAAGTTGCTTAACCTCTCTGGATATTGGCATCCCTAAAAGCATGAGGAAAGGTACTCTCCTTCAAGTGTTTCTGTGAGGATAAAAAGAGAACATGTAAGGATGATGCTTAGTACAGCCTGGACAGAAGAGACACACAATAAGTGTGTCTTACTGAGGCGTATGAGCTCAGGGACTGTGAACATGTTGATTTTCTTCCTGTTCACCTGAATAAACCTCATCCTGCCTCTACAACCTGGGGTCAGAGGTGCAGCTTGCTCTGTTATTCTCTTCATTGCAATTTGGCTCTGGGTTCGAACTCTGGCTATCTTCCTCCATGTTTTCCCTTTACTTACCCTTAATTTTAGCTTAAATTAAGTAAATTCAGAGGCTTTACATTTTAGAGTGTGCACAGAGAATACTGCGGTAAATATCTTTGTATGTGTGTCATTGGCTTATTTTGTATATCTGTATACAAAAATGACTTGCTAGATGAAAAGGAATGCATATTTGTAAATTTGATAAATTCTGCCAAATGTCCGCCTGTAAGCTTTTTTCAATTTATAATCCCCAAACAATGTATGTGAGGCCTGTTTTTCATCACTTTGCCAAAAGTGTGATTTGAAGCTCTTTGATCTTTGCCAAATTAGTCAGTGAAATATGATATCTCGTTGTCATATAATTAGCATTTCTCTATTCATGGGTGATGTTATTTGTCTTCTCGTGTGTATGAGAACCACTTGTATTTCCTTTTCTGTAAACCATATCTCCATATTGTTGCCAATAATTTTCTAATAGAATGTATAACATATATATAAGAAATTTGCTTCCAACAGCACTTTTGTATAAAGAACATCAGCATTTTGCCTGCATATGTGCATCTTTACTGGTTTTTGCATGTGAGTTTGCTGTTTATTATTACGCAGAATTTAAAATTTTTTTATATAGCCATGTTTTGTGTTTTTTTCCCTGTTTCCTGCCATACCTAAAAAGATTTTTTTCCATTCTAAGATGAGGAAAAACATCTTCCATGTTTTATTTCTTACTTTTATGGATCAAGCAGTTTCTCTTCATCTGATTGAGACAAACTTATAAAATGAGGTTACTTTACATAAAAATCTGGAGACTTGGTTTGGGAGATCTGCAGCCCTACCCTATACTTCCACATGGAAACAATTGGCTGGAGGTGAAGGGCAGGCCCGCCCCTTTGGACAGGACCAGTTCTCTCTGCCTTGCCAGGGTCCCTACCTTGCCCTTTGTACTCACTGGCATTCCAAGCAAGTCTTCCTAGTCAATTAAGCTTTCTACTTCTGAATTAGAGCCTCATGTGGGGTTCGGAAGTGGAAGGGCTGAGCTGATGAGAGTTGGGATCTCTTGGCAGAGCAGTCTGTTTTTTGTAAGTTTTCACATTTCTCTTCATTTTGAACATTCTAATGTGGCTTCCAAAAACAGGGTGCACACCTATGTCTTGGAAGTAGACAAAGCCATCAAACAAATGTTGTACATCTTACACAGTGTGTGAAATTTGTGTGATGATAGTGGTGTGCAATTTAATTGGTAAATGATTTAAAACATTGTTGTTAAAAACAAGCATGGATTTAATTTAGAGTATAAATAAATATCCGGATGACTTTTTTCTAAGATTAAAAAACCCTGGCTACATTCCCTCACCTCAGGCATGTGGTCACTCCACTCTGATGTCAGGATCACTTGGGTATATGTTTGATGCCACTGGATAATGACTTCTACAAGAAGCCTAGAGACAAATAAATTTCTTTGACAAGTCAAGTCTTGTACTTTATATAATCATCTTATTTCAAATAGCTGATATTGGACTGGCGTCCTGTTAATTTGAGTTTTCAGGTAAAAATTAGGTTACTTGGTTCATGAAACCAGAGGGGTATTTTTAATTAATATAGTGTATATAAAGACTGTGTGTTAATCAAACGGAAACATTTCTATGTAGGAGAAAAGAAGTAAAAATGAAAAGCCAAGAGGGAGAACTTATGTTGTTTCTCTATAAGTCTTTTCAGAATTTTATTCAAATAATAGAGAATAGATTTGTTTCAAACAAGAAACATTTATTAAGTCTTTAATGTGTGCAAGGAATTACTAATGTAGCAGAATAGAGCAGTTTGAGTACTTACAATCTGGTTGGGAAAGAAGGATAACTCCATAAGTAAATAAATAGTGTTAGCCAAAAAACACCCTAGACCCTATACATGTGTCCCTCCAGGTGCATAACACTTAAAACGATGAATGAAATGTAGTTTAAAATAAAACATTTAAAAAGCATGGCTGAGCTGACAACAAAGAAAATACCGAAGGTAAGAAATGATGAGAGAACACCGGTTTTGGTTTTTTTTTTTTTTTGGCTTGGGTGCATCTGTCAGTGTATGGTGTTCTACATACTTGGTTTTAAAGGACTGTAGTATGGAAGTCGCAGGCCAAACCTAGACTCCAGACAGGTGAGAAATCTGATTGGGGAACCCTGAAGAAAATGAGACCCTGAAGGTTAACACTCACAAAGGGCAAACTAGAAAGCCCAACCCCACAAAGGGGATTTGACCATCTTAGACTTTGCCCTGAATTCTATAAAAAATGACATGGAAAAATAAAGCCTCACATGAGAATTCCTAACCATAAGCCAGGATGGGCTTGTATTTGGAGGCCATAATTCACACTATATGAGGAGTCTTAACAAAATTTCAGGATGGAAATTTAGTAAAAAGTGGTCCGATGTTGGTAAGCGCCTGCAGGCAACTGATGGAAGCAAACAGATACTTTTTTTTGAGGATGCACGTTAAACACAGGTTTCAGAGAATTCTGAAAGAAACATGAGCTCACAATTAAAAACTAAATTAAAAATCACTAACAAGAAAATTGGACACTATGAGAGAGAGACAACAGAACCCTAGCAAATGGTAGAATCAGATTTATAAAAACTGCAGGCTCAACAGCCACAGACTATAAAACAAATATATTTCATACATTTAAATAAATCAGTGAAGATACTGAAGTCATGGTAAAGGAACAAGAAACTATGAATATTGATGAGGCAGATTTTTTTTTTTTGAGACAGGATCTCACTCTGTTGCCCAGGCTGTGTGTCATGGCATGATCATAGCTCACTGTAGCCTCAAACTCCCAGGCTGAAGCGATCCTCCCGCTTCAGCCTCCCAAGTAGCTGGGATTACAGGCACACACCACCAAACCTGGCTAATTTTTGTACCTTTTGTCGAGACAGGGTTTCATCATATTGCCCAGTCTGGTCTGAAACTCCTGGGCTCAAGTGATTCACACACCTCGGCCTCCCCAAGTGCTGGGATTACAGGTGTGAGCCATTGTGCCTGGCCAAGGCAGATTTTTATAATAAAATCAAATAAAACTTCTACAAATAAAAATCTATAGTATTACATTTTAAAACTGTCAGGTAAACAGCAAATTAAAAACAACCAACAAGAAAATTAGTGAACTAGAAGATAGATCTGAAGACATTACTCAGGAAATAGCACAAAAATAAAAAGATAAAATGTACAAAAGAGAAGTTTAGACATAGCGGATATAGTATGAAGGTCTAATAAGTGTTTAATTGAAAACCCAGAAAGATAAAATAGAGAAAATTGGAGAGAGATATTATTCAAAGAGATAGTAGCTGAGAAGTTTCCTTAATTGATGAATAGCTACAATCCTTACATTTAGGAAGCTCAAGGAACTTCAAGTTGGATTAAAATGAAATTTCATCTGAAAACACCCTAGTGAAACTGAAAATAACCAAAGACAAAGAGTTGATCTTGAAAGAAATCAGAAAAAGAAAAAGCAGTCCGAGAGGAAAGAAAGGTTATCTGCAGAGGTGTGTTCACTTATATAACTTCTCAATAGCAACAATGGAAGCCAGAAGAAAATGTAATAATATTCCTCAATATACTGAAGAAAAAATAATTGCCAACAAACAATTTAACATAGAATTAAATATCTATCACAAGTACCTGTTGAGAATGAAGCCAAAATAAAGATATTTTTAGAAAAAACAAACAAGGCCAGACACGGTGGCTCATGCCTGTAATCCCAGCACTTTGGGAGGCCAAGGTGGGTGGATCACCTGAGGTCAGGAGTTTGAGACCAGTCTGGCCAACATGATGATGAAACCCTGTCTCTACTAAAAATACAAAAATTTGCTGGGCATGGTGGCACGTGCCTGTAATCTCAGGTACTCGAGAGACTGAGGCAGGAGAATTGCTTGAATCTGGAAAGCGGAGGTTGCATTGAGCCAAGATTGTGCCATTGCACTCCAGCCTGGGCAACAAGAGCGAAACTATTAAAAAAAAAAAAAAAGGAAGGAAAGAAAGGAAGGAAAGAAAGAAGGGAAAGAAAGAAGGAAGGAAGGAAGGAAGGAAGGAAGGAGGAAAGAAGGAAAGAAGGAAGGAAGGAAGGAAAGAGAAAGAAAGAAAGAAAGAAAGAAAGAAAGAAAGAAAGAAAGAAAGAAAGAAAGAAAGAAAGAAAGAAAGAAGAAAAAGAAAAGAAAAAACAAGCAACAGAACTGGCAAAAACCTGAGGGGGTTTAACTATGAATAGCTCCCCATTAATGCCTAAGGACTGTATTTCAGGAAGGAAAAAATGAGCCCAGAAGAAGTACCCAAGATACAAAAAGGAACAAAGAATAATACAGTGTACTTTTGAGTAAATATAGATAAACACAGACTACATAAACAAATTAAAAATCTATCCTATGGGTATATAAGATTGATAATTGCAATACAATCCTCAAATACATAACATATAAATCAGAAGGCATGTGACCAATGTTTAAGTGCTGTAAGTTTCATTTATTTTCAAAGGAAGGTAAAAATATTGATTAGCCTCTACTTTTTAAAGTTAAATACACATGTTGATCATTCCTAGTGTACTGCTAACAGAATAAACATATAAAGTATGATTTTCAAATGAGAAGAGGAAAAAAGTGAAATGGGGGGGAAAGCAACACTATCAAGTCAAAAGGAAGCAAAACAAGGGGGGAAAGTTAAAAAATTAAAGAAAATACAAAACTAAGTGCTAAAAATTAATCCAAATGTATTATTAAGAAAATGAGTATTAGTTGAGTAAAATTTATAGTTAAAAGTAAAAAACTGTCAGACTGGTTGGAAAACATCAACAAAGAAACATCAGTGCCACAAATTCAGATATGGATGAGTTATAAGTTCAAATAAAAGGTTATAGAAGGTAGAAAGTAAATGGATGGAAAAAAATTATACCAGACAATACAAACTCAAGAAAACTATTATAGCCAGATTAATACTAGACAAAAATCTATTTTAAGGCAAACGACATTCTGGATATCCTTACAAGATGTCTAATTTGAAAACTTCAACATTTGACTAAATTACAGAAATGGACAAATCACCCATCTTAGTGGGAGATTTTCAGACTATTCCCTTCGCCATTTATAGACAAGGCAGATAAAGAATCAGTAAATGTATAAATTAAGCAGCTCTAATGGACATATATGGAATACTTCCCCCAACCAGTGGAGTACATTCAGAGGATTTATGAAAACTGACCTGGGTGTGAGTCATAAGGTAATTCCCAACAAAAATTAAGAATGAGTGCCATATGGACCACATTATAGAAACAGAATGGAATTAAGCTAAAAATCTATAACAAAAAATAACTTTAAGATACACCGTGGGCCTAGACATTTAAAAATACACCTCAACCTCCCTGAATCAAAGAAGAAAGCAATACAAAAATTAGAAAATTATGCAAAACTAACATTTTAAAAAACTGCTGTTTATGGAAATCTGTGGACAGTTGCTGTTCAATTCTAACTGGTGATGTGGGGGCTAAAACATGGCAGAACTTCTATTTCTTTTTTCCGAAGAAATTCAGGAATCCGAGGTTTTCATTGAAAAATGTTCTGATGTTTATGACATGTGTGTCTCCTCACCTCCCCCTAAAACATTGGCAGGCCTGTATTCATTTGGTTTGACATTTCTAATGTGAGAAACAGGAAATCATTGAAGCTTTAATGAACTGAAGAATGACATGATCAAATTAGTTTGATTGGAAATACTCAGGTGCTAGTAATATTTTATATATTGTTATTATTTCATATCTTATATATCTTAGTTATATAAGATATACAAAATATTATACATATTTTTTTATTTTTTATTTTTGAGGCAGAGTCTCGCTCTGTTGCCTAGGCTGGAGTGCAGTGGCACGATCTCAGCTCACTGCAATCTCCATCTCTCGGGTTCAAGTGATTCTTGTGCCTCAGCCACCCAAGTAGCTGGGACTACAGGCACATGTCACTGTGACTGTCCTATACATATATTTTTAAGTAGAAATAAATCTGGCTCAGTTGTTCACTGCCAAGGTATATACAGCATTTATCAGTTGATTTGGAAACTTCCCAACATTAATCACTTTCCCTTAGGTTGCACAGAATCCCTACAGTCTTTGTAAGTCCAGGAAAATATAAAAGGTCCCCAGTCCTAAGCCTGGTGACGGCTGCGGCCATTGCTTCTTCGCATTGACCTGTGTGGCCATTGTAAGCACCTAATACATATTAGTTGTTTTTATTCCTGTGCCCAAGCAGTAAAATAGATTTAATAATACCAGCATCATAGTGCTGTTCTGAGGATCATCCAACACTTCTGACAGAGAGTGAACAGAGGCTACTGCCCTTTTTCAGTCTGTTGAATAAATGAAACTGGAAGTCAAGGGAATGGCCTGCTTAGTGGAGGGCCTGGCCTTGGAAGGCTGTTGCAGTATAAGAATCCCGGATCTGCAGTAGAGGAAAAGGAGAAGGAAAGGAGCTGAGTAAAGGAAGAGACATAGGGTAAGCTTCTCGAGCCTTCCTGTCACTGAGGTTTCAGGTTATAAGGTCACTTCAGAGAGGACATCTCTGATCACCCAGTTTCTTCTATGGCATGGCCCTTTCTAATGATGTGGAAAGGAAGTGTTATGACCTGACATCTTCTTGTTTATTTGTTTCTTATAGTTCACTCTGCTAGAATAAGAGAGAAAGGTCTGTCTTGTTGACTGTGGAGTCTCCAGAACCTAGAGTACACACTGCACACAGTAGGCAATCCATAAATATTAGTTGGCTGAGCAAGTATATACTTTATAAATTCGCCTGACCTTACTCTTAGTTTTGAACATTAGGAAGAGTCTACCGAGGTCTGGATTCTGGCAAGATAGGAAATATTAGTAAAGATGACTCAGCGATTGCATTTACATCCTCTGTCTTTTCTCCAAATTCATTCAGGCCGTCAGGACCTGGACTACAGTCCAAACTTCCTTTGGAAAAAGACTGAGAGGAATTCTTCTGAAGTTCCTTGTTTGACTGTGGCCACTGTCTCCCTGGAGAATGGCACTCATTTCAGAAAGAAGAGAGACTTCTAGATAAAGCAGGTGATGCTGGCTTCAACCAAATTCAAAAACAAGCTGGAGATATACAAGTTGCTAAACCATCCCTTCCCTCAGACTCAAATCAGAGGACAATTGGTAACAACCACCTTTCTCCCATTTGGTTTTGAAGCCCAAACAAAACTGTCACCCTCGCCAAAACCCCTGAAATACAGAAATGTGGTATTAAAACCGTTATGACTGGAAAAGAAGTTCAATGGCCTCATTTCATGATGAAATTACCTATTACTCTGATTATGAATAGTGAATTCTACTGTTCATATAAGTTTTGATTTCATATACACCTGACATTTCAAAGTGCTCTTTCCTTGATATTTCACTTTATACTTGTGACATTCTTAGATATGTTATATCCCATTTTAGAAGGTATAAAAACCATGACTAGAAATGATTACAAGCTTTTCCCAGGATCACTTCATTACTTATCAGGAGACCAGGATTCTAGTCTTGGCTTTGCTGCTGTGTAATATCCTGTGCTTCTGTCTCTGTCTGTGCTTCCTGTCTCAAAGCTAACTCTTTCTTAAGAAACTGAAAGCATCCTCAAATTAGATCAAATAAGATACAGATTTAGAAAATGAGAGGAAATACTCTAGGATTCTTTGTTGAAGAAAGGCTACATGTTACAATTATCCAGGTTTGTGTTGATTATTTTTGACAATGTTACATATAGTAATTTAAAAATTATATTTTATACAAGGCATTATAGATAATAGTTTTAAAGAGATAATGATGATACTCTGTAATTATACTGTGCTTTTTATCGTTCCAAAGAACATTAAAATCTATTATCTCATTTTATCCTTACAAATGATACCTTAAGTTCTCATAATATTGTATTTTTTAGCAGGTTATAGAATCAGAAATCTCTAAATAATGTTTGCAAACTATAACAGAAGGCCCATGCAATTGCTTAGGGTGAAAAGGATCTTGAGTTGCCCTTAAAAATACCTGGCAGCAAATTAAAAGTGGAGAAAGAAAAATCCTCCACATTTAAAAACTTATCTATCTAATTCCCTTGGGATTTCAGGCTCTGTTCACAATAGTGACTGTTTTGGCATCAACTAAAACTGCAAGTTGTATTCATTACCGTCAAGAGTGAGCTTTGGCTTTCACTGGTTGCTGGGATTAAGAACATGCTAGTAATTAGCTATAACTCATTTGCCTCAGCAATTATCCACAATTATTCATAATCTCATGGGTAATGGAACACACAATGCAGTTGGCTCATGCTGCCTTTTGGGTACTGACCTCTTGGGTGAGAGGTCATCCCAGGCATGAGAAGGGGTGGGCTTTCAGCAGAGTCAGTGGGTCTGCAGACAACATGTGAAAATAATTTACTAGAGACACCATAGAGACATTGTGCACACAAGGAAAGATTTTCAATTTTTTTTAGAAGTGGAAGAACAGAAATAATTTTTGACTTGTTTTATGTTTGAAAAGAATGCCCTGGAAAACAATATGGTGGACTTTCCTTGGACTGTGCAACACAACTAGGTCTTGTGTAGAAACCATGTATATCTTCTAGGTAGAAAACTATATGGGAGAAGGGAGTGGATTGTGGAGCACAATATCTGGGCCAAGCAATCCTTGGGATGGAAGCTTGTAGAGTCTTAGCCCACAGCCATTTCAGGAGCAAACATACATGTAAGCATTATGTTACCTTATTCTTTGCAGAACCCCAAAGGAAGCTTACAAAGGAAACTCTCATTCCTTCTATATTCATTAATTGGGGTTCTTCTGTAAGGAAGAGCTGTCCCTTCTTCCCCCATTTATTTGTTGATTCAATTATTCATTTATATCAATATACACTCCTAGACAATTATTTTATTCTGTGGGTTATGATCCGGTACTACAATTAATTCTTTCTTTGCTCAAATTATGGCAGCTTTGCCCATGGGGATCTCCTCCAAGTTGTGTCCTTGTCTTTTGGCATGTCCCATCCTTTCTTGTGGATTTTCTTATTTCCTGACAGCACAAGATCTTTCAAGCTCATCTTTTAATTTTCCTGTCCCAGCCTTGGAATCAACCTCTTTTCCAAGGAACCTTGTTTCTTTCATTGGAAAATGGTATATAGGAACCAATATCCAGACACTAGGGGTGCTCAAATTGCTATGGAATTGTCATTGTTCCTAGGCTGTCTCAGAGCTAGGAAACATGTACACACACAAATACATTTATATTCCTATATCTACCTATCTGCATATATATGAATTCATACTGAGTTCAGGAGTTCATACTGATACCTCCCAATCCAGCACACATGTTCATTCTAGCCTGTCCTTTTCTTTGTCTGTAGCTTCTTTCTCCAATGATGAGAAGTCTGGCTCTTGTTATCTACAATGTATTTACTTACCAAAGAATAAAATAAATTGTTGTAGGTTTATGCTATATATATAACACAGGGGAAACCTTTGTAGCAAAAGCTACACTACTACTACACTCTCTATATTCATACTACTCTCTATATTGCAGTATATATATTCACACTAGTTTCTATATTACAAGATTTCTCAGTTCTGTTTTCTACACATATTTCATATACAACCAGCCTACAGTTTTTCACCTTTCCCACTGATCCTCCCACTTGACAGCCTCATGCCTTTCTGCACATTGAAGGCTGTGGTGTAGTCTGTGGTACTGGCCATGGCACAACTGTCTGGTATACCAAGTTGCCAGTAGGAGTGTTACTAACTGAAGACTGGAAGGAGTAACATCCCTTGCTCCAGTTTTTTCAGTGAATGCCCTACATGCTGCCCTGAACAAGGAAATATTAGTCACTTTGTATCTGAAAAGGGTCAGGTATGACAGGGGGCTATCACTATGGTCAACTCTCAGATTTAACCACATATTTATGGGAGAACTGTTTTCTTCCCATGATTTTCCTAAGGTGCTAGACAAACCCACAGCATGACTTGGAAGTCTACCAGACCTCTCCTGGTGAATTACTACAAATGTTGGCTAAATGTACTCTTTTAAAAACATCCCAGACAGCAGGCATGTCTGGGTGCTCCCAGGGTAAGCCAGTCTTGGGTGACCTAGCCATAAGATGACTTATTCTCTATGTAAAAGGTCTATGATACCTTTTTCTCCAAATCCTCATCTCATTTGAAACTCGGAGAAGCCAGAGTCAGCAGAGGGAGGGAAGGAGGAGAAGAGAAAGAGCCAGATTTTTAAAAAACAATCACAGAGAGGCTCATCACACCCCATCCACTCCTGCGGGTTTCCAAGCTGATTCTTGCCCAAGCTAGGGCAGGGGAGAAATTTAAAATTAGATAACAGCTTGGAACTTTAACTTTACATTTAACTGACTTTCTGATACCTGAAGGAAAAAAAAAAAAGCTAGAAAAACTATGGAATCTTCCTGGTATTTCATCTAGGGCAGAGAAGAATGATTTGGCAAAATTTGGTTGGAAGTGTTTTGCAAATGAGATGAGTTATATGTAGGAGGACATTTCTCCCACCATGTATGTGTGTGTGTGTGTGTATTGTCTTCTGAAATTGGGATGCATCTTAGCACGAGTGAATACATTTATGGAGGTAATTTTCTTCTTTTCCCTCCCTCCTTCCATTTCTCTTTTTTTCTTCTTGTTTTTTTCTGAATAGCTATTATTAAAACCATATTGTATCTTATAATCAGAGCTGAGGAATTGCTGCAAGTTCAATTTTTTGTTTTGTTTTGTTTTGTTTTGTTTTTTGAGACAGAGTCTCGCTCTGTCACCCAGGCTGGAGTACAGTGACTCAATCTCGGCTCACTGCAAGCTCTGCCTCCCGGGTTCATGCCATTCTCCTGCCTCAGCCTCCTGAGTAGCTGGGACTACAGGCGTCTGCCACCACGCCTAGCTAATATTTTGTATTTTTAGTAGAGATGGGGTTTCGCCGTGTTAGCCAGGATGGTCTCGATCTCCTGACCTCGTGATCTGCCCCCCTCGGCCTTCCAAAGTGCTGGGATTACAGGTGTGAGCCACCGTGGCTGGCCGCAAGTTCTATTTTTTAAAAATTTGTATACGTTTATGGGGTACAAGCACAGTTTTGTAACAGCATAGTGGCCAAGTCAGGGCTTTTAGGGTATCCATCACCTGAATGATGTACATTGTACCTGCTTAGTAATTTCTTATTATCTACCCCCCTCCCACCCTTCACCCTACCTAGTCTCTATTGCCTATCATTCCACTCTCTGTGTCCATGTCTACCCATTTTTATCACCCACTTGTGAGTGAGAAAGTTCTATTGTTACTACACTTGATCTTAGCCAAAAGGCCGAGAAGCGATGAAAGTTCTAGTGTTTAATGTAATATTGCTAGCGTGAATTTTTCAGTGGAAGAATGCTTCTTAAGCATAAAACTGTTCCTTAATTTGTATTATGTTATCAAGCTCACAATCTCATGACAAGAAATGGACAGCTGAAGTTTCCCACCCTTAGCTATCTTTGGACTTACCTCAAGACAGATTTCATATTTTAGGCAGAACGCTTTGTCTGCAGTGAGTATATTTTCCTTTCTCAGGATGGTTTCAGAAAGGGAAAAGAAAAAGTTTATTTCTGCAGGAAAAATTGGAACTGAACAGACTATCTATTAACTTTGGCTTTTTTGGTTTTTCTGTTTAATCGTACAGTAAATGGCAGAACCAGAATAAGTTTCTCAAAATCTAAAAAAACAAAAACAAAAAAACCAACAATAATAACCACAACACTACAAAATATCCTCATTTTTGATGAGCTATATAGAAGTTTCTACTTTATGTGATTTAAAAGGAGAGAGCTGGAGAATCCTGAAAAGATGGAGTTTCTAATGGAAAGGCTGACAGACCCTTAACGGCGAGTCTGTTGCCAGGCGCCGCCATAATAAATGGTGGCCAGCATCCAGGAGGGCTCACAGCTGCATGTCTGAACTTTATGAAATATCCAGCTAGAGTTTGCAGGCCCCGGCCAGCTTGTAACTCATTCCTGGCTGACACATTCCAGTTCGTAATTAGTGTAGTGCTAATATGATCCTCATTTTTTAATTCTTTCCTGTAAAACTGAACTGTTTCAAAAGACAAAGATGTACTTCACTTGGCAATCAGGAGATCCACACGGTTGGATTCTCCAGGCACTCATGTGTGGCTGGAATCTATAGAAAAGGGAAGTAAGTTCAGCTTTCTTCTGTTTGCCTGTGAAGCAGCCTATAGATCCCCAGATTTTATTTCAGCTTGTGTTGTCAGTCTCTCCTCTCATAAAATCTTGTTTTTCTTTTGGCCTGCTAATGCATAGAAAATGGATCACCACTCCCCCTTGATCTCACTCCTCGTGGACAAGTGGATATAGACGCAGCCTGTCAAATGGAATGAGCAGGATGTGCACAGATCATACATTTCCATAATGGATCTGCAACTTATGTTTCACATTTGCTGTAATTTCCTGAAGTTGCTCTGATGGATTTGTAGTGTGGGCGCTTGGCGGAGGTGAAACTACATTTCCCAGAATTCTCTACCTGCCTGGTTCCAGGTTGACTTGCACCACAAGAAGTGAGAGGTAGAAGTGACATTTAGGGGTACAGGAGCACCTTGTTGGTAGCTTCTCCAATTCCTGGCCAAGTGTAGATTTTGCTCTGTGATGAGAAAGGTGCCAGAATCACATCCTTTAATTGGATGTTTGGAGAAACCAATATGGATTTCAGTCCATTCTCGTGGGTTCAAGCGCATTGCCGTGGGCTCCACTTTTGTCCTACTCTCCCCCATTTAGATTCCGTCTTTCTTTCCCAGCTGCCTGCCCTGCTGACTTTAGGGCCAACACAGACATAACAGCCTTACAGCCTTACACAGACTGTTTAATCATCACCTATCATTGTGTAAGGTCAAATTCTCATAACGAATCCCTTATTTTATATCACTGTAGTGATTCTTCTCCTCTCATCTCACTCTGCTTGATACAGTTACATAGCCCTTCACAATCTTGCCCTAAAGCAGTGCCCAGGAAGTATGCAATCAATTTTTGTTACTGAGGCAGAACAGGTATCTTTATTCTCCTTTTATAGCTGAGAAAACTGTGGACAAAGGGATTCGGTGACTTGACTCAGCCAGTAAATACCAGAGATAGGGTTTGAATGAGACCTTCAGAGACCATACCCAGTATACCTGAGTGGGTAGCATATGTAAACTGAAATCAAAAGAGAGGCAACATGTGAAGAGGTACTCAATGTTCCCAGTAATCAAGATCACACAAATATGAGATGCCATTTTTTTTTTTACCCATCTGGCTGCAAAAGTTTGTAACGGTTGATGTGAGAAAGAATCTTCTCACGAGAAGAGGAAATACTTATGAACTGCTGGCGTTAACTGGGATAGTCACTTGGGACAATTTGATATTTGCTAAAATTTAAAGAATTCATATCCATGACCCAGCAAGTTCATTATGCACGATTTACTTCAGCACACACTTCCATGTGTGCACAAGGAGGCATTTTTAAAGATGCCCAGTAGAATAAAATGATGTGCATTAGCCTGATGAAACGACGGTGATGCATTCGTACTCCAGAATAAGGTAGTCCTGTCCACACTCAGGTGGACACCACTTCATGAGTATTGTAACATAAACACGAAGCCAATTACAGAATTATGTGTTTAAGGAGTACAATTCGTGTGAAAACACACAAATTAAAACAGGGATTTATGTTTTCCATGAGCAAATATAAGTAAGTAAAAGTATCTTTTAAAAAGTTGGCAAGCTAATAATGATTAGAAGAGAGAGGGAGGAAGCTGGGATAGGGAGTGATAAAGCTGGGTTTAATTTATGATGTTTTTTTCTTTTATAAAGAAAATGTATTTATTACCTATGTAATTAATTTTTGGCACCAAAAATAAAGGTAACATGTACGAAAGATGAGTTATAGGCCTCACTGGGTACTAACAGAGGAATGGTATGTTTGAATTAATTTAGTTAACACTTTCATTTTATAGAGAAGGAAATTGGTACCCAGAGGCAGGAAATGATTGGCTGAAGGCAGAATCCAGTAAAAATTTGAAATCGGGAGTGTCTCAGAAAAATTGGTAACAGAGTTTCTGAAATAATCTCTGAAAACACTGATGAAATCAGAGTGTATTTCAGAGCACCATTGTGGAGACCCCCTGAATAAACATGATGCAGTTTCAGGGGCTGTGATTTAGACAGTTGACAATGTTGCCCAGGGGCCCTGGTAAGATCACACAATAACTTACTATCATCTTTGATTCTTATAGTCTATTGCTAATTCTATGTGTTTCTCTAACATCTTCAACCTTTGTTGCCTCAGTAAATTCATTTTCTCTGTAGCAAGTTCAAAAATACTTTGACCTTTGTCCTTCCTCAACGTGAGCCATTTTTGCAATATTTACCTAAAGGACAGAAAACTCAGAGGCAGTTCCCTACAAAGCCATTCTTTAAATCAACAGAAATATGTTGGTGATAAATTTTTGGTGGTAAATTGTGAGTTTTTTTTCTGATGACCCAGGATAGAGGGAATTGGGTTCTGCTTCTACGAATACACAGTGTGATCATGTGCTGCATAACAACGTTTTGGTTGATGACAAACTACATATACCATAGCGGCCCCATAAGATAAAGGAGTTGAAAAATTCCTCTTGCCTAGTGATGTCACAGCTGTCAAAACATAGACAATGCATGACTCATATGTTTGTAGTGATGCTGGTATAAAGAAACCTACTGCACTACCAGTCATATAAAAGTATAGCGTATACAATTATGATTAGTGTATAATATTTAATAAAGATAATAAGCAACTGTTGCCTTTTTTTTACTATACTATACTTTTTAGCATTTTAGAGTGTACCCCTTCTACTTATACACACATACACACACATATGTATATGTATGTAAAGTTAACTGTAAAACAGTTTTAGGCTGATTCTTCGGAAGGTATCCAAAAGAAGGCATTGTTGCCATGGGAGATGGCTCCTTAAAGATCTTTCAAAGCACAGGATGAGGAAGTGAAAGAGAGTGATAGTGATGATCCCGATGCTGTGTAGCCTAGGCTATTGTGTGTGCATGTGTCTTCGTTTTTAACAAAAAATTTAATAAGAAAAAATATTTTTTAAATAGGAAAACACATAGAATAAGGACGTGAGGAGAGAAAATATTTCTGTGTAGCTATACAATGTGTATGAATTTTAAGCTAAGTTTTACTATGAGTCAAAAAGTTAAAAAAATTAAAAAGTTTATAAAGTAAAATTACTATAGTAAGCTAATGTTAATTTATTATTGAATAAAGAATTTTTTTATAAGTCTAGTGTGTCCAGTGTTGATAAAGCCTACAGTAGTGTACAGTCATGCCCTAGAACTTCACATTCACTCACCACTCACTGACTCACCCAGAGCAACCTCCAGTCCTGCAAGCTCCATGCATAGTAAGTGCCCCATACAGGTATACCGTGTTTTATCTTTTCTATCATATTTTAATTGTACCTTCTCTATGTTTAGATTTGTTTAGAGACACAAATATGATGTGTTACAATTACATATGGTATTCAATATGGTAACAGGCTGTTCTGACTTACAGCCTAGGTCCAATAGACTACACCATATAGCCTGGGTGTGCAGTAGGCAATACAATTTAGGTTTGTGTAAGTACACTCTAGGATGTTTGCACAACAACAAAAATCCCTAACGCATCTCTCAGAAAGTACTCCTATTGCTTAGCGAGACATAACAGTAGCTGCGCTTGGCCTTCTCAAGGTTGGGGAATAACCTACCGTCGTGCAGCCAGATAGATAGAAGTCTCTTTGGCCGATAGCCTAACTGCAGTCTGTTTGTAGAGTTATGCTTGATGAGTAGAATTGATGAGTGCCCTGACTTGTACCCATCATTTCAGTCCTATATGTGTCATCCCCAGCTCTAAAGATCTTCTCTGAATCGCTGACCCTCACTCTCTACCTTAGGTGATCTCCCTCCAGATCACCTGGGCTCACCCCATTTGTGCTGGAACAATCTACTCTGTGTTTTTCTCTTTCACAGTATTGTGAGCAGAGGGAGAGCTGCTGGATGCTGGTGGGGAGCAAGCTCAGAGGCAGGGGACCTCCCTGTGACTTCCTTCCCTCTGGGCCTCAGGCTCTATCATTGCCTTTACCAGAGCATCTTTTTCATCATAGTTACAGCAACCACCACACAGTACGGTATCTGAACAAAATTGCCGAAAAGATGCAACTCATGGAGATGTTACTTAGCCAGAACAATGTCTTTCCTTGTTGCCACCTTACCTTTCTTAGCTCTGTGTCCGCCTGCATCCTCTGCCTCTCGGACAGCAAGCTCTTTACCGGACCACCGTTTCCTCCTCTGCTATTCTTTTCTCATGGGAAGTGAAAGCTCTCATGGCTGCTTCCAGAAGCAATTCTGTTCCTCTCCTTTGGGGCTGAACTCTTCTCCTCAATCCTGGTTCCATGATGCAGAAGAGGCACTCGAGCAATCACAACTGCCTACAGCTCTCACAAAATGTTTGATTCCATTAAATGTGCCCATAAGTTTCACCTTTCTCCAAGCAAAAAATAAACACTTTTATTTTCTGTACTCTGATACCTGGAGGTGTAGTATTATATTATATCCCTTTTTCATCCTCTGCAATTTAAAGGGTGTGGGAGATCGTGGCCTCATCTCTATGCCGAGTCTCAAATGAATCAGAATCCAAGGCTGTCCAGCATCCAGTCTCCTCCAAGGCTTACTCTCTTTAGGTTAACATTTCTGAGCTCTGGATCAACAAGTATCAACACACGCCACATATGTTACTCATATTCTTCAACCTACTGAAAAGAAAACTACCCAAGCCTACTGTGTTACCGGAACTGAAGTAAACATTGGCAACAAGTATGGAAAGGCTGACCTGCTGGTTTAATAGTTTCCCATTTCAACCTCTTAAGTGCATCGTGTGAATCATCTAACACCAAAATATTGTGCTACCCACGCTCTATGAGGTCTTTTTTGTTACTTATACAGTGAATTTTGCCTTCAGTGTTATGTTTTGTGTGATTGTGTGTTTGTGTGATTTTTTAAAATGTTAAGGGTTCTGTTGCTTAATTCTTGGGCCGATTTATTGGAAAAGGGAGCTCCTGTCCTCTTATCTATCCACCTTAGTCTTCCAATATTTTATTTCTAATGTTTACAAAAAAGAAAAGTCCCTCTGATGATATGAATTGGTATGAACTTTTGTAGGGAGATGATAAAGAAACAGGAATTAGTTGACGTTTTATAAGAAGTAGCTTATTCTACTACTAATAACATCAATGAAAAATGTACTGTGAGCTAGGTATGTTGAAAGTAAAAACCATGAATAAAAGGTGGTTCTATTCCCAATGAGGGGACACTTACATGTATTTGATGAAAATTAATAGTCACCAAATCATTATGTTCCGTACTGCTGGTGGCATTAGGGGGGTCTGCTGGTATACCTCTCGTCCTCTTCAGAGTCTGCCCCTTGAGGCAACGCCTCTCACAAACCCCAGCCAAACCTCCCTGGAAGAGCAGGCAGGACAAACCAACTCTGGGCTGTACTGGTTCATGCCAGGACTCAATATTCCCTCCTCCATTCTTAAGATGATTGTATGAGACTCACCAATCCAGCGAAACCCACAGTTCCTTGTCTTTTAATCTGTGGTTAACAGAGTGTGGTCTCCAGACCAGCATCATCAGCATTATATGGGAACTTACTAAAGAGCAGATTCTCAGGTCTGACCTCAGACTTCCTGAATTGGAAATCCTGGAGCCGGGGAGAAAGGCTCAGTGATCTGTGTTTTAATAAGCCTTCCAGGTGATCCTGATGTCCTCTCAAGTTTGAGAACTGCTGTCTTCAGCCCTTTCCTGGGTTGAAGCCCTCCTGCTTCAAGTTCATTAAACACGGGCTCGGGTTCTCCCCTCAGCCCATCACCTTGCCTGGGAGGGGACCCGTCTCTGGAAGGACATCTGCATTTCACCTCTAGGCATGGGCTCAGGATCTACTACTAGTTCTTCTCCCCAACCCCCAAGCCCTTGTCCTATATTAGTTTAGAGCTTTGATTGTACCTTTATTGTCAGATCTATTTTATTTATTTACTTTTTTAACTAACCCAGGCCGGAAGCAAACATAATTGGGAGAGTCCAATTTTATCAAATGTATCACAGAATCTGTTTTTGAGCTAAAATGAAACTACGGCTATAATTCACCAAAATTAGTGTTCTGTCCTGAGGTTATTGCAAACCAAGTCGCCTGCCAGATTTCTTCAAAAATCTTGGGTTGTTGGAAATAAAGTTTTATGCGTTCCCACCTTAGGGGTTGGTGGAAGCCAGGTAGGGGCCTCAGATTAATGTCAGAATGTCCAGTTTCGTCTATGTTTATGACAGTGTTGTTACTGTTCTTGCTGGAAAAATCTTGTCGTTGGCTGCATCTCTCCAGAGCCAAATGGAAGATTGCTTTGATATGTGAGAAAGTTCCCAAAGGAGAAGGCAGAGACCCTTCTGACGACTTGAATGAGCTCTGCTGTTTTTCCTATCACTTCCTATCACTTTCCTATCACTTCTAAATCTGTTGTCCCTTTTCCTCTTCTGCTGGTTGATCCCTTTTGGTTCACCCTTTAGAGGTGGGCTTCGGAGCTCCTCACTTCTGTCCTGTCTTCATTCTCCACTCTGGGAATGTACCTTTGTTCCCACATCTATACCCCTGGACCTGAAGGTTCCACTCCCTGCTGGGCTATTACCACTGGGCCATCTCATCAGAGAAGAGATGAGGGCTTCCACCAGCCCTAAGGTGAAAATGCATGAAATTCTATTTCCAACAATCCAAGATTTTTGGGTTGTTGGAAGGTGGCTTGGTTTGCAATAACCTCGGGACAGAACACTAACTTTGCGGAATTATAGCCATGGTTTACATTTTAGCTCAAAATCAGATTCTGTGATACATTTGATAAAATTAGACACTCCCAAATTATGTTTGCTTCCTTGACTTCACTAAGTGGAGCCCTCGTTTTCAAATCCCAGCTCTTCCTCTTCTCATTGTCCATTTTATACACATTGGCATGCCTTCAACTACTCTTCTCCTTTTGCTGTGTGTCTGCCAGTCAGTCAATTATACCTAGTTTATCCCCAGTGTGTATCGTATCTCTGCCCCCTTACCACTGCTTGGCTTCAAGCTCTGGGCAATTCTTGTTTACGTTATTACAATAACCTTTCAGCTGTTCTCTGTCTCTCTACTCTTTTACTGAATTCGCGTACTCTACATACCACCACAAATGATCATCTTTCTAAAACGCAGATCAGATATTTCTTTCTCCTTGTTGAAACATGCCATGGCTTCCTATGGCCCTATAATGGAATAAAGTCCCAGATCCTTAGTAGCCAGCTCCAAGTTCCCACGATGAGGCTGCTCAACCTAACTTCAGGCCATTGTGGCACGTAACCTCCGTGAAGTAGCCTGTTTCCCGAGCTGTTGCACATTCATATCTGCTTATTTCTTTTCTTATGTTATTCCCTGCACATTACCCCAGGCCACTCTTCTGCTTGTCAAAACTCTGCTCATTCATTAAAGTTTACCTTAAAATATTATTCACAATTTTTTATTCACAAGGACACAATAGGTCCCTTTCTCTGTTAAATTATTCCATCTGTTGAACTTCCCACTGAATTTGGATACACTGTGTTGTACTCGTTTAATCTTACTTTTCTATGAGTTTGTCTTTTTTACTAGATTGTTCATCTCTGGGTAGCTTAGGTGTCACTTTGTCCCCTAATTGCTTTGGACATTTCTGCATCCACTCTTCGGCTGGTGGAAATCTGAAGCCCTCTCTAGAAATCTGCTGAATATGGGGAATGTGTGTGTGTGTGTGTGTGTGTATGTGTGTGTGTGGGGGGGGAACATGGGGGACCACATTCTCCTGACTTTCTCTGCTTACCTGACTTTGTTCACTTGTTGGGTTTGATCGCATCATTTTGTTCCCAGTAAGAAACATCTTTGCTTCCGTAATGAGGAATGTACTTATTTCTCACACTGAGGTCTCGTGAGTTTGATAGACTTTCTAGAAAAAGAAAATTGTTGTGTGGAGCAGTCACGGGGTGAGCACATCACTGAGTTCCCAGCCTTCCACCAGCAGGAGCTCCGCTGCTTCCTCCCTTGTCTCTCCCTCCCAGCTTCACTTCCCTCCCCTCGCAGGTGGTCTGGGACCTGCAGTTGGTGTCCTTTCAATGCTCAGAACAACTTCCCTTCTCATTAGCCTGGGCACAGGAGGAGCCTGTGACACTCACAAGGCTTACCTTTTCCGAGACTCTGACGATCGAATTTTTCTTAACGCAGTTGCTTCTTAAAGGAAATCCTGGTGTCCGCTGTGAAGATCCTCACGTTGTCTCTTTCTCAGAGCAGCACGTGTGTATTCTCACATTTTTGGTATAATATTGCCGAAGACATTCGGAAAACAAATAACTGGCTGCCTGTCACTGTGTGCTTTTCTCTTTAGAGAGGGAACCCCAGGATAGGTAGAAGTTGATGGGGCCAGATACGGACTCTCCAGACGGTCTTTGGGAAATGATACAGATCTAACTGCAGAGGTGCCGTGGAATGAAGGGCCTAAAGGTGGTGTGGTGGCTACAGTGTGTCTGAGGTCCCTGGCACCACTGGGCATGTCCTGGACTGTTGCTCCTGTGACTGGGTCATGGCTGCTCTTCGCCTTCCTGGGTTCCTTCCAAGCCTTGCTCTCTAGCTGTCCAGCGCATTTCCCAAGCTTCCCTCTACTTGTCTCCTAAGTTCGTTCTTTCTGCTTAAGTTCATCGGAGCCCCTTTTTGTTGTTTACCACCAAAAGCCCAGACTGCTACAAAAGCTTTGCATATGGTTTATGCTGAAAAATATCTTTAGAGGAGTCTATTGAATGCTTAAAATTACCAAAATTATAAACTATGACTTTTTTTTTTTTTTTAATCATTTGGGTAGTATGCCTCCCAGGTTCAAGCAATTCTCCTGCCTCAGCCTCCTGAGTAGCTGGGATTAAAGGCTCCCGCCACCAAGCCTGGCTAATTTTTTGTATTTTTTTTTAGTAGAGAGGGGGTTTCACTATGTTGGCCAGGCTGATCTTGAACTCCTGACTTCGTGATCCACCCACCTCAGCCTCCCAAAGTGCTAGGATTACAGACATGAGCCACCACACCTGGAGTTTTTTTGTTTTTGTTTTTGAGACAGAGTTTTGCTCTCGTTGCCCAGGCTAGAGTGTAATGGCACGATCTTGGCTCACTGCAACCTCCACCTCCTGGGTTCAAGCAATTCTCCTGCCTCAGCCTCCCAAGTAGCTAGGATCAGAGGCGCCTGCCACCACACCCAGCTAATTTTTGTGTTTTGGGTAGAAATGGGGTTTCACCAGGCTGGTCTCAAATTCCTGACCTCAGGTAATCCACCTGCCTCGGCCTCCCAAAGTGCTAGGATTATAGGCGTGAGTAAATTTTTTTATTAGACTATAAAGGCTTATTTTTTATTGAACTCTCAGAGAGGTTAAAATGTCTAGATGCTATTGGTTTTGAGTATACACCAATTCCTGCTTTTGTAGTTAACTCTAAGTGACGTGCTTGGGGAATGGATTTAACTTGTTTTCTTGGATGAAAAGTAAGTGCTTCTCGACAAAGCATTGTAAAGAATGTTCCAAAGTCATTTGCAGATGTTAGTCATTTCCTAACTCCTTTGTAAGTTTCTCGTTTTGGTAGGCCTGGACCACATGCCATCCACAGCTGTCGAAGGGAGTGTCTATGGGCAAAAAATAGCTGAAAACCTTTGAATTTAGAATTTGATTTAAGTGGTGCTGATAGCAAGAGTTTTGAAACAGTGCTCTGCAGAGGCCAAGGGCCTTCACAGGGCCGGGCTGGGAGTCTTACAGGACGTGTGCATGGAGAAGTGACAAGGCCAGCATCTCTGCATGCAGGACAGCATCTCTCTCTCTTTTTTTCTATTTAAGTATTACATTTTCACACAAATCAATGGGCCCCTGTTGAACCTAGCAAAAACTGGACCACTACCCCTTCCACGTACACCTAGGGGAAAAAATGTACATATGCACATACATTTTTGCATGCAACTTAGGATGTTCACGGACCCTCTGAAGATCTTCACAGATTTTCATTCCATAGGTTCCCAGATTAAGGAATTTTTAAAAAGTTTTCCTAGTTGAAAGCTTCTTTGACTCAAGAAGGAAGAAGACGAAGGAAAGCCTCTGCTCTATCTATATTCCTATGCCTTCAGATTCTCTCAGTATCTTCATATCTGGTTGGTTTTCAAGAACTGCCTTTTCATGGCCCTCTGAAAATAGATTTCATTTGCACAATGAAGGTGTGTGTGATGAATCTTTGCTCTTGGACAAACCCAGGCTGCCTATTGGCTTTGTGTTCAGAAGATCATTTACTAAGACAAGTTTGTATCTCTGCAGAGTATGTCTTTGCATGCTTTTGCGCTGAAGAGGGCTCCAAGTTTCATAGAAACAGGTTGGTATAAGGTGCTCATGGTCTGAAAGGCATCCTCAGGACCCCAGGGACCCAATGGGGCCTAGATCAATAATAGAGAAAAGGCAAGAGAATGCTGAGAGCCAGGTATGGGGCAAGAAGAAAAGAAGCATAGGGAAACGAAGAAGGAAGGAAGGAGAACTTGGTAAGGGTCAGAAACTAGCTGAAGGATTTGTCCTTCCCTAGATCCTTCTGCCTGGATCTTTCATTCCCCTATTTATGGAACTGACTCCCTACACTCTTTGGGTCTTAGATGAAATATCACCTCCTTTTACTTACCCCTAATATAAGTAGGTTTCCTCTGTTTGTTCTTTCTCATAGCATTTCAAATACTCCATTTATAGCATATATCACAATTTAATATTGTATATATGTTTGTGTGTGTGTGTAAATTTGTATATGTATGTGAGCATAATTTTACACACCACACATATACACACTTATATATGTAACATTACATATATATCAGTTTGTACTCTTTCTTAATTATTGGCTATCTCTCTGTCTTTTAGTGTAAGCCACAGTAAGGGCAGGAACTTATGTCTCTTTTGTACATGATACAGAGTACAGTTGGTTGGTAAATAATTATTGAGTAAGCGAATGAATAAATGGATCACTGGAAGTTTTTTGCGGGGGGTCTTGCTTTGTCACCCCTTGCACTCTTGCTAGAGTGCACTGGCGTGATCATAGCTTGCTGCGGCCTCAAACTCCTGGGCTTAAGCAATCCTCTCACTTCAGCCTCCGGAGTAGTTGGGACTATAGGAATATGCTACCATGCCTGGCTATTTTATTTTATTTTTTTTGAAGATGAGATCTTTCTGTGTTTCCCAGACTGGTCTCAAACACCTGGCCTCAAGTGGTCCTCTCACCCATGGCCTCCCTGAGCACTGAGATTACAGGTATGAGCACCACACCTGGCTTTCATTGGAAGTTCTAATGCCAGGAAGATGCATGAAGTATGGTTCTCTCTGAACTATGGAAAGAGCCATGCTACCCAGTGGCCTAAAGATGGATGACTTAGACTTGGGGGAAGAACTGGATAAAATGAGAGAATGTGGACTTTTCCCAAAAGGACACAGTTGGGGAAAATCTCAGCTCAGAAATTGCTTTGCTCTGGATTTCAGTGTGGAAACCCCAAAGGGAGGACCACCACAAACTAGATCTAGCTGGGCTCTGTAGACAATCTGAGCTTCTGTTGCTAGCTTAGAAGGTGCTGTGCCCCTGAGAAGGAATGCAAGGGAGTGGGCTGAGAGCAACGCCACTTTCTGGAGTCCAGAATGTTAAGGCAGCAGATCCTAACACATCTCATGAGGGCAGTGGAAATAGTAGGGAAGGTGACCAGCCTTGCCTTCTTTTGGTTTCACAAAGAGTGATCTCCAAGCTTATGTGTAGCCCATGACATTGACACCCCAGGTGAAACATGGTTGAGGGTGAGTAAGAACTATTCAGAAAGTGGGAAGTTTCTATCTTCTCTGACATTTGCTGTTACGTCTCAAATCTTTAGCCCTGTGGACACCAACAAACACTTTAAAAAGCACGCATTCAAGGAAGGCATTCGGTGCTGCAAACTGGAACTGGAAATCTTCCGTTTCCTAGACTTAACCCAAGGTAAAAGGAAGACATCTGCTGGAGAAGCAGATACTTTCTCTGGAAACATGTCCTAAATGGAAATGGAAGAACTGAATCCATTATATTTAGAAGTTTTCTCATTTTGTAGTATCCATCTCTAAGTGTATTAGCTTTTTTATAAACAGTGATAAAGATAACGTATAAAAGGCAACAGCATCGCATTTTCTTAGTTTGGGTTCTCATGAGTTGAATTTTCTTGTTCAGTTAAAGGAAAAATAATTCTCTCAACTTGCCTGGTTTGCCTGAATTATTCTAGAGAGTGGTTTAAGTTTCCACTTCACTTCATGTTCTGTAGATGTGGTATTGGCAAATCCTATATACATCCTCTGCAGTAAAACTTCTAGGAATGGTTGGCGATTGAAATTAAGAAGTCAGAAACTTGGTTTTGAATCCAGGCCTGTCACTTACTAGGAGGATGACCTTGGAGAAGTGACTCAGTAACTGGCCTTTTGTGACTAAGAATGAAAGCATTGGTTTAGATGGTCTCCAAGCTCCAGTTATAAGATCGTGTGATATTCTTTGCGAACCCAGGAATTGATGTCGACGTCCTTTTTCTTCTGTAAATTACAGAAGAGGAGGCTAAGCAGTGAACATAGGTGATGTTCTTTCTCCGATCTATCCCACAAATTAGCACAGATCTTACCTCTCACTTATCCCTACCCTTCCCGGGGAGGGCCAAGGTATGTCCCTCAGTGGGTTTCACCCATCCTGATAAAACATGAGGAAAGGAGTGGGGGCTTATGTATTCTTGTTGAACAAACCAAACTTACTGGACTTCACTTCAGCCTACAGTCAAAGAATGTGCTAAGGAGATGAAATAGCCCACTCCACCTAAAAGAGAAGCCATCCAATCCCTCACAAACTGAAGTGAAGTCACTTGTAGCATTGTTTCACAGTTTAACAATGTGGGGGTTAAAGCCAAATTTTTATGAAGAACAGATGGGCCCACAGGCCACAGAAAGGGAAAAAACTGCCTCAAAATAGGCTTGCTAAATATTATTATCTCTAAATATAAGCAGGGAGAAAATTCATTCTGTTTAAAACATGCTAAAAATGTCTTATGATATTTTTTAGTATTTTTAATTAATATGTTTTTTAAAGATGGAATCTTGCCACGTTGCCCAGGCTGGTCTCAAACTTCTGGGCTCACGTTATCCTCCTGCCTCAGTCTCCCAAGTAGCTGGAATGACAGGTGTACGTTACCACACTCGACTGTCTTAGGGTCTTTTTGTTCATTATCATTCCTCCAGCACATAGATAAATGTGCTACAAACCATGTAATACTGCCCATTCTATTACACTTAGCATTATTTTCATTAGCAAATTCAACTCTCTTTTATAAAGTATTTTATCCAAAGACATTGTCTGTGAGAGATATATTGAGAATCTAAGTACAGTCTAGGAAATGTGGACCAAGGGAGGCTTGTCTGATCTATGGGATGGGTAAGTAACAAGAGGTTTGGAAACCAGGAACTTCCCCTTGCTTCTCCCAAGTATTTTTTGTCCTGTCTGTTACAGATTCCTGAAATTTCTTTCCCCGTGACTTTCTTTCATTTTATAACTAAAATGAGATATAGTAGACAAAAACTTCTACAGACGTAGCACCTTGGCTAAAGTTTTTACTAAGGTGTAAATGACTAATAGAAAATTTTTCCTTAAAAGGTGAATTTCAGTGGAGTAGCTGGGGAAGGTCATGTAACGAAGGTACAGACTTGCCTTCAAGGAGCACATCTACAACAAAAATAATTTCTTATGTCAGTTTACACCGCATTTTTTACAACACAACACACGCTGTATTTCAGGTCTGTCAACCTCTAAATGTCCAGTTGCACATATAACTCACTCCCATGCAATCCAGATGATCTCATCCAGAGAAGCTCCACACTGCACCCAGTTAGCTGCATCATTAGGGGATCATGCAAAAGTCAGGGGGGACCAAAGTCAAGAGCCAGGTTTCGTTATAATTCTCGAGTGGTCATGGGTAGCTGGAGCCTTTGAAATGGACATGGATTATTTATGGATAGAAAGCATTTAGAGGATAAGGTCTCTGGAATGAAAATCCAAGAGGAGAAATAAATGGGGAATGCATCGCAGGGAGATGAATAATATTTCCTAAAGTGTGTTTGTTTCCAGGCAGTTTCCTTTATTTTTACTGCTTATAGAGGTAGTCTTTGTGAGAAATCTCAGACCTGAAGAAAGGGCTGGTGGAATGAAGTCTGCTTTGTGAAATGCTCATCTTTGGCATCTGCATGCATGGGGAGGGGGCTGGGTGGCTTCTCTAGGGGGGCTGTATTTTATTTTTTATTTTTTGAGATGGAGTCTCACTCTGTCGCCCAGGCTGAAGTGCAGTGGTGCGATGTTGGCTCACTGCAACTCCGCCTCCCAGGTTCTAACAATTCTCCTACCTCAGCCTCCCAAGTAGCTGGAACTACAGATGTGTGCCAGCACACTTGACTAATTTTTGTGTATTTGGTAGAGACAGGGTTTCACTATGTTGGCCAGGCTGGTCTTGAACTCCTGACCTCAAGTGATCCACCAGCCTCGGGCTCCCAAAGTGCTGGGATTACAGGCGTGAGCCATCGCACCCTGCCTGGAGGGCTGTGTTCGTATATTTGCCTTCTTTTTCCTTCTCCAACCCTTCTAGAAGCTTTTCCTTCAGGAAGTGTTTCCTTAAACACCGATTATATACCTGCAATGACACTAAGCAAAGGAAGTAGAGCAATAAGCAAGCGATCCACAGTCCTGCTGGGGACACAGGCATGAAGCAAACGACCACCAACGACTCGCCTATTTTACTCGGAATAAAAACGTTAGGAAGGAGAAGAACACAGCAGTGAATGTTTCAGCCACTTGGTCTGAAGATGGAAGCTTCCCTAATTGTGTCCTGGGTTTCAGACTTGGTTTGTCTTTATTGACGGTAAACAGGTTGGTCACACTGAGCTTAGACAAGGAGGACCCCATCCTTTGCTGCCCTTCTGACCTGGGTTTTTCTCCACCGCCATATTACTCAGTGGCCCCCGTCATTCTGTTAGTCCTGAGTAGACTGTGAACTCCTTTAGGGAGGAGGAACCACGGTCTTACCTTTGAGTATTAATGTTCCATACAGTGACTGTTGCATAGCAACTGCCAAATAACTGTGAGTTTGATTGAACTAGACCTTCCTGTTGCCTCTGTGATTCCAAGTACAGACATCCTCTGGGAAGAGGGGCTGTGGGTCCCATCTGGTTATTATTCATCAGTTACACCCTGTGGAGTGCTTCCTTCACTGTGACGTCTGGCCAAGAGACCTGGACAAGATGCTGAAAGGTGAAGAGGGCTGGTTGCGTGAGGCAAAGTCTTCTACTCCAAGCCCTCCATGTCCTCTGTAGGATGACACAGGCTTTGTGAAGACTCCTCTCTCCTGCTGTCAACAAATGTGGGAGATTTGGATGTCAACTTTTCCCCTAAAGGGTTTCAGAATTAGACTGATGGCTACATCTCAGCCAGCCTTCCAGATCTTCTCTGAGGTGCCTCCAACACATCCAGATGGGAATTGTCGTATTTCATGGAAAGCACGCCATAATAAAAATTAACTCTACATTCCCCCCAACAAAAAATAGTTTTTCCTTGCATTCTTTGGGTTGCTACCATCCACTGAGAAACATTATTATTATGTTGGTGCAAAAGTAATTGAGGTTTTTACAATTAAAAGTAATTGCAAAAACCACAATTACTTTTGCACCAACTGAATATCATCCTAAAATCCAACTTTCTTTCCACCACTACTTGCTTTTCCTTCAAGCTCATAGCTACTAAGTCCACCTCCTAAATTTGTTTCACAACTCTCCCTCCTCCCAGTCTCTAAGTTCTAATTACTTAGAATAGGCAACTGGTCACTCTCTTTCCAGCCCCTGCTATCTGCAGAGACTTCCTTTCAATGTGTAGAAATTTGTAATGACTATCTTTAATGGGATGCTGTCATCCACAGTGTAAAATACAGTCCTTACGTGGACATTTAAAGCCCTGATGATCTGATCCCACACCATATGATTGTCCTTGTCCTCCATTCTCTGTCCCTTCTCAGATGTCCTGTGCCCCTGTTACACTTGTGACACTGTGTACCATCTCCTCGAATACCCCTCCAGCCTCTCACTACTCCTTTCTCCATATCAGCCTTGTCAATGTCTACTCACCATTCAAGATCCAGCTGAAGTACCTTCGCTTCTGAGAAGTCCTCCTCCCAGCTTCCCCACCCATTCAACTTACCCAGTTAATCGCACCCTCTTCTAGGACACTATGGTTTCTGCATGACTCTCCTGGAGATTGTCATACAGTGCTGGAATTTCCAAAGACTGTCCTTTAGTTCTTACCTGTGTCTTATTCAGACTTAGGTTCACAGAGCCTCACACTCTGCCCTTTATTAACCATGTGACCTTGGACACATTACACAACCCCTCAACTTCATTTTTAGTTTATTAAAAAGGACCAATTTATTTCAGCTTATTTAAGGACAAATAAGACTGTTACGAGGATTAAATGAGATGAAGCATATAGCAGCAGGCCTGGCACATAGTAACTATCTAATACATGGCGTTATCTGTTGTTGTTATTATTATCAACTAGCATAATATCAATGCAGATATCAATTGTTTTCTGGAGCTGTTCTGGGACTGGGGGTGCCATCAGATGGAAAGCTTTCTCCTGCGCTTTGGGCTTCAAGGAACAGATTTAGAGGAGCGGGTGCGGCTGTTACCACTGGCTGCTGAAGGGAGATTCTCACTAAGGAACCAATGGTAGTCCTTGAGAGAAGATGGATGCGAGTTTTGACTGTACTAGCCTGGAGCTGTTGGATTGCAGATGTGGTGCATGGAAAATGAATAGGCTTTTATTTTAGTTGTGCCACCACTGGAATTTCAAACCAAGATGGATATGACCTGGACAGAATCATTCAAAAATCTTATATGAATGTATTTTATGGATTTGAGTTAACCTATTTCATGGCCACTATGAATCGATGGCAAAAGAAGTTCAAGGTATTGTTCCGGCCTTCGATATTCAAACCCCTACTTCCTGCAACGGGGGAGAGAAAGCTACTTACATTTTGGCATCAGTGTATAATCCCAGGCATAGTTGATCCAGCCTGGTGTGATACAGACTTGGTCTCCTGGAGTTCAATGAAAAGTGAGGTCAGCACGTGCAGAGGCCTGGCGAAAACAAACTGATTTAAGTTACTAAACTGGACAATACTGTTCCATTTCCTTCTGGATGGAGTCCACAGTGGTACTGGAAAATCATCTGGAGGAACACAGCCCCAAGAGTAACAGCATGCTGTAATGCATTTGATTCAAAAGAGGAAGGAAAAAAACATGGTATGTGCTGTCCTCCTGCTAGGTTCGGGGAGCAGGCAGCCTGTGAGTTGTGGCCTGTGGAGATTTCACCTGGATTACTTTAAAAGCACTTTTGCAGAGCCAGGCAAATGAAAATCATGTGTTTATTCATCAAGGAGACCTTCTCTTGGGAATATTTTATTTGCAGTTCTATGAAGAGGGAAAACCTCCACATTTTTAATCTTTTGTGCAAGAACTTCTAAGTGCTGAAAAAGCAGTGGCAGGAAGAATGAGTTTGGATGTCCCAGAAATCCTGATAAAGTTTGGAAACTTATCCAGACTCTTTGAACTTTTCTTCTGGACCATATTAGATTCTGTGTCTCTGAGAGCAAGTTCATTCATAGCATGTACATTTCTCAAGCTACAGTGTTTCAGTGTTGTTATCAAGGGCCTGGCAAAGATGACACTGAGACACCCAGTCTTTAATGTAGGTATGTCTGAATACCGCCAAATGTCCTCAGGCTTCGGTGGGTATTTGAGAGACATGTTCAGGTCATTTAATTCATCAGGGGGACATTTTCTGCCAATCAAAATTGCCTTTGAGAGATTTCGGTGGTCAGTCTCCAGTCTTCTCAGTCAAGTGGTGTCTGCCTAGTATACAGGGTTGTGCCATAATATCATGGGACTCATGGAATGAGACTTTTTGCTTCATTGTTTGGAGACTTCAGAATGTTTAAATGTAGACCCAGTAAGCAACACTACTTTGTGCTTTGGTTTGAACCATGGGAAACTGGGTCGAACCACAGATAGTCAACTTTAGCTCCTCGTGATTCTCTGGAGAGTCAGGGTGACAAGTCGTGAAGTTGCACGGTACTAAGTGCACTTTTAAGTGTGCTGAGTCTGGAGGAGGCTGGAAATGGGCTTTAATTTCTTTGTCTCACTGAATTTTGTGTACACTGGACACACATGGGGTGTGGTGAATAGAAAACAAGTAAGCTTTTATTTTGGTTGTGCCATGGGAAACTGGGTTCAACCATGTCTGCTCCATGTTTGTTCCATGGGCAAGTGGAGTTACTTTTGAGGAAGTATGTGCATAAGTTATCTATTGCTACATAACAAATCACTCCAGAATTTAGCAGATTAAAACAACAGTTATTATCTCACAGTTCTGCACATCAGAATTCAGGAGTGGCTTATCTGGGTGGTTCTGGTTCAAAATCTCTTGTGAGGTTGCAGACAAGGTGTCAGCTGGGGCTGCAGTCAAATGAAGGCTCAATTGGGGCTGGAGCGTCTCCTTCCAAGATGGCTCTGTCCCACGGATGTTGCAAGAGGCCTCAGCTCTTCCCCACTGGGTGTCTCTATAGGGCTTCTTGAGTATCTTCATGATATGGCAGCTGGCTTCCTAAAGCAAACCACGTGCGTAGGTTTGCATACACACTCTTGTGAGAGAGTAATAGAGAGAGAACAAACAAGAAGTCAAAATAAATTGACCTAATTTCGGAAGTCACACAGTTTTGAAGTGGGCCTCTAAGTACAATCTACTTTTAAGGGTCGAAAAATTAGCATCCACCTCATGAAGGGAGGAGTCTCAAAGAATGTGTAGACATATTTTAAAAGCAGCACACCATGAGCCTCAGAAGTCATTGACATGAATGTGAATCTCCAGTCTGTCTCTTATTAATTGTGTTGCTGGGGAAAAACTGATGAATCTTTGAACTTCAGTTTAGTCATTTATGAACCGAAACTCAAAATACCTATGTTGCAGTGTTATTGATAGCATTAGAAATTCTGCTTATAATGTATCTCAAACAGTTCCTACAGCTGGTGCTAAATAAAGAGTAGACATGGGGATGATAATGACCGTCATGGGGATGATGATAAATAATATTGGGTAAATGACACAGTCTCTTTGCACCTCATTTGATTTATAATACGTACACCATGGAACTCTATCAAGAATAAATACTGTAATTTATGGAAAAGAAGTTCCTGGCAGAAAGTATATTAATTTCCCTACTCTTTTGAAGAAACACCAATGAAATGATATTTTGGCTGTTTTTGTTGCTAAAAAAAATCGTGTTTAAAAAACCATTAACATCATAAATATCAAAATTTCTAGAGCACAACCCCTGAAAAAAATAGAGGACTCACACTCTAAAATCCACTGATCTAGACAAAAGTGCTCATCTCTCCATTAGAGCAACGATTTTCTTGTGTGATTTATTGCACTGATCGGTGGTTCTGTGTCAGCCAGTCGTTTCTGGGAATTATACCTTGAGATGACATTTATCATGTCCCCTAAAATACACACACACACAGATACAAATCAATCTGTCATTTAGTACATTGCCGTCATCCAAAAATAATTATTCAGTGGATGATGACTTGACTGGATGTGAAAATGGATGGAAAATATCACATAGTGAGACATTTGGTGGCAGACACCTTTTTACTCTTTCAAAATGATGCTTTGCCGGGAAGCCAGCGGGACTTTTGATATGACGACGGGGTGAAAGAGTTGCCTGGTGTTGTGTAGTTTCCCAATGGAGCAATCAAATCTCACAACCCAAGCTCAGAACAGTAACAGAGTGGCCCAATCACCACTATTTTTTTTTTTAAATTGGGTCTCTTGCCTCCCCAAAACCATTTAATTGAGCAGTTCCTGGCAAGGTTACTCCAACAAAGCGTTGTTTACGTGTGGTAATTTCAAGGTTCCAGGAATTTAAGATAAAGTTGGCAAAGCTACCATTAATTTGAGGAGTAAGGGAAAGCAGTGTTGTAACAGTGATGCAAATGTGGGAAGAACCAGGAACAAAAGCCATTATGTTCAGGCCTCCCTTCCTTTCCACCTCCTTAGTCAAAGGCAGGGTGGGTGGGGAAGGTTCCAGTTTTCCCTGGAATGAATTGTCAAGACTTTCCCCTCCAGGCTTGAAACATGTTCTCCTCTGAGCCGCTCAGCACGTTGTCAAACCGGTCTTTACTTGAAAGACATAGGGCATCAACATGAAGGTTGTCACATAAGTTCCCCTCTCCCCATTTTCTGAGGGTTTTGAAAGATGTCACATCCTGCATCTGGGGCCAGCAGAGCAGAGTCTGCAGCCAGTCCTACAGGGGAAGCTGCCAGGGGGCCAGAGACCCCCACCTCTGGAGAGGGTCCCTGCTTGGTTTCTGCAGAGCAAATGAAGGAGAAAACTACGGACAAGGGAGGTGGGGGGAGACAAAGCAGGCAATGGGAGAACTCAGTTTTATGGAGCTTGCAAACCTGAGCTCAAATATTAAAAATGCTTTCATCAGTCTTCTTAATCCAAAGAAATTCTTTTTGGCTTAGATGGGAGGAAAAATCAGTCCCTTAAGGGGAAAGCAAGAGGAGAAGGAGGTAATAAGGATGTGAGTCAGACGCAGGGAATTGCTGGCAAATGCATTCGTTTTGGGAGGCGGAGGACTGTTTTCAAGCTGCTCTAACGTTACAGACCACTGATAACACCCGCCTGCTTTTTATTGATTTCTCCCTTTAGTTATTAAAAGGTTTGATTCCATTAAGTGGCGGAAAGGTGAGGAAAAAAGAATCTTTTTTTTTTTTTCATGCTTATTTTTTTCTCCTCTGGGGAATAAGCAGCACTTGGGCTCCAAAGCTGTGTTTTTCTTTGGGTTTTGCCTTTTAATAGGGGTTGAAGAAAGCGGTTATAGACATTTGAGGGGAAATAAAGCCTGTGGTTTATTAACAGGGCTGGTTTTAATCAGCAGTGATTTGACTAGGGTAACATTAGAGCTGCAACAATGATAGCTGATACTATGATTTTCTATGCTTTTAACCCCGGACTGAAGTCTTGTGGGTTCATGGACAGAAATTCATTTGTTCCCCTGGCCAGGCTGTGGGGAGGAGTGTTCTGGGACAGCCTCAGGTAAGGAGAGGAGAGGGCTGGGGGTGCTGGGGCAGCTGCCTCAGGAGTACTTCTCTGCTGGAATTCCAGCTGCTGGGGAGCAAGCTTTGCAGATGGAGGGCTTCGAAAGACCAAAATGGAAGGTGGGCTTGGGACCGCATTTGGCCAGTCTATGCCCGAATCCAGATGGATAAGTATTCATGAGCTTATCTTTCCAGACCTGAGGCGAAATCTCGGGTCATAACACTTTACACTCTATTAGGAAAGTTAAGGAAGAATAGTCCACTTCCCAGGTGGAAGACTGCTGTCAGGTGAAACCCAGTCTTGTCCTACGCAGAATGAAATCTGTGGGATCTTTCGCACCCAGCCCATTATTTACCATGGCCACCGCCAAATCACTGCTAACGTCCCAACAAATTTGGGATAAAGACCAAACTCCTACATTAGTCACCAATTACCATTTGCCATATCTGCAGCCAGCAGTAGCAACAGGATTTCTGGGAATGTTCTCTTTAAAAGTAAGACACTTTATTTTTCAGTGTGTTTTCTAAAAAGAAGAAACAGAAGACCAACATTTACCGTGTCAACTACAGGACCTGCCTGCTTTGAAGATGAATGAGGTCATTCACAAAAGCTTATGGAGAGGTCCATGAGTACGGGGCTGATGGGGGAGTGTGAATGGATGGACTCAGCCCCCAACAGTCCTCTTGACGTTTCTGTAACGTTCTGTGTTTGTGTGTTTACATGTATACAAGCTACTCTTCCCAGCAGTAGAAGAGTGCTTGCTCTCTTGCTCCTGTCTCTTGCTCTCTTGTTCTTGTTCTCCTGGCTGAGAAGCACTGACCAATCCCCAGTCTCTCCCTTGGTGCTCCGTGTGAAAGGGGCAGGTAACCAGGAGATGGTGCCTGAGATGAGAACAGAACCAATATGTGGTACAGGGAGGAATCTAAGAGGTCCCCTAGCTTGAAGTCAGAGTTAACTCACTCCACCCACCCCACGTCTCTTGCTTCCTCCTCCCCTTCCCTGACTTCCTCCCTGACCACATCCCCTCCTGTCGCTCTGCAGTGGCATCTCTTGAAGGAAGTGCTCAGTTCACAGCAACAGCTCCCTGTCGGCACCTGCCTCTGACTGCACGAGGTGACCAGCAGAAGCTAGGTCTTACCATCCCGGCTGAGGAGTGGATGCCCAGCTCCGGAGCAATAGATTGTCTCTGTCAGGAGTATGAGATCCTGGGACTCACAGAGGCCAGGATTTGTGAGCGCTGAGCTCCATTAATGACAGTATTCTAGAGCAGTAGTTGCCAAACCTTTTTTTTCCATTAAGATTGGGTGAAAAAAAAAAAATGGGTCACATGTTCCTAATATGTTTATTTTGATAGGTTATCTACATGTGTTACTATTACTAGCTAATAACTCAAGGCATACTATATACTTAAGGTTTTCAAAATGGAAAGTAAAAATGACCCAGTAGTAATGAGCACACTTAGCACCCAGGTCTCAGTTGCTAATACTGTTCTCCAGTGAAAAGAACCACAACTCGTTGGATAAATGTGTGATCCTAGGATTGGGAAATGAAAGGAGCATCTTATAGTCCCCCAAATAAGGCATTGCCCAAACAAACAATAACAATTTCATCCTATGAATAATAACGGGGAATGTCAAAGGGACACAGGAGCCAACTGAAAGAGCTACCAACGGCCAGAGTTGGAACAATTTGAGCAAGAAAATAAATAAAATAGCATAGTGTTATAACCCAAAGTACAACAGAAATATCCATGAATTCACACAGATATAAATAAGTGATTGAATAAATACACGGGGGAGGAGAACGAGTTTTAGGTGCAGAAGGTTTCCAAAAAATTTATGGAGATACTACTCTGCCATTGAGGACGTGGAACACCACTTCCCACTTATAAGGGTGGGCCACCCATTGCGACTTCCTTCAAAAGGATGCGGTATGGAAAGGGACGGGAGAAAGAATGGGTTTACTGGGTTTACAGTGGAGAAATCTGACAAGCAGCACCCCAGTCAGTGACCGAGGGCAACATCTACAGTGACTAGACACGTTGATAAGATACACCCTTGATAGAACGGCATTCTGGTCCCCCAAACCCAAACTAATCATGAGGAAAACATCAGACCAATCCCAATCAAAGAACATTAGACAAAATACCTGACCAGTATCTCCCAAAATTGTCAAGGTCATCAGAAACAAGGAAAGTTTGAGAAACAACCAAGAGGAACTGAGGAATAACAAGAAGACATGATCAAATGTAATGTGGTGTACTGGGTGTGAGCCTGGAACGCAAAAAGGACACTAGAAAAAAAAAAAAACTAAGAAAATTTGAATTAAGTATTTACTTTAGTTAATAATCTAAATAATTAGCTTTAGATAGTGTATCAGGATTGGTTCATTAACTGTAACAAACGGACCATACCAATGTAAGAAGTTAATAATAGGGGGAACTGAATATGGGATGTATGGGAACTTCCTATACTATCTTCATAGTTTTTAACGTAAATCTAAAACTATCTTAAAAATGAAGTTTATTGTTTTTAAAAAAGTAAATATGGCATAAGAGTTGGGTTCAAACAGTGTGTCTTAGCCTTGGTACCAGTGACATTTTAGGCCGGATAATTGTCTGTTGTGGGAGGCCACTCTGTGCCTTGCAGGATGGCCAGCAGCATCCCTGGCCTGGACACACTAGAGGCCAGTAGAACCTCGCCAGTTGTGACAACCAAAAGAGTCTCCAAATATTGCCAAATGTCCCCTGGGGGACAAAAACTGCCCTCAATTGAAAACCACTTGATTTAAACAACTACTAGATTAGGTAGGAGGGCTGGTATGAGATTCCAAGTATGAGAACATTCTCACATGTAAAAAGTGGCCATCCTAATTTTGTTGAGTACATGCGTGTGTGCTTGTGCATGTGTGTGCACTTACTTCTTTATCTATTATCTCTCACCCTCCCCGTTCATTTATTTCATTATTAGTTGAATTAGAGGGAATGACCAGCTGAGAAATTATGATTCTTTATGCTGCATGGAGCTAGTGCAGACTATGAAATAACAGCTTGATAAAAGTAAGAAAGAACAAACAGCAGAAGACCTCGGGAATGTGAAAAGCAGAGGAAACAAAAAGTGGAAGTAGGAGTCTCTGAAGGTCTAGTAGTGGATGGTGATACCTCGTGCTGGTGAGAGGAGCTCTTCTATCGCCTCCCATTAAACTCAAACAAATATTTATAGAGCACTTGGCTAAACCAGGCACATGCTATGCACTGGGGGTGTATATAACCCTCTTTCATGTGGCCCTTGCGTCTCCATTGCCAGCCTCATCCTTCGCTCAGCATCCTCATGATGCTGTCTGGCAGTCTAGGACACACAGGCCTAGGCTTCACAATTGGGTCTGACTCCTCCGAGAAAAGCCACATGCTCAGGCCGTTCCCTGCCAATAAAAACCTCTAAGGCTCCTTTTCTCTGGCCTCTGCTGTACACACACACACACACACACACACACACACACACACACACACGTTATAAAATTGCTTGGCCAGGCACAGTGGCTCACGCCTGTAATCCCAGCACTTTGGAGGCTGAGGCGGGCGGATCACGAGGTCAGGAGATCGAGACCATCCTGGCTAACACTGTGAAACCCCATCTCTACTAAAAATACAAAAAAATTAGCCAGGCGTGGGTTCAGGCACCTGTAGTCCCAGCTACTCAGGAGGCTGAAGCAGGAGAATGGCGTGAACCTGGGAGGCGGAGCTTGCAGTGAGCCGAGATTGCGCCACAGCACTCCAGCCTGGGCGACAGAGTGAGACCGTCTCAAAAAAAAATTGCTTTATATTTATATTACTATATATATGTTCAAATCATACACATGTTTGTATCTATATTTAATTTGATAAACTACCTGAGTTCCCCCATCCTGCTAAATCCTATCTTTCCTTAAAAATCCCAAACCAATGTCATTTTTAGGAAGCATTCCTCGATTTTCCCAGTCAGAAGTAGTTTCTTTTTCCTGCACACTTTCATAACTTTCCCAGTGTTCTGACAAAGGTACTGATAGCCTGCATATCTTTTTCCTAATAGACTGCACACTGTCTTTGTGACTGGAGTGCCATCATCATCATCATTTCAATCTTTGTATTCTCTGCCAACCCACTGCTCAAAAATTTGTTATATAAATAGAAACCTATGTATAAATGTTCTTTAATAAATTAATGCATTACTCTTTATCCTGTTGACATTCTTGAAGTTCAATAAGAGCTTTTTGGAGTAGCACAATACTGAACTTAAAAGAACAGAGTGGGCATTTAAGGTACGAGACCAGGGTAGTCATATCAATTAGGGGCAGACATTATTTCTGACTCCAAATCCCATCCTGCCAGTGGAGTCCTAATCTGCTTATGCCTGAAACCTGCTTTGACCTTGATCTTTAATACATGGGGATCAAGGTTGAAGAGTTGGTTTCTTATAGAAAATACTTTTGGAACTTTTCTGTGTAATAAACCACCCCAAAATGTAGTGATTTTAAATGACAATGAAATACTATTTTTCAAGATGCTGTAGGTTGGTAGCACAGTTCCTCTGCTGGTTTTTCCTGGGGCTCACTTATGTGGCTTCCCTCATCTTGGGAGCCAGCTGGGACAGAGGGCTCAAGATGGCCTCCCACACAAGATTGGCAGGTGGTGCTGTCTCTTGGCCTGGGTGCCTGGATTCTCCTCCACGTGGCCTCTCATCCTCCAGGAGGCTGCACAAGCTTCCTTACATAGCAGTCTCAAGGTTGCTTTCCAAGATGGCAAGAACAGAAGCCACAAGGCCTCTTTAGGCCAAGACTCAAGAATGTATATACAACATTAATGTCACTACATTCTATTTGTCAAAAGCCGGTCACAGGGCAGCCCAGAATGAAAAGATGGGGATGCTCTGCTCGTTGGGAGGAGCAGCAAAGACTTTATGGGCCTGTGTCATCTACTACATGCAGCAATGCAGCATCTCCTTGATGCAGATCCTGGGGTTACTCCTGGGAACTTGGCAGAAGTCCTGTACTTACTCTGCTCTCAAAGGGACAGAGGTAGGAATATAAATGTCTGACTGATATCCTTGAAGATGTCTCTTTTTGCCTGGAGATGGGAGAATTTGACCTGTCTCATCTATGAAGAAGAGTCTTATCTTGGCTGACCACAAATTTCAGGAAAACTAACCACTTACCTCTAAAAATGGCAAGATACTGCTCAAATTTTGGAATCATTTCTTGCAAGTGGTGATAACTTCATAAAGATTAATATTTTACACCTAAGAATGTGAAGTAACTAAAATAGCATTATCATTGTACTAGTCCACTCTCACACTGCTAATACAGACGTACCCAAGACTGGGTAATTTATAAAGGAAAGTGGTTTAATGGATTCACAGTTCCAGATGCCTGGGGAGGCCTCACAGTCATGGCGGAAGGCAAAGGAGGAGCAAAGGCACATCTTACATGGTGGCAGGCAAGAGAGTGTGTGCAGGGGAACTGTCGTTTATAAAACCACCAGATCTCATAAGACTTATTCACTACCACGAGAACAGTATGGGGGAAACAGCCTCTATGATTCAACTATCTCCACCTGGTCACGCCCTTGACCTGTGGGGATTATTACAATTCAGGATGAGATTTAGGTGGGGACACAGCCAAACCATATCAATCATAAAACTAAATTTCTAAAAGACAGCCTGAGAAGAATTCAGAGGTGAGAAAGGGAAGCTTTTATCATTCATAGAAAGTTGAGCCATTTCCCCCCAAATATAGTCTTTTCTCTGCCCCAACAGTTTGTAGCGAGTACGGTGCAGTGAATTCCCTGATCATCCCCTTCCACTCAGACATGAGGGAGCGTTTTCCATAGCATCCCTTAGCACAGTCAGGGAAAGGGATGTGGTGGTGAGTTCACCCAGCCCCTCATTCGAGGCTCACAGCCATGCTTCCAGGGAGGAATTAGCATCGCACAGCCAAGGAAATGGAGTTCTGAGAGGTTAGGAAATTGTGCAAGGTCTCACAGCTTGTAATTATTGGCACTGGAATTTACGCTCCATTTCAGGTCTTTCTGAAGCTAAACTCACCACTACCACTTCATTTCCCAAGAGGATGTGCACAAAGGCTCTGCCAGATTGATCATGACTTGGATGAAAGAATATAAGAAAACAAGGACTTAAGAGAAAAGAAGCACAGAGAGTTAAGTATTGGGGGGAATTCTTGAGATGGCCTAGAAGCACAGTGTTACTTAATCCCTACCCAAATAAGAAAGGTCCAACAAAGAAAAATTAACAAAGTAAAGGTGAGTGCAGCAGAGAGAGAGAGGACTGCAGGCTGAAAATGTGTGCTCTGGCCTTCAACAAAGTTTCCTTAACCAAAAGGTGTTTCACATTGGCCAAGAAGGAGTTCAAAACACTCTCTGGTGTGCTGTCCAGGCCAGCCTTGGCTTTCCAGCCAAGTGTGTGATATGGCTAGGGGAGTTTAGGGCGACCCTGGGAAAAGCTATTGGCTGATGGAATAATTCTGTTCTCTCTGGCATTGTATAGGAAATCAATTGTCTTTTCAAGTAAGACCCTGTGCTTTGCAGGGTACATATCACATATACATATATATCTGTGAAAAATCTATCAAGATATTCATTTTGTCTTGTTTTCACTCTTTCAAAAGAGAAAAACTGAGATGAGGAGGAGTGAGGGGTGCCCTCCCACAGAACCCCAGGAGGGAGCAGAGCTTTGGGTAGGTGTCTAGGGGGCTGTCTAGGGACTGATCTCCAGTGTTGAAGCCCAGCCTGGCGCTGAGCTCCATACCTTGAGAAGTGGGGTATTTATATGCATTTTGGGCCTGTCCTGGGTGTGTTAGTTACTGACTCATGATAAAGGAAGAGCTCACTCAACAGTGGGCTTAGTCAAAGGTGTGATAGAATTCATGTCTCCAGGCCAGTGTGGTAGCTCACGCCTGTAATCCCAGCACTCTGGGAGGCCGAGGCGGGTGGATCACCCAAGGTCAGGAGTTCGAGACCAGCTTGGACAACATGGTGAAACCCTGTCTCCACTAACAATACCAAAATTAGCCGGGTGTGGTAGCAGGTGCCTGTAATCCCAGCTACTCGGGAGGCTGCGGCGGGAGAATTGCTTGAACCTGGGAGGCGGCGGTTGCACCAGCCTGGGCAATAAGAGCGAAACTCTATCTCAAAAAAAAAAAAAAAAAAAAAAAGAATCCATGGAATGTGATGGAGGAAAGGAGCCTACAAATACTGATGCCAGATGTTCTGCTAGTCAGATAGATAAGGACTGGAAACTGGATTTATCTGACCTAGAAGAAAGAAAGTAGCACATCTCTCATACTCAAGTGCGGGGCTAATTCATACTTAGTATATACATTTACGGAAATACACTTTCTTGCAGTATTTTCCGGTTACTGCATGCTCTTCAATCTTACTTCTCCTCCTAAGTTCTTGGGGAAGCAGAGATCATTTTTTATACTTTCATCTTCCTTAGTTCTAGGTTCACAATAGCTGCCATAACAGATATATGTTGCTTTTGATGGTTGCATCATATCAGAAGCTTATTAAAGCTTATTAAAAGAGTCTTAATTTCCTAACTATTTTAACAAGAGGAACCAATACAACGGCAGAGTTGAGGGAAACCCTGCTTGTGCCAGAAGCTGGCATGTGTATCTCAAACCTAATATGTATTTAGGGTGGCAAGTGTCTTGATGCTCATTTTGGGGAGAAGCCAGCTGACTTACCCAGCTGCCGTGTCTCTGTGAGTCTCGTGATCACAGGGAGAGATTTTGTCCAGTGTTTGCCTTTAGAAAACACACTGCCCTGTTAGCAATCTCTTCCCAGTCCCTTCTTCCATGGCAGCTACGTCTGATGATCCCATTCTGCTGAAACCAGTACCCATTCCCTTCTAGATTAAGATTTGGGGGAGGACTTCCTTTGCCATGTAAGGGCAATATGCGCTCAATTACATTTGCAGTTAGACCGACATGTTCAATGTCTCTCTATAGGGCTGATGGGACTGGCTGCGGCTGCTTCCATTTATATAAAGGGGATGATGAATTGCTCAGGTGGGTGCGGGCAGATCACAACTCCTCAGGTTTTCAGAGGCCACAGTTTCACAGCCAGCACTGAGAAGTTGCAGCTGTCAAACTGCGCCACTCAGGGTGATAACCTGCGTTCTCCTTATTCTCCAGTGTGAGTGAGCGTGTATGTGCGTGTGAGCCCACAGTCCCTTCCCTGCCTGCTTAGAAAGTACTTAATAGGTGGCAATCTAGAATTCCGAAGACAAAGGTTTGTAACAAGTTCATAGAGGCTGAATGTTTCTTTAACAGAGCTGATGCTATCAGACAGGAAAGCCTGGGCTTTCTCATTTGTGAAATGGGAAAGTAGGATAGTTTAGTTATCAGGCTACGTTCTTGAAAAAAAAAAATTGTTAAAGTCCTAAATACATAATATACATTTATTATAGAAAATTTAGGAGAACCAAAAAATACAAAAGAAAAAATCACTTATAACTCTCTTAACTTTAATGTTTGTATGTAACATTAAAATAAATACTGGATATATAACCTAGGCAGAGTATATAATGTGATATGATTTTTAATAAAGTATAAAACATTATGTTGAATTAAATATAATACGTGATATGTAACTACTATAAAATATTATATTGCATTAAATATTTCACCCACAAAATTGGAATATATATAGTATATTACAACTTAAATGGTATATATTTTCAGACTCTTAAAAGTGAATGAGTAAGTGTTTGATGAAAGAATAAATAAATGAACTCATACATTAATGGACAAGTGTATAGACATGTTAATTTTTCTTCTGGCAGGGGAGGACTTACAAGTTTTCTAAAAATTTTAAATGAAAGGAAATCTGAGAGATTTAGAGTAACTTCCTTATAATGGGATAATATTCCCTTCTTCCTGACCCTGTCCCTATAACACACACGCGTGCACGCGCGCGCACACACACACACACACACACACACACACCCATCACCACATATTGTTCCCTAATCATATAAATCATTCACGTGGAAAGCTCTCATGTATTCCAGAGATTTCAACATCGTTTATGTTGGGCTGAATTTTAGGTGTTATCTTTTTTCCTCCTTTTTTCTTTTCGGCGTCCAAATATTTCTCTTTAGAGATAAGCTATGATTCAATAAATAGAGCTTCAAATAAAAACCTGCCCAGTTCTTCTAAGGTCAACTGCCTGTGACTCAAGCCGATGCTAAATTGTTTTGAGACTTGAGCTGTACTCCTCAGCCTTCCAAACACTGCAGAAAGAGGAAAAATGGAAAAACAGACGTAAGTCAGAAAAGATGGGAGAAGAGTAAATCAAATCTCATTTCCCTCTGCTCCAGTTTTGTTTAGAGGTGAAGAAGAGGGTTCTGATGTCAGAGAGATTTGACTTAAATCCTGGCATTGCCACACTTAGCCATGTGACCTTGAACATTTGTTTATTTTGGCCTCTGAAACTTCTAGTTTTCTCATTGATAAGATGGGGATAAATAGCACTACTTTATTTTATAAGATCAGTGTGAGGATTAAACAAGATAACATGTACAGTACTTAGAACAAGGACTTTTAAAGACTAGGTGCTAAATACCAAGCAACTATAATTTTAATATTATTATTTTTAGGTCTTTCTTAATGTTGATGTTGTTAGGCTAGCCTTGACCTTGAAACTAAAGAACTGTAGAGGGAGCCACAAAATTCACTGTAAATTTCGTTCTCAAAACTATTTAAATGTTTTTCTTGCATCTTTAAAATGAATACTAACATGGATCATATCTCCGAGGGGCTGGTGGGAAGCAGTCAATTTCCTGCTCATAAAAGGAACCTAATACGGTTGAAAAAAAATGAAAACCCACTCAGACCTTCCTAGGATAACTATAGCATGCCACAATCCATAGTGCTATATTGTCTCTTGATTTCAGTACCCTATCCAGATTATAAGTTAAGGCCTCTGACCTCAGTTGGAGAATTACCCCATGCAGTTAATATTGCTTCTTGAGAGTGGCGGTAAATGAAAATCCAGTCCTGTTAAAGATTCAGTTGCAAAGAAGAATGTCAAAGCCGATGAGGTATGATGCTGTCATGGGATTGGGGTTTAGCACCATGAAACTGATCATCCATGAGTCATTTTTTGGCTCCAATATGGGGGCACCTCCAGGGAACAATAATGGGATTTGCAAGTATCCTGGCAGCCATCTGATTGCTGTGTGTTCTGCCCAAACTGTGAGATGAGGACGAATGAACCCAAGAGGGAATTGCATTTCATGGATTAATTCTTTCTGGCATTTTCAAGGTATCAGGGCTTGAGAGCACACTGTGTTGATCAGCATTTGGCCTTAAACAGGGTGGGGACGAGAAGACAGGAGAACGTATGATATTTCCCTTCCAGCTGGCCCAGAGGGCTCACCAGCAGTTGGTGAGAGAGGCTGGGGAACAAGAGTAGTGGGGAAAAAGAGAAATCTCTGAAGAGTTGACAGGGATATGAACACACAGTAGAGCCAACGACGAAAGAGACTGAGGTCAGCACCCTGAGCATGTCCATTGCCAGGGCTCCTGTGAAATGTGGTCTGCAGCATCTCACTAATCCATCTGCAGCAAATGAGGCTCCAGTTTCCCTGTGGACTGCATTGAATCTGAACTGAATGTGGCAGTGCATTCTCTTTGCTCAGTTGTCCTCCTTCTTGTGTGTGTACACTGTCTCATTGGCCATCTTGGTCTTCTGTCTTCAGCCTTGGTTACAGAGGCTCCAATGTACTTTTGTCAGTGTGACTCTTCCCTCTTCCCACAGTGGGCACAACAAAGTCCCCTGGGTTCTGTCCTTTCCTAACACTGTCGTAGGAATTACGAATGGGATGAGTTCATTGCTTGAATAGGAGAGCTGTTTCTTCACGGACATACATGTATCTATTAGCACTCTAGTGGCATGTTCATTGACAGGAAATGACATATGCATTGAAGAAGAATGGCCGATCAGTCAGATAGACATCCTCTAAGTCTGGTGTGAGAGCCCCTGATTTCTACCAGGGCTTTCCATCTCTGGATCTGTTTCTGGAGGCAGTTGGTTAAGCTTTTTCTCAATTGTACCTTTATTGCTGGTTGTTTGGTATTGTTTGTGCTTGTTTTTGTATATGTGAGTGGAAAGATAGATAAATATAAATATAAACACAAATATATGTACTAGTGAGGGCTCTCCAGAAGGATAGACCAAATAGGATATAATTATATATAAAAGGGAGTTTATTAGGGAGAATTGGCTCACATAATTACAAATTGAAGCCCCATAATAGGCTGCCTGCAAGCTGGGGAAAGAGAAAAGCCAGTAGTGGCTCAGTCCAAGCCTGAAAGCCTCAAAACTTGGGAAGCCGACAGTGCAGCCTTCAGTCTGTGGCTGAAGGCCCAAAGGTCCCTGGGCAGCCGTCAGTGCCAGTTCCAGAGTCCTAAGGCCAAATAACCTGGAGTCTGATGTCCAACAGAAGGAGGAGTGGAAGCAAGCGTCTGGCATGGGAAGAAGAAAGAGAACCAGAAGACTCAGCAGGCACACTTATCCATCTTCTTCCACCCACCCTGTTCTAGCTGCACTGGCAGCTGACTGGATGGTGCCCATCCACATTACGCACCCTCTCCCTCTCCCAGTCCACTGACTCGAATGTCAATCTCCTTTGGCAACACCCTCACAAACACCCAGAAACAATACTTCACCAGCCCTCTAGGTGTCCCTCAACCCAGTCAAGTTGACACCTCAAATTAACCATCCCAAAGTATATGTAGTTTCTTTAGCTGTAAACAAAATTTCTACTTCTTGGTTGTTTTGAGGCTTAAAGAGATACGGATGTAAAATCTTCCAAGCACAATGTTTGGTGCATAAGAGTCACTCAGTAAATACATGATGACTGAGTTAATATTTCTATGCACAAAGGGACATGTGCTCAAGCCACCCCTGACTTACAAACCCTCAGTTGAGCTCAGTCCTTGCACATGAATATGATGATGACTGTAGAGGTCCAGCCTCTTCCTTTGGCCTTACCTGTTGCTGCTGCCTACAGTCCTGGCCACCTTGCAGCCCTTCCATCTGGTTTCATGGAACTACTGGAATGTCAAGAACTACTGGAGGGTGGGGCGGCTTACCTCCTTTTACTCAACATGGGAGGGTGAGATCCCCTCTTCCTGCTGGGGCAACATTGGGAATGGATAATTTCCTGGCAATCTGACTTGCTCCTTGAAGTAAATTTTCCCAGGGAACAATGTTTTACACGGTCGTTGATATCTTAGAGCAGCCTGCAAAAGAATCTTGTATGAGTCAGGGAGGAAACACGTGACACACTCAAATTGGGTAATTTAAGAGAGTTTAAAAAAGGGATTGTTTATAGAGATGTTGGCAGTATGTAGAGAAATCACAAGGGATGATGCAGTCACATGGAGAATGGCAATGGGAAACCTCAGGTGCCACGCTGGGCCTCAAGAGGCAATGAGAGGAATAGTTATCAAAACTTGGAGCAGGGAGCTGTGTGGGTACGGCCACCAGCCAGACCATTTTCAGTGGAGAGACACAGCCAGCTTGTGCTAAGTGAGCAGGGAGCCAGGGAGTCAACATCCAAACCTTCATCTTCCCCGACCATTGGGTGAACCCAACCAGAAGCCAGAGAACAAAGTGGCCAGTGAGTGCAGACCATTCAGATCAGCCTTTTGGGTGGAGCAGGATGAAAGAGGGCAGACTGGGGATCTGCAATCATGAAATGGTTTTCTAAAAGGTCTTAGAACCTGTAAACCAAAAATAAAATTCTAAGCCCCTCAACTGACTTAATGGACCCTCCTCTCAGCCAAGGGGACCCATTGAAACCTGAAAAACCAGTTCAGACCCTGATGGGAAGGGGGTGTCAGACATATCTCATTATGGTCTCTTCCCTTTGGAGTTCAGGCATAACTGACCAGCATTAACATTAAAGCAAAGATCCTAAGACCGACAGAACAGACTCTTTGGAGCAGCAAGGTACCAAATTCCAACCTGACTCTAGGATAGCATCACATCTATCGCTGCCTAGATGGCAGGGCCTTGAAATAAATCAAAGTGTTTTAGCTATATATTTCTTTGATGTGTTTTTGTCAAAGAAATATGCAAAGCTGTCTCTTGTGGGGGAAATTTACATTCTATAGAGAATCCCCTTTCCTTTCCAGGTCTTTTTCTGATCCTGAAGAGATTGGCTGAGAGCCCAGCACCTTTTAAAGGTCTAAATAGGAAACATTTGCCATCTATTGCCTCTAAGGGCAGCCACCTATAAGACTTCATCTACAAAATAAGAACCTTGGTCTCCACAATCCCTTATCTTAACCCAGACACTCCTTTCTATTGATTCCAAGTCTTTAGATATAACTTAATTATTTCAACCAATAGCCAACCAGAAAAATATTTGAATCCACCTATAAAACCCCCTGTAAGCCCACCTCCACCGACAATTTAAATTATCCCACCTTTCCAGAGGGAACCAACGTATATCTCACATTTATTGACTGACGCCTTAGGTTTCACTAAAACGTATAAAACCAAGCTGTAGCCCCACCACCTTGGGCACATGTTCGTAGGCCCTCCAGAGGCTGTGCCACGGGTCATGATTCATAACCTTGGCAAAATAAACTTCTACATTAATTGAGACATCCTTTGGTTTACAAACCCAGCCACCCTGTGTGATATTGTTCCTGAAGGAAAATGCATTCCAAGTTCCACTGCCCATTTGTAATGCACGTAGTCTCTCTCCTGCTCATGTGCATCTATGTTCTGTGTGCACACTTACACATATATTTGAGGATACTGATGCATATAGGTTAGTGTAATTAGAATCAGCATTTAATTTTGAGAGTGAAGGGGGTACTATTATTAATTATTCTGGTTAACAGGTAAACTGGCACTTTTCTGGGCAAACTGGGGCATACGACACCCTAACTGAAAAGCAACAAGATGGATTTCATAAGTGACAAACGAATCTTAATCTTGTTACTTTATACTCATCTGTATTTAAGATACATGTCATGTACGCATGACCAGCAGAGAATAGGTGTACCTGCAAGGTGCAATTGGAGAATATGCCAGTTAAAAGAAGAAAGGTCTCGTATGTCAAATAATCACCATGCTTGCCCTGCCCCACACCTCAAATGTCCCTGTTAGTACGTTTTTCCTTTGCATCGATGTATTTTCTCCCATATAAATATAGATCTCCCTAGGAAAGATTTTGTTTTAGGCTGCTTTTGCTATTGATACTGTACTGATCACAGATTTTTCAAGTTCTGACCGTCCTGAAGACGGCTTCCTGTGGGAAGAGGACTCATAGGAAGACCCTCTGATGAAGAGAAATGGCTGAAAGGCCTTGGTTCCTGGCTAGGAAACAGTCTTCAAGTCAGAGTGTCTAGACTCTAAGCTACCTCGTTTGCCATCTGGCCCCTGGTGCAGACCCAGCCCCACATCTATCTCTATCTGACTTACTGTCACAAACCTTCTTTTAGAGCCAAGCAAAGCTGCATTTATTGGTTGTCAGCCGTACCCCATGGGTCATACTCAAGATGGTTTCAAACAGAATTCAGATATGAAATTAAAGTACATGGAATCCCACACTAAAAGAGCTATTCCTGTAACAGACTTTGCTAATTGCCTGGTGAGCCTCAACTTACTGAGGTAAATACCTCCTTATCAGAGGAAGTGACTCTATGCCCAGCTCAGGAGTAAATCTAGGTTGGTCTAAAGCAAGATGATAATTTCATTCTCTTGTATTGGCTTACAAAAGGCTATGAGACAAGTTCTAGCCAATGACCTATGAGAGGAAGTACCCTGTCTTCTGAAAGGGATTTTTAATTTCATAAGCCTGCTTCTTCAGTCAAGTGGAGACGACGATTTTGCTCAACCAAAATTATCTCCTGCCTCAGCCTCTGGGAAAATTTTCATGACACAATTTTGTACTTTTTATAATGAGTGATGGTGTGCTGCTGGCCCCTCTTCCCGGACCTTTTAGTTTTCCTTTATCGCTCTTCAGCCATTAAACTTTTCCTCATCACAAGCCTCACAGATTTATGTTACAAACACAAGCAAGTCTTTGCTATCCTAAGACAAAACCTGTGACCCTGCTGCATCACCAAGCCACTCTGCTTGATCCTTCCCGGTGCCACCCGCCTCCTTGCTGAAGCTGGCTGTGTTCTGCATGTTTTCTCGATTCCCACAGCTCCTTGGATGTGTACATCTGTGTTTATGCTCCACGGAAACTTCTCTCATAAAAATTGACTAACCACCTCTTACGGATGTCAATCACTTTTATTCAAGCCTATCATTACTATCCTCGAAGTTACTGCACTGTCCCTTCTGATTTCCCTCATCTTGCCTACATCTTTGTGAACAATCTCTTTGTTAAATTCTCCGAGGCTACCCATTTTTTTTTTTTTTTTTTTTTTTTTTGAGACGGAGTCTCGCTCTGCTGCCCAGGCTGGAGTGCAGTGGCACGATCTCGGCTCACTGCAAGCTCCGCCTCCTGGGTTCAAGCAAGTCTTCTACATTAGCCCCCCGAATAGCTGGGACTACAGGCGTGTGCCACCATGCCCGGATAATTTTTGTATTTTTAGTAGAGACGGGGTTTCACCATATTGGCCAGGCTGGTCTCAAACTCCTGACATTGTGATCCGCCCACCTTGGCCTCCCAAAGTGCTGGGATTACAGGCGTGAGCCACCACGCCTGGCTTAGGCTGCCCAATTTGAGTGTGCTGTGTGTTTCCTCCCTGACTCATACAATAGGCTTTGGGCACTGGTCCAAAAAACTGACACCGTCCCGTGGGAAAACTCATTCTTCTTACACTTTCTTTCCTCCCTTCACTTCCACATCATCATTCTCATTCAGGTGTTTTCCTCTGTCTCCTCCCTCCAGTCGCTCACTGGCTCAGGTTCTTCCACGTACACCTCAACCTTGGTATTTCCCAGGTCTCTGCCCTCTGCCGTTTCTCTCCAGCCTGTCTTTCGGGTTCTCATCTACCTGCAGTTTCCACCTTAGGCTCCATGGTCAGATCTGTCAGATGCTCTCTTCTTCACTTCTGCTGGGGGTGCAGAGAAACCTCAAACATAAGGAGTCCTCGGTTAGACATGATCTCTGTGTTCTGTCCTGTTCTCCATCTCAGACAGTGACCCTGCCATTCACCCAGTCACCCATGCTGAAGCCATTGGAGTCACCCAAGAGCCTCTTTCCACAACTCCCCTGTGGGGTCCTCGCAGTTCCTGTCCCTTCCGCTCCTGGAGTCTCTGCTCCTATCCATCCCTCTCAGTGTCTCTCCTCTCACTCACTCAGTGGGAGCCCTTCTCTTTCATACAGCCTGCTTTTCAGACTCCTAAGTGGCTCCCGCTCTTGTCCATTCTCCAAATGGCCACCACTGTAGCTTTCAAAAATAAATTGGATGGTGTCTCCTCCTTTAAAATGTCAGATGCCTTCTTATTGCTGATGGAAGTCTCACCACTCAGCATCGCACGCCAGGCTCTCCGCAGTTGACTTGGGCTACTTTTTCGGATTTGTTACCATTACCCTCTTTTATTCATCAAAAATGCTAGCCATAAAGAAGTCCTAGTTGTCCCTTGAGCATACGGTGCATTATTTCATGGGGGAACTTCTAAATGGGCAAATCATTTCGGGAATGTTCTTCTCAAGCGTCTCTTCCTGCTTAATTTTCAAGGTCAGATTTAAAGTGCTCTGGACTCCATAGGTGATGGGATAAAATATACATGTTAGGAACTAGGGATTATTAGTTAAAATTCTGCCGAACTTAATTCCCATTTAGGTAATGGCTTTGCTACCATGTCCTCGATGGCTGATCCAGTCCTGGTCCGGAGGAAGGGCTCAGTAACTTCTAGCTGAATAAATGCAATCTTATTTCCCTAGGCATCACTGATCTCCCTATCTGCCTGCATCTGAGCCTCCTGCACCATCATAGATCCCCTCAGTGGGCACTACTCTTATTTGTGATGTTTCCCTCACTGAGCTATGACCTCTGAAGATCAGGGACCCCAGTCATTCATCCCACAAACTGATATTAGCTCTAGTCAGTGCTAGGCATTGTCCTAGGGGATTAGGTTTTAGCGAGGCCCAAAACTGAGCAAGGTCTCTGCCTTTAGAGAGCTTACATTTTTAGCACTGGCAGACTCAGGAGCAGATTCAGTGAATAAACTGTGTGATATTAGAAGCCAGTGCTAGTAAAAACAAAGTAGAGCAGAGTTAGGAGTCATGGCTCCTGCCTGTGATCCCAGCTACTAGGGAGACAGAGGCAGGAGGATACGTTGGTCCCAGGAGTTGGAGGTTGCGGTAAGCTGTGATCACACCACTGCACTCTAACCTGGGGGACAGAATGAGACTCTGTCTTCTTAAAATAACAAAGTAGAGCAGCAGAGGAAACGGGGGCCGGTGCAAAGGTTGGACCGTCAGAATACGTTTCAGAGGGAAGACACAGAGTAAAATTTGAAGGCAGTTGGGGATCATTTATTAAAATTCTGCTGAAATGTAGTCTCTATTTGGATAATATCAACCAAGGATTTGCCAAGGAGCTCTCTGAGTGGAGAACATTCCAGATAGAGGGGGCAGTTGAAGAAAGACCCCAAGGCAGACCAGTGCCTGGAACTTCTGGGAACACAGAGGAAGCTGAGCCTCTGGTGTAGAACAAGTGAGTAAGGGACGGGAGCTGATGAGGGGAGTCAGAGAGGGGAAGAGCATGGGGCCTCAGGCAGGGTCCCATCTGTAAAATGCAGATGACCTCAGGGATGCTGTTTGAAGGTTAGATGAGATGATATACGAAAAGCACTTGGCACGGTCTAACACCGCAGCCTGTCCAATGGAAACAACATATGAGCCGCACAAGCAATCTTAAATTCCTAATAGCCACAATTTTAAAATGCCAAGAAATGGTGAAATTAACTTAAATAATATTTCACTTAACTTTCTGTATATGTTTGCTATATATAAACACAACAGCATATATATATTTAACAACAAAATATTATCATTCTAATGTGTAATCAATGTAAACAATTATTAATAAGGTATTTTACATTCCTTTTAAAAACTAAAAACTTCAGAATCTGGTATGTGCTTTATTCTTACATCGCAATTCAACCAGTCACATTTTAAGCACTGCACAGCCAAGTGTGGCTAACAACTGCCCTATTGGACAGTGCAGGTCTGGGACATCAAAAATGCTTAAGAAACATTAAATATCATGAAAAACGACAGGAATTGGGGAAATATGCTTGGTCCTGGTATTGAAGGAGGGAAAAATGGAAACTTTGGAGGCTTGTATCAAATAAAGGTCTGATGGCCTTGCCTGCTGGTTTTCCTCCTTGTCCCTTGGTATGGGATCCCAGAATTGCTCAACTTGAAGTGACCTAGAGATGCAGCCTAACAGGAAAGATCAGGTGCCAGCCTGTGGGTGACTTGGGGAGGCAAGAATGTGAGTCCTCTGCCTCCCAGGGTTCCTTTGCCACTTCTGTGAGTCCTCTGTCTCCCGGGGTTCCTCTGCCACCTCTGTTCCAGCTCCTATTGCAACTCATATCTCACTACACTGTGAATCACTTCATCCAAGTCTCTGCTTGGCCTAAGGTCACACCCAGAATTTCCACCCTGGGAGTTTCTCCACTGAAGGTGTCTGATTTCAAGATCTGGGTTGTGTTTTCAAACAACACTTCAGCACCTTTGAAAGTGAGGTCATGGCAAGAGTGATGGTATTAACTCCAGCACTGGTACCAGTGGATGGATGGCGAGAGCTCAGACTCCCCGCAAGCTGGCTGCTCAGAGAGGGACACCAGGGAAGGCTCCACCTATTAGCTGTGTTTTTCCAACTAAAGATTTAATTAAGCCACTGCTGTGTCAATATTCTTAGCATGCCACCCACCTCTTCCCTTGGATGAAAACATTGTTGGGTTGCCAAGCACGGATTCAGAGGGGAATTGAATCTCGCTAGAGGGAAAACAGTATAGAGATGCAACCTATAGTCCCTCCATGGAAGGGCCATTTAGTGTGGGCTTCTGGTTGCTTTGTGGTTTCTGCAGGCTGTGCACACAGCTGCACTCCAGACCTGGAACAGGGCCTCAAACCTTTCAAAGGGCTCCTATGAAATTACTTGACTTCCTTTTTCTCTTCTGCCAGCTTCTGTCTTTCTCTCAGGAAAGAGTGTCCAGTGGACAAGCTGGGTTTCCCACCCTGGTTCCCTAAAACCGTAATTGTTAGTCTTTCTGTTCGAACGGCTCTTTATTATAACAGTGCTGCTTTTGCTGTTGTGTTTTGAGCACCTGTCTTATGACTTGAACCTTGTATCTGTCATTTCTTATCTTCTTCAAGCCTGCAAGGGAGGTGGCATTACTATCTTTATTTTAAATGGTTGAGCAAATAGAAGGATTGAGAGGTTAGGTAACTCGCTCAAGGTCACTAAGTCTCAGACTTGGGATTTGACGTGAGTATGCTACTTTCTAAAAAAAAATAGTAATAACAATAAAAAACAATAAGTGGCAATACACAATGAGCACCCAGTGAAAGGAAGCATCATTATTACACAAATTGGATAAATGTATAATTTATGTTGGCACCTCACTCTTCCTGTTACTGGGCCAGAAGTGCTGTTATTGCACAGACTTGCTTTGCATTTTAATAGATAATAATGGATTCCCAAAGAAGCAGTGTCTTCTTCTGGTGCTACTGATTCTTAAGTGACGGACGGCCAAGTTTTGAGGGAATGAGGCAGGGTAGGAGCTTACATTTGCAAAGAAAGGGTGAGAAGAAAGAGTGGCATGGGATTCCAGATAGGAAGAGTTCAAAGATTGATTTCCTCCCTTTAATTTTGTGTGTGGCCCATTGTGGCAGAGATGATTCCTGCTTCCTGGATATTCCCTATGCCCCTCTCCATTTTCCAGCCTCCCTTGCAATTAGATGGGGTCATGTGACTTGTCCTAGTCAATTGAAGTGGGAGCACTGTGTATATCTTCCCAGCTAAGAGGGCATTTGTTTCCTCCCTCCCTTCCTTTTCCTACCTTAGCAATCTCAAAAAGCATGTGCTCCAAAAGCCTACAGGATGGAGGACAGCGGTCTGAATCCCTTTAGACTTTGATGCAATCAAGAAATAAGGCTTTATTGTATCATGCTACTGAGATTCAAGGGCTCATCTATTCCTGCAGCAGAGCCTGGCCCATTCTGAATGGTGCACCCATGACCCTTGATTGTCAAGCCCCTTCACCGTCAGCATTTTGTTCGTATGAGCCAGCTTCTGTTTCTCAGAAGGCAGCAAAATGGTGCTTTGGCCAAGGTTTGCTACTCATAACCTATTCTTAACCCTGAAATGTGACCATCCTGAGATTCTTTTCCCAGAGGTAATGAGGTGTTGGCACCATTTCCTCTGCCTCTTTTGGCACAAAGCAGAGACAACCATCCCTCTAGGAGGACACAGACACTTGCAGATGAAAACTTCTTAGTCAGTCTCCAAGTTCTCTTGGTTTCTATGTCTTTGTCCTCTCCTGGTTTCCTTTCTACTTCATGGGGGAATCCTCGAGTTCCTGCTGACTTCTCCCTCTCTTCTCCATATCTGAACTTTAGGGCACCCCCCAGAGTTATATCCTGGAACTCCTTCTCTTGGCACCCCAGGTGGTTCACCCGGTCCACGGCTTTAAACACCATCCCTATGCAGACGATTCCCATCTTCGCATCTCTATTTCTGATCAGGAGCCCAGAGGACCCATGTATTCAGTTGCTTCCCTGATAGCTCTACTCCCATAGACATTAAAAACTTAGCATGCCCATAAGGAGCCACTGATTTACCCATACCTCCTCCTTCTGTCTTTCTCAGAAGACTCCTATGCCATATCTCTGTTAATGACGCCACTCACAACTCAGTTGAGCAGATCTGAATCTAGGCCTCATCTGTGATTCCCCTCCTTACCTTACCTTCCATATCTAATCCATCATGAAGTCCTCTCAACTCTAGCTCCAAAACATATATCCTGAATTTTCCATGTCTTCCCACCTTTGCAGCTACCGACTCATCCAGACATTACGAAATCTCACAGGGACTAGGCCTCCCGTGTGGTGTGCCTGCTTTCAGCCACTATTTCCTTGCCTTGTTCTTTACATAGCAGCATGGGGTATTATTCAATAACATAAATCAGGTCACTGGATATCTAGTGGCTTTTCATGACACTTTAAATAATAATCTGCCATAAAGTATAGTTATATACCTTGACCTAGTGTTGGTTGCCTCTCTTTCCTCATCTCTTGCCCGTTTCCCTTTGGTCGCTGGACTCAAGTCCATTGGCTTTCTTTTGGCTTCTCTAACACTATAAGCTTTCTCCTGCCTCAGGGCCTTTGCACTTGTTATTCCCTGTGCCCTCAGGACTTTACATGGCTGGATCCTTCTTGATGTTTAGGTGTTGAGTCAAATGTCACCTTCTCAAAGAGATCTCAAAGAGGCCACACTCAAAGTAAATCAGGCTGTGGATCCCCACTCTCTCTGATGGCCCTGCTTCCATGGCCGTGGCCTCACCATGCTCATCATCTTCTGAAGTAGCAGTATTATTTATCTGTGTAATTATCATTATGTGGAGTAAGAATCTGTGTCATGAAAGCAACAACTTTGTCTTTTCACTGTTGTATCCCTACCTAGCATGTAGTTGATCAAAACAATACTTGTTGGAAGATGAATGAATGAAAGGAAGTACCTACTTGAGGTCAATTCCCTATAGTAGTCTAGACGTTTAACAGCTAGAAGACAGGGCTTCACCTAAGAAGTTCTGCCTTTACTTAGACCTGAACAAAAACAACCTCTATCCTGGACCTGTTGCTTTATAGGGCCTTACTCTGACCCTTCTGTGGGCTTGCTGCTCCCCATAGGATCAAGGGGCAAAAGGGATGTGTCCTCCCAGAGTGCAGTCTAGAAGGTGATATGATCCTTCCAGAAATCCTTTCTAGAGTGCCTCCTTTCTAGACTCCAGAATTCCCTGTGCAAGGACCTCAAGCCCACTTCCACGGCCTACATAGGATCTTTCCCCACATCTGTCCTCTCAAGGGCAGTCCAATGTTCACAACCCTAGGTGCCAGTTTCAACATGGAACTCCAAGAAATCTGCAAATTCCATGTTGGAAGTTGGCCTTCTAGGTCATGATGAAGGCAGGAGGATAGAAGATTATGTATCAGGCAGTTTGTGAGTCTGGTTTCTACATTCTAAGTATTTATGTGTGACCTCCATTGGGACTGTTTTCTAAGCCTACAAATGCTGTGGGCAGGCCTGCTTCAGCGTGCGGGGTGTAGATTCCTCTTGCATTTATGTGAGATCAGGTGGAGGTTGGTGAACTCTCCTCAGTCATCAAAGCAGAGGGGCCTCCCTAGGAAAGAGCCCCCAACTTCATAGGATGCAATAAACCAGGTTCCTTTCCCACTTTTGTATTTGCAACATCCCCTGCTTCCTCTCCCTATGATAATTAAGAGAAGTTATGGTAAAGAATTTGTGAACGAGCTACATTTCCCATAACAGGGGATTAAATAAACAAATTAAGATAATCTGTCCAAGGCAATGCTCTGTATATATTAAAACATTTTAGAAAAATCATTGGCAGCACTGCAATAATAACAATGATGACAGTGCCCACTTCTTGGGTGCTTGCCCCTGGCCAGGCAGTGTGCACAACCCTTCACATGCACAATCTTATTTAGGTCTCTCAACCAAATGGTGCTTTATTAGTTTGAGTTGTCAGTGAGGGAACCAAGCTTTAGAGAATTTAATTATCCGAGGGTGTGGGAACTAGAGAATTATTCTCTGAGTCGTTGGAACTGGACCATAGCTCCTCCTTGGAAGTGGAGTCTTCTAGAATTGCTGGAGCCCTTCCCCTAGGAGAAGCGAGCTCTGAATCCTTTGACTCTCATTTTGCTTTTCCCTTCCCTTGGTCTCTGAATATTTAACCTCTTTAAGCCTCAGTTTTTTCACCAGTGAAATGGGAATAGCAATTGTAGTGATGCCTATAATTATGAAGATTAGGTGAAATAAGCATGTAAGCTGGGAAGTGCTCATAAACCATACCCAGTAACGGTTGGTCCTGGCTCTTTCTGTAAGTCCCAGTTTTTCTTCTTTGATGCTGGTTGTCAGCTATTCAGCTCCTCCCAGGCATGCAGGGACCAGGAGTTGGGAAAAGTGGTTGTCCTCATCATTCCATCCCTGGGGGTGGGGACATGGCTGAGACCATCTGGAGCTTCCATACCTCCTGAGTGACCTCTTCCTCCTTTCAGCTCTCTGGCTTGGTGAGCTAAATGATTTGATTTCCTTTCCTGTTTTGAGTTGCCCATGAAGGCCCCTTCAGTATGACCAGGCTCCAGGAACAGGGTGAGTGAGGGGAGAGAAGAGAATGAAAAGTGAAGAAAAATGAAACAAAACATATATAAATTAGTATTCATAGAGAAAGGTCTGGAAAAATCTTACCCAAGAGATTAATAGTAATAATATTGGGGTTCTGGAAATATGGCTACTTTTGTTTTTTTTTTCTTTAAACTTATATGCATTTTCTACTTTATTTACAGTAGACACTAATTTTGGTCATTAAAAAAAGGTATGCTTTTTTTTTTTTTTTTTTTTTTTAAGGTAAATAACCTGTGTGCTTGCTGTCACCGGAATGAGGGAAGGTAGAGACAGGGAGGTGGCCTCCTCTTGGGTAGTTTGTCTTGGGCACAAAAGACCCTACAGTGTAGAATGGAGAAGATGGAAGAGGAAATTGAGCATGAAGGCCGGGTGCGGTGGCTCACGCTTGTAATCCCAGCACTTTAGGGGGCCAAGGTGGGCAGATCATGAGGTCAGGAGATCGAGACCATCCTGGCTAACACTATGAAACCCTGTCTCTACTAAAAATACAAAAAGTTAGCTGGGCGTGGTGGCGGGCACCTGTAGTCCCAGCTACTCGTGAGACTGAGGCAGGAGAATAGCGTGAACCCCGGAGGCGGAGCTTGCAGTGAGCCAAGATGGCGCCACTGCACTCCAACCTGGGTGACAGAGTGAGACTCCATCTCAAAAAAAAAAAAAAAAAAGAAAGAAAGAAAGAAAGAAAAAGAAAAAGAAAGAAAGAAATTGAATATGAAGAGGTGCTTGTTGGGAAGTGGGAGAAGGAGTGGAAAGCAGCTGAGCCCTTATGGATCAGGTACCGTGGGTCTTCCAGCAGGTAGGCTGGTAGGGTCCCAACACATACCAATAAATACAGCAGAATATCAACTAAAGAACTGCCTTCAGTGAAAGAACCAAAGTGAATGTGTTTTCTCCTGTAAAACAGTTTTCCCTCATGGTAAGTGAATCACTGCCAGGGAGCATGGCACAGCTCACTATTGATTTCCCAGTGTAACAATATTATGAAGTGGAGCCTTTAAGAAGTGATTGGGTCATGAGGGCCCTCATGGATGGATTAATCTAGTCACGGATTAATAAATTAGTGGGTTATGGAGGGAATTAGTTAGTTATCATGAGAGTGGATCTATTACAAAAGCCAATTTGGCTGTCTCTTGTGAGCTCCCTCACCATGTGATGCCTTGCACAACCTCAGGACTCTGCAGGGAGTCCCCACCAGCAAGAAGGTCCTCTCCAGATGCAGCTACTAAGTCTTGGACTTCCCAGCTTCCACAACTGTAAGACATATTTTTTTTTTCTTTATAAATGCCCAGTCTTAAGTATTGAGTTATAGTGACAGAAAATGAACAAAGACCCCTACCCTTCACCCATTCTCCACACAGCATTCAGCATAATCTAATGATGTAAGCCAGGTCCTATCATGATTGCTAGTTACAACCCTTCTAATTGCACATGGAGTAAAATCCACAATCCACAGTGGTGTGGAAAGCTCTGACAATCCAGGCCCTGCTCATCTCTAACTGCACTTTACCTCATTCTCACCTTTGATCACTCAAGTTCAGCCATGCTGGCCTTCTTTTAGTTTCTCAAATGTGCACAATGATTCCCTGCCTCTGAGTCTCTGACTGTGCTGCTCTTCTGCTTGGAAACGCTCTGCCCTCTTCCCCTCCTCATACTCCACACCTCAGCTGAAGTATGACATCCTCAGAGGGGCCTTTTCTGATAACATGCCGGGCTCTAAGTCAGTCCTTTGTTAGTTTCCTTTGTAGCACTTATTGCAATTTGTAATTCTTTTATTAATACGTCCTTTTATTCAAATTCATTTATTGTCACTACTCCAAGAGCAAAGCCAAGTTTGCCTTGCTTACTGTAGTATCTATAGCACCTGTCACAGTGCCTGACATATAAGAAGTGCTCATAATATATTTGTTAAAGAAAAATATAAAATCATAGCGCCTAACATTGGTTTATTATTTTAGAATGAGTTTGCATACCTTCCCAATGAGTAAGTTTTTCTTCTCTGATTAGATCTTTATAAACAATTTCTTCTTCTTTTTGCCTAGAATTTTGCTTCCTTTTAGTATAAATACAAGAATTTGAGAGCTTGTTTGGCAGTAACTATACTGTTGGCTTATGTACTTTACTTTGGAAAGCATGCAGATGCTAAGTAAACTGCACAGGCCCAGAGATGTATATCCATGTGTCTTTAAAAAAATAGAAATATGTTCTTTCTGATCTTCTTCTATGTTCACTGCTACAGAGAATCCCAAGTCAAGCAGATGAGTTAGCATCATTATTCTGAGCCTCGTGGTTTTTAATGAATGGCTCCAACTCTTTGTTCTAATAGACATAATCTCTATAAATTCGTTGGAATGGAACAATGCTGCAAGAGAAAGAAGGTTTTGAAGAATCTACTGGCAAGAGTCCATTTGCTGGTCAGCGATAAGTAACAGGTCACATGGTTTGTCCATATCCTGGAGGATGATGTCACGGAAGCTGAGGGATTTGCAGAAGAGTCTGACCCTGTATTAACCTCTTCATTTGCTTGGATAAACTTCAACCTGGCATTGCTTTCTTTACTTTGTATATTTCAAATTAGTTCTTCTAGGGGTGATGTAACCCAGAGAAACACAACTACAGGAGTTGTTCAGATGTACATTATTTCCCAAACACAAACAAATCCCCAAGTTTCCAAAGTAGGGTTTTCCAGTGCTTCTAAATATAGAAGCACAGCCTCAACATTTCTTGGAGAATTTTCTGAAGTATAAGAAATTGTTAAGCTGTAAGAAAGGAAAGAATTAGAGAGTACAGTGCCTATAAAGGAGATGACTGAGTATATAACTATGAAAGAATTCTTCTAAGGCGAGAGACATCGTCTATCATAAATTTACCATCTAAGACTTTCTTGAACTTTTTCAGATTTGCAAAGCATACACCATATTGGCTTCATTGATGCCAGATAATAAACCTTCATAAATCTGTGCCTGTGAACCCTCTGTTACATAATGTATCTACAGCTATGTCCAATCAGGCACTTATTAAATGCTTTTAATTGACACACCTTTAAAAGTTGGGGTAAAAATACCTTTTAGAAAGCTCAAGTAAGTGTTTTCTTAGCTTAGAAAATAGCCTGAAACTGGCCCTGTCCGCTACCTTGTACAAGAAACTCAACCCATTTTCCATATGTTAATGCAAAATGCAGTTTAAAACACAAGTTGCCACTGGCAGAAGAAAGCAAAGCAATGGCCCGCACAACCCATTTTCACTTTAGCCTTTGCTGAAGTTGGCCCAGGTTCAGCATGTCTACACTTATGCCACACACCTGTGGCCTGGGCTCCCACACCTCCCTAAGTTCCCAGGCATCCCTGGGATGGAGGCACAGAGAACACCCAGTTTCCCATTAAGCCTCCCCGGCCTTACCCGAAGGCCAGGCAGAGTCTTCCCCTGCTTGTCACCTAGTTGGGAACCTTTGGAGACAGCTCATCTTTTCATCTCCCCATCAAGGGCAGCAGTGATTTTGGTACCCAGAGGACTTAGCCTTTGGTTTGCATCTATCTGTCCTTCAGAGGAGGAGGATGCAGAGGCTGGCTTTGAGATTATTTGGAGCTGGTGATCACTGAGGTCTCTTTAAGCTGACTGAGCCAACTGCTGACTTAGTCAGTTAACCTAAATACCACTCTGAGTTTTCTTTTTTTATTTAAGAAAAATAGTGTCAGAGTACAGGATGGACTCCCCCAGCGGGAGAGCTGACACCACGTAAACGATTCATTAGCAGATGCTTTAGCTGAACCTCAGCTGTTTTCTCCAGTGACGTCGATGTGACGGAGATATTTGTTCAGGTGATGGGACTTGAGTGGGCCTTGGGCCAGACCTCCACCCCTAGGGGCCACCCTTCTAGCAATGAAAGGCAATAGAGTCTTCACACTGGCTGAATCCTGTGTTTTCTCAATCCCCCAAATCTGACAAACTTCTCTAAATTGTACTGCAAAGTTTTGGCAGCCAGAGCTCCCATTCGTCGCTGCCATCTCCCCACCACCCCAGAGGTGCTGAAGGCTGAGTGCAAGCCATCTGGGTGGAAATCTGTATTTGAAGGTCTGCACCGTGGTTAAATCTCCCTGCCTTTCTCTGTTGTGGTTGATCCCCCTGCTGAGGTGGGTTTGTTCATGAGTGTGCGGCAGTATTGAATGAGAGCAGCTCATCTCCAGGTGGCCGATGCCTCATGTGTTTGCAATGGATTTTGCCAACTAACTCACTGATTATCTATCCCTAGTTAGGTATCGCAGAGGTCCAGAGATTTTTGAGGTTTCAAACTTCCCATTTTTTAAGGTTCCCAGTATTTTAAAAAATGAAGAAACACCTACAAATGGGTCTTTAAAAACACCTTATGATATGTTCTAAATGTTCAGTCTACTTGGTCTATTTCTGGAATTGTACGCTATCCCTAGCTAGAAATGACAACACAGACAAAATCAGAGCTCTCCTGATGTGAAGATTGGACCAACAGCTTCTCTAGCCTCAGCAGCTCCCTGCCGGCTCCTGAGCCTGCCTGTCCTCTGTAGACTCTGGCCTGTGGTCAAACCTGTTAGGGAATGGCCAGGTGCGGTGGCTTACGCCTGTAATCCCAGCACTTTGGGAGGCCAAGGCAGGCAGATCACGAGGTCAGGAGATCAAGACCATCTTAGCTAACATGGAGAAACTCTGTCTCTACCAAAAATACAAAAAATTAGCTGGGCATGGTGGCACGTGCCTGAGTCCCAGCTACTCAGGAGGCTGAGGCAGGAGAATCGCTCAAATCCAGGAGGTGGAAGTTGCAGTGAGTCGAGATCATGCCACTGTGCTCCAGCCTGGGCAACACGGCAAGATTCCATCTCAAAAAAAGAACAGCAAAAAAAGCCTCCCAAACCTGTATCACCCAACTGAGAGGTACATGGAGGCCTACAAGATCAAAGAGGCCTCTTAGCCAGTAGTCGGGGTTTGACTGGTAAGGGTTGATGACTTTCCTGGTAAGTTTTAAACCCAGTGGTGACAGCACTTTCCTCTTTATTTTGTTTTTGGAATTCCTGTCTGCTAGGGTAGCAGGGATGCCAGTGGCAATTCCATACCAAGTATTTGGTTTTTATTCCATAGCCTTTACCCACCACCCCATGCCTCTCAAGACTCCAGGAGAAGGGAAACATCTTTTCTTTGGGGATGACTCTTCATTAGAGCAAAGAATCCACCCCTTTGGTGGTCCTGAAATGTCATGATAGAGAGTGGTTCCAGGAGGGAATGGACAAATGTGCGTGGCGGAGGTGATGGAGCTCAACACACACTCCATCAACTGTCCCACATGCCCAGCCCCCTGTGGTTAAGCAGATCATGTGACTAGCTCTGACCAATGGGCTGCAAGTGGAAATGGCATATGTCATTTCAGGGCTAAGGTATGGAAGAGTTGGTGTGTGACCCTTAATAGCTGTCTCTTCTCTTCCTGTGGGGTCTGGAGATGCTTGACATCATAGGGCCTGATTTCTAGAAAGCAAAACTCCTCTCCTGCCACACCTCTGAAGATACAGCAGAGGGAGAAACAAACTTGTGCATGTTAAGCCATCCAGATTTCAGAGACCATTTGTTACCACTGCGTAGCCTAACCTATCCTGATTGATACAACATGTATTTTAACTATATCTTATTTAAACAATTACATTTGAAAGTATTTTAAACATTCTGATGTATGCATTATATTGCATATGTGTAAAATATAAGATTAGAAAGTTTTGATAGATAAAATTCTTTGGCGCAGGAAACAAAACACAGATTCGCATCTCTTTTTGTTTTTATGGTCTTTTAGGTTTTGCATGTATTAAACACAAGATGCTAAGATTGTTACCCAATGTGAGCAGCGGGTTTAGAAGCGTGTAAATCAAATTTTCTTGGCAGTGAGTGAATGAAGCCTGAGACCGTCTATGGTCTCAGGAAGCTCAGAAGAGTCGGGGAAAGGCCTGGAATAGGAATCAGGGGATGTATGGGCCACGGGATATCCAGGATCTCTCTCTCTCTCTCTCTTTTTTTTTTTTTTTTTTTTTTTTTTTTTTTTTTTTTTTTGAGACGTAGTCTCCTCTGCCACCAGGCTGGAGTGCAGTGGCTCAATCTCAGCTCACTGCAACCTCCAACTCCCAGGTTCAAGCAATTCTCCTGCCTCAGCTTCCCAAGTAGCTGTGATTACAGGTTCGTGCCACCATGCCCAGCTAATTTTTGTATTTTTAGTAGAGACGGGGTTTCACCATGTTGGCCAGGATGGTCTCGATCTCTTGACCTCATGAGAGGATCACTCTCTTAAATGAGGCTTCTTTCTCCAGGATCCTTCCTCATTCAGTCCCACACTAGCCTATCCCCTTCTGAACTGCTATAGCAGTGGTTATCTTTGCTTCACGTTAATTACAGTCTGTCTTATATCTGTCCATTCATTCTAGAAATATTTGCTGAGCCCCTAGGATGGAATTCCATGCTGGATACTGGGAACTCAAGAGACCAGAGGCAGCCCCGAGAGACCTCACAATCTAAGAAGAAGGTCACTTACAGTCTACTCAGAGTTTCCAAGTTGTTAGTTTTGCCCCTTATCACTCCCTCTTAGGGGGAAGGAATTTTGTCTTTGGGTTCCCATTTATCATCCTCATGCAAGGTTACTGCTGGCAATATGGAGGCTGCTTCAGAGATGGCTGATGCCGTGTCTGTTGGGCACATTGATCGGCCGGTGTGTCTGTCCTCATCTTTATTAAAATGTATTCCCAAAGTAAAACGGTTCTCCTGGTTTTAGATCCATTCTCCATTCTCAATCATGACTGCCTGCTTTGGGTTGCTTCAAATTATACGCTTCTGGCAAAGTCATCATCATTTTCCATCCGTACCACTTGGAGACAGCCAGGTTTTGCATTGGAGAGTGAGCAGCTGTGGAAGCATTGCTCATGGTGGTGAAAGTAAAGGCGATGAGATGGCAAAGCACCCAGCAGAAATCTGACTTGCTCATGAACATGCTCTCTTAAAGTGCTATTAACATGAAGTGGACATTTCGTGGGAAAGCCACTGCAAGTATCTCCCTTTTGCCCATCACTGACACTCAACTCGAAGTGTGCTCCTTCCATATGCAAGTCAAAGCAAGACTTTTCCAAGTGTCAGCACCACAAGCTCAAGCTAGTTCTTGGCAGTGATCTGGGTTTCCTTTTGCCCCTGGCAGAGTATTAGCAACCAAAGCACAGCTAAGGAGCAGAGCTGCACCAATGGACTGGGAGTGAGAGATCACCTTGGTCCCAGCCTGCCCAACCCTCTGAAACACACCTGCCCCTGGTTTCCAGGGGCTCAGGGCGTGCAGTCAGGAATGACACAATTATAGCCTCTTTTTTCTTTCTTTCTTTTTTCCTTCTTTTTTTTTTTTTTTTTTTGTAGGGCAAAGGGCCAGCTTGTTCCCTCTGCAGTTACATGAACTGAACTGGTGGCAGGCAGACAACCAGCGTTTCTCAGGAAGCTGTACCAACAAGATGCAAAAGGGAGAGGCGGAGCAGAGGAGGGCAGCTCATGAGCTGATTGTGCTAAGCCCTGTCAAATAATCCTTTAGAAACCCGATGGTAATCAATGCCACCCAAGGGCACCACATGTGCCGGTAAAAACCTCTTGCATTTTGGCTAAATGTGGCTTGAGATTAGCATTGGGTGAGAATATCTGTTGTTTGCAGGCACTCCAGACTGCTGAATTCCAAAGTGACTCTTTTGATATTGATAAATAATGTGGCACACGATTCCTCCCCCATCCCAATAGAAATTGTGCAAATCCTTAATTATGAGGGCACTTTCTCAAGGGCACATTAGAATATCATGCTAAATTGAGTTGTTATCTTTGCCTTTGCCAGGGCTTTCGTAAAACCCCACAGCAAGCTGCCCTTAGAAGTTTTCTCTTTTGTTTGCAAATCATCGGTTCAATTTGTCCAGGAATTAAAAAGAAAGAAAAAGTGCAGAAAAAATTACACAGAGTGAGCCTTCTAAAGTAGGTTTTGTTTTTCTCTTTTTTTCTTTTGGTGAACGGGTCACAAGATTGCAATTCTAAACAATCTCACAATTAATTATTGAGCTATGCAGTCCAATTAGAACAAACGCTTCCTTTCTGATTTAATTAGAGATGAGGACACGCCTGTGAGCTTATTTGTATAAAATACGTGCTCATTAAACAAGGTTTGGATCGGGTTCAGCTTGTTAGAAATGCCATGAAAAGGGGGCTGTCTCTCACTGTCTCTGGCTTCTTTAACCCCTTTAATGCTGAGAATGAACTTCATAGGTGTGACGAATATAAAGAGTCTCTTTGCTGAAACCTGGTGAACTTGAAAGAGATGGTGTGTGACCAGTCTGACCAACATGGTGAAACCTCATCTCTACTAAAAATACAAAATTAGCTGGGCGTGGTGACGGGTGCTCGTAATCCCAGCTACTTGGGAGGCTGAGGCAGGAGAATCACTGGAACCTGGGAGTCAGAGGTTGCAGTGAGCTGAGGTCGCGCCATTGCACTCCAGCCTGGGCGACAGGTGAAACATTGTCTCAGAAAAAAAAAAAAAAAAAGAGGTGGTGTGTTTGTTGATCAGCCCATCTACTCATCTTCTGACGTTTAGCATCTTCTTTTCCCTTCCCCAGGCCACTGTAGGCAGAAAATCAAGTTGGGAGTCTGAGGAAAGCTACTCCAATCATAGAAAAATTCTTGTATTATCTGTGTTTCTACTACTCAAATGTCACTACTCAGAGTGGGAGCCGTGGACCGGAAGCAGTAGCAGCAGTGCCTGGGAGCTTGCTAGAAACACAGAATGTCACTCCCCACCCCAGACTAATGAGAATCTGCATCTTGACAAGATCCCTGGCTGACACCTGTACAGATTTACAGTTTGAAGAGTACTGGTCTAAAGGCAACAAATCATGAAGATTTTATTTCAAAAATCCAAGGGCCCTTGGGACCCCAGAGAATGCCACTTCACTTGAATAAAACCAGACCTGGGTGCCCTCTCTACCATGGGGGAATTGCCACTTCGACCCTCCTGAACTCTCTGCTTAAGACTCGGGTATGTCCCTCTTGTCTCATCCTCCAGTGAGCCCTCAGGACTGGAAGGGCCCATGGTCAAGGACACAGGTCACAGGGCAACCTCTGCCCACATCTGTGCCTCCCGCCTCTTGCCCATCCCTTCAGCACAAAACTGAGCATTTGCTGTGCATCAGACCCTGGGGTGGCTCTCTGGCTACAGAGGGAGAGGAGGATTCCTGCCCCAGAGGGGCTCCCACTCTATGGGCTGAGGCTGAAGGGAGAGAGATGACAGGCAGCTGGTGAGTGGGAGAAGTCTTGAGACTCTCAGGCCCCCCAGATGCCATCACTGACAGACTGCTCATGACAGCCAACATCAGAAAGGCCAAACATCCTGGGAGTAGGAATCCCTGTCTTCCTGGGGAAGGCTCCATCCATTCAGTATCTGTCACGTGCAAAGAGACAACTTCCAAGACACAGTGTGTGCCTGTGGTATTGAACGTTAAAGAGAACGTAGGCTGCCGAGTGTGCTGTGTGCCATCTTGATGTATTATTCTCCTTCACAAGAGTTTGTCTCTTTTTTAAAATTTATTTATTTTCTCAGAAAGCAAAACTTGCATCCAGGAAAACGACAGCATCAGGAGAGTGACTCAGTGTTCTCTCATGTTGCTCAGTCTTCACACTTTCTTCAAGCAACCAGGTGGGGAGAAAATATTGACAAGTTTCTGTCTCACTACTTGGTGCCTACAGTAGCACTGAGCAGGCCATAGCAGATTAAAAATTTCTGTCCTTCCATCCCAGGCTCAAACTAATGTCACTGCTAACTAGGGGACATTAAAAGAGCCCAGACCAGCAGGTAAATTGTCATCAGTGATCCTTGAGGCTGGCCCTGGTCTGACCTGGTGCCCTGCACACCATGATTGCCCTGGTGATGGGCTCAGCCCTGCCACCTTCACCACTCCATCTTAATGATGGACAGTACCGCAGGCAGCTCCAAACAGCCTCAGCTGCTGCATCCCCAACCCTCAGCTGCAGCCTGCATGTAGAACTGCCCTGGTTTCCCCATTCCTGCTCCCTTGGACCTTTCGCTGGTAAAACAGGAGACTGGAGGAAGACCTGGGGAGGGGAATGGGGAAAAAAGCCTCACTCCAAGTCAGTAAGTATGACTTCCTTAAGATGATGATGATCGCATCGTAAACCAGCTCATCAACATCTAACAGGCATGGGATGGTGGAAGGAGATTTGGGGGAGGAAGACTCAGCTGAGATAAGAATAAATCTGGGAACGTCAAGAATAGGAAGCTGGGATCAGGTAATTATGTGGTCTGCTAGGAACCTTAAACATAATTTTGAAAAGTTCAGTTGGAGTTCTAGTCTGAGCCTTTTAAAGTAAGTTTATTATTTTTGAAAATCATTCAAGCAAAAGGTGTTCCTTGTTTTAAAATAAAATAAAAATTTAAACGATTAAACGTTACTCAACTATCACTCTTAACACTTTTGCATATTATGTCCTACATTTTATGTATATAAAGACAAATAGAAAATTATAGATTTGGATACAGCATAAGATGGAATCATATTGCACATACTAGCTTGTATGTGCTATTTAGTTAATCCTATAATCATGAAAATCTTCTATAATATCATTGTAAATTACTGCATAGATTTACATTGATATATACACTATAGTTTTTGCAACTGACTTGCTGTTATTGGATATTTAGACTGTTTCTTTTTCTCTACCTACATCTTTCTGTTTATCTATTATCTATCTATCTATGTTTTACTAGCCTAAAGAGTATTAAATTATGTTCTTATAGTTAAATCTTTGTATACATCCTCAACTATTTCCTCAGAATAAACACATAAATATATAATCGCCTGGTTAGAAAGAACTTGCATTTTAGGAATTTTGAAGTATATTGCCAAGTCGTCTTCTAGAAAGCTTGGACCAATTTGTACTTTTGTGAGAAATACCTTTCTCACTCTAACCAGTGGTTTTTGGGAAAAATTCCCACTGTGTTTTAAGGCAAAAAATTGGATTTAACTTTTATCATAGTTCCACCAAGAATCCTCCTTGGATTCTCTTTCAATCATGCATAAGATAAAATCTGAGTCTCCAAGAGCCTGGGATCCAGAAGAAGGCATCTCAAAGACTGGCTGTCTTTGCCTCCTATGTGCTTGAGGGGGTGAATTAGAAAGTGAGAACCCTGGGCACTGCAGCCAGAAAGGCCACTGCACTGGTGCCTGGGTGAGGGACACCGTGACAACCGATTGCTGCCACCATCTCATTGCAGAGCCTGTGTGTGCTGCCACAGAGAGCATCACAGCTACTGGGAAGCAAGAAAAAGTCCGACATATGTAAAGGAATAAAATAAACAGGGAGGAGGATCGACCTGAGCAACCAGGGCTGTGGCTCCCCAGAGTGGAAGAGACAAAAAGGTACCTTAGTTCAAACAACAACAACAAACCTCTCAAAGAGATGCATTCACAGAACCCCTAAAAGGAATTTTAAACCCAAAATACGTGTTTGCAAGTTAAAACATTTAAAAGGAGAATTGTAAAGACTATAATCATGGCCAATGGTTAAATATCTTGCAACAAAAAATGCAAATAAAGAAAAGGAAGAAAGGAAGGAAGGAAGGAAGCAAGGAAGGAAGGAAGGAAGGAAGGAAAAAAGAAAGCAATGAGGAAAATTATAAGAGAGTTGGAGACTCAAGAAAATCTTTTATACAATAGTGAGGAATTTCAACAGAAAAAAGAACAAAGAATTAATAAAAAATTCATAAAAGAAAACATGAACTAAAGAAAACTTCCATTTTAAAATTGAAAGATCTTGGCAAGTGCCATGCATTATTAATAATAACATTAATTATAATAATAATAATATAGACCAGACCAGAGCTGGCCAATAGAACTTCCTGCAGTGGTGAAAATGTTCTGTGCAGTTCAGTATGGTAGCCACCAGCCACACGGGCTATCGATTACTTGAAATGACTGGTATGAGGAAGAAACTGACTTTTACATTTTATTTAGTTTTAATTTATTAACATTTGCATTTAAATAGTCATATGTGGCTAGTCACTATCACATTAGACATCAGATCTAGACATTTCCGTGTGAAATTTCTTAAATATAAGCATTAAAGTAAAAGCTTATAAACTTGTGGACTTTCGTATTCAAGGGGGGATACATTCCAAGACCCCCAGTGGATGCCTGATACTGTGGATAGTATATTATGTTTTCTCTTATACATAAACATGATAAAGTTTATTTTATAAATTAGGCATAGTAAGGCATCAACAAAAATAACAGACCATAAAATAGAACAATTATAACAACATGCCAGCATCACTACTCTTGCGCTTTGAGGGCCTTATTTAGTTAAGATACGGGTTACTTGAGCACAAGCACTACGATACCACAGCAGTTGATCTGATAACTGAGAAGGCTACTAAGCCACTAAGGGGTAGGTAACTATCCAGCAAGGATATGCCAAATAATTCACATCCTGGCGGAACAGAGGAGGACAGCGTGAGATTTCATCACCATACTCAGAACGGTGCACAAAACTCACACATTGTTAAGTATAACGGTGTAACAAAACTTACAAATTGTTAATTTCTGGAATTTCCTACTTAATATTTTTAGACCTTAGTTGACTGCAGTTAATGGCAGGTGACTGAAACCTCAGAAAGTGAAACTAAGGATAAAGGAGAACTACTGTATAGAACATCAGATTTGTATTGGACTTCTTATCTGAAACACTGAAGGTTAAAATAAATAGAAGAATTTACAACCTTTAATAGAAAACACTGATTGGAGGCAGGTCACGGTGGCTCATGCCTGTAATCCCAGCAGTTTGGGAGGCTGAGGCGGGCAGATCACTTGAGCCCAGGAGTTCCAGACCAGCCTGGGCAACATAGTGAAACCCCATCTCCACAAAAAATATAACATTAGCTGTGCGTGGTGGCACTTGCCTGTGGTCCTGGCTACTCTGGAGGTTGAAGTGGAAGGATAGCTTGAGCCTGGAAAGTCGAGGCTGCAGTGAGCTGTGATCATGCCACTGCACTCCAACCTGGGCAAGAGAGTGAGACCCTGTCTCAAAAAAAAGAAAAGAAAAGAAAGAAAAATCTAGATAAAGAACAATACAGTAGAGCAAAAGGGGTTATAAGGAAAGGACTAATAAAAATAAAACTTGAAATTAATGTAATATAAAAGATAAAACAGAAAAATAAAATAAAAATTTAGTTTTTTAAAAGATAAAATAGGTAAAATACTAGAATGGTAGGTGAAACAGATAGAAAACAAAAAATACAACATTAACAATGAAAAATGAGGCATAACAATGGATACTAAATAAGAAAAAACTGTGTTTATACTTTCTGCAACTCTACAATAATACTTTTGAAAAATATTAAAGTTGATGATTTTCTAACAAAAGATAAAGCAACAAAATTGGCTCAATGGTGTTAGAAAAAGAAACATAAAAATATTCTCAGTTCTGAGGATTTTCACAGCTAACATCCATCTTATATTCAAAGAATAGCTAATTATTAGGTTTTTAAAAATTTTATTGTCTATAGAAAGTTGTAAGTTCTTCAATTTATTTTGAATCTATTACAGTCTTAATATCAAAATTTGAGAAGGGTAGCACTGAAATAAAGACTATAGAACAATAAACATATGAATAAAGTGACAGATGTTAAATAAGAAATTGGCAAATATAATCCAGCAAGAGAGTGGAAGAATGACAATTACAGCATGGCCCAGTAGGGTGTATTAGTCTGTTTTCATGCTGCTGATAAAGATATATTCAAGACTGGGTAACTTATAAAGGAAAAGAGGTTTAATGGACTCACAGTTCCACATGGCTGCGGAGGCCTCACAATCATGGTGGAAGGTGAAAGGCACGTCTTACATGGCGGCAGACAAAAGGAAAATGAGAGACAAAGAAAAGAGGTTTCCCCTTACATATAAAATATATATAGCTGTCAGATCTAGAGAGACTTATTCACTACCACAAGAACAGTATGGGGAAACCATACCCATGAATCAGTGATCTGTCACTGGGCCCCTCCCACAACATGTGGGAATTATGGGAGCTACAATTCAAGATGAGATTTGAGTAGGGACACAGCCAAACCATATCATAGCATTTATAATTGAAAGAACAGTTCACCATTAGAAAATCCAGAAACATAATTCCTAATTTAATTAAAGAAGAAAAACAAAATAATTGTATCAGTAGATTCTAAAGAAGCACTTGATAACATTTTGAAAACGTTCTTCATCAAAACTCTGCCTCAGTTCAGACAGAGGTAAACAGTAAAACGGAGACATCCTAAAGACTATGAGAAACACATTAAAATGCTTAAACTGTTTCTATTAAATCAAAGATAAGAGTGGGTGCCCTATTATTTCACATAGTTTGAAGATTCTAGCAAGATACATTATAATTAAAATTCCTCAAAATGATCTTCATTTTCAGATAATTAATGTATTCCTAGGAAATGTGAAAGATTATTTAAAAACCATTTAGAAGTGAGATTTTGATAAGGTATATGTCGTTGTGGTTGTATACATAAACTCAAGAGTGCTTTCCCCCGATATAGATATGACTGGTTAGAAAAAGGAATAGAAAAAATATCCCATGTATAATAGCCACAAACACTATGAAATCATCAGGAATTAATTTAATAACAATGAAAACTATAAAACTTTATTGAAAGACTTAAAACAAGGTAGAGAAAAATGGAGAAATAGATCACGTTCCTGGAGGAGAGACTTAATATCTCAAGTCTCCTTTGTGTGTGGATACACGAAAGTCATTTCCCATCAGAATGCCTCCTCTTTTTCTGTGAGGCTTTAGGAATTGGACTTCTTGATTTGAAGTATTTATGAAAGTACAAATGTGTAAGAATTTCCAATAAAAACTTGAAAAGGAGGAATAAGAAGGGGTGGCAGGGAGGATTTTGCCCAGCCAGATGTGAAAACATACTATAAATCTGCTGGATTCAACATAGTGAGGCAATGAAGTTAGGGCGGGTGAAAACTAAACAAGCTCCCAGACTCATTGGAAGAGGTAGGTTGGAGGAAAGCGAACAACAGGAGGAAGACATGACAAACGGCTTTTCAAATTGGGGTGTATGAATATCTGTAGGGATCTGACAACTCCATCTGCAAACCTAAAATTTGTTTTATTTTAAATTATAATGGCAAAAAAAAAAAAACATTTACTCTGCGTCATCTGATCAACACTGATAGCTGAGGACTGCCACAAAATTTCTCTGCCATTTTTGCATTTACAATTAAGATTCATTTGCAAATTGCATTGGTGATAGGTAGCAGTGATTTAATAGCTCTGTGCTAGTAAGAACAGAGGTGGATTTAAGACATAGATGAAGTGTTTAACTTGAGTGCCAAATGCCAACACACACCAAACTGCTAACCCTGGCCACCTTGATGGAGCAGAGTGACAGTGCAGCTGGATTTGAATGGGCCAAAGGAGACATTAGTTTTATATTTATTACTGAGTCTACTGCAACAATCACATAATGAGGTTGTACTTTGAAAGGAGAAGTCAATCAAGTCTATGTAGCTCAAAGGCCTAACTATCAAAGTGGGAGGGCATTTTATGGCTCAGTGTGATAAGTACTATAACTTAGGGATGGATTGTTTTTGGTAGTGTGTGCATTATGGTATATGTGGGGGTGTGGAATGGTGGCCCCCAAAAAGATCGGTCTAGGTCCAAATCTCTGGAGCCTAAGGATACTACTTTATTTGGAAAAAGGGTCTTTGCAGATGTAATCAATTAAGGATGTTGAGATGAGAGCTTCCTGGATTTCCCGGGTGGGTCCTCAATCCCAAGACAAATGTCCTGATAAGAGGTAAGCAGAGAGAGATGTGAGACACGCAGAGGAGTAGGAGATGTGAAGACAGAGGCAGAGATTAGAGTGATGCAGCCACAAGCCAAGGAATGCCTGGAGACAGAAGCTGGAGGATGCAAGAAGGGGACTTTCCATCCCCGCAGGGAACATGGCCCTGCCAATGCCTTGATTTCAGAATTCTGGCCTCCAGAACTGAGACAGAATACATTTCTGTTGTTTCAAGCCAGCCAGTTTGAGGAAACTTGTTACGGCAGTCACAGCAAACTAATATAGGAAGGTAGCTTATATTTTTCTGGAATGGTTCAGGCAGGCTTCACCAGAATTGTGACTCTTTTAAGCTGCACCTAAAGGGGAAGTAGAAAAAGGAAGGAAGGCTACTCCGGGCAGGGAAGACAGCATGAGCAAAGGCACAGAAGCCTGAGGGGTTGGATTCGGTGTGGCTGGATGTATTTAACAGGTGAGATTGGGGATAAGCCAGAGGGTGAAATATGTCTTCTACTTACTCTTTAGCTGTAGAAACTAATTCACAAACAACTGAAGGATATTTCTGAGAGGACTGAGAAAATTCATGTCAGAGACAGAAATCTGGTAAAATCTACCTTCACTGTCACATTCACAAGGCAAGAAATTGCATCCCTGCAAAGCCCCAAGAAAAAGAGAACTGAGAGCGGACTCCTCATATTCAAAATGCAGCAGCTTGTTGGGTCTTGAGGGCTCCCTTCACAGCCAGTTTGCTCACATTCCTAGGCGGACGGCTTGCTCTGGTATCCACGTAATCCCTGCCAGAATGGGAAGCCCCCAAGCTAGGTAGAAAACAAAATATTTTCACCCTTTGACACGATAAAGCGATAAAGCGTGTGGCTCTTGAGTAGAAGAACTGTCGCAACCATGAGAGTGTTCTGTCCCATCCACCCACTCCACGCCCAGTGGGAAACAAGTCTCTGCCAGCCAGCATGTCAGAAGGTGGCCTGGACAGTGACAGAAGCCACCCCCTTTGATTTCTCTACGTGGACATGACTTGCCACTGGCGTGGATTCTGCCTCCTGCTCAGCAGTGTTTGTGGCAGCTGAGAGCACCTTCTCCCTGATACCCTTAGGAATACCCAAGTGGGGTGTTGCACACTGAGGCCAAAAATGGATGTGCGCGCATGCCAGGATCACTTGCAGATGGATGGTTGAAAACATTTGCTTCACAGGACTGACGCTATAAATAGGGTGTGGATCAGCAGGAAGGCAGCAGTTTCCATGGGTGGCCTTGTCTCTATGGCCGAGATATTTCCCAGAAGCTCACACCAGTGGGGCTGGCTCTGGATCCAATGAAGCTGCCACGTCATCACTGTGACATGGCTCACAACTGCTGGGGTGCCAAGCCCTTTCCCTCACTGCTCAAAGACACATCTGGAATCATCTCCAGAAACTTCCGTGACAGGCTGGGGGCCCTCATCCGCTGGCGGCACACCATGCGTGTGTGTGACTGTGCCAATGTGTGTATAGTGTGTATGTGTGTGTATACGTGTGTGTGTGTATGTGGGTGTGTATAGTGTATGAGTGAGTGTGCGTCTGTGTATATGCGTGTCTGTGTGAGAGTGTATGACTGTAAATGAGTGTGTTTGTGTTTTTGAGTGCCTGAGTGTGTGTGTGTGTGCCTGTGCAGGTACATCTGTGTATGTGTGTGAGTGTGTGTATGTGTGTGAATGTGTCTGTGTGAGAGAATATGTGTTTATATGGGTGTCTGTGTGAGAGAGTGTGCAACTGTAAATGAGTGTGTTTGTGTGTGTGAGTGCCTGAGTGTATGTCTGCGTGTGTGTGACTGAGTGTGGAGGTACATCTGTGTATGTGTGTGAGTGTGTGTCTGTGTGAGAGAGTGTGTGACTGTAAATGAGTGTGTGTGTGTGTGTGTGAGTGCCTGAGTGTATGTCTGCATGTGTGTGACTGAGTGTGGAGGTACATCTGTGTATGTGTGTGAGTGTGTGTCTGTGTGAGAGAGTGTGTGACTGTAAATGAGTGTGTGTGTGTGTGTGTGTGAGTGCCTGAGTGTATGTCTGCATGTGTGTGACTGAGTGTGGAGGTACATCTGTGTATGTGTGTGAGCATGTATGTGTGTGAGTGTCTGTGTGAGAGAGTGTGTGACTGTGCAGAATGTGTGTATATGAGTGTGTGTGTGGGGGGGGACTATGTGAGTGTGAATACCTGAGTGTGTGGATGTGTCTAGGTCTGTGTGGGGAGAATATGGGTGTGAGAATGTGTGTGACTGCATTACTGCATACATATGTGTGTGAGTGCATGTTGCCCAGGCTGGAGTGCAGTGGCACGATCTTTGCTCACTGCAACCTCCACCTCCCAGGATCAAGGGATCCTGTGCCTCAGCCTCCAGAGTAGCTAGGACTACAGGGGCACACCACCGTGTCCAGCTAATTTTGTTGTATTTTTAGTAGAGACTTGGTTTCACCATATTGGTTAGACTGGTCTCGAACTCCTGACCTCAAGTGATCTGCCCACCTCTGACTCCCCAGGTGCTTGAGTATGAGCCCCCAAGTGCTTGGCATGAGCCACCCCACCCGGCCCCAAGTGGGAGTTCTGTCCACCTCAGGGTGGGAGGCTGTGGCGCAGCTGCATCTCGCTCTCCCCCAAACTGAGGAAAAGGCTTCCTGCCTGCTCTTGGGCAGAACTGAAAACCTGGGGCTAGGAGAGTAAGGACGTGAAGGAGGTTGAAGAGCGGAGATTCACCTGGTGGGTGACAAGGCACACAACGGAAGCCTGTGGTGGGAGGGGACAGCAGCAGCAGCTGCAGCAGGAGGAGGAGGACTCACCTGGACCGTGCAGGCCTGCAGGAGGAAGCAGGGGAGTGGGAAGGAGAGGGTCAGAGCCGAAGTGACTCTTCAGCTCCAGCAGCCCATGAACTGGCAAGACGAAACAAAAGGAGAGCAACAACGCTTCTGTGGGATGAAAGGCTGGGGAAGCAGAGCGGTTGAAGGCTTGGTCTGGAAGTGGTTATGATAAAACGTTCACATGGTTGGGAAGAAACCCCGGGCCTCACTTGCTGTGTTCCCCAAACATTTGTTTCCCTTCCCAAGTTGGAAATAAATGAAGGCATTGTGTGGGGTTCTCTGACATCCATCATCTCATAGTCAAGCCTCACAAATCTTAGGACCATTTTCCGAAAGGGGAGATTGAGGCTCACAGAGATGAAGTAACTTGCTGAGGGCATAGGGTAGGGTCATAAGCCCAGGTCTCGGGGATGTGCCAGGGCAATGGCAGAAAGTCCCTCCTGTGCTTTTCTTGGGTAGTAATACAGATGTTCTCAATGGCAAAGGGTATCTCCCTCCTCTTGTGACACAGACACCAAGTGCTTAATTTGTCTGGAAACTGTCATAGACACTAAAATCCACTGTCTCATTTGCTCTTCATGATTTTGCAAGTTAGTTCTCATTACCCCATTATCTGGAGTACACAGAAGGGACTTCTCCAAGGACACACAGCTATGTCATGCTGGAGCCAGGATTCAAACCCAAACCCATTTGATGGCCATGCTCTGATCCACTGTGCTACCCTGCCTTCCTCATGGGAGAAAGGGCTCCTCCCACTGGCTCCCTGCCCCCCTTTTGGCTCTGCCCACGAGAGGAGGTGCATTGCACCCATGCAACAATGCTCATTGCTCATTACTCACGGCCTCCCAGGCCTCCCAGTGATTAAGCCCTTAGAACTTCCCTTTGGCCGCGGGTGACATCATTGCATAATTAAGGTGACTGTGATGCCCAACTGCGTGCACCAAACAAAGGTTCCTTGTTTTAATTTATCATCCCAGCTCTCCTTGTGCAAGACTGAGCTCCAACTGGTAATTAAGGGAGACGGTTTAACCTGGCTGAATGGGAGCAGGGCTTGGGGCAAAGTGGCAGAAGGGTGACCCAATGTCAACTCTTAATTTGATATGGTAATGAGGATACCAATAAAAGATAATAAGGAGTAGGCTTACCCCAGAAAGAGGAGAGCTCGACACTAATCTGAAGCTTTCTTTTTATGTAATTTTCTTGCCAAGTAGCTAAAAAGATTGTTTTGTCTCCTTTTATTTCTCAGCTGACCCTTTGATGGAGCTACTACTGAGCAGTCACATGCCCTGAAGTTGGTCACTTTCTACCCAGAGCATCGTGTTAATGCACATAGATTCTGCAACACAGGCTACAAAGATTCAAAGACAGCTTTGCCATTTGCTAGCTTTGTGACCTCAAGCAAGTTACTGAAATTCCTGTCCCTCAGTTACTGCATCCATAAACGAGCAGTTGCAATATTAGTACCTGCCTCATCAGAGTGTTGTGGGGATGAAAGTGAATTAATATATGTTCAGTCTCAAGGTCAGTGCTTGGTGCATAAGCACTTCGTGTCTGTTATTATCGCCTTCAAAACTCTCTTCACTATCTGTGTAAGATTTTCCAGTGTCTTGCATAGATTAAGTGTTTAATAAATATCTCTTCATGACCTTTTCTGTCTTCCCCTCTTTCCTCTCTTTGTCCTTCTCTCTCCACAAATGGGGACCTCGTTTCTACCTTCACACATAATGTGAAATATGGGGCAGACCCCTTAGTTTGCAAGTGCAATGAGTTAGGAAGGGACTCACCCCTTGTGGGGTGCGGAGGCCAGGTGAACAGCAACTTGGAGTGTGGGAGCCGGATAGAGAAGGTGGTTGGGGCATGGGCTTGTATTTAAAAAGCAGCCCACAGATGAGGTTTTCACTGTCTCCAGGAGCTGACCAAGCCTGGAAGGGACAGTCCCTCCAGGGCCAGCAAGACCTCAGAGGTCAAAACATCAGAATGCAAAAAATGAAAGACATGGTTTATAAAGTCTCTTGCTTTCTCCCCTTCTGAGAATTGTCATTTGCCTTAATATAACTTACATTCAGGGGACTCTAATGGAAGGCTAAATTGTTATTTTATTTTATTTTATTATTATTATTTTTTTTGAGACGGAGTCTTGCTTTGTCGCCCAGGCTGGAGTGCAGTGGCGCCATCTCTGTTCACTGCAAGCTCCACCTCCCGGGGTTCACGCCATTCTCCTGCCTCAGCCTCCGAGTAGCTGGGACTACAGGTGTGCACCACCACACCCGGCTAATTTTTTGCATTTTTAGTAGAGACGGGGTTTCACCGTGTTAGCCAGGATGGTCTCGATCTCCTGACCTCATGATCCGCCCGCCTCAGCCTCCCAAAGTGCTGGGATTACAGGCGTGAGCTACCGTGCCCGGCTGGAAGGCTAAATTGTACAGCAAAGTTTGTTTTCCTTATTGAGTTGAGCTCCCTTGATCCCCCTTAGCTACCTGGCCAGGATGGGGACTCAGACCTTACCAGGGTCTGCCAGCTGGGGCCAGAGCAGTGCCCTCAGATGTCTCCTCAGAGGGGCATTCATCACCTGCATCTACTTGTCTTAGTAACGCCTCTCCTTTGGGGTGAACTGTTACCTGCCTCATCTCGACCTTTCCCTGCTTTCCAATACTTTCCCAGTTACTTCCTTATTTCCTCTCCTGAATTTCTAGACTGTTTTTTTCTATTCTTCTTCTTCTTATTATTTTTATTCCAAAAGTTTTTGGAGTGCAGGTGATTTTTGCTACATGGATGAGTTCTTTAGTGGTGAATTCTGATATTTTAGTGCAGCAGTCACCCGAGCAGTGTACATGGCAGGCATATGCCATCTTTTATCCTTCACCCCCCTTTCAACCTCCCACCTGTGAGTCCCCAAAGTCCATTATATTACTCTGTGTTTTTGCATCCCCATACGTTAGCTTCCACTTATATTTGAGAACATATAATTTTCTATTTCTGAGAGACTTCACTTATAACAATGGTCTCCAGCTCCATCCAAGTTTCACAAAAATACATTATTTGTTCCTTTTTTATGGCTGAGTAGTATTCCATTATGACCACTCTGTCAATGGGCTCTTAGGTTGGTTCCATATCCTTGCAATCACAAACTGTGCTTCTATAAACATATGTGTGCATGTCTTTTTCATATAATGACTTCTTTGCCTTTGGGTAGATACCTAGTAGTGAGATTTCTGGATCAAATGATAGTTCTACTTTTAGTTCTTTAAGGAATCTCCACACTGTTTTCCATAATGGTTATACTAGTTTACAGTCCCACCAGCGGTGTAGAAGTGTTGCCTGATCACTGCATCCATGCCAACATCTACTGTTTTTAGACTTTTTGATTATGGTCATTCTTGCGGGAGTAGGGTGGTATTACATTGTGGTTTTGATTTGCATTTCCCTGATGATTAGTGATATTGAGCACTATTTTCATGTTTGTTGGCTGTTTGTATATGTTCTTTTGAGAAATGTCTATTCATGTCCTTTGCCTATTTTTGATGGGATTATTTCCTTTTTTCCTTGCAGATTTGTTGGAGTTCCTTGTAGATTCTGGATACCAGTCCTTTGTCAGATGCATAGTTTACAAATATTTTCTCCCACTCTGTGGATTTTCTGTTTACTTTGCTGATTATTTCTTTTGCTGTGCAGAAGCTTTTTAGTTTAATTAGATCCAATGTATTGTTATTATTATTATTTGAATTTGCTTTTGGGGTCTTATTCAGGAATTCTTTGCCTAAGCCAATGTGCAGAAGAGTTTTCCCAATGTTATCTTCTAGAATTTTTATGGTTTCAGGTCTTAGATTTAAATGTTTGAACCACCTTTTTGATTTTTGTACAGGATAAAGGCTGGGATTTAGTTCCAAAAGATAAAGGAAGAGGAATTCCTCCCTAAATCATTCTATGAAGCCAGTATCACCCTAACACAAAACCAGGAAAGGATATAACAACAACAAAAAACTGTAGACCGATATCCTTGATGAAAACAGGTTCAAAAATCCTCAACAAAATACTATCTAACTAGGTTGGGTGCAGTGGCTCACACCTGTAATCCCAGCACTTTGGGAGGCCGAGGCAGGTGGATCATGAGGTCAGGAGATCGAGACCATCCTAGCTAACACAGTGAAACTCTGTCTCTACTAAAAATACAAAAAAATTGACTGGGTGCGGTGGCGGGCGCCTGTAGTCCCAGCTACTCGGGAGGCAGAGGCAGGAGAATGGCGTGAGCCCGGAAAGCGGAGCTTGCGGTGAGCCAAGATTGAGCCACTGCAGTCCAGCCTGGAGGACAAAGCGAGACTCCATCTCAAAAAAAAAGAAAAAAAAAGAAAAAAAAATACTATCTAACTGAATCCAACAGGAAGATAATATATCATGATTAAGTAGGTTTCATCCCAGGGATGCAGGGATAGTTTGACATACGGAAGTTAATAATACGTCACATAAAGAAAATTAAAAACAAAAGCCATATAATCATCTCAATAGAAATGCAGAAAAAGCATTTGATGAAATCCAACATCCCTTTATGATAAAAACCCTCAACAAAATAGGCATAGAAGGGACTTACCTCAAAGTGATAAAAGCCATGTGTGACAAACTCACAGCCAACATCATACTGAATGGGAAAAAGTTGAAAGCATTCCCCCTGAGAACTGGAACAAGACAAATATGCCCACTTTTACCACTCCTATTCAACATAGTACTGAAAGGCCTAGCCAGGGCAATCAGGCAAGCAAAAGAGATACAGGGCATCCAAACTGGAAAAGAAGAAAACTGTTGCTATTCACTCATGATGTGATCGTATACCTAGAAAACCATAAACACTCATCCTAAAGGCTCCTAGATGTGATGAACGAATTCAGTAAAGTCTCAGGTTACAAAATCAATGTATATAAATCAGTAGCATTGCAATACCTCAACAACAAACAGTCTGAGAATCAAACCAAGAACTGAATCCCTTTAACAACAGCTGCAAAAAAATAAAATACTTAGGAATATACTTACCCAAGGAGGTGAATGATCTTTACAAGAAAAACTACAAAACACTGCTGAAAGAAACCACAGATAACACAAACAAATGTATACACATCCTATGCTCATGGATGGGAAGAATCAATAATATGAAAACGACCATACTGGCCAAAGTAATCTACAGATTCAAATGCAATTCCCATTAAAATTCCATCATGATTTTTCACAGAACTAGAAAAAACAATCCTAAAAATAATAGGGAACCAAAAAAGAGCCTGTCTAGCCAAAACAATACTAAGCACAAAGAACAAATCTGGAGACATCATATTACCTGACTTCAAATTACACCCACAAGACTACAGTTACCAAAACAATATGGTACTGCTGTAAAAACAGGCACTTAGACCAATGGAACAAGATAGAGAACCCAGAAATACAGTCAAATATTTACAGCCAACTGATCTTTGACAAAGCACACAAAAACAGAAATTGGGGAAAGACACTCTATTCCATAAATGGTGCTGGGAAAACCGGTGAGCCACATGTACTAGAATGGATCTAGGTCCCCATCTATACTTTTATGGACATTTTCAGTTTCTGTCATTTGATATATGTTGTGTATCTGCCTTTATTGCCTTTAAAAAACATGCGAGTACCCTGAGGACAGGGACCGAGCAACTGCACCTTACTCATTGTAGTGTTACTCCTTCCTTCTCTATATTCCTAGCATTCAGCATGATGCTTGGTGCATGAGCATTTGATGAGCATTTATCATATAACAGGAACTTAATATTTTATGTTAGGTCTCCCAGAAGCTGACACTCAAGCAAGGATTCAGAGCAAGTTGTTTGTTTAAACAGTGATCCTAGGAAGCACTGGTAGAAGGGTGGAGAAGGAGAAGTGGAAGTTGTGGGGGTACTCTTTAGTGCGTGCTAATGACCTGTTTACCACTGATGGCAACTCGGGCTCGATTTTGCAGGTACTCTGTAGAACACAGCTCAAGTTGTCCCATCTGGGTTATTTGTCCATATGCCACTGGAGGTGGGTTGCCCCTGGGCCAGTGAACTCCATGACACATGAGCAGAACAGTGGCCAGAGCAGACCCTCCACAGGGTCCCAGATGGCTACGGCAAGAAATCGAGCCATTGACCTTGAGTGCCAGTGTGTTATGGGTGGGTACCTAGCCATCTGCTATACCTTAGTTGTAAAATCAAGTTTAAATAGCCACAGGCTCTAAAATCGAGGTACCTGCAACTATCAGCCAAGACACAGAGAAAAAACAGAGAAAACAAGAACAGATTTAAAGTCATTTACTCATTTTACTGTTATTGTCTTGAGTTTCTCATGACATCGAGAGTAGGTGGTTGACATCCTCATGGGCCCCTGCATTTTCCCACCCTATGCCTGGCTCCCACAGCTGGGAACATCTGGGCTGCATCCCAAGGTAAGCTGTCCAGAAAGCTGTGGGATGGCCAAGATGTGCCTTGGTTGAGGTGGTCTGGGGGGACGTTCCAGCTGCCGTGACTTCAACTCCCCCTGGATAGCCCTCCCCTTACTCCAAGCAGCAATATTTCTCCAGGGATGTTGCTTTCATCTTTTTCCCTTCACTCAAAGAAAGGGCACGTTTCCCCTTTGCGGAATATGTTGATGACCATTTCCTCTTGTAAACATCTGTGCCTCTAGGCTCCAGGCTAGGTCCGCCTTTCTTGTTTTGCCCCCAAGTTCTCCCACTGCACAGAGGTAGGGGCCTCTTGGAGCCTTGGACCACATCATCCTGGTGAAGTGCAAAATAGGATAACTTTGAGTAAACTTAAAGCCAAAGGTAATCAAGATAATCTGGGTCCTTGACCTAGTTCAGGAGACCTACATTAAGAAGGCAGAGCAGGATGCAGTGGGAATGGGGTGGAAAGTGGAAACTGTTGACGCCAAATGCTCCTGAGTCTGGCTTGAGTGCAGATGTTGTCACTTAGCTCAATGCACAAAAGCATCCCAGCAAAGTTCCATACTTTAGATATTCTTGAATTTGGCCATTTTTATTTTATATTTTTGGACACTCTTCTGGAATAATCTGTCAATTAACATATACCAGATTCACTTTGTTTTTTTTTTTCCTTTAGCAAAACCCTACAAAAATGTTTCCCAAATCCATCAGTTCCCCAGGGTTTTCTAGTAATCACAAGCAGACCTCCCCATGTGTCGGCCGACTGCGGTGTTCCCTAACATTCCACCGGCACCGCAAGTTTGAGTACTCCTCTGGGACAAAGCCTTCCGTCATGCTCTGGCCAGGATCCTGCACTGACAGAGCCAGGTACCTCTGTAGAGTTGACAAGGGTAGTTTTTAGAAACACAGCAAATTGATTCTGGATTATGTTTTAAGTACAGTAATGAGGTTAAAAGAAAGAGGAGCAGACAAAACAGGTACCACAGATTAGAAAAGAGAATGATGTCACAAGAATACAGGCTTACAAGCTCAGAAACCTAGGTCTCATCCCAAAATGCTAATAAGTATCAATGCGACCTTCAAAAAATTCCTCAACATTGCTGGCTTCACTTTCTTTCTCATTTATCAAATGGGGCATTGGACTATATTCCAACTCGAAAATTGTTAAGAATACATTGACTTTCAAAATACATAATACAGATGTCTTCATACACTTTGGAGAAAAAAACAGCGCCTTATGTGATAAGTAGATACTTAGAGTGGAAATCAAGTAGCACATGGGAAGAAACTGCACAGGGAAGCTATCTCACTGTTAGGTGATCCCATCTCTCAAACTGAATAATTGTATATTTTTATAAATGGTTTATATTAGCAATACCTTGAAATAGAAAACACTGTTTTTTTTAAAAATCATTTAAAGATTTTTCTTCTCATTCTTTCAGGCGTCAGAATAACAACTTCAATTTATTATGACTCTCTTGTTTGTCATGCGTCACGTTACAGTAATCACTAATTCACACACCAATCCAATGGAGTAGTCTTTCTTATGCCCCTTCTTCTGATGAAGAAATTAAGCTTTGGAGAGGTTAAAGACCTTTTCCAAGTCACACAGCTGGTAAGTGTCAGGGCTGGGATCTGGAACCAGACATCTGACCATAGTGACGATTTCTGTCCATTCATCACCAGTGCCATCCTGGTGATACTGAGAGAAATGCTCTGAAATTCACTTGACTTCTCTCCAATGTACTTAATGCTGTGAAAAGGCCTTTCAGAAAAGGTAAAGACTGAGAAGCTGCCTTTGTCTTCAGAAGAATTCTAGGGGTCCAGGCTGTGTGAATTATGGGTAATCAGTGTAATATCCCCAACAAGAAGGGAGGCTCTAGCTTGTTGGAGTGCTTGTTCTCTCTCCTTATTATCTACTCCTGGTAGAGGTAACACAAATAGCTCCTCTGAACAACAAAAGGGTCATCTTCTCAAGGTCTTTTACCTTAAGACTTAAGCTTCACCACATCGCATTGATTTAACTCCTCTCTTTTGCATTTGGCTTGCCAAGATTTCAAAAACAAGTATTACTGTGTCACTAGATTAGTACTTACGGAACTCAAGTTTCATGGTTTTGTCTGAAGCTAGAAGCAGAATTAAGCAATTCCAAAATGACCATCGGATACCAGATTCTATTCCCAGCCCCTCCTGGGGCAGGGAAGAATGATGCAATTTGCCAAGTGTCAAATCCATCCCACACGGCCAGCCTGAAAATGCATCCTGACTCAGGCTTTTTCTTGTTTTAATTTGTTTATTTGTGATGGGGACTTGCTGCTTCTAGGAGGGTCCCATTAAAAAAAAAAAAATCTCAGAAGACATCAAAAACTTCTGGCAAAACAACATCTTGATGATTTAAGTGTAAATATGTCAGAGACATATGGTTTCTATTATTCACGAAATAACACATGGGTTTAAAAATCAAGGGGAAAAGTGTTTGGTAAAACACATTGAGGACTTGGCTAAATGTTTTTTAAAGGTCAGTTCTGAAGCCTCAAGGGGGAAACCCACTGAGGGGAACAAATCCAGGCTCCCAGTCCCTCCCTCGTTTGTCTCTTTTCTTGATCAGAGATGGCACATGTGTTGTCACCAGAGCACTGATGCATCTGCCACCACAATGACGTTTATCCAGCAAATTGTGTTTTGATGGACAAATCTAGGTCCTGATTTAATCCCTGTTGTTTGCTAGCAATGGCAGTTTGAGGCAAGTTAATGGATCTGAAAAATGGAAAAATATAGCTCACAGAATTATTGTGAGCATTTGTGTTAATACATGTCAGTTGCCTGGCACATAGTAGATGCTTAACAAGAGGCAACTTTTAACAATAATCATTGTTCACTTGAAAAGTGGTATTAGGAAAGGTGGGTAAGGGAACCTAGGACCAAAATTGTTTCTGGAGTATGAAGAATCCATAGGATCACATGAGATCCTCTAACCCCCTCTCTACCCAAAGATGCAACCAGTGGGGGAAGAGGGAAAGTGTACCAACAGTTGCTAAACACAAACAAAAAACAAGAAAGAGCACAAATCTGGGAGGTCATAATAAACTCAGTCTCCATTGACCAACTCACCAAGGTACTTGTTCAAGGCCCACTTTTAAACAGTTTTCCTAATTTCAGGATATTTATTCAAATCTGATAATATTTGGATTAAGTTTTTTAAGTCAATGAATTTTGACAGCTTTATTGAGTTATGACTGACTTACCAAAAAATGACACATCTTTGAAGTGTATAATTTGATAAGGTTTGACATATGTATATACTTGTGAGACCATCACCACAGTTAACATACTAAACGTATCCATCACTAAGAATGACGTTAGCTATATATTTTTTTTATCTTTTGTCAGGCTAAGGCTATTCTTTTATATTCCTAGTTTTTGTGAATTTTTATCAGAATTTGATGTTGAGTTTTGTCAAAACCATTGTGATTATTGTATGGTTTTCTTTTTTAGTCTGTTAGTAGAGTGTTTTATGTCGATTGACTTTCTAATGTTAAACTGTTTTAGCATTCTTGCCATGATACAATATCCCTGTTGGGTTCAATTTGCTGAAGTTTGCTAATAATATTTGCATCGGTATTTATGAGGGACATTAATCTATAGTTTTTTTCTTACAAGGTTTTTGTTTGGTTTTGGTGTTAGTGTACTGCTTTCCTCATAGACTGAGTTGTAAAGTATTCCCTCCTCTTCGATTTTCTAGAAGAATTTATGTAGAGTTCATATTATTTATTTCTTAAATGCTTGGTAGAATTTGCTAGTGATTTGGTAGAATTTGCTAGCCATCTGGGCCTGGGATTTTATTTGTTGTAAGGTTTTAAGCTATCAATTTAATTTCCTTAATACATATATTATAGGGCCTTCAGGTTATCTGTTTATCTTAAATGAACTTTGGTAATTTGTGAGATTCAAGAAATATTCCCATTTTATGTAAGTTCTAGAATTTATCCTCCTAAAGTTATTGATAATATTTCATTACTATCATTTTAATATATGTGTCATTTGTAATGATGCTGCCGCCCTCATTCATAATATTTTTAATTTGTATCTTTTCTCATTTTTATCCTGATCAGGGTAGCTAGAGGTTTGTCAGTTTTAATAATCTTAAAAACCACAGAATCAACTCTCGATTTTATTTATTTTCTCGAGGTGAAAGGTCAGGTCATTGATTTGATACTTTCTTCTTTTCTAATAAAGGCATTTTGGTGCTATACATGTCGCTCTATGTACTGCTTTAGCTTCATTCTACAAATTTTTCTATATGTTATATTTTCATTTCATTTAGTTTAAAATATTTTCTAAATATTTTTATTTCCCTTTTAATGTTGATAGTGGGACTAAGGAAGAGAGATTGGAAGACAGCGTTTCTTTTAATTAAGCCTCTACCACTATAAACATCCTCTGATAGTTCTCTAATGTCTTTTACCAAAAAGTTGATTGAATCTTTTCAGTCCCTCTATTTTTTGGCATCACCGATCTTAATATTTCTGGTCAGATATAAATGTTATTTCAATATGAGGTACAGTTAATATGGTATATTCAATTAAATCAGATGGAATAAAGATGTGGAGAAGTTTATCAGGGAAAAATAACACTGACGCTCAGGAATCCTTCATGGGGAAACAAAACATAGCTGCAATCAAAAGAACAAAGGAAAGGAGACTATTATTTAATAACATATACCAAAGAGTCTGCCAATGAACCTCAAATTGCTAGGAACTTTCCACACATATTTTCTTTGCCCAACCTAAAGAATTTTTGATCTGATGACGTGTGAGTGCTCTTCATATAGGCATTCTGTGACCTGCTTCATTTGCTGTTTTCTTGTTGTGTTTGCCCTTGTACATTCAGTTTCAATTAAGAAAGGGAGAGAGGAGGCTATATACTGCCAGCTTAGCCCTGTAAATATTTGCAGTGTTTATGACAGATGTTTTCCTGTTATGAAGGAATCTGACCTTCATTAAAAATCTGGAACTTTTAAAATGTAATGGCAAAACATCACAAACAACAGCAGGGTTTGCTGGAGATTTTCATATATTTCAAGATGCAGAGTCTAACTTGAAGAAACCAGTAATTATCACGACTATTAACTATTTGTTGGGAAAGTGGTCAGAGGGTAGAAAAGAACCACAGTTAACACTTTTGTGGCTCTAATCACCATCCTACTCCAGCATTCTGCAAGACGGGCCATTTAATACTATCATTTCATAAACCAACAACATGGCTTTCATTATATCTAGTGAAGTATTCTTCTTCCTGATGTTTGGAATACAAATTAAAGCACACACAAAATCCTAACTATCAAGCTTACGTGTTTCTCATAATTTTTACCATTAAAGTGATATAAATGTGTGACATATGAAAAACTGCATAAAAATACCATGAAAAAAACATAATACAAGTTTTAGAGTTTTCCAACTGACCACACCTTTTCCCTCAATGGGTGAAGACAATCTGAGTTTCCCTAGGTCCACTAACTTCTTTTAGGTTGAGGTTTATGGGCTTGGATTTACCCACTTGGCTGACATGTTGCCTTCTTTAGGCTTATTGGGATTTGGATTCACCATGACTTCTATTTGAAGGGGAAAAAAACAGTATATATGACATTGTTGTTCCTCAGCATTGCCAGAACTGGAATGTGCAAATTGTAGAAACTGTATGCACATGGACACAATGTATGTTACTTGCGTCGCACACCCAAGAAAAGAAAACTAGAGTGCTGTGACCAAGCGCCAGCTAGAAAATTAACTCAGAGCAAGAAAAGCAAGTCACAGAAAGGCACGTACAATATGAAACCATTTCTGTGTTTTTAAAATTCCCAGAACAATACTGTAATTAGTTTAAGGAAACATACATATGTGATTAAAACAAAAACAGACACAGAAAAAAGGACTCAACAGTTCTCAAGATTATGGCTTCTTCTGGGAAACTAGAGAAAGGAATAGAATTGGGTGGGCTAAAAAAGGTAATTCAACTTTATCTGAAGTTTCATTTCTTTAAAAAATTTGATGAAATATCAATATAAATTATTTATAGTTATTTATTTTATATATAATTTGTTTATACTTATATAAATCTAGGTTGTGGGAACATAGACTATTTTCCATTCTCTATTTTCTCTGTCTTTTAAATATTTTATAATTAAAAATTTTAAAAGAAATTTATATTCCCTGATGTGGAAAATTCTCCCTTGTTAAGGGAAAAAGTGATTATAGAAAAATATATGTTTTCTGTGACAATTTCTGAAAAAGATGAATATAGAAGTATATATTCATATATATTATAATTACATATATAATTAAATTATATATGTTTATAATTACATATAATATATACAGTTAATATTATTCAGTTATATATAATAGATAAGATATATTCAATTTATATATAAAATGTATATTCTAAATATATATAATTACATATATAAGTATATAATTATATATTTATATAATATATAATATGTAATATATTATACAATTAAACATATTATAAATACCTAAAATATGTAATTAAATATATAATGAATATATATAATTATAAATACATAGAAGATGTTGACTATACACAAAGTTGTTTTTTGTAGTTACGTGCTGGCAAGAAAGCGGAATTGTGTGAGGGGTGTGGGTAAAGGGGCACCTTCACTTTGTTTACTTTGTATACTTACCTCATTTGATGAAATGCACATGATTCATCTATTGCTTTATAAGTAAATAAATGAAAAGACAAACCTGTGTTCTTTCTACGAAAACAAAGAATGACAACACTAGCAATGTCTGCCCATTTCATAGTCTTCAGAGCTGTGTCTCTCTGCAGAACTGCAGGAATTTCACTCAAACAGTTTTCTCTAGATCACAAAGACCTGTATTTCTCACTCCAAGACCCCAAATAAAGGCCAAGGTAACCTTATCTCATTGGCTATTCCTTGGAGGAGGAGATAATTGATAATACTGAGAAACCAACCAGGATAAGCCAGCCAGAGCACAGGGGAAGAGTCGAAAAGACACTGGTTTAGGGTCAGTTAGTGTCCCCAAAGCCACCTGAAGGCACTGGGTCCCCACGACTGAACACGATGTTCTAACAGAATTTCAGAAGTTTGCAAAAGCCTAAGAGGTTGTAGGACTATATTCTTGCTACATGGGATGCCCTTTGACTTCACTTCCATCCCTAATTCCGAATCCTTTAGGTGGATTGTCTCAGCTACCTGCCTGCTAAGGCCCCAACCCTCTCTTTCCTATGCTCCTGGCCACCAGGGCGGAGGCGGCCAGAGGATATCAGCTTCAAAGCTGTGGGCCAGGTGGTCTCCCTGCAGGTGGATGGGGCCTCAGCACTGCCCCGTCTGCCCCCGTGTGACTCCTGTCATGGTGCTCTCTCCTGTCCTGGATGATGATTTCAAACTTGCCCCTCAGCAGGTGCCCTCAACTACTTCACAGAGAAAAGACAAGACACTGGCCAATCACTCCTCTGTGTCCCAACAGCAAATTAAACACCCATCTGCATTTGGGCTCACAGTGTTCTCTGTCTCTCTTTCTGCTGTGGCCTAACCCTCCACTTGTGCCTCCCAACCCCATCCCCATCCACCAATCTAAGAAAGTTTCTCTACCAGGTGTCTCTTCTCTTACCTGTATCTTCAATATCTTTCTCTCTACCCCCATCAGCATTTAAACACACTCGAATCTCTCACAAAAAGATCTACCTTCAGTCTCATTCACCTCCATCAGAACTTTCTCTGAATGTCTGCGTGCATGTTCCTCCATCTTGATGCTTGCCCTACTCAGAAACCATGGGCTCTCTACCAAGCATCTCTTTTGCCCCCAGCTCTTCTCACCCCACCCTCTTCCATCCCCTTAGCCTCTTCCAAGGAAGACTATATCCTTGATCATTCTTTGTCATCTTTGCAGGGTGGGTCTCTGACTTTATTATTGTGGTTGATGGTGCCGCCTCGTTTCCATTCATTGGCCAACGTTGAGAGCTGCATGTGCTACTTCAGAAGCAAGCTCACCTGGAAACAAATGACTTAATTTTCTACTGGACACTAATAGTCTCATATCATAAAGGTAAAGACTGAATTCTGCCTTTGAACATGACTTTGACCATCCTCATTGTGAAATAATAATCCTGGCCTTATTCTAGGGCACATTGAGTTGCTCCTGAGCACATGCCAACTGATCCTCAAATATCAACCTTGACAGAAGGCTTCTCTGAGGTGACGGATAGCTCATCTAGCTCCCTGCATTATATCCCTTTTCTTAATCTGTACAGTAGTGTAATTAATTATTTGTGAGTCTAGCTCTTCCATCAGCTAGTGAATAGGACCATTTCTTCATGGCCATTGTCTAGACCTTCGGATGGTGGAGGACTTACTGAAAATTGCCCAGTAATTAGAGCTTGCCATTGGACAAATCTGAATTCAAATTCCACCTCCTTTACTGATTAGTTGTATAATTCTGGGTAAAGCACTAGCTTCCCTGAATCTCAGTTTTCTCATCTGTAAATTGAGAGAGGAATAATTCCCATTTTAGTGGCTGTCGTATGGGTGTTTAATCCATAGTAAATGTCTGAAAAATAATAGCTACTATTAATTATTGTGTCCGTTATGACCAGTAGGCACACAACAGGATTAGGGCCAATGTATAACCTTGTGATGCTGCCTTTAATTTCTCTGTGGCGGAAATAGGTGTTTCTTCAGAGGTTTCAGTTGAGGTACTGTATAATTGTCCCATAGTCTGAGATCCTGTCATACATCAACTTAATCTGTGTTATCTGATCATATATTGAATGAAACTTTAGCATAACTGACCTCTATGTCTTCCTCCTGCAAACCTCTCTTTGGAAGAATTTGTCATGCCCAGCAATTCCATGGCTATGTAACTGAAGACGTCAGTTCAGCTCCTGTGGGAGGCCAGGGGAGGGCTTTGGGGAAGTTGTGGGTTTAAAGCATCCTAGAATGAACAGAAATATCATCTGGAGAACAAATTTTCTCTCCTCCCACTGTTTTCTTGCCTGTCTTTTTCTTTTATTTGGTTTTTGATGTGTGTGAGAGAATAAAAAGAATAAAGGAGAAAGGCAGAAAAAGAAATGTAGAGTTTCTTTGAAGGTCCACAGAAGCAAATCCCCTAATTTCTGGGCTGGAGTGGGATCGCCTTACCCTCATCAGTGGGCAGGAACGTGGTGCTCTCTAGACAAGGATCTCCTCACACGGCCAGGGTGAGCATGCGGTCCAGGGTTAGGGGCTGTCAAAAGAAAATGACTCTGTGTCACAGTGGCCTGTGGCCCTACAGCTGGGAGAAATTTGAGGAAAGTGGCTCTCACACTGTTGAATTGTGCAGATTAAGATGATTTTTTTAAATGAAAAAAATAATCCTAGCACAATAGATGTCTAGAAAATTTGAGGGTTTTATAAAAGTTTAAAGCAATTACTATCTACTCTTGCTACTATTTTACAAAAGAAAAAACATTTTAACATCAAATATGAACTAAGGATTCATATTGGAATATAGGATATATAGGAAATACAGGAAAGTCCTTTCCAGAAAACAAAAACTTTAATTTCAAACTTACAGATCTTTCTTCACCTATCTTTCATCTAGCTATCTAGTTATTGTCTATCTACCTAAATGCTTATCTGTATAATTCTATAGCATGTTTTTTCCTCTTTTCCTTGTGGACTTTTCATGATGAATTAGCACCAGTCCTCAGAGCAGGATCCTAGAACCATGCTTTGGAGGTTACCTATTATAACAGCTTTAATTTACAGATGATTATTCTGTAACACAGAGATTAAGTGACAAGTCTCTTATAGTTTTACAGCTAATAGCAGCTCAGATCTACAGCCCATTCTTAAATTCCTATTCTTACAACCAAATGTTACTTCCTTCCTATGTCATTACAATCACCATCAAAAGACACAATCAGCATTCTAGTATCTGTTGCAATAGGGCATGAGGAGTCCACAACCTCCCACTGAGAAATTCAGGATAGCTGTTTTGTAACTCTCTTCTGTTACAGCTTTGATATAGTTTGGCTTTGTGTCTCTCCACCCAAATTTCATCTTGAATTGTAATCCCTGGGTGTTGAGGGAGGAACCTGGTGGGAGGTGATTGGATCATGGGTGTGGTTTCCCCCATACTGTTCTCATGAGTTCTCATGAGATCTGATGGTTTTATAAGGGGCTCTTTCCCCTTCACTGCTTTCCCATGATCTCTTGCCTGCTGCCATGTGAGACGTGCCTGCTTTCCCTTCCGCCATGACTGTAAGTTTCCTGAGGCCTCCCTAGCCATGTGGAACTGTGAATCAATTAAACCTCTTTTCTTTATAAATTATCCAGTCTTGGGCAGTTCTTTATAGCAATGTGAGAATGGACTAATACAAGCTTTAATCCTGTCTTGATTAATTTCATTGGTCTTCCTACCCAGAAGTCCCCTCTCAATGCTCTGTTGGTTAATGTTGCCACCACATTGCCGGTGCCCAGTCCTGGGACATGGGAATCCTGGGTTGCTTACTGCTCCTGTTTTCTCATCCTTCTGAGACACCGAGTCTTTTCAGTCCTATCTCTGAAAGGTCTCTTACATCTCGTGACTCCTCTCTGGCCACACAGGTCTTATGGCGTCCTTGATCATTTTCTTTTCAGGATTGTTTTGGCAGTTTACTGATGGGTTCCTAGCCCCAGATGCTTTCTATCTACTTACCCTTTAAAAGAAAACAAAAACAATGATATGAACAAAAAAGTAATAACACCAGCAGCACACTTTAATGGTTTCTTACTTCTTCCAATAGCAAAATCTCTCCCTGCTGTCCTTCTTGAGTGCCACATCTGAGTGTCACCCAAATGTGTCACCAATTACTGGCCATTCCAGGTGATGTGCTTCTAGAAGCGCCTTTGATCATGCCACTCCCTTTGCCTGAAATGCCTTTCTACTCCTTCCCTGCTTTAAAAGCTACCACTACCCCTGAAGGCTCACCTCAAATACCACTTCCAATGCCACTTTATTTCCTTCTTCTCCAGCTGAGTTAGTTTCCCCTACATGTCTGTAACACTTAAATCTACCGCCCCTGTATCTCTATAACTTAATTTTTAGCATACCTTGAGCGGATATAATGGGATATCAGGGTGGGTCGTGTATTCCACCCCCTACAATAAATTGGGAGCTTCTTAACAGTGATTTCTGAGGCCTTCTCCGCCGCTGCACCCTTTCCAACATCTAGTTCTGTGCCCAGATCCAAGTGAGACTTCGCTAAAATGTGCTGAATGAATGGAAGGTCTAACAGCAAAGCCTCGCATTTTATCTCTTCCATCTACCCCTTCCACCCTTTTTAAGAAAGTGCAAAAACAGACTTGGGGTGATCTATAAGTTGGATTCAGTGCCTGGAAATGTAAGAACTGAGTAGGAACAGATTTGAAATGCGAAATTTGGTAGAGCATGTGAGGAATTATTCCCAGGCTAGAGCTTTTCTTCTGGTAGACAGAATAAAAAACCCTCCATTTTACTTGAAATACAAATGAAGAAACTTTTTGTCCAATGAGGCCAAAATACTCACCCAGATTTATTAGAGTTTGAAACACTCTGAGATAATCCACCTTAATCCTACCGCAGTCTGTGTTTGATAAAAATTAATAGCAACTGACCAACAAGATCTTGACATCAAAAGACATTTGTTTTTGTTTTTGTTTTTTCCAACAAATGTGAAAGAATACCAAAGAGTAAGACATTCTGATGCCGTATAACAGAGGTGACCACGTACACTGGTAGAATGATTCTTCACGGTTTCAGGAGGCAAGACAAAAGAGTGTGCCATAATATATGTAACCTACCCAGCTCGTGCCTGCAACATAGTCGGTCTTCAATAAATGTTATACTGATTTCTCTATAGAATTTAAGTTTAATTAAACAGCAACATGAGGCTTTCGATGGGAGAAGTATAGCTTGATATTAGAAGGATTAAAAGGCCCTTGTGGCATAGACTGCTATACACACACCAAAACCCATTTTATATTTCTTGTGAGCACACAACAAGACTGTATTTCTTGACCTCCCTTGCAGTTAGGTGTAGTCAACTTCTGGACCAAATTCTGGCCAAATGCTATGGAGGCAGAGAGGATGTGCTACTCTCTAGGACTAGTCCTAAAATCCTTTCTCGTGAGGTGGGATTCTCTGTTGTACCTCTCTTTCCCATTTGTCGGCCAGGTATTAATGATCCAGCAGAGGAATCTGAGCTATAGAGGATAGCAAACCACAAGACATGAAAAACCTGGGTCCCTGAGTCTCTCCATAGAAGGCTGCCTGCTGAGCTATTGAGAGAGTGAGAAACAAACTTCTATTTTGTTAAGCCAGGGTCTGGGGGTTATTGGTTACAGCAGTCAGCTTACCTTGACTAATGCAGTCCTGCTTAGTAGCTTTTAAAACACTGCTCTGACACTCTGCATTTATCAGGCCCTTACACAGTATTTCTAATTTTGGTATTTGTTTTCCAAAAAGGCAAGAAGAAGCTGGAGAGGGATGACAGAAAATGTGAACATGTTGGAAAAAAAGGTAAAAATCTAGCAACTACAAAGATTTAAGTTAGGGGGAAAAAGAGCGGGGGATTGAGGGCAACTTTGTTATAGGAATCCCTTCCCATAGGAGAAACTCTGGCATATATGGATTCGCATGTGGGTATATTTTCTGCCAGTGGTTTTCAATGCCGGACACACATTAGAATCACTTGGAAGCTTAAAACTATGGGATGCCCAGATCCTACCCCCAGACCAATTACATTGCAATCACAGATAGTTCTAAAAGTGCATGTACATTTGAGAATCATTGATTTATGTGGGTCATGAACCACGTCTTTTTGTGACTTGAGTGTTCAGGGTTATAATATCCAATAGACGTTTGCTTGGAGAATCAGACACACTAGAAAACTTCTGGGTAGAAGTAGATAGTTGAAAGGGGATGCGTTTGGGAGTCACATGAACCTGGTTTGAAACATTGCACTGTTGCTAACTAGCTGACAGCCTGGAGGAAGTTCCTTTATTGCTTTTGACTCTCTGTTTCCTCACCTATAAAATGGGGATTGTATAACCTGCACAGTGTACAGCTGGAAACTGAATAGATACTCAGTGTGTATAAACAAAGAATGCCAAATTTACAAGGTTTGCGTTAAAACTGCTAAAGGAATATATCCTGAAGAAATTCTGGACCCTGAGCAATAGTAAATTATAATGAACTGAACTGTGTTCATTATTATTATCAGGTTGATGCAAAAGTAATCACAGTTTCTGCCACTAAAAGTAATACAATTTTAGGACATATAAATTATGATTGACATTATCTTTACTGAGTATGCTATCTTTATTGCTTTAGTTTAATAGATATAAAAGTATTTATAAGGGTTACTGGTGACATTGGCCTGCAAACGGTGTTTTCCCAAAAGCTCCTGACTTCTTCAACTCTGAATTCTCCCCTCACGTACGTTACCTTCTGGGTAAGAGGCAAACACTGTGCTTTCTTTTCATACAGGAGTGGTTTTACAGATGAAGACTGAGTCAGCTCTTTTTAATAGGTCTTTGAAAAATATGATAGTAGATGCTGCTGAGGATCCCAAACAGGGACGAGATGCTGACCCTGTGCTCAGGCAGCTGACCAGCCAACAGGGACTGGCCTCATGGGCGATGCTGTGTTTGTTCTGTGCTTTGTTTTATGTCTTTACACAGTGGCAGCCACTGTTGTAAGTCAGTCTGTGATCTGTGCCAAAGGAGAGGTGCAGAATATAGGGGTGACGGGATGTCAGAGAAAGAAGTGATCATTTTGGTTTTGATGATCAGGGGGAGGTTTCCCACAGAAAGGTTCCCAAAGAAGCTAGGCTAAGGTTCAGATAGTTGCAGGTGGGTTCAACTATCTGGAGTCTGAGGGAATGGCTCACACATGTCTGGAGGAAAGCGATTGGATGGATGTATCAGCAGTGGCGGGAGGATTGACATGGGGGCACAGTAGGAGAGAGGGTGGGTAAGGCAGCTGGCACCAGCTGGGGGAGGTCCTGACTTCCAGACTTCTTCCTTGCTACATGGCATACTGTCACAGCCCATGCTAGGCATTTTCCTGCTTTATTTCTTCCCGGGTATCCTCATTTAACACTCCCATTCTGCCATCTCGCTTTCACCATCATAGTCAGTCTAAAGTGTTTAAGATGTATTTTTTTATTTGCATGTGGTTTTTTAAAATACTTTCTTTAAAAATAAGTTTTACATTTTCTAGAGACGGAGTCTTGCTATGTTGCCCAGGCTTATCTCAAACTCCTGGGCCAAAGGGATACGCCCAGCTCAGCCTCCCAAATTGCTAGGATGACAGGCGTGAGACACTGTGCTCAGCCTGTATGTGTTTTGACAAAATATGACTTCTTATTTTGTGGCAGGCATTTTAGTTTGTAAACATGGCATTGGGGTTATATATCTTCTGCAGATTCATAGTTTTTTGCTCAGTGCTATCACCTCTGAGATTCATGCATGTCACTATAGGCACGTCAAACACATTGCTTCCCAGTGCTGACTCACTCCGTGCTGTGCATCCACCACGTTTCACCCACCCACTGTCCAGTGATGGATGCATGGCTCGGCTCTGCTTCCCCATCACAGCCTTCTTATACCAGCCCTTACAGACCTGTGTGACAACAGGTTTGGGATATATATCCAGGAAATTGATGGCTGCTTCATGGCTATGCAGCTACTGCCCCTGTCCAAAAGCTTTTTATATAGTCTAGGATAGACCCTTGCTACTCAGCGTGTGGTCTCTGGTCCAGTAGCAGCAGCGGCACCCAGGAGCATATCAGAAATGCGGAATCTCAGGCCCTTCCCCACACCTGCTAAAACAGAACCCGCACTTAGATAGGATCCTTAAGTTGAGGTACAGGTTTATTAAAAGTCTCTGTCTGTGCTTTTCAATATGGTAGCCACTAAGCTATTAAATTTATTAATTAAATTAATTAAAGATGCATTTTTCAGTCTTCCTAGCACACACAGCTAGTGGCTACTGTCCTGGACGATGCAGATAGAAAATACTTTCAGCACCGTAGAAAGTTCTATTGGATGGTACTTGTTGTTATGAGTCTCTTGTGAGTTTTTTACATTGCAAACATTTTCTCCAGCTTTTTTCCCCTCTAAGCTGTGTCAAGACGCCTGAGAAATGGGATGTTAGGGGAGAAATTAACGACAGTGAGGTTTGGTCTTGATGTGGTGGGCACATGGGGTGGGACGGAAACACCACTAGGTGTGAGAGGCCCAGTGAGTACTGGTTTCCATATATGGTTAAAAGACAACAAATAATTGAACGAAGGCAGCGATGCTGAGAAATTGTATGTTGGCCTAGACAATACCTAAACAATACCTACATATGTTGACCTAAACCATACCAAAGCGTTTTTATGTACTTTATATAAATTTAATATCACTACGAAAGTACAGGCAGGGTAGACATTGTTTTCCTTATTTTTCACAGACCAACCAAAGAGGCTAAGATGTCCATTTTTTTAGGAATAGAGAAGAAGAGAAAAGTGAGCTGTGCTGCTTGCCTACTCAAACTTAAAGCAGGAAAATTTGAGGGGAACTAGAGGAAAAGCACTCCAGTGAAATCCTGGATGGATGCTTGAATGAAGCTGCAGCATCTCTACTTACAGATATGGCCGACGAGAAGAGAAACAGTAGGGCGAACGGGGAACAACAGACTTTGAACACTTGCTGTGAGCTTGGCCCTGTGCTAGGTACTTTCTTTCCACACATGGCTGTCGTTAGCACAGCTCATAGGGTCATGATCTGTCCCCATCCTACGTGTGAGACCTCTGAGGTTGTGACTGGTTCTAAATGCTCTGCCTTTTTCACTGAACAATTAATTCTAGATGTTTTGAAGATCATCTGATGGTCCCATGTCATCACTATAATTTGTTTCTGTGTCTATATCTACGTCTGAACATGCCCCACTCAGAAAAGAGTTTACTTGGAATGAGATAAAATACAGGAATTTAAGCCTTTGAAAGGGTCATCATCTGGCAAGGCCGTTTCTTAGCACTTCTCTCAAAGCTGCCTGGGTGGAAGGCAGAATCCCCTCTCGGGTGGAAGGCAGAATCCCCTCTCGGTTGCAGAAACCAGTGGCTTTGAAGGCAGCTGCGTGTGAATTATACAACTGGATAATTAGAACCATAGGGGAAACTTTGATTCTTTATTTGTGAAGTTCCTATAGGGCATGATATTATGCAAAACTTGTCCTAAAGATTGAATGCAAATCCACAGGGAGGATCCCTTTCTTTCTGAAAAAAAAAAATGTGCAGAAATCAAGAACCATGTGAGGATGAAATGGAAAGCTTTTCAATGAAGAAGGAATCATTGCTGAGTGAGAGCCCTTTGGGTAAGAATTTGCCAGACAGAAGAATGATTCGGGGGGCTAATGAGGTACACTAAAATGTAATTCCTGAAAAGCAATCATTACTTATGCAAACCTTTAGTTTTGAACCCACTTCAGTCACTAGTTCACAGGCAGCAGAGTGAGCCACATGCCTCAACAGAGTTCATGTTTTCTGAGAGTGGAGGGGAAAGCAGATCAATAGAGCCTGTTGTTATTGCAATTCCTGCTTCCCATCCCTGTCACCATACACTTGAGCTGTGTAATTTTTATAACACAGTCTCATGAAAGGCATGAAAACACATTCATACTAAAGTATAAATGACTAATAAAATGTCTATCCCTTGGCATAGTTCATATTAGGAACAGAGATCAAAGCCTGAGCTGAATCCAATTCAGTACTGGACTAGAGCATGTACTATGCACAAGATTTGAGCTAGGGTTGATGGGGGAATGCTAAGGTGTACAAACCGAGGTTCCCATTTCCTAGGATTCCATGGGGTGGTAATGGGTGACGGTGGTAGTAGTTATAAATTACTCCATCCAGATAGAATATGTAAAGTTGGAACGAAGTGCTGTGAGCGATCTCTGAGGGGCAAATGAGTTCTAACTGGGAGGATGGCTACTGTGCAAGTTTAGACAGGAGAAAGTACTCAGCTAGTTAGGTGAGGGATTGAAACAACCCGTAGGGGGATCCTGTGCCTGACTGTAGGGTCTCGGGTGAAACAGATAAACAGGTAAACAAGTCTGTCTTACTTTCTGGATCCCTTCTCATTGCCCACAGAGTGTGAATACATTTTCTTAGATATTTCTTTGCCTTCTCTTAAGAGAATGGTTGAAGGACAGGGTTGCAGTGAGTCAGGGGGTATGGGATGGGAAGAAGCTGAACCGTGGTGGCAAGCATGCCCTGGTTATTCTCAGATGGTAACAATTCTCTTGCTTCTTCCCAAGTGGAACTGGGGGTAGATGTACACCAGAGTCCAACTAACAGGTGGCTGAAGAGCGAAGGACAGCCTCCAGCTCAGGCTGCACATCAGAATCACCAGGTGATTTTCTGGATCTGCCAGTGGCCAAATCCTATCCCAGGTCAATGAAATCAAAAAGCTCTCCAGGTGACCCTAATATTCACCAGTGCACAGTGGTCCTCAAAGTGTGGCCCTCCATCAACAGCATTGGCATCACCTGAAACTTGTTAGCAGTGGCAATGATCAGCCCCCCTCTAGACCTACTGACTCAGAAGACCCAGGCATGGGGGCCATGCACATGGGGGCCACCCTTACACAGGGGCTTTCATCAGGGGATGGAGACCATCGATCCATGTTTTAACAAGCCCTCCCACCCTCCAGAGGTTTCCTACTTGCCAAAGTTGGTGAACCTCTGGTATGAAGTAAAGACTTCACAGTGGGGATGCAGAAGACCTGAGTTCAAATCCCTGTCTCTGACTCCTTGGCAAGTCAGTTAATATCTGTAAGCTCCCAGTAAAAAGGGCCATTACTTATTAATCAAGTTTTCCTTGAGTGCCTGTCAGGTCATTGGTCTATGAGGATGAGTTTAACATAATTCCTGCCTTCAAGGATCACATACCTGCTTCTTGGAACCCATCTATATGGTTTTCAACTGTGGTGTTTAAAAAGTACACCTTTCCACTTATGCCGTGATGCAGAATTTTAGCTCTGATTGCTAATCAAAACAAGATTGGGCTGAAATGATCCAAGATACAATCGAGGGTCCCAGGGTCATCTTCTCTAGCCCTGTCTCAGGGTGATCCAGAGGTGAATCATAATTTCTGGTGACTCACATTTACATGGCTCTGCAGAGAAAAGCAGAGCAGGTGAGGTTCATAGTTCCTGATTTACAGTCATTCCATGACTAAGGCAGACATCGAATGACCTGTCTTTTCACTACTCTAGAGCCATCTAGAGTCTCTAGAGTTGTCTAGAATTATTTGTCCTTGGCTTTTCAAGGTTGAATTATATCTTTCTATCAAGGAGGAGCTAAGGGCTGCCCTGTAGGATATGATCGTGGTCTTCATTCTTCTTCAGTTGTTCCTGTCTAAGAGTATGTCATGGGTTGAGTTGTGTCTACTCCAAAAATATATGGTGTAGTCCTAACCCCTAGTTCCAGTGAGTGTGACCTCGTTTAAAAATAGGGTCTTTGCAGATACTGTTGGGTTCAGATGAGGTCATTGGGATGGGTCTTAACCTACAGTGACTGATGTCCTTAGAAAAGAGAAAACTTGGACACAGAGACACGCAGAGAGGGAAGGCCATATAGAGACACATGGGGTGAAGGCGGCCATGTGACAACAGAGGCAGAGGTTGAAGTTATGCTGCCAGGAGCCAAAGAAAGTCCAGGGCTGAAAGAGGCAAGGAAGGATCCTCTCCTAGAGGCTGTGGAAGGAACATGGTTTTGCTGACACCTTGGTTTCAGACTTCTGGCCTCTAGAACTGTTATATGACAAATTTCTCTTGTTTTAAGCCACAGAGTTTGTGCTGTCTTGTTATGGGAGCCCTGGGAAACCACCACAAGGTGCCTGTTAGCTATTGTTCAAAAGTCTTACGTTGGAACTGGTTGGGAATATAACACATGGTTGGACAACATATTGAGGCCTTCCATAAACATCACTGACCTCTAGCAACTACTCTAGCTAATACTATTCTTTGAGTATTGGAAAACATTCTCATGATATAATTGTCAGAAGCCCTTGTGCCCCACAAAAATTTCTTTTTCCATGGCCTACATGAGAGATTCATCCCTTTGAGTTAAACAAAGTTTATGCCTTAATTCCCTTTTAAAAGATACCTGAAGGGGAAAGCTCATTTAAGAGTGAACATCTCATTCTTTGATTACTATGGGAAGAAAGTAGAGAAAGTGCCTCTGAAAAAAAAAGGGGGGGTTCCCAGGAGCTTGAGGGGGACCTGGAAGTCAAACTCTACCAGTTCAGGATTTGCTCCTCTTGTCCTGGGCTAGTTTTGAAAATTTTAGTAGGAACTTCAGCAATGTTTTGATAATCTAATTACTATAGAAATCCAAGAAATTGATAATGGATACTTGGCAAAATACAGAAGGAAAGCAGCAGCTGTAGGTTATCACAATACTCTTAACTTTACCTTATTAGTATATTTCTTTTCTTTATGTATGTGTGAAAAACAATTCTGTTCTTCCCCATTCAAAAAGAGATCCAGAAGAAATGCTTCTATATTGCTGATGAGATTGTGTTTAGAGTTTGAAATAGAACCCCAAAGTTCTTGAAGGTGTGGGAGCACAGACATTTGCTATGGAGTTGGCTTAGAATTGTATTTGTTAATGTTCTTTCAAGGATTAAGAAAAATTTGTATGAAGATAAAAGCAACCAAGTTGGCAGAGATGAGAAGAAGCTTGCCTCTCAAAGGAATTCTGAGGCGGTTGAACCTAAAGAATTGTTCTTTCATCCCTTCCTGAAGGGAGTTCCTGACAGCAGACACTTGACTCACATCAAGTGTTTCCAAATATTTCATGAGTCCCACTTTTATTTATATTTTTAATCAGGAACTATAACTAGATATCACCCAAATTCAACTTTAGAAATAAATTCCGTGCAGTTGAGTCCGGATCTATTGACTTGCTCCATCAGAGAGAGAGAAAGTCAAGAGTTTCATATATATATATATGGAATTGAGATCCTTTACGCAAAATATCTCATGATTAGGCCATTAGTCTCTACAGAGTTACTTTATTCATGCACTTCAGTCAGTTTTCAGGAAGGTACGTTTCATTTCAAAAGAAAAATTAAGAAATAGTGCAGAATTAAGGTGGAGAAAAACAAAATCTAAGAAAAACTTCAGCATGAAATTAAAGGAGAACCTGACTATGATCCCATTTCCCCATCTGAGCCCAGAAGATAAAAACTGTAATAAATTCATTCATCTACACCCACTTTAAATATTGGAGCAGATCAGCAGTTTCACTGATGTACAGCCAGACTTTGAAGTCTATCTGAGCTCTCTGGAATTCGACCAGCCACTTTCCAGACCATGTAATGTATTGCAGATCTTTCCACATTATGCATTCCAGATGGCCACAGTAATTCTTTGTGCATTTTCTCCTTTCTTATTTGGGTTACTGGGGTAATTTGGGAATAAAGAGTGTATGCTACAAAGTGAAAATTGACATACAGTTACTGCGTTGTGCTGCTCAGATGACAATGATGGATATTAAAGAAACTGAAAGAGTTAAATATATATATATAGAGAGAGAGAGAGTGCAAGGGGGTGGGGAGAAAGAATGAGGAGGGAGATTTACCCAGGAGTTCTTTTTGCTTCTTGCTGAAGGAGGCAGCCGTGGCTGTGCTGGAAGCACTATGACTGCCTCATAACTGTTTTGCGGGAGTGCACAGGAATTATCAGCTCTCCTCCCCCACCTCAGCTCCCTAAGCCAACAGGCCATCACCTGGACCTTGAAGCCAGGTGATCATACAATTAATCCACAAAACCAGGGTACTTCTGAGTGTGAACGGGGTGCTATTAAGAATTACACCTGGGCAATGGGCCTAAACCTCATTCACAAACCAGGGCACGTGTTTACCCCACCTCGCAGAGTGGCTCTCCAGGAGGATGCTGAGCTGTTTAAATGCTAGTTGTATTGAATTCAGCACTTGCTCAGGGTGAAGAGGCTGCCAAGTGGCTGTTGACCCCCGTGTTTGTGGCGACTGGACTCTCCAGGTCCCCACACAAAGTCAACACGTGCAGTTAATAGGCAAAAAGCGTTTGGTCACCAGACGGGCCATTTCACCTCCGCGGCACTCACCCTCACTTGGGCCAGCTTGCCCTGAGCTGATTTATGTGGTATCCTAGGGCCCTGACTGAGTGTGCCTTTGGGCTGCTTCATTGTTTCTATTCAGACTGTGAGAGGGATCTGTGAATGAAGTGAAATAATGGCATGTAACCCTTTCTAGCCGAGGACACAGTCTTCTTAAAAAATCATTTTTAAGGTTGCTTTAAATATCTCCACTGCAAATGCAATGTGTGGTTTCATTGCCATTGTTTTTCTATGCAAAGCCCCCCTTTGTCGTCCTGCTGTAGCAGGCATTCTCAAACTTTGCTACGCATCAGAATCACCTGTAAACCTTGCGAAAGTGGATGCCAGAGCCCCATCCCTGGAGAATCTGATTAAATAGGTCTCACAAACATCTGGAAGAAGGGTCCAGCTGGAAGAATTTGCAGGAGGTAAAAATCCTATGGAAATCAAGCTCCCTGCAATTGTATTTCTCATAAAATTCTTCACGTCCATGAAAACACAGTCCCGGAAACCTAGCCAGCCTTCCAGATTCAAGGCAGGGAAGGGCTCCTCTTCCAAAATCATCTGAAGCGATGACTGTCATCTGGTGAAGAAAGATGGATTTTATTTTCTGAGACACCAAACAAACTATTGCAAGCATCTCGCTGTTTTTCCAAGCTACCCTCATTTGCTGGCCCTGGTGGTGAGGGCTGTGCACACAAGGGCAGCTTTCTTTGCGATGGGGCAGGAAGCTGAGGAGCGTGTTCTCCCAGGGGAGCTGCAGCTTGTGTTTCACGGACGTAAAGGGCTCCCAGATTTGGAGGCAACAACTGGAATTTCAGACTTGGAGCCAAACGCCCAAATATTCTACGGCTGCACAACAGGAAAAAAAAAATGTGTATTTGTGTCTGTGTTTTCGTGCTCAAAGACATGGACAGATAAATCTCACAGAAAAATTTTATTTTTCTCGAACACTCAGGAAAATTGATGCTTCGTTTATTTGCACAAAGACTGCTGTGTGATTCAGATACACACCCAGTTCAGGAATACTCATTGCCATGTAAAATGTAGGCTGTTATGAATATTCTTTCTTTTTTTCCCTGACTGTAACAATATTACGGGTTTATTTTTAAACACTTGGGAAAAAAAAAAAACAGAAAAGGGTAACAAGAAAAGCAAACCACCTAAAACCATGCCTGTCAGAGATAACAAATGGGAATATTTTAGAGTATTACCTGCTGTTTTGTATTTTCATGGTACGTGTGTCATTGTATGGAAATTGTAATTAGTATGCTGTTCGATCAAGTTTTCGCTTGGTGTATTTTGAAACTTGCTCCATATTGTTAAATGTTATTGGAGGACAAGATTTTAGCTTTTTATTTTCTGGCTGCATTAGAAAGATAGACTAAAAGAAAACTCTGTCTACTATCTAACCTCTAGTTTGTTTCCTTTTAAAAATATTTATATGTTGTGGCTGCAATGAATTACCTTTAAATGAAAACTTCTATTTAACATAACTGATGTATCGAAGGTCTTGTTGCATATTGCTGACTTGAAACCTGGGCATTTTAACTCCATCCATGGCCATTGTTGAGGTCGGCCTCTTTGAGGTCAAGCACTTAGAGTAGAAAGTTTGTATTCTGTACATGGACTCCACAAAACCCCACGAAATTCCCCTGCAAGAGTTGAGAGCTCATTAAATTCTGCCAGCTTCTCTGACCATGGTTACCTTTAGAGATTTGCTGTAATGGCAGGAGTTGTGAATTCCATCATTCGAAGAATGGGGCTGGGATATTTCTCGGTCTCTTCATAGCTGCTACCATCACTACCCGTGTTCCTTTTGGGGAGCAGCAGAGACAGCAGGAGCCTCATGGGAATCAGAACCTGGATAGAAAAACTTTTTTCCCACTGGTCAGGACCTACTACTTATGCACACTCTCCTGGCTCTCACTGCAGCGACATGAGCTGCTCCTTCAGCACACTCACCTGCTATTCAGCCCTTCGCACCTCCTGTTTCCCCACCAGACTCTTTTCTCTGCCCTGACCACTGTCTTCTATCAGCTCCATCCCCTCCTATCCTCTGAACTTCTACTTGCTCTTCAGGTCGCAGCTTAAGCAAGGTCAAAGTCAACTAAATGCAGGCAACTCCAGCCTTGATCTGCGAAGACCTCCCGATCCCCAGCAATACTATGGATATCCAGATACTTCAAGATTTTTCAAACTTGATGGTTACAGTTGAAAGCAATATTTCATTAAAAGTTGCAAACACTGTTATTTGGCAGGAGGTGGAAACTTAAATACTTCTTCTTTTTTTTTTTTCTTTTTGAGACAGAGTCTTGCTCTGTCACCCAAGCTGGAGTTCAGTGGTGCGATCTCGGCTCACTGCAACTTCCGCCTCCTGGGTTCAAGTAATTCTCCTCCTTCAGCCTCTCGAGTAGCTGGAACTACAGGTGTGTATCACTATGCCTGGCTAATTTTTATAATTTTAGCAGAGACAGGGTTTCACCATGTTGGTCAAGCTGTTCTTGAACTCCTGACTTCAGATGATCAGGAGTTTGGCCTCCTAAAGTGCTGGCATTATAGGCGTGAGCCACTGCGCCCAGCCAACTTAAATACTTCTTAACAGCAGACTGTCCTTGTGTCCAGGGGAAACCATCCCCAGGGGACACTTGGTAGATGTGTGTAGAATTAGGTCTTCATAGTCTATGAAAATGGAGTTCTCGGGTGCTAAAATTGCTTTGCAAGTGAGGAGAAAGGTATTCCTATGAAGGAGGCAGGGAAGCATTTCCGTCCACTTTTTTATTTTAGGCTCTTTTGGAAAGGTAACAGGATTGTCAAGATGTCTATGTCCCACCTTGACCTTGGAGCTGGGTCAGGCCTCCATCTTAGTGGAGAGAGACCAGAAACTGAAGAGCTGCTTTCATGGGAGATTTTGTGGGGCTCTGGGCACAATCAGAATTACTTGGAGCCCAAAGGGACAACACTCAGCATCCCTATGATACCCCAAAGATCGGCAGCATTTAGTTCCATGCTGTATTCTGGCTGTCTGTTTTTTGCAGGGAAATAGGGAAATAATTGACCTTTTGACATTTATTGATATCAAGCAACATTATCAAATTTTCCCATTAGTTCCAGTGATGTTTTAGCTAATTCTCTTGGATATCTAGGTAAATAATCAAAGCACGTGGAATAAATAATTTTCCTTCGTCTTTCTTGTGGTTGTGCTTTTTACTCTTATTTTATGCCTTTTCACAATGAGAGAACCCACATTACTGCCAAACTGGATGGAGTAATTAAAATGCTGTTGAGCTTCTGAGCAGCTGCGGAAATGATGGATTTGAGAGCAGAGAGGGAGGAGGCTGGAGACAGAGCAAGCAGCTAAGAAACCATTGTAGCATTTCAGGAGAAAAGTAATGATGTCCTAAAGATAATAGATACAGATTTGAAAACAAAAAATTATTTATAGACACATCCATCCAACCATCCATCCAGCCATCTATTCATGCATACATATGTCTATATTTTAGAGGCCATATTGAGTGTTTTTGGTGATGTGTAAGTCAACAAAAGTTACTCTCAGGTTCCCAGCCTGAAGCTTGGTGGTCTAATTAATTACTAACAAAGAAAAATTTTAATAGACAATGAAATCATTCATTTATCTGTAAAGGGGTGATGGGAAGTATTTTAATTAAAATGCCCAATATGCAAACACATTTATTACTGTGGATTTGAGAGAAATTCACTGTTATTTTGATTTTTAGTATTCCTTTGTGGTCTGAAATGTACCCTAGCCATACCCCACACTGTTAGTTAGCATGTGTACAATGTTCTTCCAGACTCCATAGCCACTTTATAGGTGTATGATCTCATTTGGGTCCCACCACAACCCTGCGATATGTGTAATGATGGAAAATAGCATCAGTAGACACCTTCCAATTGCAAAACACCTTCCCTTGATGGGGACTTTGAAGCTCACATATGCATACGTTGCTGGTTGCTGGTGATTTATGGTTCAGCACAAATGCACCACTTGAAGTTCTCTGCACATAACACACATGATGCTCCATGCTCCTATGCTTTTGCACCTCCGGTTCCCTGCATTGAAAATGCTTTTCCTTGCCCTGTCCAGTTGCTGGGTCCTTGTGCCATTCAGGAAGGACCTTGACCCTTTTCCCCAGTGGACTGATGGTGGGGAGTGATTGGGGAAGGCAAGCACAGGCAGCAATAAGCCTTGGGAGGGAAGGGCCACGCTGGTGACCACTGCAGGGCAAGTGTGGTCGGGACATAGTCTGCTGAAGGTGGCACAAGCTTGGTCCTGCTACTGCCTCTGCTGTCCATGGAGAGACCAATGGCACCCTGACAACGCCAGCCCTACATCTGAACTCCGAGACATCCTCCTTCCATAGCTCCGCTCATTGGTTAGCTTACTCCCATCACCAAGGAGAACAATACTGGACACAGATCTCATGTCCCTGCCCCACCAGAGTGCCATCAATGGGGGTGTGTGTGTGTGTGTGTGTGTGTGTGTGTGTGTGTGTGTGTATGCATGTGTGAAACCCACTTCTCAGAGGAGAAAGGAAGACAAAGGAAGTTTGTTTGTTTTATAAAGGAAAATAAAGCAATGGAACAGAATTGTTCAGAGGTCCAGTTGTAATTAGTTACAACTCTGGTTCCCACGCCATTTCCACCAGGAAGCCTCGCTCTGGCCCCTAGCCTGGGCTCGGTGCACCCACCCACCTGAACGCTTATGCTGCCCCTGCACGTACCCATATTTTGGTACACGTAGTAAACAGCACTCTCTTGGTGACAAATGACAGAATACCAATTCAAATTAGTTTAAGGAAACATGAAAGGGGAAATAAAAGGAGATGGGGCATTTATGGAATGAAATACTCAAATGCAGAAAGGGTTGGGGTGGAGCTGGCCCTGGGGTGGCCTTGTCCTGGGACTCGGTGCTGTCGGGAGTCATTGTCTCTGCCTCATCGTTACGTGCGGTTGGCCTCACTCTTTCCCACCATAGCTGGCCTCCATGGCCCAGACGGTGAGCTGAGAGGGGAGTTCGCCCCGCCAGCTTCAGTTTGCACAATCCTGAAGAAGGCTGTGGTTTTTCCAGGTGGGATAATAGGTTTATTCTCACACAGATTGTTGGGGTTAGAGGGATGACGCAGATTGATCCCTAAGGCCAAGGACTTGATCTGTCTTTAGAAGTGTCGTGGGAGGCACAGACATGGTGAATGGAGAAGTCTCATGACCTGGGAAAGTCTTCCCATCCATGCCTTTTGGGAGTTAACGATCCCTCTGTGCCATCACTATTCTCACTTCTCTGTCCCCTCACTCATCCACAGCCCCTCAAGGATAAGGATGTGTCTGTTTTCCTTGTGTGCCTTTGCTTTAGCACAGCTCATGGAATTCAGTAGGTGTCCACTGAGTATTTGATAAGTGACTATGAATGAATGGATGAGCCCATGTGTAACAGTAGGATCTGAATTAAATCAGGTGCCTGCACAGGCAAGCCTCACCCAGGCATGGCTACAGCACACGTGTTCTCAGACATGTTTTTACATGAAGTGGAATTTAGACCCCAAGAGCTTTGCCCCTCTAGGTGATTTGTTTTCACTCTTTAGACTTGGGCCACATGGCAGTGGGCCTGGAACTCCTGTCACAGATGTGAGTTGTATAGTAAGTTACCTTCAAAATACTTGTGGACTCTGAAGATTCCAACCCATTCTACTGTTGGATCTTCAAAGTCTCTTCCATGAATCTTGCCTGTCCTCACACTGACTCCCCCGACTTCAGGCCAGAGGCACTGAGTTTGTCCAGAAATGTCCACCTCTCCTGGCTAATGTCAAAGATCTCCCGTTATGGTTGGTTTAACTAAGAGAATTATTTTCCTTTAGAGCCTTCCTAAATTCTTCACGGCAACATCACCGTCAGAAAATGCTTCAACACTTTGTTTTCTAACCACCCTGTTTGCAAATAAAAAATTAGGCCGACATGACTTTCTCCTGGAACGTTGTTTACATTGCACTTTGCCCATGAGGAATGTTTTGAATCCCAGCAAATTAAGCACTTTGCAAACGTGGTGTTTAAAATAATAAAGAACTCTCCCGGAACATTTAAGCGGGGACTGGAGGCTTTCCTGGCCAACACCTGTGATTTGCCAGCTGTTGCCATGGAATTTGGCCACAGAGCTCAGTGTACTTTTCCTAACATTCGCTTGGCAGATGTCATTACATTAAGTAATACGTTTAAAGTCCTAAAGAGAACCATTTCTTTCCTTTACGACTTGCTGGACAGGGAATGAAGTCATTTTTGCATCTAGCAGAAAGACGCTTTCGCATTCATCAAAAACGTAACCAGACTCCTTAAAATATGAGGCTGACTCTGTCCTCAGGCTGCTAAGGCTCCCCAGTTCATAGCGGACACTATTTTGGAGTTCTGTGGAGGAGATGCCCTTAAAAAAAGAAAAAAGAACCCTCACCTGAAAGTTTAGTAGGGTGGTGTGACTTTGCTGGGGAGCTGTTGCTCTCAAAAGTAAATGAGACTGTTTCAGATGTTTTGCTGAGGCTTGGAAGGCTGTGAGGAAATGTGTCATGGTGGTAATGGAATTATCACTGGCCTGTGCTTGTTATTTCACAAAGTCCTGGGATATTTTACACTGGGTCTCCATGATAAAGGATCGTTTTAAACATTGGTTGGGGGGAAACCCACATACTAAAATTGCTTCTGTGCTCTTTTCTAAACATACTTTTTTTACCTCTTTTGAGACGGAGTGTCACTCTGTCTCCCAAACTGGAGTGCAGCTGCATGATCTTGGCTCACTGCAACCTCCGTCTCGCGGGTTCAAGCAATTCTTCTGCCTCAGCCTCTGAGTAGCTGGGATTACAGGCGTGCGCCACTGTGCCCAGCTAATTTTTGTATTTTTAGTAGAAACGGGGTTTCACCATGTTGGCCAGGATGGTCTTGATCTGTTGACCTCGTGATCCACCCGCCTTGGCCTCCCAAAGTGCTGGGATTACAGGTGTGAGCCATCGCACCCAGTCAAATGTACTTTTAAAAACAATTACTGTCTTCTAAAAGTGACACATTGATTCATTTACAATTTTAGATTTAATGAACTTAGGAATTTATAATGGTAAATTCTACTAACTGATAAATTCTGCCCAATTTACTTTCTATATTAAATGCATTTTCAAGGAAAATTACATATATTTCTTCCTTTTTAACTTAGCAGATTGATTGTAAAGTTAATCTGGGAGAATACTTACTAAACCAGTTAAGATTTTGGAAAAGAAAATAATAAGGAAGCACTGGAGTTATCAGATGTCAGAAAATAGTGTGAAACTATAGTATTTCGAAAAGCTTGGTACAAAATAGATGACTTACTTGAAGTGTTCAGAAGCCGTCTCTGAAAGCTATAGGCATTTAATATATAACGAGTATGACATTTCAGGTTATTTAAAAAAGGATAGTTTATTAACTTCGTGGTATTGGGACAACTGGTTAAACATTTGGAAGAAAAGCAAAGCTACTTAACATCATAAACAAACATAAATTCTAGGTAGATCAAAGATCTGACTGTGAAAAAGAAAGTGGAAAAAATAAGGAAAGATAGACAAAAGTTTCCATAACATTTGGATATGGGTTTTATATGTGTGCACAGGCATGCATACGCATGTGTGTATATGTATGTGTGGGTGCATGTATGCATATGCATGTGTGGGTATGTATCTGTAGGTGTATGTGTACACATGCATGAGTGTGTGGGTGCATGTGTGTGTGTGGGTGCATGTGTGGATATGCATGTGTGTGTGGATGTGTGCACATGTGTGTATGTGTGTGTGGGTGCATGTGTGCACATATGTGCATATGTATTTTGTGGGGGGTGGGTGCAGGTGTGCCACATGTGTGCATATGCATATGTGTATGTGTGTGTGTCCATATGCATGTGTGTGTATGTGTGTGGGTGCATGCATACATATTCATGTGTGTGTATGTGTGGTGCATGTGTACATACGCTTGTGGGTGGGTGGGTGCATTGTGCACATGTGTGTGTGTGGGTGCATGTGTGCACATGTGTGCATATGTATTTGTGTGGGGGTGAGTGCATGTGTGCACATATGTACATATGCATGTGTGTGTGTGGGTACGTGTGCTCATGCATGTGTGTATGTATATGTGAGTGCATGTGCTCATATGCCTGCATGTGTGGGTGTGTGTGCACATATGCATGTGTGTGTATGTGTGGGTGCATGTGTGCATATGCCTGTGTGTGTATGTGTGGGTGCATGTGCACATATGCGTGTGTGTGTGTATGTATGTGTGGGTGCATATGTGCATATACATGTCTTTGGGGTGCATGCATGCATATGCATGTGTGTGTGGGTGCATGTGCCCATATGCATGTGTGTGTGCATTTATGTGTGGGTGCATATGTGCATATGCATGTGGGGGGTGCATGTGTGCATATACATGTGTGTGGGAGTGCATGTGTGCATATGTGTGTATGTATGTGTGGGTACATGTATGTGTGGGTGCATATGTGCATATGCATGTGTGGGGTGCATGTGTGCATATTCATGTGTGTGGGTGCATGTGTGCATATGCACGTGTGTGTGTATGTGTGGGTGCTGTGTGCAAATGCATGTGTGTGTATGTGTGGGTGCATGTGTGCATATGCATGTGTGTGTATGTAGGTGTGGGTATATGAGTACATATGCATGTGAGTGTAAGTGTGGGTGCATGTGTGCACATATGTCTTACCCATCTTAGCCTCCATACTACTCTGAGAATGATCTAAGAACCAAGCAGGAGCTTGTCTCTCCCTACTTGAAACCCTACAGTGCACTCACACCAATGGCCTTAATATAACCACACGTTGAGCACTGCACCATCTCTGCAGCCCCAACTCTTGTCAGTTTCCCACACATCCTCTACGCTTCAGTCATACCTAAATCTCAGTCTTTGAACAAGCAACCAGCTCCTTTGCCTCTGTGCTTTGTACATGCAATTCCCTTTGTCTGAAATGCTCTTCTCTTCCTCCTTCAATTGAATACTTTCTATTCATCTTTTTAGCCTCAATCAAAACATCCTCTCCCCTGGGAATCCTCTGGTTATCCCAGGCAAGACTGGATTCGCCTCCATGATGTTACAGCATCAGGGGTATCTCGGCGGTGCACTTATTCAACCAGATTAGACTTGCTGGCTTTTGAAAGTTTTATTTTGATATATGATAAAATTTTCTCATAGGAAACAAATTTTCTCATAGGATAGAAGGGTATAAAGTGCTCAATAGAAGTTGCCCTCTTCCCCATCCCAACTTCCCTTCAGTCCCGTTTCCCAGAGTTAACCTCTATGAAGGTTTCTTACATCTCTTTACAGAGATTGTCTATAGGTATAGAATGAGATCTACCTTATCTCACCATCCTTTCCTCACACAGACAGAATCGGAGGGTATTTACTGTCCACATTTTGCTCTTTTTATAATTATTATTTTTTACTTGTTTGTCTTTCTGAGCTGTCACAGGAATATCGGCATGAAAGGCAACCCTGTCAGAGTTGACCAGTGCACATCCTACATCACTGTACAGTGCAGTCCTGCTGTCTCCCTCACTAAACTGGAAGTTCTCTAAAGACAAAGACTATATCATTCTGTTGTTTCTATATACTTGCTGCTACTATAATTCTTGGTATGTAGAACTTCCTGAATGACTTGTAAATGACAGAAAAATCTATAAATATGACACTTTATAGTCCCTTGGCTACTAACATTCATAGTCATATAAAATCCTCAGTTCTCTAATATTAGCACAGCTCTGAATATATGCTAGAAGGGTAAACACTTTTCCGAGCCATAAGTGAAACAGGGGTGAATGTTAAACCTAGTCCTCCTCTTAGTGATGTACTTGGATCTCTATTAGATGGAAAAGGCTTTGGGATCAGTTACTCTAATCATTTACATCTGTGGCTTGATTTTACAGATAAGAACATTAAAGCTCAGAGTGGTAAACTGCCCTGTCTAGGTCATATTAGTGATGGAGCTGAGAATTCATTCTGGGAGTTTAGACCCTGAGACACACATCCTGTCTCAGCCCCATGAAGATGTCACGTGGAAGGGCAGACAGAGCAGTAGACTTGTGAGCAAAACTTTGGGAAATGCTGGAAACTCCTTGGAGAACGTAATGCTTCGTGACTGCATATTTAGGCTAGGCCAGGAATCCTGCTTTCTCACTTAGGATACTTTGAGCTGCAGTAGAAGAAAGCCTTATTTAAACTGGTTTAATCAAGAGGGGAGTCCACTGACTCTTTTCCCTGGAAATCCAACTGTGGGCTGCACTTTGGGGTTTGTTTCATTAAGAGATCTTGGCTCATTTCTCTGAGATCCCCTTGGCTACATCCCGGTCAGCACATTAGCATCATCCCTGGGCTGGCCTCCTTTTCAATAGCAGAATGGCCACGGTTGGTTCAGGGTTCACATCTACACCCTGCTAATTCAGGGACGAAGAGAATGCTTCTGCCCAGCCTTCCCAGTGAGAGTCTGAAAGTCACCTTAATTGTATCAGCGTAGGTGACATGTCCACCCCTCAACCAATAATTGTGTCCAGGAGACTAGAGCACCACTTCAGTCAATCACGCCCTTCTCCTGAAGCTTCCGCCAAAACAGAGAAGACATGGGCTGGGTAGAGGAGGGGCAGATGCAGGATGAGACCCTGGTACTGTTAGGAAGGGGAGGGGAGGGTGAAAGTGAAATGAATGCAGGTAGGCAACCAACAAAGCCCATCCCCAAGCCTCCCCTGTTATCTTTTCCTGCAAATGCAGGACCCGAGCTAGAGGCTGTCTTCACTCTATGAATTCCCAAGACTCTCCAAAAGAACACTCACATGTGGTCACAAACGTCTAATTGGCCCAACTGAGATACCTCGGGTTTTTTTCCATTTCCTTTTGTTTCTTCCCCCTATTCCATTTCCACTGGATACTGACGTTTTGGCCACACACTGCTAAAACTTTGATGAGGGGTGGCCGGGCCGTGGTCCTCCCCTGGCACCACAGCCTTCTCTCATCAGAGCTCCCTGTGGATGCTCTGCCCAAAAGAGAAGGAGAACATGCATTTGTTTTACAATTTGTCAGAGAGTCCTCAGAGAATAGTTTCTTGTGCCCCAGTATCTCAAGGAGTTTTGGGGGAAACAATTCTTTCAAATTTTTTATTTAGAAAAAGCTTTAAGAGACAAATAGGAGATCAGACACTTCGCTAGACTGAACTGACCCTCCTCTCCTCTCCTCTCCAGTGCTCCAATCTTCATCAACAAGCCTGACTGGACTGCCTGGATCCATCTGTCTTAGGATAGGAGCTCATAACAGGGGCATCCATGAACTTGACTTACAAAAAATGTATATATCTCTGCTTTTGACTTCTAGCTGAAATTCAGCATTTCCTTCAATTATATGTGACCAGCCACAGTTGTAAGAGCACTACCTGTGACTTTGTCACCAATAGAAATCTCAGATCTTTTCATATCCTATACAATTGCTACAACGATCTGAAAACATTGGTTTTTGCTCTTCAGTACTTTGGAATTATAGTAGAAACTAAACTCAGCATCAGATCTTGTTATTTAAAGAGTCGATGAAGAAGCACACATACTAAAATATATATTGAGTGTTTTAATAATATTTTGATAGATGCATTTTGATATAATTGATTGCCTAGATTATCCTATGTATTTTGCTAAATTCACATAAAAACACTCTTTTGAGAAGTTACCCATAAGCTTCTAAAGTTACCCATAAGACTGCTAAAGGCATGCGTGGGCTAGAGAGGGTATGTCCCCAACCTTGGCATGACTTATTCCCTTAGTAGAGACATCACGGAACTGGCTTTTTACTTTCCATGTTAATTTATTTCCATCAAGCATGTCTTCAGTGTGATAAATTTAGAACCTGATTACACTCCCTCCCTGCCCCTATATTTCACATGTCTGCTCCCCCATGAGAAAAGAGCAGACAAGCCCCCTCGCTGTGCAAGGCCTTACACTGTCCAGGGTCTCAGTCGCATCGCAGGGCAGATGGGAGCATGGACACCTCCGACATGGACCTTCGTGGTGCTCTTCACACTTTGTGGTCCCAGATGAGCTTCTTTCTCCTTTTCAACTGAAGATTAGGCAAAAATATTCAGAAGCCCCAAATGCCCTAGTTTCCATATAGCTGCAAATTGTTTTGAAAAATGCAATACAGACACCGCCCTCCCCCACTACAATTTTCTTCTTCAAACCAAGAGTAGGGGGAAAATGTCATCTAAATGTGAATCTAAAATGTTGATGATCTAATTACTGAAACCCCCAATATTTCCAAGGCTCCCAACATTTTACTTCTTTTTCTCTCTTGCTCGCTGTCTGTTACAGATTCTCAGGCCTGTTTCTGAAGCCTCTCTGGCCTCACTCTGTCTCTCAGCCTTTCCACCGTCTGTTAGAGAGAATTTCAGAATTCAAATGAGAAAAAAATCACCACATCGACACGTCCAAATGCTTATCGCAGTCGTTGGCAGCATTTTTGTATAACAATTCAAGCTACGTCCTCCGTTTCGACCTCGAATCATTTATAAAGGCAGGTCTCTCCCTGACGACGCGGGGAGAGAATAGGCTGCCAGCGTGGGTGGTCTGGGGCTCAGGAGCCCAAACTCGGAGGGAACAGATGACATCATGGATTCACATGGCAGGTTTATGAAGCTGCAGTTCAGCTCTCCGGAGCAGTAGGCCCAAGTTGCTGCATTATCTCTGCTAGAGGATTCAACGCTGGACAGACACGGACAGGGAGACTAGAAAATGATATTTTTTAACTTGACATGCAGGAATATTTGAAGATTTACAAGCATTAGCAGGATACTTCTGAAGCTCTATACACTGGGGGAAGGGAGGCTGGGCTCCTTGCACCCGAATGATTTTGCAAACCGGCACACCCACCCGTCCCTTTGCCTGCCTGAATTGCTAATTCTGTTTTTTTTTTCTTCCCCCTCCCAAAAAGACTGTTATTGGTCTTTTCTCAGACTTCTGTTAGGCTTTCTGGGCTGGCACAGAGGATCACTGAACACCACTTTCTTCATGGGCCTGCAGGAATTTCAATCTGGGGTGAGGTTTATGCAAACACAAACTAAATCAGACATCCATAGAGTTTTCACCAGATTTCAAGGTTATCGCAAAACACCTGCCCCTCATAAGAGAATGTTCCTGAATCCTAGCCCAGGGACCCACTGAGCTTTCTGCTCATGGTAAGGAATCTGAGGTTACAGGCACGAGACAGCGCTGCATGGGTCTTCACGATGCATGTCGGCTGTGAAATGTAGGCATCAGTTCTGTGTATCTGATCTATTACAAGCAGTTACTCTCCCCTTCCTAGTTATGTGGTACTATTGCAATAACTAATATGTTAGATATGTTCTTCAGTAATAGCTATGGCTCTCCCCAGTAACTAAGTAATTATAGTTTTTTAGCTATAATCCTCTCAGAATATCCTAGCTTTTTTTTTATTTTTTATTTTTATTTTTTTCCTGAGATGGAGTCTAGCTTTGTTGCCCCAGCTGGAGTGCAGTGGTGTGATCTTGGCTCACCGCAACCTCTGCTTCCCAGGTTCATGCAACTCTCCTGCCTCAGCCTCCCGAGTAGCTGGGATTACAGACACCTGCCACCACGCCCAGCTAATTTTTGCATTTTTAGTAGAGATGGGGTTTCACCATGTTGGTCAGGCTGATCTCAAACTCCCAACCTCAAGTGATCTGCCTGCCTCAGCCTCCCAAAGTGATTACAGGCACAAGTCACTGCACCCGGCCTATCCTAGCATTTAAATGTTTAATGGATCCAGCCTACAAGAGCTGGATCTTAGATTTGTCTCTTAGCAGTTTTGTGACCCTTGGACGAGTTCTCTTAACCTTTTGTTGTCTCAGTTTCTTTGTCTGAAAAGTGGAACCGTAAGAATTAGTATCTGATTCATAGTATTGTTTGGAGAAGAGATAAGTTAATACATATAAAATGTTTAGAATAGTGGTTAGCACATAGTAAGTGCTGAATGAACGTTAGTTATTTTTTATGACTTTTATTATTATCTTTATCATTTTCCTTTTTTTTTCTTTTGAGACAGAATCTCACTGTCTTTCCCAGGCTGGAGTGCAGTAGTATGATCATAGCTCACTGCAGCCTCAAACTACTGGCCTCAAGCAATCCTCCTGCCTCTGCCTTCCATATTGCTGGCATTACAGGCATGAGCCACCAAACATGGCCATCACTTACCTTTTTGATTGATGTTTTCTGACATCTTGCCCAAGGCACTTTTGTAGACATCACCTTTCCTTCCATCAGTGGACCCTGTCTTGTTAAAGAACACAAGACATCTAAGTGTAAATGTCTGAAACTCACATGGCTTTCATCCACAACTGCCCCAAAATTCAAAATAGGAGAGAGCCTTAGGAATGTCTGAAGATTTATGACAGTTTTTTAAAAGAGTGGCAAATTTGTCACCAGCAAAGGGTAGCCTTGCGTTTCTTTTTCTGACCCTGCCATAACCTTGGGAGCAGCTGCAAGGGGACTTGGTTGTCATAAAGAGCCAGTGCAAGGATGCTACAGACAGCTGAGCCACAGATGCACCCGAGCCGCTGGTCTTCACGGGGTCCTGTAATAAACACTCAGTTGTCCAATGAAAGGAGTCTGACTCCCACAGAGAAGTTGCCGAGAAAAACTGATCAGCCAATGGATTGTGCTTTTTCTAAATTCTGGCACTTAGACATTTCCCTTTAACAGTGTTTGAGATGACTTTGCTAGGGCGGCGGCTGGAATGGGAATCAGATGGTGGCAGGATGGAGCAGGGTCAAGAGCCTGCAGAGCCCGTGGAGGCAACAGACCTAGCTTTCAGTTCCAGCCACCCGCAGGCTGTCGCTGGCACCTTCTCTCAGTCTCAGTTTCCTCACCTGGAAACGAACAGAGAAGAATAGTATCTGCCTCCTGAGTTGATTTGAAAGGTTAAATGAGGTAATGTACATGTAGAAGGATGTCAGTGTTTAACTGGGGTTACCATGGAAACAACAATGTCCCCATGGTGGGGAGCTGCTTCTTTCCTTTCTCTGCTGTTTTGGAATGAGTGGGTCACTGCCTCTATCCTTTCTTTTTTTGGTGGCTAATGACTTGGGATTTGGTTTTAACAGATTATAAGACCTAGTGACAATAGGGAATACAGCCTTCGGATTGAGGGTGAAGACAGTGTGTAAGGGGGTCTCTGGGGATGGAGGGTGGGGTGAAATAGTGTGGAGAAGAACAATTCTGGGGTCAGGATGCCCAGGGTGGAATTCTGGGGGCCAGCCCATGGCAGTGGGGCAGTGCCAGCTGAAGCCATGGAGAGGAGGATTAGAGGGAGGGCTGTGATTTCATCTTACACTGTTACCTACTCTACACCATCAGAATAAACTGACTTTCCAATGGGCAGAGATGCCCAGCAGGCCTGCAGAACTGGTTCTGCCCCATCCTTGGGTGCCTGGTCCATGGTTAGCCTGAAGGGACCCATGTATGCTAAATGAAGTGGTAAGATGAGCTTTCACCCTGGGCAAGGCTAAGGCTGGGCTGAGCCAAGGAAGGACTGAACGTGACAGCTGAGTGGGGACAGTGGTCTGTGAGCACCACTGCTATAGGCTGAATGTTTTTCTTCCCCCAAAATTCATATGTTGAACTCCTAACCCCCAAGTGATGGCATTAGAAGGTGGGGCCTTTGAGACATGGTCAGTCATGAGGATGCAGCTCTCATGAATGGGATTAGTGCCCTTATAAAAGAGGCCCAGAGAGTTGCCTTCCTCCTTTTCCACGTGAGGACACAGTAAGAAGGCTCCATTTGTGAACTGGGAAGTGAGCCCTCACCTGACATTGAATTTGATGGCACCTTGATCTAGGACTTCTCAGCCTCCAGAACTGTGAGGAATAAAAGACTGTTGTTTATAAGCCACCCAGTCTGTGGCAATTTGTTATAGCAACCCGTATGGACTGAGGCAGCCACCTCACACATGGACGCCCTTCACATGTGCGGGACACTGAAGGGGGCTCCTACTACCATTTTCCCTGGTTGTTGAGAAAAACTTTTGATACAGCAGTTACAAACATACAAACATAGCTTGGTGTTTTCATTTTTGTTTTTATTTAAATATTTTTCAACTGGCTACTAGAAAGTAGCTGTTTGAGGTAAAGCATCACCTAGATTCTCATAGAAATTTCTTCACAACGCCATCATGCTCGGGGGTTTTCATCTTGAATATAGGAATATGTTTGTTGTTGCTTGCTTGAATATCTATAGATGCCACTCAGATTTAACATTTCATTACTTTGTCCTTTTCTAAAATTCTAGACAAAAGACCCAGTATCTTTATTTTTCCCCAGACAGATTCCCTCTGGGAACAGGAGCCGTTCATAAACTTCCTCTGAAAGGTAGTCCTCCTGCCTCACCTCCTTCAGGACTCACAGGGGATGTCCCGAGAGGACGGCAAGATGTGACGGCCAGATCACACGCCTTCCGTCTTGTCTTTCCAATCACTTTTCTCGGCATTCTATAAATCTTCCCTCCTGCAAAGCCAACACCCTAGTTTCTAGATTAGATGAGAAAATGATTATGCAAAGTAGTGTCTTATTTTTCTACGGCTGCATAAAAAATTACCCCAAACTTAGCAGCTCAAGACAACAAACAGGTATTATGTTGCAGTTTTGTTTTGTTTTGAGATGGAGTCTTGCTCTGTCCCCCAGGCTGGAGTGCAGTGCACTTTAAACTCACGTTCTCGGCTCACTGCAACCTCCGCCTCCCGGGTTTAAGCAATTCTCAGCCTCCTGAGTAGCTGGGATTACAGGCGCATGCCACTATGCCCGGCTAACTTTTGTATTTTTAGTAGAGACAGGCTTTCACCATCTTGGCCAGGCTGGTCTTGAACTCCTGACCTCGTGATCCACCCACTTCGGCCTCCCAAAGTGCTGGGATTACAGGCGTGAGCCACTGCGCCCAGCCCAAGTTGCAGTTTCTAAGGGTCAGGAATCTGGAGGCAGCTGAGCTCGATGATTCTGGTTCAGGTGTCTCCTGAGGGTGGAGATTGCTTAGCAAGGAGTCCCACTGCTTTGAAGACTCATGATGGCAGGTCTCAGCTCCTCACTGACTGCTGACATCAGCTCCTCACCACATGGGCCTTTCCATAGGCTGCCCAAATGTCCTCAGATGTGGCATCTTCCTCCACAGAGAGTGGTCCCAGAGAGAGCCCAACGTGGAAACCACAGACTGTTAGAACCAAATCTCTGAAGGTAACATGCCTTCACTTTTCTGCATTCTATTAATCATGACCATGCAGACCAACCCTATGTGCTGTGGAGCGGGCTGCCCAGGACACGAATACCAGGAGGTCACTGGAGGCCAGGGACCACTGGTATAAAGTCTTTCACATTTTTAATATTGGTTCTCCTCAACACACACACACCCCCTTCTTTCTTGCTTGCCACTAAAACTTAATTTCTCAGGCTTTAAAAGGGTCATGATATTCAGATATATTGGCCACTTTTTTTTTCCCTACTGGAAACTTTAAACTCATGCTCTGTAATTATATATTTATTTAGCAAACAATGGTGATGTGGTGGACACAAAATTACAAACCAGGGTAGCAACCAAGGCCCAAGCAGGACAGCCTATTTGGGTGTTGACAGGCATGTGTTTCCCATCCCATGAGCATATGATTATTCATAGCTTCCGTGGGAAATTGCACAATGGCCATTGCTCCTAACACCCTCTCCCTTCCCTGGAGCCCCCTGTCTGGTGGAGGACACTTGCTGAGGGCTATGGTAAAGGGAGCCAGGGAGGAACGAAAGGGGGCCACACTGTCTACCGGGTGAACCCGGAGGCTTCCAACTGTGGGGAACAGCTTCAGCAGTTCCCTTGTATGTCTCCCCACAGAACAATGCCTGAAAAGGGTGGTGATTTTTCTCAAAGTGCCTCTTCATTTCAGAGAGACATTTAGACTAAATAATCTTTCTTATGGTTTAGGGTCAAATTCACGGTCCCCCTCACCCATGTCTCATAAAAGCAGGCTCGGCCGGGTGCAGTGGCTCACACCTGTAATTCCAGCACTTTGGGAGGCCGAGGCAGATGGATCACAAGGTCAGGAGTTCGAGACCAGCCTGGCCAACATGGTGAAACCTTGTCTCTACTCAAAATACAAAAAAATTAGCCAGCCGTGGTAGCGCATACCTGTAATCCCAGCTACTCAGGAGGCTGAGGCAGGAGAATCACTTGAACTCAGGAGGCAGAGGTTGCCATGAGCCGAGATCATGCCACTGCATTCCACCCTGGGCAACAAGAGTGAAACTCCATCTCAGAAAAAAAAAAAAAAGCATACTCAACGCTACACCCCAGGAAATGATTTAGTCCCACATACTTGCTTTACTTCACGCTCAACATCCTGAACTCGTTTTCTTTAAAACTTTCCTTCCCGCCACTTATCCCCATGCTCGTGCCCTGGTTTGGTGACAGATCCTCCAAGTCAATCTGGGTTTGCATCTGGCAAAGAAAGCATAGTGAGGACACCCATCGCTCCAGAGCGAGTTTTAACCCGTAACAAAGGAAATTCAGCTAAGTTACCTATATTGTCTTTTTCACTCATCTTTTTCTTGATATTTCTCTCCCGTCTCCTTCTTCTGCTCTTGTAGCTGAATCATAGAGACAGAAAGTGTAATGAAGGTTGCCACAGGCTGGGGGAGAGAGGGAAATGGAGAGTTACTGCTTAAATGGTGCGCTAGTCCATTAGCGCTGCTCTAACAGAATACTACACACTGGGCTGTTTAAAAACAGCAGACATCTATTTCTCACAATTCTGGAATCTTGGAAGTTCACATCAAAGTGCCAGCAGGTTTGATGTTGCATGAGGGCCCGATTTCTGGTCCTTCCTTCTCGTTGTGTCCCCACAAAGTGGAAGGAATAAGGCAGCTCTCCTCTTTTATGAAGGCACTGATCCCATTCACGAGGGCTCAGCCCTTATGACCCAATCCCTTCCCAAAGGTTTCACTGCCTAACACCATCACACTGGTGATTAGGTTTCAACAGAGGAAGTTTTGTGGGACACAAACGTTCAGATCATAGCAAGTAAGTATGAAGTTTCCACTTGAGGAGATGAAAATATTTGGGAGATGGATGGTGGTGATGGTTACACAACAGCGTGAATGTACTTAATGTCACTGTACCATACACTTAAAAATGGTGAAAATGGTAAGTTTTATAAACATGTATATTTTACTACAAAAAGCAAAAACCCAAACCAGAAAACTCACTTATTTCCATTGTAAAAGGAGGCGTCAGAGCTCAACAATGGGATTTGAAGTCACTGGTCACTGTTCAAGTTCTATAGCATTAGCCCGATAGCTGTTTCCGCACTCTTCTGGTAACTCCATTAAACAATTAAACAGGAATGGAAATAATTAAATTCCAAATTCCCCAGCCTACCTCTTAAGCCATCCAGAAATTAGGCCTTAGTGTAGGAGACAGGAGGAGGGCCCAGCTCTATTCCAACGTAAGTCAGCATGGCCCAAAGTCTAAATCGGGGTTTTTATGTAACTCCCATTGCAACCAGAAGTAGCCGGGAGCTTGTAGAACCCACTGATGCCTGAGGCCTTCACCCCTCAGGAGTCTTATTTCATTGGTCGGGGTGAGGGGAGCGGGCTGGGAGGCGGTGGCAGGAAGAGCCCAAACATCAGTATTTTCAAAGACTCTCTTGGGGGTTCTAACTCACCATCAGAGTTGAGAACTTCAGTTTAGAGAGGACACATCCAAAAGTGTAACACCACTGATCAACGCTTCTTCTGGATTTCAGGAAAAGAGTAAGTTCTATCTTCCGTAGCAGATAAAGCAAATGACTAGTCCAAGCTTTTATACTGTAGATGTCATAACTGGGACAGGCTAGATCTGAAATATGAGACAAATACACAGTACACATTTTGCCTATGTTGGGAGCTCAAGGAGATGCTTAGAAGAAATGGAAACAGCCAAGAGGGCGCCAAGCGAGGGCTGGGGAAGTAGCTTCGCTCCGGTACAAGGCCCAAGGGCAACCGGCCCACCAAAGCAAGTGAGGACAGCTTGCTGCCATCCCAGGAGGGCTTAATCACAAAAGAATTCCAGGACAAAAGTCATTTCCCAAGTCAGCAGGGAGAAAATAATCATGTTCTAGGCAGTCCTATTTGTGTTCATTTCCTCTCATCAACAGAAAGGTGCCCTGTATTTTTTATTTTAATTTTAATTTTTATTTTTTTGAGACAAGGTCTTACTCTGTCACCCAGGCTGGAGTGAAGTGGAGAAATCATGGTTCACTGCAGCTTTGACCTTCCGGGTTCAAGTGATCCTCCTGACTCAGCTTCCCAAAGTGTTGGTATTACAGATGTGAGCCACTGTGCCTGGACCTCCCTATTTTATATACCACTAAGAAAGAAAAAACATAGGCTCCCTACTCAAATATAACACAGCATTTCAAACCACTGACGTTGATTTACTACTTATTGAAAGGGCTCTTTTAGGCTTATTTAAATAGAGATTATCATCTTTATATCATTTTTGTGCTTATACAAGAAAGAAAATAGAAACATTAGTTGTGGACTTTCTTAAACCTTCTTTATATACAGAGCGTGATCAGCTGAATAATTTTCTTGACGCGAAGCTGTCGATGTCCAGGATCATCTTCTATGCTGCCAGGAGGAGAGGGCTGGGGCTGCAGCACTTCAGAAAGACGACTGCACTGTGGTCGCTGAGGCTTCCTTTGAAGTCTGAAATCTACTCAGCAAGATCGGAGCTGACGCTTCCCTCACCTCCCGTGCAGGTGACAATGGAAGGCGTATGGACTACAGCTGGGACTCTCTTCCTTGCTGAAACAGTCCTCAAATGTCTGGTTGACTAAAACATCAAGCTCATGGTCTTGACTCTAGACATACCACCAAGCTTTCAGGAACAACAGGCATGACAGGAGATGACAGCCACATCACACCTGTCTCTGGCCTATGGTGACTGTGAGAGTCACTGGCTGCAGCATGCCTTCTGATTTCAGAGATGTGAAATTATGAAAGGATGTGCACATTTTAAAGGGATGAAATAGAGTGTTTATATCCATTATGAATTAAATGCCAGCCATGGGTCAGGCATTGTGTTAAAATGGCAGGGGTGGTATAATTCACACTCTGTAACCATCTCCCAAGGTGCACATTATCTTATCATTTTATAGAAGGGCAAACCAAAGTTCAGAGAGGCTAAGATATCATCCAAACCACACTGCTTAAAAGAGGCCGATCAGAATTTGCACTGAGGGCTGTGTTTCTTGAAAGCCTATGTCTATGCAGCTGACCAGGATGCCTAATGCTTGTCAGTGGAAGGGGATATGGGAAGCAGAGCCCAACCTTCAGGAAGTGGGAACTGACAAGGAGCCCGGTCCACGCCTAAGCTAGGGGGGTGTTCAGGACAGGACTTTGGCCCCAGTAGGGTACTGGTAGGGAGTAGGAGGCAAGTGAAATGATCTGAAGAAAGAAGGGGCCAGGAAAGAGGGTGCAGTCCAGCCTCATAACATCCAACCCCAGCTCAACTCTCTGTCCCATCAAGCCCTGGCCAGGAGACATTCAAGGGCTGAGCCTGGCTGGAGGGTCCTTCGGGGAGGTAAGGGCTGGCTCAGAAGGACAGAGAAGATAAGTATGTATCTCTATAAAAACTAATCAAACTTAGAATAAATAAAATTGATTTTGAAGATAGCTGAAAAGGCTATAGATTGCCAGGGAAGAAGCTGGAATATAAGTAACTATAGATGTATAATATTTGAATATATATATTCTATTAAGAATGTAGATGCTGAGTTGAGATCCCAGACCTGAGATCCCTTATCATTCCAAGGCATATGACCTTGGTCAAGTAATTCAATTGTCCAGATCCTCAGTTTTCAAATCTGTAAAATGGGTACTATAATAGTTTCTGCCCCACAGAGCTTTTATGAACTAATGGATGTCAAGTGTTTTAAACAGTGCCTGCTGGGCAGTGAGGGTTTATAACCACCTACTTATGTGCTTTCTGATGTAGCGTGGAATGACAGATCTCCATTTCGTACGGTTGAAAGTTACCCTGAGGAGGAAGAAACTTCAGGCGTGTCCTTTGCTCTAACTGCCCATTGCCAGTGAAGTGCCCCAGAGGCCGGAGGAGACCCTGCTGATCATGTGGAGGTGCAGGCCAGGGGCTGCCTCTCACTCGGCAGCTTGGGGTAATTGATAATCCACACGGCAAACAGCTGTGAGTGCTGTGGCCTCCCACATGTGTCAGTTCTGCTGGAGAGTAAGAAAGCCTCTCATGGGCACCTGAAAACTATCTGGAGGATTCCTGATGTGGTGGGAATGCTCAGATGGAAAAGGATTTGCCTCAACTGTACTCTTTGTTCTTAAAGCTCCTGGGAAAGGAGCAGACTTGGTGGATTCAAGGTAAGAAATGAGATGACAACAGCAGGGCCTGGGTCCATGAGGACCTTTGCTTCTGTGTCTATTCACTGGAGATTAGATATAATCTGGTCATCAGCAGACAGAAATAAAAGACTAATCAGAGTCCATTAATATTGGAAACACTTAATATTTACATCCCCTTACTCCACAATGGTGCCTGTTATAAACACTTGGCCTCTGTTAGTTCATAAAAGCTCTGGGAGGTAGATATTTTTATAGTACCCATTTTACAGATTTGAAAACTGAGGGTGTGGAAGATTGAATAATTTGCCCAAGGTCATATGGCTAGGAACGATAAGAGACAGATCTGTGATCTGAACTCAGCATCTACATTCTCAATAGAACATATATATTCAAATATTGATGGCAGTGGCAGCCCATCTGGAGTAGTCGCTGTGAAGACGCTGGCTGCAGCCGGGAAGGCACCACCAGGGCTGCATGCTCCATGGAGCCAGTGGGAGCTGGACACAGGTGGGAGCCCCAACCCCCTTCTGAGTTGGTGGGGTGGGAGCCCCACCCTCTCTGGCAGCTACAGCAGCCCAGCTGTGGCTGCAGACCTGGGCATCCATGAGCTTTTGGGGGCCAAGAAGCCCCCTTCCCCTGTAGTCTCAGAAGTGCCTGCTCCCACTCCCTGTCCTCTCTCCACTCCCAGCGTCTGCTCCAGGGCTGAGCAAAGTTGTGGCCAAGCCTGGGTGCTGTCATAACCCAACCAGGTGTGCACACACTCAGGGCAGCACTGACATGCCAGACCCCTGTCGCCTGGCCCCATCTGGACTTTGGGTGCTGACAAGCACAGGATGAAGGCAAAGGGCAGGGCTGGGGCCCTGCAGGTGCCCCTTGGCACAAACAGTCTGGGTGCTGTGGATGACAGATTGATAGACAGATGGCAGAAGGAGGCAGATAAGCTCCTGGGTAGAAAGGGGCAGGTCCCTGATGAAGCCCCACCTTCAAGCCAGGGACGGCCTGAAGCATGGGGCCCAGCCCAGGCTGTCACTTCCAGGTGAACTCCAAGGTCCAGAGTGAGAATTTATGGTGCTTTTTCTGGGCCCACCTGTGGTGGCCTATGCACCAGTCGGCACACGCTTCCTCTGCTCTGAAGCCCATAAAATCCCCAACTCAGCCAGATGCTGACAGACTACAGGACGACCTGCCTGTGGAAAGGAGCTAACCTCTCCAGGTCTCCTTTGAGCTGTTCTGTTACTCAATGAAGCTCCTCTTCACCTTGCTCACCCTCCAGTTGTCTGTGTACCTCATTCTTTCTGGATGTGGGACAAAAACTTGGGTCCTGCTGAATGGCAGAATTGAAAGAGCTGTAACACAAACAGGGCTGAAACACACCTCCCCACTCACCATGTTGTGGACAAGGAGAGAAGAGCTACACAGCCCCTTGGGGAGCCCAGACCTAGGGGCTCCCTGAGCCAGGGCTGTGACACCCTCTTTGGGGCTCTGTGGTTTCTGGCATCTCCAAGCTTCCAGGCACCACCTGCGGTCCCCTCATCCACAAGTGGATGCCTACAGCAGAAGCCTCTCACGGTCCATCTGATCCAGCCGCAGGTTTGCACAGAGCCGGTGACTGTGCCGGCACCTGAAGCTGTCCACCTCACTGCAGCAGCCAGTGTGCCTGTCAGTGTGCATGGCTGTGCACAGTGGCTGAACCCCATGCTCACTCACACATGCACCCCTCACCCCTCCGTGCCTGGCTCACCCTTGGCAGGTGTAGGATCCAGGCCAGTAGCACAAGCCATGTGCAACCTACCAGACCGAGTGGGCAGAATGAGCCCAGCAGGCCTGAGCAAAACTCGGGCAAAGGCACCACTGGTCACAGAGGTTTCCAGCTGGAAAAGTGACACTCCAAGGACCTGTGACAATATTATCCATATGCAGTTACTTACATTCCAGCTTCTTCCTTTTCTGGAAACTTACATTTGTATAGCATTTTCAGCTCTCTTTAAAATTAATTTTTTTTTAATTTTTAGTTTGATGAGTTTTTAGAGAGATACATACCCGTGTAACCACCACCATTACCAAGATATACAACAGTTTCATCACTCCAGAAAGTTCCCTTATACTACTTTACAGTCAGTACTAAGTCCACTCTGACCCCAGGCAACCACTGGTCTGCTTTCTGTCACTATCGATGAGTTTAGTAGTTTCCAGAATCTACATACATATAATCATACTGAATATATTCATTTGTATCTGGTTTCTTTTGCTCAGCATTATGTTTGTGAGGCTTATCCATGTTGTTGTGTGTAAGTGGTTGGTACCTTTTTATTGCTGAGTAGTATTCCAGTGTGTGGATATACATTGTTTGTTTACACTATCAGCTGTTGATAAATATTTAGGATATTTTCAGTTTCTGGTTATTCTGAATAAAGCTGCGGTAAACTTTTGGTACAAGTTTTTTGTGGGAACATATGTCCTTATTTTTCTAGAGTAGATACACAGAAGTAGAATTGCTGGATCATTTGGCAATGACACACATCTTATATATATAAGAAACTGCCAGATTGTTTTCCAAAGTGGTCGTTCACCTTAGGGTCCCACCAGCAGTGCGTGAAAGTGTCCGTATCCTTGCCAACACTTGGTAAATTGTAGCCATTCTTACTGGTATGTAGTGACAACTCTGTGGTTTTAATTTTCTTTTTCCTAGTAACTAAGGATGCTGAGCACATTTTCATGTATTTATTGACCGTTTATACATTTCCTTTTGTGGCATATCTGTTCTTTTGTGACACATTCATTTGAACCCTCCCCTCTTTTAACAAAAATGGGCAGTAGTCCTATTTTCGAGTGATAGGAGATGTTTACGTATTCTAGACTCAAGTTCTTTCTCAGATATATGCATTATGAATATTTTTCTCCCTCCCACATTGTGTGTGTCCTTTTTATCCTTTAATGGTGACTTTTAAACAGAGATTTCAAATTTTGATGAAGTTTAACTTATCATATTTCTTCATTTATGTCTGTATGTTCCTTCCTTACTCCAAGGTTGCAAAGATATTTCCCCGTGTTTATCTCTGGAAACTTTATAGTTGTAGGTTTGACACTTAGGTCCATATCCATTGTGAGTTAATTTTAATTTGAGGGAAGGTACGGTGGAAGTTCATTATTTTGCACATGGGGGTCCAATTGTCCCATGGCTATTTGTTAAAAACACAAAACAGAATCTTCTCAGCACCAAATGACCTGGCACTTTGTGTGGGCCTGTCTTTGAGCCCTCTTGTTGGTTCCATTGATCTATTTGTCTGTCTGGATGACTATAGTGCTATCATAAATCACAACATTTTATTCTTTACAAATGCCTTTTTCAGGTAACAGTGGCATCCCAGTCCTTCCGTTTTCTCATAAAATCGTGATGACAAATGATTCATCCCAGGCCACACAACTGAAAAAATGGCATAGTCAGAAACTGATACTGAGGGCTCTCACCCCCAGCAGATTTGTCTCTCAGGGCCCGAGGGGAATTGTACAGCAAAACCCCCAGCTCTCAACTGCTGCAGTTGAAAGCCTGGGATTCTGTTGAACAATACTGAGCATCTTCCATCAGCCCCAAAGTGGAAATCACGCACTAACTGGAGTTCAATGATGCAGATGATATGGATTGGAGGACGCTGGTTGACAGAAAACTCCCCAGCAGCTGAGGCGCTTTCTCTGCATTTCAGCACTAGCAGCAGAACCCCGAACAAAAAGGTAAGAGACGGACGCTGTTGGGAAAATGGTGTTCCCCGTATCTGTGCATTTCATGTCTACCTGCAATCCAGACCCCTGAAGAACAAACTGTGGGCAGACTTCAGCATCACTAACACTCAGAATCGTCTGTGCGTGAGAGGGGCTGTGGACCAGCAGCCACTACTGAGCAGTGTCAAGGGTGTATCCTTAGCTTTGGAGAGAAAGTCATCACATTCCTCTCCATTGCTCTAGAAGTTAAATTTGGCTAAATGCTTTAAAATGTTCATGCTACTTAATAAGTAACCAGACAAACGAGGCAAACCTGATTTTGTCCTTCAGTGTTCAGTCATTCCTTTAAAAGGAATGACTAAAACATAATGATACTCTTAAGGTGACCTCATTCTCTAAAAACATTCCTTTATATCGTGTTTCTACATCAGCATCTCAACCATGTAGTTGTTAACTTCAAAATTAACTCAGTCATGCAATTTAATTCTATTTTCAAGTAACTAAGTCCTTTGTAACTCCATGGAAGGAAAATAAATACGAATCAACTTCGTTATTTTTTTTCAGGAGAATTTGATATTTTCACTGTTTATGATTCACAGCAGTACTGAAATCCAAGAGTAAACTGTATAACTAATTATGTCATTTAAATAATGATTCCAAATGATTCAATTCATGGAAAGTTGTTATGAGAAAATGAAAGAAAAGCAAAACAGGAGAAATTTCAAATTCAAAGTAAAATGTACAGGGTTCTTATTTTCAGTTTTAAAACATGCCGGGTTTTCACTGCCTCATTGGCCATACCATGAGTTTAAGGGAGTAACACCTCGATGATGAGGATGCCCCAGGGGACACCAATGAAGAAAGTTTGTGCAAACACTGTGAGACCAGCAGACCTGGAAGGAAATAAATAGCTCACCCTAACCTCCCACTTTACAGATGATGAAACTGAGGTCCAGACTCAGAAAGTGAGGACAACGTGGGTGGCCCAGTATTGAATAGGCAGAGGGAAAAGTTGGGTCAGGAGGGTGAGACATTCAGTAAGGAGAAGGAGGAAAAGCTCTCAGATTTGGTGAATAGAAAAAAGGGAGTGAAGTTAGCAAATTTAGAAACGAGAGTACCTCCATGTATCCTTGTGGAGAGACGAAAAATAAATAAGTAAATAAATAAATAAACTGTAGAAAGTTTTGTATTTTTGCATTAAGAAAGTGAGGTGAACCAAGAACACAGTGGGCTTTTAGCCAAGCAGGGTTAAGTTTCCAGCATACTAGGCATGCGGCACTTATCATCATGTCCTGTAACAATGAGTTACATTATAATGAGGGAGAAAAAGCACATTAAAGCAAAGTTAAAGGTCACTGGAATGGAGCACCATTTGGCTTACTGAGCTCGCTGCACCTTGGGAGATAATCTGGGAAGGAGTTTGGGAGAGCTTTGTGCCAGGCACAGAATGAGATCACAAAAAGAAAAATATGATTTATGTATGAAAGGGTGGACTTAAGACTACGATACAAGAATGCTGTGGGTATCGTGGGTCCATAAGGACCTCCTTGTTCTGACTTAGTCATGGTAGTAGGCATTACTAGTGCTCAGCAATGTCCAGTTCTCTGGCCTTTGCTGGGCACCCACAACCCCTGTCCACTTGCAGATAGCTGGGGCCATGTGATCTGTTCTGGCCTATGGATTGTGAATGCAAGAGTCTGTGCATGGGGAGGCTATGAACAGTGCATGCAACTCCTGAGCTATCTCTTCCCCTTCTGAGGGGATCACAGCGCCAGGACACATGGAATTAAAGAAGCATGGATTGCTGTGTCTCCACATCAAGGTAAGCTATCCTTGAGAATCACCACACCTACAGTGGACATTGAAAGAGTGAAGACTAAACAAACAGTATATATTTAGTCACTGAGATTTGGGGTTTGTTTCTTACCGCAGCAAGCATGTCCCCTAGGTTGACTAATACAATCATCTCCTATGGTGGCATAGCCTGTACACTGTCTTGCTCATTCTATGTGGTGGTATCATTGCCTGAAAGAAACCTTGGTCTGGGAAATTGCAGTTCATTCTCCTGCTGATTCATGCAAGGTGACTTGGGATTATAGGAGGAAGGCTTGGACGCAGCAAGAGTGTGGTTGTGAGTGTACAGTCATCCTACATTTTCTTTGTGAGGTCAGAGGAAAAGGTCATGATTTGCTGAAAACTGGAAAGTTCACGATGACTTGGGTGAAAGAAAAGACGTTTCGAGAACATTTAGAAACCTTTGAAATTTGCCACAATGGCAAGGGAAAGAGCAGGAGTCCAATGTTTATGCCGTATATGCACTGAAGGGAAGCCGACCTGGAAGACTGGGGGAGGAGAAACCAGGAGGACCCACATGAAAGCAAGAGTGATGGGTTCCTCAGACCTCCTTCCAACATGTCCAGTAGAGGGCGGGAGGAGAAACTTTGCAGTGAAAAAGCCTGATGAACATTACCTCAGTGGGGGGACCAAGGCCAACAACAAGGCTGAAAAGTCATGTTTATCAAGACTATGAGAATGAGGTCTTCCTCCCAATAACTCATAATCCCAGTGTTATCATGCGAAAATCCCTCAGACAAATTCAAGTAATAGGGCATGCTACAAAATACCTGGCCAGTATTCCTCTAAGCAGTCAAGGTCATTAAAACAAGGAAAGCCTCAGAGACTGTCAAAGCCAAGAGATACCTAGCGAGACACAGCAACAGAAGGTAATGAGGCTTCCTGAATGGAGTCCTGGAACAGAATAGAAACATTAGGGAAAAACTGGGGAAATCAGAAGAAATTCTGGCTTTTACTTAATAGTGTATTGATAATCAGCTCAGTAATTGTAACGAGGTAATCATACTAATGAAAAATGTTAATCAGAGGGGAAACTGGCTGTGGGGAGGCTGAGAACTCCCCATACTGTCTTCTCAGTTTTTCTGTAAATCTAAAACTGTTCTCAAAACAAGGAAGTCTGCTAAAAATGAACAAATCAATAAAGGGCAAAAAATAAAAAGGCAATTTTACCTGAGATGGTATCTGATGAGTATGCCCCAATAATGACCCATCCTCAGTTTCTTTACCCTAGGCCCATTTTTCCTTTATGAAACCAATGCCGGAACTAAAGACATTTTGTGCTATGTTGTACACTTAGATGATTTCACTTAAAAAAATGGGTTTATCTTTTCTGAAAAAGGTAACAAACTCATGTTACTTAATGAAAGTCAAGTGGATATTTTTCTAAAAAGAGAAGGGGAAGGGAAAACAATTTTTGACTTAAAGAGGTAGATATTTGCATCTTCATTTTTTTTCACAAAGGAAACTGAGGCTTATAGAAGTTGAATAAAGCATCTGAAAGTTCTAGGTGTTGTAAACGGCAGAGCCAGGGGTCTTAGCTTAGGTGTCCCTGCCTTGAAGCTCCTCCCTTTTCCATTCTCTGTGCTGCACACTAAATGCCCTCACACAGACAACAGGTGGTTACATGTCATGTTTCCAGGCAAGGAGGGTGGTGGGTCTGGCCTGGGAAGTAACTGTGGGAGAGCCTGCTGTCCATGAGGAAGTGGGGTAGGCAATGAATAAATACATGACTTTCAGGGCTCAAAAGACAGAGCCATTCTCTCCATCCTTCAGCTGCCTGAGTAACCTGTGACCTGCCTTCACTCTTCTTGGTGTACTTTTCAGTCTCTAGGGTGGTTTTCCAAGTTTTATTTGTTAAAATGTGTTCAAGTGAACTCACATGTCCAACAAGCAAAACTAGAGGATCCCTAGTTGAAACGAGGCTGGGTATAGAACCTTATATCAGTCAGGGTCCTCCAGAGAAGCAGAGCCAGTAGGATATAGACAGATATATAGAAGAGGAGATTTGTGATGAGAATTAGATCATGTGATTGTGGAGGTTGCGAAGTCCCATGACGTGCCATCTGCAAGCTGGAGAACCAGGAAAGTTGGTGGTGTGATTCAGCTCAGTTCAAAGGCCTGAGAACTGGCAGGGGAGGGCCCTCGTGTAAGTCCAGAGTCTGAAGGCCTGAGAACCAGGAACATCAATGTCCACGGATGGGAGAGGATGGATGTCCCAGACCAAGAAGAGAGAGAGTGAGAGTTCACTCTTCCTCTGCCTTTTGGTTCTATCTGAGTCCTCAATAGATTGGATGGTGCCTTCCCACACTGGTGAGGGCAGAGCTTCCTTACTCAGTACATTTATTTAAATTCTAATTTCATCTAAAAACATCCTCAATGACACACCCAAAGTAATGATTTCCAGCTATCTGGGCATCCTTCAGTACAGTCAGATTGACACATAAAATTAACTATCACAACCCCAAACTCTTAACTCCTCCTCTAGCCATAACCCCACCATCCCTAGGTCTCCTAATACAATATTCTGTTAAGAACTACTGGTCTGTTACATTCCTGAAAATGTGGGAGCCATGTGGGGCTGCTAAAAAGAAGGGTGTGGAAGCTCACACTGAAATCCTTCAAGGTCCTGTACAAGGGGTCACCCTCATGACAGCCACAGGTGCAAAGGATTTCATAAATCTTTCAGGAAGGCAACATGTGGGTGACCAAAAACCCAGGCTTTTTTCAGGATTCGAGTAGACTGAGTCTTTTATTGAGTACTGTCGAAAGAAAATGATTTAAGTGACTCAAGCAGAGGTTGGGTCTAAATAGAGTCTCTATTTAGAGACTAAATAAGTTCTAAAGACTCTATTCCACAGGGGCATATCAGGGAGAACCTGAAACTTCTCTGTTTAAACAGAATCAAGGTTTTCAAAGGGTGGGGGTGGATTGAGTACATGTCCTTGCAGCTTTTGAATCAGGTGGCAATTGTCATCTTTAAGAAAACTTATGGTTGGTGATAGTTTGTTCCTGTTTTTGTGTCTCTTGTTTGGGGTGTTTGGTGCAATCCCCATAACCTGTGAGAACTGTTTTGGCAAACGTTGAGGTTTATTGGTTAGTCAAAGTTTATGGTGAAAAGGAGGTAGAAAAAAAAACAGAAAAGAAGAGAAAGAGGGCAAGGGTAGAAGGCAAGGGGAAAACAGGAATGCCGTATCTGTTTGAGCGCTTTTATAGCACTAAGTAGTTGACTTGCATTGGTGGAATGGAAAATGTGCATCTGTAAACACCAGATGGAAGATGCCCACAGTTTGCAAAGGAGTAAATCTACCTGGGGTGCAGAAGACACACTTCCCACTCCTGTCTCACCCCAGAGCTGTCTCAATGAGTGAAATCATGGGGTGCAAGGTGATTCTGCTCTCTTCATGTTATTTTCTGGTTTTCCTCCTTCATCCTGTCCTTTTCCTCTCCTTTTCTCCTCCCTATACCTTTTCTTTCCTCCTTCTCCTTCTCCACTCCCTCTTCTGTTCTCCCTTCCTCTCTCTTCTTCTGCCCTTCCTTCCCTAACCCCTCCACCCTTTCTCTTGGACCTATTGTTAAATATGGGTTGTTAAATGAGCAATACAACTGCAGGTAATTCCTTTAGATCAGATCTCCCTAGCCATCTTGATATCAACTTCTGTATTTTTCATGTATATAGAAAAATAAAATGAAGTGTACTCACATCTCTTTGGCCTTCCCTTCCTTCCTCTGGCTGCCTCATTCCTCTCTTCCTTGCAGTACCTGTTGCCTGTTCCTTTTCTCAATCTGTCCGAGTTGTAACTGTCATCCTGCTGGGAACATGCCTTTGGAAATGAGAATCCTATGCTTGATCCAGTGGCCTCTCCTCATGTAACACTTGTAAAGCCTCCCTTCTTTGGAGCAGGCCACAGCAGCCCTGTATGAGTGCTACTCTCTACACCCCCCGGAAGAAAGCTTAAGGGAATGTAAGACTTAGAGGGTTCAGCGCGAGACCTCATCTCCTTATTTCATCCTACTCCAGACTCCAAAATACCTGTCAAACTGAGACTTGGAGATTATTCATATCTGGAAAGTGCTGCATTTGCTTCTGTTTTAATTGTTGGGATACCTGTCTTGCATGTTGTACAGAAAAGGGGGATAACTGCAAAAGAGAAGCTTCCACTACTGGTGCAATTAATTAAACGGTAGTAAATAATAATATGAGAAGTTGAATATGTGGCTGATTTTACAACTTTTAAAATAATGTGAGTGGTGGCAAAAAAGAAAAACAAAAATCTTCAACATCCCAAACCACAAATCACATTTTAGTTGAGGTTATTTTTCCCTACAAAATAAAAAAGATTTGGAAAAGAGCATTTAAACTACTTTCTTCCCCACAAAGGTTGAAATTCTCCCTCTTTAAATGATCCCTGGACAATTCACATGCCTAAGTTGGAGTTAACATTTCTACATAAAGACTTACTTTAATAATATAAATATTAATTTATATTTAAAAAAACACTATAGTTATCAGAGCAATTTCATAGACATGATCTCATTCTATCCCATTGCTGGCTGATATTCTCTTTAATGTACATTTCCAGAAGGTAAAAGGCTTGTCCAAAGTACCTCATCCAGAACGTTCCAGGCTATACCTTGATGTCCTAGCTCAGGGCTCAGCAAATGGCAGCCATGGATTGAATCCAACCCACCATATACTTTTTGTCTGGAACAACATGTAAGAATGGGTTTTACTTTTTTGAATGATTGGAGAAAGAAACTTTACAATACAGGAAAAATATTTACAATCCAAATTTCTGTGTCTGTAAGTGAAGTTTCCTTGGACAACCACGTTTGCATATCATCCATGGCTGCTTTGTTGCTACTAGGCAGTGTTGAGTAGTTGCGACGAGATGATATGGCCTGAAAAGCCCGAAATGTTTACTCCATGGTCCTTGAGAGTTTGCCAACCCCTGTCCCAGATCAAGGGCTTATTCCATTGCTCAAGAGCTGCCTTAATAGAGGCCTAGCAGACCCATGGACAAAGGCAAAGCCCACAAGAGTCTTGTTTGTGAAGCCCGTAGAAAAGGCTTTGAAATTGGCCTGCAATAGAAGGTTAGCACTTTCTTGCTCAAGAGCACCCCTGTCCTTCTGAGCGGTGAACTGCAGAGTGGGATTGAGTATCCAGACTGGCAGGCAGCTCCCTTCTCCAGAGGGGCGTGCGACAGTCCTAACACGACCTTCGCTAAATGAAAGGGCAGAAGGGCAGTATTCTGTCTCCCCTCCTCCCTTTCTCCTTACCAGGAAAAAGGAGTTCATTAACTAATGAGCCATCCTTAGACACAGAAGGACAAAATGCCCCAACTTAGAGGGCAAGGAGACAAACGTGGAAGGAAGCAAGCAAGCACTCTGCTCTGTGTTTGTTTTTAATGCAGGTTATTTGATATACTATTCTGCTATCCCTGTACCCCTTTCGACCTGTGGAAGGTCTTGTCTGCTGTGGTTGAGCATGCAAGGGTCAATTGGATGAAGAAATCAAACATACAGAAGGCTTACTCTTCTCTCAGCAGACCATCTGATTCATTTTGACTCCCTATTTTTTTACTGCCACCCACAAAACATATGATCTTCCCTTTTCTGAGTACCTATTATATTTCACTCTATTTAGATTTAAACAGATGATCTTATGTAACTGTCTCCACGATCCCATGGGGTTTACTCAGAAAGGAACTAAAACCTGGATTGTCTAACAATTTTTCCCAGGCACCAAGCTGGTACCTGATCTCTATGATGCCAATATCTGGGCTTTTCCCGCCAAACCTCAAGAGCTCTACAAAGTCAAGTGCATCTCCAATGAAGGGCGTGTTTGCTCCATGACCCAATGGGGTTTACTCAGAAGGGAGCTGGGTCCTCATGACATCTTCACTGTGGAGAAACATTCTCTCAGTTGTATTTCTTCAGAGCATCAACTCCTGGGACCTTACGAGAAATTCTTTAAAAAGCAAAAAATTTGAAAACTCTGTTTTCAATGGGAAAAATAACGTAAAAAAGGGTAATCAAGTTTGTTCGGCCAAGGACTTTTCAGAGCCTTTTACAGGCAGCATTTGCAGCCATCTTCCAAGTGAATTCTAGCAACCAGGAGGGAATCCGAATAACTGAAACACAAAGCTCTTCCCAAACTTGTGTTCTTAAGAATACTGGTTCTGAAACATGTGAAGTGTTCTGCAAAACAAACAAATGAATAAATAAAAAACTGAGCAAGATGGCATGCTGAGAGGCTCATTTACCTTGCCCAACATCTAGACCAGGGGAAACAGAACTAGAAAAATGAAATCTTTCCAATGATTAAATAAGGAAATAATGCATGTCTCCTAAAATATAGCACAGCACAGAACACATTTTTCATTTACTCTGTTTTCATGAAAAAATGATGCTTCCAAATATGTAAAATTGCATATTAACAGGCTATCTCTAGGAGAGGAAGCCACACATTAAGCAGTATCTAACGGTAAAAATGCAGTCAATGTATGAGCAGGGTAGAAGGGCCCCAGGCAGAGGGCCTCTCCAACCATTTACAATGCTTGGGGCTTACCTAGTGGGCCAAAAGTACAGCTTTCTCAAAAGGCTGACTTTTATTCAGTTAGGGAATGTCTACAAGTAATCATACCCACCTGAAGACTCTTGGAGAGGCAGGAGAATATCAGGGTCAAGAGCATGACCCCTGGGGTCGTACTACCTGGATTCCAGTCATTGCTCCACACTTAGCTTGAGCAAGTTAGCCAAAATACCTATGACTCAGTTTTCTCAGCTGTAAAATGCGAACCTCTAGCCCACAGCCAAGGATTCAATGAATTATATGTTTAGTGTGCTTAGAACAGTGCTTGATATGCAGAAAATGCTATGTAAGTGTTACTGTTAACATTCATTTTCTATTGTTTTTATTTGTTGATGTTATTGTCATTTAGGGGCTTACTGAATCTCCTACCCTCACAAGAATCAAGAGGTCATTATGCAACTTCTCTCTCCGTATTTTTTTGTCTCCTTTTCTTTCTGCTCATTTGATCTTCTCTCCCTGTGGGCCTGCTTCATTTTATCGTGTATATGACTCATCACAGTTGCCTTAAAATGGAAGCCCAGGCCCTAGCACACATCCTCTGCTAGGTCAACACCCCTCAGACAGCAAATCAGAGGCCTACCACCCTGCACCCTCAGGATCTTTGTAACAGATGGCATCTTCTGGTCCATAAAGTGACCCTTTCCACATCCCCAGGCAGCCCCAAGTCTCCAAAAAGAAACATACTTAGTGGGGTGAAAATAACAGCTATGTCTGCTGCCATGTCCCCAGTCTAAGTTCACTCTGGACACCAGGTTGAGACAGCAGACATTAGCTAGACCCTGAGTCAACAATGGAGAGGAAATTCCCATTCCATCCAACTGTCTGGGCTTCCATTGACTCAGGACCTGGGGAAGACTCAGCACACGTAGCAGAATTTTACAGCAGACCGATGGGTATGCCTGGGGTGGTTGCAATGGGCAATATGTACAAAAATAACTAGCACACGGAAGAATTTGCTTATTTCCATCCGTTTGCTCACTTGTTGAACAAATGTTTATTGAGTGACTTCTCAGTGTCATGCTAGGGAATATGCATTCTAAACATTTCATAAGTGGAACAAATACACATTTTTAAAGAGATAAAAGATATTTTTATAATCTCATTAGTGATACTCTCAACCTAATCTTTTATGTGAGTAGTTCACTCATTTTGGAGATTCCTGAGTATAACAACAATACATGTTGTTTATCTTATTCATATACTTTAAAATTATTATTATTTAATCAGCATGCTACAATCCTCATACAAACCAATCACTAGAAATTGTCAATGACATTTACTATAGAATATTTAATTCATGTTGTAATAAAATAATATATGAAACATATTGATATGTATTTAATAATAATATTGAATACGCAATACATACGAAAACCCACACATTCCCTATTAAGCCTAAGAAACTGAATAATACCAATTCCTCTGAAGCTCCCTGTATGTCCTCCCAAGTTGGATCGCCATCACTCTCCCAAGAGTAGACCATTCTCCTGAACTGGTGCGGGTCATCCTCTTGTGTTTATTCACAGGTTTTATTTTATGTGACTATATCTCTAAACAAGATATCATTTAGTTTTGTCTGTTCTGGAATTTCACATCAATGGAATCATATTGTATGTGTTTTTCCTAAATGGATGGATATTTTATATCTATAGATTTTTATAGATATATACAGATATAATGCACATACCTGCATACATTATATATAATATATACATATGTTATACATATACATATATGTATAACAGATGTATATATACAGACAAATCTATATTGTATATATTATTCGGATATATATTTATCTGAACAGATATATATGTGAATATTGTCAACATTGTATTTCTTTGTTTTGAGACAGAGTCTCGCTCTGTCCCAGGCTGGAGTGCAGTGGCATAGTCTCGGCTCACTGCAACCTCTGCCTCCCGGGTTCAAGCAATTCTCCTCCCTCGTCCTCCCAAGTAGCTGGGACTACAGGCATGTGCCACCATGCCCGGCTAATTGTTTGTATTTTTAGTACAGACGGGGTTTCACCATCTTGGCCAGGCTGGTCTTGAACTCCTGACCTTGTGATCTGCCCGCCTCAGCCTCCTAAAGTCCTAGGATTACAGGCATGAGCCACCACACCCAGCCAACATTATACTTTTAAAATTTATTCAGATAAATACATATAGCAGGAATTCAGTTATTTTACTGCATAATATTCCATGTATGACTACACCATGATTGATTGATTCATTTATTTCCCTAAGACTCTTTTTAGAATTTTGCTATTAAAAATAATAAATCTATGAGAATCTTAGCCATGTCTCCCGGGCAGGTATGTGGATGGTTCTCCTGCACCTGGAAATGGAGTTCTGAGTCACGAGGAAGATGCATCTTTATATTGACCAGACAACGTGTGATTTTTTTCTTTTTTTCTTTTTTTTTTTTTTTTTTTTTGAGACAGTCTCACTCAGGCTGTAGAGCAATGGCACAATCTTGGCTCACTGCAACCTCTGCCTCTTGGGTTCAAGCGATTCTCCTGTCTCAGTCTCCCCAGTAGCTGGGATTACAGGCATGCACCACCATGCCTGGCTAATTTTGTGTATTTAATAGAGATGGGGATTTCATCATGTTGGCCAGGCTGGTCTCAAACTCCTGACCTCAAGTGATCTGCCCGCCTTGGTCTCCCAAAGTGCTGGGATTACAGGTGTGAGTCACCATGCCCGGCCAACATGTGATTTTCTGTAGTGATTGTACCACCCTACTCTGTCACCACCTCATGGTGATGTCCTTTTCCATTTTGGTGAGTAAAAAATGGTATAGCGTGATCTCATTTGGCATTTCCCTGATTGAATATCCTTTCATATGTTTATTGACCATTTGGATTTACTCTTTTGTGAATTGCCTATCCCTGTCTTTTGCTTATTTTTCTATTTTGTTTTCTATTTTCTGTGTTTGTTTATATATATACATACATATAGTTTTGTTTGTTTTGTGTATATACATAGTGACACATGCATACATACATATACGTATTAATATGTCACATATAATATAATACAATTATCTCTCAGTTTATGGGTTTTCATGTTTTTATTTTTTATTGTGTTCTTTGATAAACAGAAATTTATATTTTAATGTAATCTAGTTTTTCTACTTTTTCCTTTATGGCTTGGCCTCATTTGTCTGAAGAAATCCTTTACCAAAGTGAAATTAAAACAACCACCACCACAAACACAGAAGTTATCCTATATTGTCTTCTAAAAGTTTTAAATTTCTTCTTTTCACATTTAATCCTTAAATCCATCTGACACTGGTTTTATGCATTGTGTGTGGGAGGGATCTGATTTCATTTTATTTCTCACAAGGATAACCAGTTAATTCTGCACCATGTGGTCCTTCGTTCATCCTTTCTTCCTAGATGTTCAATGCTACCAGCCACATACAAAATTTCCATTTATGCATAGGTCTATTTCCAGGCTCTCTCTTCTTATTTCTTTGGCATATTAGCCTCTATCTGCACCGGTGCCATATTGATTTATTTATTATACCTTTTCATGAAGCCTGGACACTGGTGGGGCAATCTCTTCCTCACCCTTTATTCTCTTCTGAGTGTCTTGGAAATTCTTGCCTTTTGCTTTCCTATGTACATATTAGAATTAACTTGTTAAGTCCCCAGAAGAATTTGTTCTGAATTGATAGATTAATTTGAGAAATGGTATATTAATCTGAGAAGTGGTATATTTATGAAATTGAATCTTCTCATCCAGGTATATGGTATATCTTATTTATTTATTTATTTTCAGTGGGTATTTGGGTTATTTTTCATTTTTTTGCTGCTAAAAAATATTGAATTTATTTAGGTTTCCTTAGATGTCTTTCAGCATAGTTTTACCACTTATACTTTTCTGCTGCTATTATATGTGGTAACTTTTTTTAAAAGTATGAAACATAACTATTGTTTGATATCTTCATTGTAAACTATATTCTCACTGTGTTTTGTTGCCCTTCAGAGACAGTGAGATGGATGGGATAATTTTTCCCTTACCAAATAACTCTGGACTTCTAGACTGCTCTACTCTTCAAATCCTTAGATTTGCTTTTTATACTTTCTTGTCCTTTTCATTGCTGTTATGGTGTGAGGGAAGGACTCCTTTCCAAGCCTGAGCTTAATGTGCTCCTAACCATATGAAGCTTATTAAAATCATAGGAAATTTGCCATAAATACATTCTGTGACATTTATTTAAACTGCCCACAACCCTATTATTTATGTTCCTTCAAGATTCTCAAATAGTGGAGCTTGCAAAGAAAATCATGTCTGCATAAGTAAGCTATTATTTCGCTAATTAATAGTTATTTGTATCTAGTTTAAATAATTATATTACTATAGAAAAAAGAATGACAAGTAGAAAGAAGAGGTATGTTCTTAGAAGTGATAACTCAGGACGCATTGTCCCATGGTTGTATCTCAATAAAGTTTTAGGTAAAATCCTTACAAGAAAATGAATACTCTCACAAGCATTGCCTCAGAAATCTAAGTCAACAGAATTATAGCCACTCTCATGTGTGTAATGGCAGTAAGGTTGCATAAGTGGACATGGCAACAGAATTTTGGGGCCATTTGGCTAATTTCTTTCTTTTTGTTAGTATTATTTATTTATTTATTTATTTTTTTGAGATGGAGTTTCACTCTTGTCACCCAGGCTGGAGAGCAGTGGCACAATCTCGGCTCACTGCAACCTCCTCCTCCCAGGTTCAAGCAATTCTCCTGCCTCAGCCTCCCAAATAGCTGGGACTACAGGCGCCTGCCACCACGCCTGGCTACTTTTTGTATTTTTAGTAGAGATGGAGTTTCACCATGTTGACCAGGCTGGTTTTGAACTCCTAACCTCAGGCAATCTGCCCTCCTTGGCCACCCAAAGTGCTGGGATTACAGGTGTGAGCCTGGTGCCTGGCCACCATTTGACTGATTTCTATAGGTATGTAAAATTCTAAGTTTCTAACTAAGCTGTGCCAAAAATCCAGCATAAATGAGCAAAATTTGAGTTTAATTGAGATGTATTACTGACTATCAGTTGCTACCTAAGGAAAGAGCCATCCATTGTCAGGATAATGAACATATGATGTCTAATAGGGTGTGAGGGGTGGTTGCAGAGGCTGAGGAGTTGGGTGCATTGGCCCTGAAGAATGGCCAATGTCTCTGAATTATGAGACTGTTTAGGTAGGACAGTGCATTTGTGTGCTTTTTCACTTTCACAATGACTCAGTGGCATTGTGGTAGGATTACCATAATTCTTCTCTCCTGTTGGAAATTTAAGTTTTTTACTCCATTGAAGTTAGGCATGACCATGTGATTTGCTCCAGCCAATAAAATGTGAGCAGAAGTGGCATTATCACCTCCAGGGGAAAACACTTAACGCCTTGCCTCCGTTTAGCTGCCTTTGAGGGCATGAAGAAACAACACTAGCCAGTTGCACAGAAAACTAAACAGTTGCTAGGACTGTCAACAAGACCAGACCTGCAGAGGACCTGGTGAGCCAGAAGCAGACTTGTGTTGCTAAAGGTTTGAAGTTGCTTGTCCTGCAGCAAAGCCTGAGATCCCCTGCCTGACACAGATACAAACCATCACAGTACATTTTGTGTGGATTATGAATTTAAGAACTAGCAGCAAGGACTGTGGGTTTCAGTTTCAGAGATCCAGAACCTCACTTTCCTCATGTGAACCCTGCCAAAGTTGAGGAATGTGGAACTTGCTATCCATGGGGTGGGGGATAAAAAGAAAGAAAGAAAATAAAAAAACTGATTCTCTCAGTTTTGAGATAAGAATGAGAAAGAGAGTAAAGTTATGTCACCAAAAGGACTCCATTCCCCACAAACCATAATTTGATTATCTTCCAAGGATTAAGAAAAAAGTACATGTATGCACCTGTGTAATACATTTAACTACGTGTGATGTAAGCAGAGGGGCAAGCTTGCTGTCTTCTATCCTAACTGCTCTAATATCCTTAGGTCTAGAAAACAGTTGCTTCTTGAAACTGGGCTTTGTTCTTAACCCACCCTTGTATCTGATAGGCATCAGTGGCACAGAATTTATCAACAAATATGCAAAATGTGATATTAATTTGGTGTCTTTCCTTTGAAGCCAGGAAGTCCTTTTCCTCCTTTTCATGTTTCTAGCCTTGTGAGAGCTGCCACTTCATTTGGGGTCATTAAAGATAAAGGAGATTTGTACTCTTGGCATTTCTCACCCCTGATACTACCCACTTCAAAGGCCCTGTCCTTGTCTCTCTAGAATCCATAGTCCATACACTCATAACTGCCTTCTCCCAGCTCTCATTCGGTTGGCCTTCTCTGCTCCCCTAATGCTCCCCCCACCAGCACCAAAATGAACAAACAAAACCTTCCGAGCTCTTAAGATCACAAGTCAATCTCTCTGGCAAGGAGGGGGAGTTCTATTTTCTATTCGTGCTCACCCAATCTTTTTTCTTCATCCATACCCCTGCCCATTCCATTCCTTCACCTCCTGTTCCTGCAGAGAAATCTCTATCCTCTCTCTATGGCACATTCCTGCTGTCTAGATATATTACGCGCGCTCACAAACATGCCGACTGTAAGAGCTGACATTCAAGTCGTCCTGCTCTACAGGATGACAAGAAGGCGCAGGGCTCATTCATGAGATCCCTACTGCCCTACTTACAGTGCAGGGGAGTCCCCTTGGTCCCCAGAGGCCACTTCAGGACTCTGAGACCACAAGGAAGCAAGGCAACAGGGGGCAAGGAGGATTTGCTGTGTATTTTTCCCTCAAAGAGCTTTTATGAGTAATAGAAGCGAGAAAGTCACTTGTACTCATATACAGTTTTGACGTTTCCTTTAGAGGAGATGAGTCTCAAAAGGTAGGGTCCCATGATAATATAAATTTATTATTTAAATTTATATGAAATATAAATTATTTATTACTTACTTTCATGTCTTTAAGTGCCTAATAGTTTTCTAGAAATTTTAATTGGATACTCAATACACCTTGAATATTTTCTCCCAATGCCACATCTAGTAACTGTAATGAAATAATAACAACATTATCTAAGATTTATGTACTAAGAACTATATTAAGCCCTTTAAATTTTCATAGCAATCCCACAAGCGAGGTGCTATTCTTACCCCTTTACCAACCAGGACTCAGCCTTTGGAGAGACTGCGGTTGCCCAAGGTTAACATTTGTGAAAGGCTGAGTGGGGACTGAGTCCTAGGCCCGTCCCATCTCAGACCCCAGACTGTTTATCCCCATGCTCAACAGCCTTTGATGTGATGGCCCAGTCTGACTCAGGGCTCCACAGTGGACTGAGTGTGTTAGCATCTGTTCTGATTCTCCGACTTTCCATGCTTTTTGGAAGAACTTAATATAAATAAGATTTCAGTTAGCTTAAATTTTTTTCTAGGTGCCAAAACGTAAGAGTAGAATTTAAGACCTCCGGATTTACTCTTGCACTTTCCATTGATCCATGACCCTTTCCTCTGCTCTGTGATGGCCAAAAGGTGGACATGGTCCAAATCACCAAGGAAAGAGGAAGCCTGAAACAGGGAGGTTTGTGGCTGTGACCATAGCCGGCCTCTCTGCAAACCTTGGTTTGCTCGCTGGTAATTGGAGGAGTCTGTGGTGCCCACAGGCTATCTGAGGGGTCTCTTGCAGCTGTGACATCTGGTGGCCCTAAACTCTCAGTGCCTGCCTGGCTTTTATGCGATCTCATATCTGAGCACCAAGCAACTCCTGCTTACTGCAGGCACCTTTCCTCTGTTCAGAGAACGTGAGCAACATTGAGAGCGTTTAAGGGGCGATCGGGTGAACAGATCGGAGTCCATGCCTTCAAGTGGCCAAAAGCTGTTTCGCTTGCTGGAGCTTTTGAGCCCGTTGCAGTCAGCCTGGAATCTCCAGTCCTCCTTTTCACCCTAGCTTGCAGCCCACCGGAGCTAGTAAATTAAGACCTTTGCCTTTGACATTTGGGTTGGGAAAAAAGTGAAAACCGATCTAATAATAATTAGTTATGGTTTAATATGTGAGATTGAAGCGTTCTCATTTTTCATTCTGGAGCCTGGTGAGAAGGAGCCAAGAGCAGAGATTGATGGGGCAGCATAAAGCCCCGCAACGTTCCCATGCCAAGAGAAGTAAATGACCCTCAGGCGCCTTCTTATATCATGTGAAGAACCCATGACAGCCCCAAAAGAAATGGAGAGACCCAGCGAAGGTGGGGGACAAAAGAGGGGTTTTTTTCGTTGTTCTCTTAGGCCAGGCACCTTGGCACGCACATCCCTGCCTATTGATTGTGTAAAGACTGTGGTCTTCAGGCTCCAAGAAAGAGGACTTAGATTCAGATAACCGGCTCTGGGGAAATCGCAGCTTGTTTTTGTAACACTGGAGATGTATTTACTTTTCACTTAATGAAGGGGAGTGATGCCTTGGATAAGACATGACCCGACACTAACTACAAGCATTAAGCCCAAACATTACAGGGAAAGCCCTTCCCAGAAATGTCCAATGTGTTACTATGTAGAATCAGTATTGGTGATTTTAGTGCCGTGGAGGGATTTCATTAACTTTCTGCAGGGAAGACGCTGTGGAATGGTGAGGTAAATCTAAAGACATTCTGTGTGCGAGTGTGCGCACGCACGCCCGTGCCTACGTGTGCACGCGACATAGCTGTAATTTGACATCATGTGGTGAGATTAGCCTGTTTCTCACTGGCGGGAAATTCAGTGTGGCCCAGAAAGTTACAGAGGGAGGAAACTGTGAATCAGTTGAGAAGGAAAGTATTAACTAATTTTTGATATATCACTGTGTCCTGGAAAAGAATGAAGATTAGGAGAGAAAAGGCTGGAACAGGAGAGGAAAAACAGATGGTGCCTTGCAAAGAACGCTCCTGCAGTTTTTCACATCTCCTAGTGGGACCTGAAATGTGAACACAGAGTTGAGGCTGAGCAGGGAGCCAAATACACGGCTGCAGACAGGCCAGTGTGGCCCCATGACCTGGGCGTGTTGTCCCAAGGCCTGGAGACTGATGCCCAGGGGGGCCCTGGGGAGGGCCGGCAGATGCTGCCCTGTGGGGAGCGGGCAGCTGAGGTCAGCAGGACCATCAGTCGAGTGCTTGGTTTTATCCGTCGTGAATGAGATGGCAAGGATCCAGCCATGGGAATTTTAGCAGAATGGTTATGTGTAAGGAAATTGGCATAAAATAAGAGAGGGCAAATGGGGCTTGCCACAGAATACCACAACCAGAACACAAACATCTTAATGACTTTTAAAGATTCTTGCAAAGTTTCGGGCCTGCCTTCTACTCAGCAAACATACCCCTACCTACCCTTATTTGCCTCTTCAGGCTTTCTAGATCCTTCCCTATCTCCCATTTGCCTGTAGAGCTGAATGAAACCGGAGACCAAGCCAAGGGTGGGGAGCCCACTGGCCCAAACAGGCTCTTTAGCAAACCCCACGCTCTCTGTGACCTTCTGTAGATTTGAAGGTTGTCTTGAGCCGTTTGCCTGAAAGCCAGAGTTTCTAGCTCCAACAAATACGAGTCTCACAAAGTAAGAACAAGGCCTTAGTGTCTGAGATGTGGGACTTCATTCAATGCTGTGATTTTAATATAAGAAATAAGAGACTAAATTATAATGACATTTCAAAAAAGAATAACATTTTTATAAATACCAAAGTCTACCAGCAAACTCGGTGGTAGATAAAAGATTTCTAGCTACTGTAGAAAGAGCATTCAACGTGCAATGCTGGCAGTTCTATGTGAGCAGGTAGAGAAAAGAACAGCAATTTTAGATTTTTGAGGAATGTGGTGTTATGGGAAGGCACAAGTGGTAAGGCCTCCTGCAGTGGTCCTCAAGCTTGAACAGAATCATGAAGAAGGTTTGTTAAAACATAGATGGCTGGGCCATACCCCCACAGTTTCTGACTGAGTGGGTCCAGGGTGGGACTTCTAACAAATTCCCAGGTGATGCTGATGCTGCTGTTCTGGGGCCTGTACTTTGAGAACCAGTGGCTTAGTTAGGATAAAGATACATGCATAGATTACGTTTCTATTTACCCACATCTGCAACTGTATTCTGGCAGGAAGCGTAATGGACTGTAACAAAGCCAACACTTATTGGACCCCTTTCCTGTCCCCAGTCAGTGGTTTCAGGGAGCAGCTGAGCTGAGCAGAGATCATCATTGCTGGCAGTGGGAACCCAGGTGTACTGGACCCCTGAGGTGTGCTGCTGGCTGAAACGAATTTAGGATTGAGGAAAGGGGCATGAAATATTAGAATGTTAGCATTGGAAGGGAGCTAGGAGAAAGTCTGATGATTATGGAATAGCCATTGAGTGAGAGAGCCTTGAATTTCAATTCCAGCTGTGACACTTACTAGCTTTGAAAACTTAGCAAGTTACTTAACCCCCATGAACCTCAATTTCCTCCTCTGTAAAACTGGGAACCCTAAAAGGCTTGTGTTTCAGTCACAATTCTTAGTTGCAATCAACTGAAGTCCAGTCTGGCTGGTTTAAGCAGAAAGGGAATTTATTACAAGGATATTGAGTTCTACAGGGAAAACAAACTGTTTCACCAACAAATCAATGGTATGTAAAAAAAAGAGTGAGAGAAGAGCTGTTGTTGAATAAAAGAGACATCTGAGACATAACAACCAAAGGTAATTGGTGGACTTCACTTGAATTGTGATTCGAGCAACCACCATGAAAAGACAATTGGAAGAAGTGGAATAAGGCTGGGTATGAGATGACATTAAGGAATTACTGTGAATTTTTTTAGGTGTAAAATTGTCATGAGGGTTACTGTTCTTGTAGAGGCTCTAACAGAGACTAACACACTAAGGTATTTACTGGTAAAATGACACAACGTCTGAGATTCACATCAAAAAACTCTAGGGAAAGAAGTCATAGGAGGAGAGGAGTGGAGAAGTGTAGAAAAAACAGGATTGGCAAAACGTTGATTATTGCTGCACCTCAGTTATGAATACATGGTGATTTATTTTGCTGTTCTGTGTGGCTGCATGTGCCTGTGTGCTTTTGAAATTCTTCATAATAAAATACTCACACAAAACAGGAAACAGCCTGTCTATGAGGGCTGGTGAATAAGGCTCAGATATCTCTTGGGAAAAGACTGAGGCGCTGTTACCATTGTCACCAATCCCCAGACATTGGAGCTTGCACTGTTGGCAAGGGAGGTTGTGAGAGTGATTAACTAGCATTCTCAAATTCTATACCAGGGTGTCTCTAGCAGCAAGACTCACAAGGTAGGAAAATTTCCAAGCTCAGAAGAGGGATTCAGGAGATGGGTGGCCAAACAAAAACAGAAACAAGAACAACGCTAATGTCCACTAGAGGACATACTAGGTACTCAACCCGTGTTGGTACCCTCTCCCCTTCTTGTCCCTGAGATGCGTGTAGCCCAAATCTCCATCTTATGCTAGACTTTCTTTTTTTGGCATCTTAGATAGCTAGGTGTCTCATCCCAATAATTTTCTAATCTCCTTTTAAAGGATCAAATTCTTCCAAAAGCCAGGAATTTTATCTCACTGCTTCCCAGTGAGAATCATTCCATTTTTGGCATTCCCAACAACTGGAACAACTTTATTCTGAGTGTATAAGCTGTTGTGTCCAGCCATTGTTCTAAATGTAGCACCCGTAGAATGTGTCAAATCCATCTTCCACAAGGGGATTCTACAGATACTTAAAGATTTTCATAATCTTGTGTTTTTCCAACTCTCAATCCAGGCCCCAGCACCTCATCGATGCCTCCTTTTCATCAGATTAAATATATGTGAAACAGGTAAAAATCTTAGTTTATAACTTTAGGTATAGGAGAAGTATGCCTTCTTTCTCTAAAATTCAAATTCCAGTGGACCCTTGAACAACACAGTTTTGAACTGTGCAGGTCCACTTATACACAGATTTTCTCCCACCTCTGCCACCCTTATGACAGCAAGACCAACCCCTCCTCTTCCTCCTCTGCCTCCTTAATGTGAAGATGATGAGGATGAAGAACTTTATGATGTTCTACTTCCGCTTAATGAATAGTAAGTATATTTTCTCTTCCTTATGATTTCCTTTATAACATTTTCTTTTCTCTAGCTTACTTTATTGTTGGAACACCATATATATTACATATAATGTATCAAATACGTGTTAACTGACTATTTATGTTGCTGGTGAGGCTTCTGATTAACAGTAGGCTATTAGTAGTTAAGTTTTTTCAGAGTCAAAAGTTATACCTGGACTTTTGACTATGAAGGGGTTGGTACCCTCAAGCTCTTTATTGTTCAAGGGTCAACTAATCCCTATTTGAGCCCTCTTTCCACTAGCATTGCAGAAACCTGACTATAATCAAGCTATGGTTCCCCTATAAATTCCTCTGAGGTTGCGCTAAGTCCCAGTGCCCACAGAATGTTGAGGCATTTAGGAGCATGTGGCCTCTGCTCCTTCCCGTCATCTGTCTTGGCAGATGCCCACTAGATGTTCCTGCCTTCACTCATCTGCCCCGTGGCCACTTTTTGATGGCCTGCCCAGTCAACAAATGCTTTAAACCCTGTCTGAGCTCTTTGTCTCTGCTTTAAAAGACATACTCCCCCTGGAGAATGAGCTCTACTAAGTAGCAAGTAGGATCCCCTTACCCATATTGGTAGCCAAGTCATGTATATGTGAAAAGTTGCTTAAGCCTCTAGCTCCTAGAGGCAGTCTCAAAATAACACAGAGGATTCCAAAGAAACTCTTGAGGTTTGCTAGTTTCCTACTTGATCCACTCTCCCCTTCCCTTCCCCACTGTGTTGCCTGGCTTGTATCCCAGCTGGCCCTGTCCAGGGGCATAGAAAGCCCCCATGAGCTGGGTCATCCAGTCTCACCATCAACCCATCAACAGCTCCTGTTAGGAGACCAGCTCATCTTGGCAGGAGCTATATTACAGCAAGATTAGAGCAACATCTGACTATGTTATTTTGTATTCCTCCATATTCCCACCTCCATTCCCACAGGATTCCTCTCCTATCCCTGACCAATGTCCTATCTGTGATATTCTGTGCTGCACTTGGCTCTGTTCCAGACTCTTCTGTCCTTTGACTGTGCAGGCTGAAGCTTGCTTACTGATAGCTGGGAACTCTGTGCCCACTGGCTCCTTCTCTACAGCCTCAGCTGCTGTTGCATCAGAGTTGTATGTTCTCATGCCCCTATGATCCAGGTAGCTAGGGGAAAGTAAGCAGTCCCCTAAGTATCGGGATGAGGTCCAAGTTCCCTGAAATAGGGGTGAAATGTATATCAGACCCTTGCTTCTACTATAGCAAAGTGTGGGTCTTGGTATGTTCCCTAGCACCTAGTGAAAAATGTGTCCTTGAAAAATAAATAATAGTAATGAAAATTTTCATCCAAAAGAAAATCTAGACATGAAAGCTGAAGGCTTCTTTATAGTTTTGCATGTGCTTTTATTTTATTTTTATTTCTTATTTTTTTAAATGAGCAGGTCTTAAATGGAGCTCATAAGTAACGGGCTTCTAATAGCTTTGATAATCAGTCTGGGCTGAAATCAGGGTAATTTAATGAGAATTATAAATCAGCTCTAAAAGAAATGTGACATGTCCAGCTTTTTCCATCCATGTTAAATTTCAGTGTATCTACAATAACTACAGATTCTGCCAAGCTTATCTGCATGGGGACAGGAGCCGTGTCTGTCCATCGATCTCCCCCAGTGCCTAGCACAGGCCTCGGCACAGCCAAGGAATGCAATAAATCATTGTTAAATAAATGGAAGCTTTTTTCTACATAGTGTAGGTTGAACATTTAAACTTATTTTGAAAAGGAAATGTTTCCTAGAATCTCATCTACCTCCTTAACACGGTATGGATATTGCAAACTAATGTTATCTGTATAAATCCACATTCCCTTCCTCACAACTCCAACATCCAAAAAGCTTTGGGACCCTAAAGATTCCTTCTCACTTGTTTCAAAGCAAAACCTGACGTGACCCGAAGGCTATGCATAATCTTTACTTATTCTGCTTGGTTTGAGTATTCAGTATTTTGCATTCCAAATAATGGGTTTGATTATGGGGTAGACCCAGCCCCTGCTGAGGGCCCCAGGCAATTTTATCCCACCTACCTGGTTACTAACTTTCTAAAAACTAAAACAATTATACATTGCCAAAGACACTTAGCCCCAGGATTTTAAATCAGGGCACATAGACCTGGAGTCTTAGAAGCAACGGCCCCAAACATGGAGGAACTCACTCAGAAAAAGAAAGTACCTCTTCAGAGATATTTCATCTGCAGTTTTAAACATAAAATGTGTACTCAAAACTGTTGGGGATTGAGATCCTGAAGCTATTATGTCTTCATTGCTTTATCTTAGTGAACATATTTATAAAAGCTTGCATATGTTTATTCCTAAGTTTAGTACCTATAACCCTATTCTTCAGAGCTTGTCTGATTTGAGACTCGGAAGAGAGGAAGACGCTCACCTTTTGGATCACTGTATGTGTCTAGATGTGCAGAATAACTTCGAAATATAAGATTTAAAAATATATGTATTAACCGAAATTTAATCTATCCAGGTTATCATAAAAGCAGTTGATGATTCTCAACTATCCCAATCTAAAAAACGTGATTACAGGCCCAGCGTGGTGGCTAATGCCTATAATCCCAGCATTTTGGGAGGCCAAGGTGGGAGGATCACCTGTGGTCAGGAGTTCGAGACCAGCCTGGCCAGCATGGCGAAACCCTGTCTCTACTAAAAATACAAAAATTAGCCAGGTGTGATGGTGGGCGCCTGCTATCCCAGCTACTTGGGAGGCTAAGGCAGGAGAATCATTTGAACTCAGGAGGCGGAGGTTGCAGTAAGCCAATGTTGTCCCACTGCACTCAGGCCTGGGTGACAAGAGCAAAATTCTGTCTGAAAAAAATTAATCAATTAAAAATGTGATTCCAAAACTTTAGATCAATTCTGCTTTCATAATTTTCTCTTCCTCTATGAAAATTCTGTTTCGGTAGCTCTTTTTAAGTCTTGTAATGTTTTGCAGTGCGTTTTAACAAAGGATGGTATTCTTCATTATTTCCAACATTAGAATTTTAAATTCCATGACATTTTAGCAGGATAGAGTTTTGGACAGTTGTTCTGGAAATGCTCTCAAATAACACCATGCAAGTAACTGTTGGATGCAGAAAGGACTAAACGCAAAAGGCATACAAGCCACATTATTTTGGCTGAGTAGGAGAGTAGGTAGGTTATGAAAAGTACCCGAAGGCTGAATTGCACAGCAAAGAGGAGACTGCACAACTATCGTGGCAAGAGAACCTCATCGCCACTTCACAGATGAGGGAACTAGAACTAGGGCCAGCGAGGTGAAGTCATGTGCCTCAGGTTGCATGGCTGGATCACATCCTTGGCCAGTGGAGGACCTAGGCCCTGTAGGGAAAAATGAACAATTTGCAAAACTCCTGTAGCCCTGAAGTCTAGCTCCAGAGACACTGATAAGAAGGTATTGCTGATTAAGGTATGGAAAAGTGAGCCCCAAGCAGTACAAAGTGGTGGGAAGGAACTGTAAATTGATACAGCACAATGGAAGACAATTGATCACTATGTGACCATGAGGATGCTCTCTGATCCCCAAACTTTTGAGAATTTATACTTATCAAATAACCGGGAATGTTGCTCCAAGGTACACAAGTAAGATTGTTTATCACAGGATTGTTTAAAATATTGAAAATTTTTGAACAACTAAAATGTTCGATAATCATAATACAGTTAATTAACAAATTAAAATCACATAGAAAAATGTGTAATGGCATGAGAATCTTTTTACTGTATGTTATTAAATGAGGATAAAAAGTTAAGAGAATATTAGGGACAGCATGATCAGTCCTAATTTTTTAAATTATATGGCACCTGTGCTTTTCCCTTCCTACCAAAAAGTCATCACAGGATTATTCAAAACTCATGGCTGTAGGTAACAGAAACCCACTAAAGATCGCTCTATCTCTCTGCTATTGTCATTGTTATATTTAACAATTCCAAAGAGATCCTAAGGGCTCTTGATGCTAGTCTACCATGTAGAACATGAGCAGGAGGTAGAATGTTCCCATTCCATTCTATCAGTGACAAATTGAAGACGTTTTGTCCTGGCAGGGGGTCCCTTCCATTTCTCATAACCTTCACCCAATCCATTGACAATTACTGAGCACTTGCTCTGGGCTTACCACCATGTGCAACAACAGTGGAGGAAATAAACCAAACCTGGAGGTTACCATCTCTTTGGAAACACCTGATCTGAAGTCGCATGAGTGTAGTGGGGTTTTGTGGAAGATGTGGAGGAAGCATGAGACCTGGTTCCTGGCGTGGAGACATAAATACATAAAATGTTTGAATAATCATGTGAGGGAGTCTGTGACCAAACACCGCGATTGTGGGCTATGGGCTGCGGTGCTACAGACACAGAGGGCAGGGCTGTCAGTGCAGAGAGAGTGATGGGGAGAGGCTTCCTAGAGGAAGAGAGACAGCTAGGCTGCGAAGGGTGAGTGATTTGTAGAACGAGACTTCAGGGGAGGATAGAACGCATTTCAAGCAGATGAACAAGGATGATTCAGTGCAGAACATTCTGACACAGCTGTTGATCTCAGCTCTCCCAGAACAACCATTTTTAAAATTGAAGTGTAATATTTTACTTCATTTGCAACAGGAATCCATAATCCAACTCCTGACTCTTGTAACTTGCATCAAGAATAATGAGATCAATATCTTTAACATAACAGAAGCTTCCACAGATAAGTAAGAAAAACACAAAAGGATTGACAGAATGAACGATTCACAAAAATAATCAACAGGACTGGGTAACAGAAATAAGCAAGGCTGGGTGAGCCACTGAAGGTGATGTTCTGTGTTCTATACTCAACTGGTAAATCCCAAAATTTAACCAAGTGGGGGATCGTGACCTTCTGCCTTTTATTATTATCTCCTAAGAATACAAATGCTAAAAGCAACATAGTGAGTGGCCAAAAAAATAGAGTTGAGAGTTTGCAACAAACTCGTAAGTGTATTTGTGAAACCTAAAAATCACACTAACAAAGTTTGTATTTTCTCAATCTCTGAAAACAAACATAAAACACTGGTGTAAGGAGAAAATTCTTTATGACTGAATATAATAAGCTTGTTTAGATGTTTCTCAAAATTCTTTTCCTACTGAATGCAGTCATATAAAGAATCAGGCATTGTGAACATTTGGAATTACTTCCAGGCAATTTTTCAACTCATCATCGCAGACAATTTTGACTTTTGTCACTTTTCAGATAACACATTAATTATCCATTTCTGGTTTATTATAAGCAATTCAACTGAGTGGATGGTCAAACAAAAACAAAAGCAAACAAAATTATTTCACTCTAGGAAGCATATCTGCTTGTTCCTGGTGAGGCTGCCATTGCATGTTGGTACCAGGAGCAGAGTAAAGCTCTGATCTGGCCCCAGGTGGATCTCAGACTAGTTCTGTAGACTTCCAGACAGGTGCAACACCAGCATCCCATTCCCCTTCTGCCAGCTCACCCAGGCAGGGCCCAGACAGTGACTGGAATATCACCATGGGCTCTCATGAGCGGGGACAATGATGACAGTGGAGGAGAGTGTCCAGCCAATGCCCAATAGGTAAGTATTGTGAGTAAGACATCAACCTCCAGTGAAAATTTGGGCTGCCGGTTATGGCAGCGTAACTAAGCCCATTCCCAAGTATGTGAGACAGGGAAAAAGAAAATTGGAAAATTCATAGAGCATAGAACCCAATAGGTGGTCTATAATCCTTGCCTCCTTCCCTTATAATCCCTAGTGTCTATTGTTGCCATTTTGTGTCCATAAGCACCCAGGGTTTAGCTCCCACTTATAAGTGAGAACATGCGGTGTTTGTTTTTCTGTTTCTGCATTAATTTGCCGAAGATAATGACCTCCAGCTGCATCCATGTTGCTCTAAAGGACATGATTTCGTTCTTTTTATGGCTGTGTAGTATTCCACGGTATACATCTACCATGTCATCTAATTTTTATATGCTTTAGCTCTGTCACATGTCTCCCCAAAAGTCATGACCACAGAGCCACAAGTGAGGTATTCAAAGAGGACAAGACACACATTGCTTAATATTTCAAAATTATTACACTGCCATTGATTTTTTAAATGTCTTATTTGGAATAGCACCTATGTCACATTATTTAAAACGACCTTAGTTGTGGCATCCCTTTTTTCTTTGACATTGATTTTTGTTAATAAGTCTGTCTAATGCTGACCTTCTGGGCCAAATCTGATGGAAAAAGGGAGTGATCATGATGCGACATAAATCAGAAAATGGACTAAAGATGGGAAAAGTTATATTTCTAGAATGCCCTGTAAAATTCTTTCCGGTGGCAATTTCATTTAAAAGAGAACATTTATTTAAAACACAACTTATTTTAGTTGCAAACCTCTGCTCTCAAGGAATTGATAAATATGGAAATACAGAGGTGAAAATATCACAATATGAGAAAAAATATACATGCCAAATGAACAACAGCTCAGAAAAACCTGTTTCATGTGAGCAATATCATACTTACTAATAGATGTATCATTATACATCAAGTACAGGCAATGGCACAAAATATGTGCTAAGTAAATCATTGTTGAATGAGTGTATAATAGGAAGTGAACAGTAAGAGAGCAAATTACAATAAATTTTATCTTTTCCTTCCCTTTTAATCAGTTTATTAAACATGACAATTGTCATACATTTCAGGTTTATTTATGCACAAGTCTTTGGTCTAAATACAAAGCTGATTTGTTCAGATGTCTAAGGTCAATTCAACATAAACTTAGCTTTGCAAATGCCTACTCTCTGTCCTTTTACTGTTAGCCTTGCCACCACATAAGTCCATTGGATGATTAGAGGACTGAGTTCATTTTGTGTCTTTGATTTCTTGTTAGTTTACTGATAACAATTCTGGTAAGTTCCCTTTATGACCAAGGAAGTGCTTTGTTTGGATAAATCATATATATTTAAAGGTTTTATGAAATAAATCAATTTTTGAATCTTCCTGTCACCAAATTTAAGAACTTTTCAGGGATAAAAGAAACAACTCAGCCAGGCGCAGTGGCTCACGCCTGTAATCCCAGCACTTTGGGAGGCCAAGGTGGGAGATTACAAGGTCAGGAGATAGAGACCATCCTGGCTAACACGGTGAAACCCTGTCTCTACTAAAAATACAAAAAATTAGCCGGGCGTGGTGGCAGGTGCCTGTAGTCCCAGCTACTCAGGAGGCTGAGGCAGGAGAATGCCGTGAACCTGGGAGGTGGAGCTTGCAGTGAGCCGAGATCGCACCACTGCACTCCAGCCTGGACGACACAGCAAGACTCCGTCTCAAAAAAAAAAAAAACCAGAAACATAACTCACTTGTACTTATGAGACCATAAAACCAAGTTGCTTTAGAAAACTTTGTTTTAATTTGCTTTCTAAAGCAGTCCCCCAGGCTAAAAAATTCATTTTGTCTTTTCTGCAATACTTTACAAGAACTGTGTGATCATCATTTCACTTTATCCATCATTTTTTGTGCCACCCCTTTAAACTCAGTTTTGTTTAAAGTCAAATATTCAATGTTTTTTATAAAATGTTATCATGAATCACCAGCAGGAAGGATTCAATGTAACTACCGTTCTTTTCTTCAAGTAGTGATAGAAATTTCACTAACTTAGCAACATTGAAAATTTGGCCTTACACTTGTAACATTTGCCACGTGATACTTTAAATAATCTTCCAAATGTCAGCTGTAATATTATCTCTCCCTGCTAAGACAATGGATGGGCCTAAAATTGGCTAGAAAAGACAGCTGGGTCTATCTAGGGTTCTTGAAGGAAGATGCCAGAAAATCTTGATTAATACCATCACTCCCTCTGGAATTAATTTTTAGTTCTCCCATCAGGTGTGTTGATGGAAAGAGGTCTTACAGTTCTAGTAATTGCCTCGGATTCCTTCGCTGTCCTTCATCAGGACCTCTAATGAAGTCTGAGCTGTAGCCTGGGGTTGATGCCAGACTGGAATGCAGGGAGGCTGAAAGCTGACACCAGTTCAACGGAGCAAAGGGCTCTGCGCTGAGGTTGTCTCCATGACAACCTGGGTATTTTCCTGGTGATGCATTTACACAGCAGGGTTAAAGTTCTGTGAAAGCAACAGCTGTTGTAAAAACAGTATATTAAATATGTTTAGGACTGTAAAATGTGCATTCTTCTCTGTGGCATTTTATTGGGGGAAATTCTAAACATGCAAAATGTCTTTAAAACAATGATGGGGTATTTCTTTTGACAAATTTCTTTTATTTTTGTTTTTGAAAGGAAGAGTAAGGAAATACTTAATGTTCCTTGTTTCCTAGCATTTTTTAAAAATTATCTTTTCATATCAAAATATCCAGCCTACAGCCCTGACCCTATTGTGTCTGCAATAAGTTACTTGACAGGTAACAGTTTGGGGAAATGAAAGCAATAAGTTTGCTTCTGTAACCAAAATCATTTGTCACGCTTCTTATTTGATGTTGTTCTTATCTGTTCACCATCTTTTAGTCTTTTGTGCTAACTGACTATTCTGACAGGTATTTGAAAAAAGAAACAAAGTATTTTTCACATAGTTCAAAAATATCTTGATGTTTTCATAGAACAATTTTTGCTTGTTTGCTTTTTACAACCAAACTTATGACAGGCATTTTGGTACACTGCACTGATTTGCAAGAGGTAACCTGACCTTAACTCAGAGTTCTGTAAATCCATGCATCACCGTGGCATTCTGAATAGAGTGACCAACTATCCCAGTTTGACCTGGACAGAAGATTTTCCTGAGACATAAAAATTTTGCTACTAAAATTGAGAAAGTTCCAGGAAAACCAGGACTTCTTGGTCACTCTAGCATTCAACAAACATTGGCCAGCATCTGTTAATATGCCAGGCTCTATACTGAGGCAGTGAGATCTAAAGTCAACTGGTCGCTGCTCTGTTCCCATCTCTTTTGGTAATTTTGTAGAAAAACTGCAGCAAATCGATTCTGGCTCTCTACCTGAATGTGCTCATATCTCTAACAGGAGATAATAGAAGGTGGATGTTAGTTCATGTTAGTTCCTGAAATGTTGAGAAACCAAAGCACTCTCAGGTGACTGTATGTTTCTGCCTCAAGCTGCCATCTTGGTTGGAATAAAGGGCCATTTTCCAGTGGCCTTCTGATTTTCTCTGCCTCCACACCAGTAGAGGCCAGCATTGGCCTGGGAAGCCCATTCATGTAGTACCTTTGCTTGTAGCGGTAGGTGGAGAGTGCAAGATTTCATCTGTCCTGGTCAAATCAAGACAGACCCAGTACAATGAATCGTGTGGCATTTTACCCTTGCTTTCTTCTGTCCTGGGTATTGAGCAAAGGAAACTAAAAAAAAAAAAAAAAAAAAAAAAAGGTCTATGAACTCTCCAGTCACAGAGAATATTTGCTGGGAATATTTTTCTAAATAATATGAAGCAAGAGGTATTGGCTGCCTGGCTATACTATCTAATGTAAGTATCCCTGGGAAGTTCAAGAGCAGCAGACACATTTTCTCTTTCCTTGAAAGTGAGGTTCATAACATTGGTCTACTTCTATTGTTTATGACTAGAGGAAAGGAAGCACCCATGCCTGCCTTTTAGAAACAAATCTCCAAAGTAAAAAATAAGGTAGCCAAAGAGATGAACACTTTGCATTGTAACCAGGCAGGGTGTCCCAATAGTGGGACTGGAATCCCCCAGCCAACCACACAGAGCAGAAACCCTACGCTTGAATTCATTCATTCACCAGATATTTATTGAGTGCTTACTGCATATCAGGCTCTGATCTAGTGTCTGAGAAAAGAACAGTGGGGAAAACAAAAACAAACAAACAAGCAAACAAGGCAGAGATTCTTGCCCTCAGTGAAGCTTACATTCTACTGAAGGAAAGCAAATTAAAACTCTAGAGCCCACATGCATGTGAACACACCACAGAGCTTACTATTGTCATGGCCCTTACAGAAGAGATTAAAACTCACCTGTTTTCTTAGCTAAATGAACTTATGTTGACAAGTTGACAGACAGACTGAGCAACTATAGTGCATTGTTAAATGCTAGAATGGAGATTTTGCAGGTAAATCGGATCTGATCTTATCTTCTGATTTAATCTTGAAACTGGTCGAGATGAACCACTTTTTGAAAGCTAGTTCTGTAGCTAGTCTATGGCCAGAATGACCAGATACCACCTGAGGGCCACAGAGAGCTAGATGATTTTGATGAACTGTAGTTGTTATGGACATATAGTCCCATTGGAGAGCATTCTTCAAACTTGATCCTCATGGTTGTGCTAAGAACAAACTTCTCATGGTAGATATGTTTTTCCTTATTTTAAGGCTTCTGTATCTTTCACTTGGATATCAGAAGTTGACCTATAATATTCAGTTTACCACTCAAATAATTTTTTCAAATACTTTGATAGATTTCCAAAAGATTGATCAGAAACTGGAGCACATGAACAGTGTTAATTTACATGAATAAACTCATGATCTTGAGGATAAATGACAACATTTAATACCAGATCTTTCAAATAGAAGCTACTATAATGCTTTGTTTATAACATTTGTGTCTCTTGGGTTATGCATCTGGACAAAGATAAGGTATAATTTCAATGAGCACTACATCCCACATTTAATATTGTCAAGGATTTTTAAACAATCTCTTCTGCCCATGGCATGGATAGAGGGGGTAAGATCTTTCTTACTTTAAAACAAAGCTCCACTGTAAAGAGAATTCCGTTTTGAGTTATTTCATAGACAAGAAAGAAAGTTTAAATATGTTAAAAGAAAGCTGTTTTGAGAAAAGAACAGTTTTATCTACTATATTCCTAGCAAGGCTACAGCATAAAATTTGATTCTGTTTAAAAATAAAATCATCTTGGAGGAAAGCCATGGAATTGAGCCTAATAGGCACCTGCCAAAAGATCTTATCTGGAGCCATCTCCTCCTGAGTGGGACATGTTTTTAAGCATCTGAAAAGCCTACATTATTTCTACCTACAGCTAAGAGGTCTAGGGTAAGTAGAGAAGGCCTTAGTCTGTGGATCCTTTTAGAGGTTTGGTTTGGGTTTACAATCTACTTTTAGAAGATAGAAATAAGTATTTTAAAAACTGGTTTCTGGATTTTGGAGGGCAAGGATGGAATATGAAGTCCTGGGTTGGAAAACCTATGTCCTAAAACTAGTTGATTGGACCAGTTTCAATCTGGTGGCTTCTAGAATTGAACCCATTGGGACTACCCTATCAGACTGCCTACACTACAGAATTGAGATGGCTGTGGACCACAAATCAGAAGATGGAGCTTTTCTAACCGGCTTTCTCATCAGATTTTGGGCCATGTTTCTCTAGGGGAATGATTTAATTCATCTAGGAAACTATTTTCTATGCTGTGAGCTCTGTTCCCTTTCTGCCCTTTGCTTCTGCAGGACTGGACGCTTCCACTCCAGAGCCATGCCCCGCCTCTGGGACTCTCCCACTGCCTGCGCTCCCAGCACAGAAAGCAGTCTAAGAGAGAGGCTTCTTTAAGATTAGCAAATCCTTCAAAATCCTGACACATCAGCAGATGGGGGTGCCATCTGATACCACCATTCTGATGACAGATACAGTGACTTTCTTAGTGGGGAATTACAACGATCTCTTAAAAGTGAGCCTGGGAAAGAAAGGTTTAAAAGAAGGTATACTATCTTCCTGAAACCTAATTTTTTCTAAATTCTAAACCTTTTCTAAATAGATCAATTTCATCTATGGAGCAGCTTGCTGATTTGAAACATGTACAATTGGCCCATTAATGTCTAATTTGCACAAGGATTTTTGGACGTAAGTTTTCGTAAGTTTCCAGAAAGCTACCTTGTAGTATAGCCAGTTTCCCAGAACCTAAAACAAATTAGATTAATCATGCTAGAAACTAAATAAAAGTGCCTTGTTGGGGCCTGTTTGGGCAAGCCCTAATATTCTCTCCTGTTGGCCAAGAGGAACAGAGCATCTTGGAGGGCTTAGCTACCACCCACTCTGCACGAGAACAGCGATCGGACTCTGAGCTTCAGGGCATATTACTCTTCCTGGGTTCAGACAGATGCCAGAATCTGGTTCTGTTGCAGGAGTAAATAGTCACAACTTTCGGTAATTTTTATAGGTAGTGTTTAATCTATGGAGAAGTGTGATTTTCACACACTTGAGCTCAGGGCAACGAACATTTTCTTTTCCGTTGTGGTCATCTGGCAGAACTGTTTTAGTTCCTCTTCCTGACTTGCTGTGTGTCTTTCCCCACCACCCTTCTGTTCTCATGCTGTGTGATTCACCAGCATCTCTATATGGTTAAGGGTATTTATAAGTCATGGGGCATGCACTGACACTTGATTTGTTACTGGTGTTGATTTCTTTCATAAGGCTGCATAAACTTCTTCCTGCATGTCACAGGGCTGCTGGAGGAACTTAGCCCTAGCCATGTGCCACTAATCGGCCTGGCTCTGTAGAGAGCATGGAACTGAGCCTGCTGTTGCACGGAGATCGAGTTTACTCCCAGGCACTGTCACTTGATCCCTCCCATGCTCTCACCAGCATTCAGGAACCGAAAATATTTACTTTGTGTTGATCTGACAAAACCCAGTAAATGGCAACCTTTACAGGGCCCAGAACGCATGCCAAAGGAGCAGAGAGAGGGGGGTCCGAATAATTCCTGTTCTGCTTGCATGTGGGGGTTTTCTGAGCTGCAATGCAAGCCTAGAGCCAGTCAAGTCTCAGGTTTCTTTGGCCTCTGAAACCAGTATTTACTGACCAGGGCTTTGGAACTGAATAAAAGTATGTCAGACCACCCATTTTCATTGCTAAATCTCTTTCTTGGAAATGTAGCCGGAAAAGGTTTTCTGATCATTTCTCTATCTCTCGTAAAGATTGCTCACTCCCTCGATGACTTATTTAACACATTTTTACTGAGCTACCATCATTTTCTAGGCTCTAGTCTAGGTGCTGGGTATTTAACAGAGAGCCAGAAGTATTAGCTTCAAGACAATGAATCAATAAGATGATTTCAGATTGAGATAACTGGTTGAAAAGAAACAACCAGGGGATATGATAGAGAGTAACTAGAGCCTTGTGACCAAGGGTGATTATAGCAGGCTTTTCAGAGATGCTGCTATTTGACTCAAGACCTAAAGAACAATAGGCAGCCATCCACAAATTAGTAGGTCAGTTTTAAGGCAGAAGGAACAGTAAATATAAAGACCTTGTTGAGAGGAGAAAAAAAAGAGCTTCCCATGATCAAGGAGTGGAAAAGAAACTAGAGTTACAGAGACCAAGTGAATGAAAACAATAGGGTAGAAGATACCTTGATCACTACTTCCCTACTCTTTTTTCAGGCTACTGATTCCTACTGCCATTGCATTAATAGTTTACTCTTGTTATGACACTACACTTGTTTAAACTGCAGGAACATGCAACTAATACTTGACATAAGCACATGAAATCCTTGAAGTTAAGCAGAAGCAAAATGAAGTATCACTAACGTGCTCCAAGGACGTGTTGAAATGGTGCAGCCCAGGAGGCTTGAGTACCCCAAGTCACGGGGGCACAGGCAAACCACTCTGAGTTCTAGGGAATTGTGTTCTATAGTTCTTGAATCCCAGTCTTATGGAGCTCCAAGTCATCAATGGCTGCAACTCTCTGAGTGAGACCAGGGTTAGTGTAAGTGGAGTTGACAGTGGGCATCAAGCAAGATGGCAGGTGTAGGATTGGAGTTTTCTAGAACTAACTGGGATTTCTGATTCTGCCCTTTCTCCTTGTGTTCTGGGAAAAGTATCTTACCTTGTTGAGCTTCTGCTTTCTTATCTGTTCGATGGAGATGGTAACACCTAGTTTGTAGTATAGATACAATGAGGATAGTATTTGAAAAAAAAATCCCATTATGTTTTTATATGATTCTTTGAGTGTAATATCTTCATGTAAAACCAGCTGTCACATGTAAGGAAATAGCCCTAGAGAAGCTAGTTAATTCCTCCTGTATTTCTTTAGTTAGCCGGTAGAAGATGGTGTTTTTCTTGGTTCAAGAGAGCAATGGCTTTTCCTGTGTCTTAGAAACTTTAAGATATCAGCCAGACTATGATGCTTCTTTCTCTCTTTAAAGTAGAATTATTTATTAAAAATTAAAGAATAATAATGATGTGTCAATGTAGGCTCACGAATTGTATCAAATGCAGTACTCTGGTGGTGAATGTGGATAATGGGGGAGGCTGAGCATTTGTAGGGGTCGAGGGATATGGAAATTCTCTGTACCTTTCACTCAGTGTTGCTGTGAACCTAAAATTGCTCTTTAAATTTTTATTTTAAAATTATAGAATGAATTATTTAGTGGCTAAATAAGTAGTAGTATAGAATATAGGAATGTTTTTATAACAAAAGTTTGTGAAGATACACTGAGGACCAATGTCTCCTTGTGTATCTTTTTACCAATGCACATAGATATCATCACTCTACTTTATAACAATTCTTGTCTCCTTACAGGACATGCTTCCTCTCCTTTCTCAGTTTTTTTTTTTTTTTTTTTTGGTTTTTTTTTTTTTTTTTTTTGGAGACAGAGTCTTGCTCTGTCACCCAGGCTGGAGTGCAGTAGCGCGATCTAGGCTCACTGCAACCTCCACCTACTGGGTTGAAGCGAGTCTCCTGCCTCAGCCTCTCGCATAGCTGAGATTACAGGCGTGCGCCACCACGCCTGGCTAATTTTTGTATCTTTAGTAGAGATGGGGTTTCACCATGTTGGCCAGGCTTGTCTCAACTCCTGATCTCACGTGATTCACCCACCTTGGCCTCCCAAAGTGCTGGGATTATAGGCATGAGCCATGGTGCCCTGCCTCGTTTCTCAGTTTTTGAAGGTTGTCTTAGTTGTTCTTGATTTTATTTTTACTCTAATATGTGGATTCTGTGTCCCATGCTACAAAATAAATATTGCTTGAATTTTTATTAGAATTTTATTAAATTAATAGATTAATTTGAGGATAATTTGCATCTTTAGAATATCATTTGTTTTTCCAAGAACTTGATTTTTTTCCCCATTAATCTAGGTCTTCTTTTATGTCCTTAGTAGAATTTTTAAATTTATCAGTATTTCTCAATAAACTTATTTGAGTATTTATTATATGTTTATGTTACCTAGCAAATGAGGCCTCAATTATATCTTCTAGCTCATTGATTACTATGTATATAAATTAATGCTATTAACTTTTTCTGTATGTTAAGTTTGTGATTGCTCACCTTACTGAATACACATATATTAGGAGAGCCAGCCCTTCATATCCATGGGCTCTGCATCCATGGATTCAGTCAAGGATAAATTAAAAATATTTGAAAAAAGAATTGTGTCTGTACTGAACTTGTACATACTTTATTCTTGTCATTATTCCCTAAACAATACAGTATAACAAGTATTTACATAGCATTTACATTGAATTAGGTATTATAAGTAATATAGAGATAATTTAAAATATATTGGAGCATGTGCATAAATTATATGCAAATACTACATACACCATTTTATATCAGAGACTTGAGCAATGAGGAGTCCTAGAACAAATTTCCCACAATATCAAGGGATGACTCTTTATAGATCAGATATAAACTGATATATACACACATATATATTGTGTGTATATTGTGTATGTGTATATATAATCTATTAATATATGTGCATATGTTGTACATATGATTACAGTTATATGTAACTATAATTTACAATAATTCTTGTCTCCTTATAGAACACGCTTCCTGCTTTTTCTCAGTTTTTAAACGTTGTCTCAGTTGTTCTTGATTTTCTTTTTACTCTAATATGTGGATTCTGTATTAATTTGAGAATGATTTACACCTTTAGAGTGTTATTTGCTTCTCCAAGGACTTGATTTTTTTTCCCATTAATCTAGGTCTTCTTTTATGTGCTTAGTAGAACTTTAAACATGCATATGTGCATATATGTGTCTTTGTGCATATGTTGTGTGTGTATGTGTATATATAATCTCAGAATCCAGAATATGTAAATAGCTGATACAAATTAATAAGGAGAAATGTGAAAAATCTCATGGGGTGGGGGGAGGGAAGAGGGATAGCATTAGGAGATATACCTAATGTAAATGACGAGTTAACAGGTGCAGCACACCAACATGGCACATGTATACATATGTAACAAACCTGTACATTGTGCACATGTACCCTAGAACTTAAAATATAAAAAAGAAAAAGAAATGTGAAACATCTGATAGACAATTCAGCAAAGGATAGAAACAGGGAATTCACAAAACAGAAGAACTAAATGACCAATAAATGTATGAAAAATAATTTTACCTCACTGGTAATCAGAGAAATAATATAGTTTTCATATGACAATGTGAAAAAAAGAATATCATTTCGTAACAATAAGACTGATGTACGATATCAGATGTTGGCAAGCATCAGGTAAAGGAGAAGCCTCACACTCCTAAAGTGACTATAAACGTGTTCAATCACTTTGGAACACAGTTCCTCAGTATCTGGAATATCTGGTGTCTACCCAATATCCTACATCCATCTAGCAATTCTACTTCTAGGTATAATTCTTAAGGAAACCCTTGCATCTGTGCACAAGGAGACATATACATAAATGTTGAGTGAGGCATGCTGTGTGACAGTAAAATTTGTTAAAAATTCAAATTCTCATTAATCAGAATAACTTACAATATATGATGGAATACTGCACGGCCAACAAAATGAATGAATTGGATCCATAAAAATTAACATAGATAACTCTCAAAACATACTGCTAAATAAAAAAGCAAATAACAGAATTTTACATACAGAATGATGCAATTTATATACATTTTAAGAACACAAAGTAATGCTGCTGTCAGGCAGTACATATATGTGTAGCAACAAGGACTGAAAGAATAACCCCAAAGTCACTACAGTGATTGTCTCCATCAGGGAGGGAGGAAAGAAGGGAGAGGTATTAGAACATAAAGCCAAAAGAATAAAAAAGGACTTAAGTTCTAATACATTATCCTTATTTCTTTCATTGAAATTAACCAGAAGCCCAAATGACAGTATGTTAGCACTTATCATTGCTTACAAATTGTAGTCATACATTTGATTGTTCATTGTATGCTAAACCTCTCTGATTTTTTTTAACTTCTTCTTTTTTAGATAGAGTCTCACTCTGTCTCCCAGGCTGGAGTGCAGTGCTGCAATCATGGCTCACTGCAACCTCTGCCTCCTGGGCTCAAGTGATCCTCCCACCACAGCCTCCTGAGTAGCTGGGACTACAGGTATGTGCCACCACAACGGGCTAATTTGTGTATTTTTTGTAGAGTCATGGTGTCACCATGTTGCCCAAGCTAAAACTTTTTCTTTTAAAATGTTTTCTTTGCTTGAGCTAAACAGCAGGCTTCCTTCTATGAGGCCTCCCTGGCACCTTTTCACATAGGTCACCTATCTGACTGTAGACCTCTGAGTTTCACTGTTCCTGCTCTGTGGCATTGCTCTATGTATCTCCTCCTCAGCTCCCATCACTGTCACAAGTGTGCTTTCATTTTCTCTTTAGTCACCTGTGCTTTAGTCACCTGTCCCACCACCGTTGGCACATAGTAGGGATTTGTTTGTTGGATGAACGAATGTTGCATTGGAAAGCAAGGAGCAATTTGCCGCCTTGGTTCTTCTCTCAGCTCTTCTAACAGCTACCTGTATTGGTTCCCAGCAACCTTTCAGTGTCAAAATGGAAAGGTTTCTCTGTTTTCAGAGAGGAATAAAGATAAGGTTTATCTTTATATTTCACACTACTGCACTTTTCCTGCTCAGGAAAAAGATCTTCTGCAAACCACACTAGGACACCACTTGAACTCATTTGCTTTCCTTGGCCTCTTTCCCCTGGCCAGGGTCTCCCTCACACTAGAAAAGCCTGCTCTGTCTAGTTGGCCCCAGGAAATTCCCTAGGTCACTCAAGGACTTTGTTTCTTAAAGGCCCCATAACTACCCTGCTTTCTCTGAACATTTAAAAATACATTAAAACAAAATAGAAAACTTGTTTTAAATAAGCTTAGTACTGTGATTCTGTCACATAAAAATAAGAACCACATATTTACTTAAAACGGATTTATTTTATCTGTTTGTCTTCATATTATTATTTTTTATTATTTTTTATCATTACTTATTAAGCTGAAATAGACACTTCCCAGTTGTTCCACTTGTATTTGCATTTAAACCTTCTATTTAAAGTGAAACACTTGCATTAAACATTGGACCATTTTTAAAGAATAATTTTTAAAAATACAAGCATTATCATTATAATAATGATGCCATCATTATATTCACCCCTATTGATCTGAGTCTTCTAAGATTAGTCTCAAAAACATATGTTAACCAGAGCTGTATCTTTGCAAATGACAACATCAAGGTGCTTTGCATAAGGTGTGTAATTTTTCTAGCATAACCCTTTGTTTTCGATACCAAGTTGTGCAATTGCAAGCACATGGCTCTTTAAAACTTGCAGGTATGTGTGCAACTGTCCAGTTTCCATTATTGGGACTTTTCTGGGCATGTTTCTAAAACATTTTGTCTAGAATCCTTCTCGAGCAAGATAGAGAACAGAGCAGAGTCCACTGACAACCTGCCCCTAAACCACTGAGAATAAGGAAGAGGTTGGAGCAGAAGGGCCATTTGTCTTTGTTATTAGGAAATAAATCAACCATTGTTTTCTGGGCCAAACGCAAGGAATGTCATTATTACCAAATAAATTGTGTCGTTACAAATCAATCGAGCCACCTTTCATTTAAATGTGAATCGGTTTAATTGTCTGGGCTCCAAACTTGATTCCACCCTAAGGAAACAAATGACTAGATATGTAGATCATTCAAACTCTACATTTGATACAAAATTTTCTACAAAAGCAGAAGTTTTTATTTTTTAGATTAGTCAACACACTAACTTGTCATTCTATATTCTTTTCTCCTAACGAAGGGGTTACCACGAAGCTTTTCCTTGCGAGTGTAAGATCAATTTGGCAAAAAGTTAAAGGCTGCCTTTCTCAGACTATGGCAAAACTGACATGCTTTGAGATACTATGAGTGAGGTATTTATGTCTGAATACCACCCACTCATCTTAAGGTGTATCCTTTAATGACACACAGGAAATAGGGGCATAAACTTTCCTGTATATTTGGAGTAATTTTCCCAAGGACTTAGGGTAGATTGATGCTTACTTTTAACCAAGTTTCAATCTACCTGTTGCTGAACAGGAGCCTTAGAGTTAAAACCACCCTAGGTTTTAGGTTCTGCTGCGGGAATTTTGCATATGGCTCTAATTTCATTGGTGTACAGTTCTAAGCAGCACAAACACAATTTCTGAACTAATGATGCTGCTCAACCAAAAGATTACCCTATTCTCTTCTCTGGTTTCGCTCTAGTTTCTCACACTGTCCTTTCGCTGTGGCCTCTCTCCCACCTCTGACCTCCTCCCCAGTTTTCACCCTTGCTTTAACAATTGATTTATGATGGGCCCATGGAAGGGTCAAGCCCACTTTTATGGTTTGCTTAAAATATTTCTTTTAGAGTGAGCATCAGAAGTGGTCTTCAATCCCTGCTAAACAGTCTCACCAAGACCTCAAAAGACCTTCCTTTACTGCCCATCACTGTGTCTTATTTATATCTTTTGTACTGGTGAAGAGAAACTCATTAAAAAAGGCAATTTTGAAACTTTTGCTAAAATGAATAACTTATAAAAGATGCCAAATTTAGCTTTTTTCCCCTCCAGTGAGAATGTCTGTGAATGATTGTATAATTCAGGAGTAGGGAGGTATGGGGAAGAGAGAAGAAAAAGCCCCAAAGAATAAAGATGAGCCTTGGATTATTTCTTTTAAGGGATCTATTTTTCTTTGAGTTTGACAGTTTGATCTTTGCTAACACTGAAGCCTGCAGGTCTATTGGGTATACTCTTCCATTCATTGCCTCAACCGTAAATTTCACCCTTTTGTTTAATTGACTTCCTGTTGTTGTTTCAATATGCTAAATAATTGCCATATTTAGAAATGTTTTTAAAAGCTCTGGTTAATAGAACCGATAAAAACATTATTTTCTACATTTTAAAGATTCGGAAGACAGAAAACAACTTGAAAATATAGGGCTATTTATAAACACATACACAATCTGAAAGACTAAATAGTGCCTAAAAATAGGAGAGTTTCCTCCAAGATTCCTGGCCTAAAAGTTAATATAACTTTCATGTTCTAATGTGGATCTTAACATTGAACTGTAGATGGTTGTGAAATCTTTGCCACCTTTAGTGAGCCTACATTAAATAGCACCAGATGACACTTCTGTAGATGGCTTCCTAGAGCTTATTGATCTCCTCCCTCCTTGGTCATTAAAAAATGTGATTTATTAGTCTGACATTTTTAATAGGGCAAAGCTCAGAGGTTTATTGCAATGACTTTCTAGTGTCCATGTTGGCCTAGGCTGCTACCAAAGTGCAAAAGCTGTCAAGATATCTATCTACACCGCTGTCTAATAAGAAGGTGACTTTTTTTTTTTTAGCTAAATGGCAACCTCTACATATTTAAAGTGTTTTACACCTATTACATAGCAATGAATTAATTTTTCCCATTTCTCCCTTCTCTTTCATGTAGCACGAGGTGTTTCCCTCTAATTAAATGCTGTCGTTTTCTTAGTGTGAGGCTTGGCAGGACTCCAGAAGCAAGCAAGCCTGAACTGCAGAGGTCTGCCGCCAAGAGTCTGTGTGACCTCAGACAAAGAGCGGGTCTCTGAGCCACTGCCTTCCTCAGCCAAGAAGGAGACCCCCGCTGACAACCAGCAGGCTCTCAGGCGTGACATCGCAAATCCAGCCCTCTAAGTATCCCTGAGCCAATATATGGAAATACTGCAGTCCAAAGCAAGGTCTGGGGCCTAGATTCTCATTTCCTAGTCTTTGTAGTCATGGATCTTCATGAATGGGAAGAAATATGTGCGCTGAACATCAAATTTAGATTCATACATCAGAGTTTTGGCAGGTGCCCAGCAGAAATTTGGGGGACAGGAGGTGAGTAGAATATGAATAGCAAGGGATATTCAAATAAGCGAGTCGTGTGGGGCTGGATTCCTGCCCTATATTTGGACCTTCTGCCCCACTAAAGTCATCAGCTCCTTTTCCTCCAGTTTTTTCCAGTAATGCATGTCTAATTTGCATGTACTTTGGTAGAAAGAGCTCTATAAGAGAAGAAGGAGGAGCAGAAAGAGGAAGAGAAATACCATGTTTTGAAAGAAGGAGCTGTGGTTCTTTTGATTTTAGACTCTTTAATTAGCCACATCATGTTTGTGGCATGAACCCAGAATAGGAGTTTCACAACTTCCAGGGGATGTTTAAATAGGCGTGAGGAATCAGAATTCTTCTTGTCCCATTTGCATGCCCATGTACGCTGCCCCAGAGACACCACAGAATAAGGAGAATCTGGCACAGGCCTATAATTAGAAGCTCTTCTGTGGACAATAAACTGATAAACTATTGCATTTGAGATTTGCTAGGATATGTGTGTTCTATGATACCAGGACTACAGCTGAATTGTTTTGACTAATGTTTTTGAAGCAAAAAATATGGTCCCAGCACTCATTTTATGACGAATTGTAAAACGCCTTGCGTGTTTCTTTCCCTTGTTACTTCTTTCTATCAAGTAAACATGGTAGACATGTCAGTGGTTGCTCTGGGGAAGCAGATGCCCTGACCAGGACACTTCCCTTGTGTTGCTAAGCGACCCGCTTCCAAGAAATTTCTGGGGGTTGGGGATGATCATAGTAGGTCCCCATGTCACTGGAGCAGTCCTAGTTAATAATATGCTATTGTCCCAGCATACAGATTAATAACTCCTTTCACTCTCAAAGGTGTCTTGGTTTGGACTGGGTATGTGGTACCCCCATCAGTGGGGGCACTGCATAAATGTGGAATAGGACTGGCATTTCAACCTCAGGGTTCATATTGTAGTCCTCGGTGGTGAAGTGTAACTGCAGGGGGGCCGGATCCTGCGTCACGTGTTTCAGAATCACGTAGACCTGAGTCTACATTGTTTAGACATATGAACTTGGATGAGTTATTGAATCTCTCTGAGCCTCAAGTTTCTCACCTATAAAACAGAATAACCATTTATTAAAAATTATAAAAAAGAATAAGCATTGTAAAAAAGAATAACCATTTATAACAAAGGATTAAATAAGAAGCACCCAATATCAGTGCCCATAAGTCAGGAACTAAATTAATATTTCCTTTCACTGACGCCTGCCTCCTAACTTCAGTAGTAAAATCTTTTTAATTCTCAATTATGCCTTTTCAGCTACATATTAATTCTGATGGAAATAATAAATCTAAGTCTATCTCTGAAGATCTGAGGTAGGGCTTCTGTTTCCGGCTTCACCACTGACTTGAAGCACACAAGTCATCAGCAAGCTGTGCAAATGGTTTACCAAGCCTGTATGACAAGGAGGATGATATAACAAGCAAAGAACATAGAAAGACTATTTCTTTTTTTCTTTTTAACAGAACAAGCATTGATTCTTTTTTTTTGTTTTGAGACGGAGTCTTGCTCTGTCGCCCAGGCTGGAGTGCAGTCATTTCCTGCCTCAGCCTCCTAGGTGACTGGGACTACAGGCGCCCGCCACCAAGCCTGGCTAATTTTTTTTTTTTTTTTTTTTTTTGTATTTTTAGTAGAGACGGGGTTTCACCATGTTAGCCAGGATGGTCTTGATCTCCTGACCTTGTGATCCACCCGCCTCGGCCTCCCAAAGTGCTGGGATTACAGGTGTGAGCCACCGTGCCTGGCTGATCACTTTTTTAAACATTCCACCAGTGGTGCCAGAAAGTGTACTGGATGCTACACAAGTTAGAAAAAGCAGCAATGGCCCATGACCTAAGGGACTGGACATTTAGTTGGAAAAGTTATAAATGGACCCAAATGCCACAGGGTTTTTCAACCTTTGCACCATGGACATTTTTGGCTCCGTGGTAAAGATTGTCCTGTGCACTGCAGGGCGTTTAGCAGCATCTTTAGCCTTTTCCTGCTAGATGCCAGTAGCATCCCCCTATCCCAGTTGTGACAATCAAAACTGTCTCCATTAGTGCGACTGCATAATTTTCAGGGTGCAGTGCAAAATGAAAATGTAGACTCCTTGTTGAAAAAGCAGGGGAAAAGTAACATTAAAGGTACTGAAACGTGCAGCTTTTCCTTTCTTCCACCGTCTCTCTCTCGACTTGCCTTGGTATTGATATTTTTTATTTGCTATTTAACGTCAGTCCAATAACGAAAAATTAAAACTGTAACTTATTAGGATGAATTTTACTGTTTATCTTTATGTTGCAGAATGCCAGTTTTAATTGCAAATACAACAGCATTTAGCTCATAAAAAGAAATGATATAGCTGAGTGCAGTGGCTCACACCTGTAATCCTAGCACTTTGGGAGGCCAAGGCGGGTGGATGACCTGAGGTCATGAGTTCAAGGCCAGCCTGATCTACATGGGGAAACCCCATCTCCAGTAAAAATACAAAAAATTAGCCAGGGAGGGTGGCGTGTGCCTGTAATCCCAGCTACTTGGGAGGCTGAGGCAGGAGAATCGCTTGAACCTGGGAGGCAGAGGCTGCAGTGAGCCGAGAATGCTCCACTGCACTGCAGCCTGGGTGACAGAGTGACACTCCATCTCAAACAAAGACACAACTCCTATGTCATAGTTCACGCATGCACATGCATGTCACTCTTACTAGAATAGTGAAAATGTTGCACAAAATATGCACACATTGAGCTGGGCATGGTGGCTCATGCCTGTAATCCCAGCACTTTGGGAGGCCAAGGCGAGCAGATCACTTGAGGTCAGGAGTTCGAGACCAGCCTGGCCAACATGGTGAAACCTCATCTCCACTAAGAATACAAAAAATTACCCAGGATTGGTGGTTGCGTGTGCCTGTAATCCCAGCTACTCGGAAGACTGAGGCAGGAGAATTGCTCGAACCTTGGAGGCGGAGGTTGCAGTGAGCTGAGATTGTACCATTGCACTCCAGCCTGGGCAACAAGAATGAAACTCCGTCTCAAAAAAGAAAATAAAAACATGCACACATTCTACAAACTCTCTCTACCTTCAGCTTACTGCTGAATAGGGGAGCTCTGGAAGGAAAAGGAATTATGCATTGCCCTATCTTTCCTTTTCTCTCTGTGTCATCATTTTCAGGACAAGTGCTTGGCTAATACAGGAAAATGGCCTGAATAAGAAAGAATATGACAGGATTCCTTCGTTGCTTGTGTTTTTCTGCACTCAAAGAAAGCTCTGGTTCAAGTAGAAAGTACAGCCTAGTGGAGCTACGTTGGTATAGATGAAACTCTCTTAATTTGTACTACTTCTGAGTCTTACTGAACTCCCACTCACGGTAGACCACCAGCATTCTGTGCTCATGGGGCAACATGAATGCTACTAAAACGTGAATGGGGTGGCAAGAAAAGGCATCCCCACATATTCTACATCTTTTTTATGTACATTCTCCACTGTCCCATCAGACTTTACTCACAAAATCCAAGTTCAAAGATAAAATTATTAAGAATGATAAGGGGCAGCCACAGAGCATTAAACGAAACGTGGGACCCTTCAGAATATGCAGGCCCGTGACAATGCATCAGTTGCCAAACATTGCCAAACATTTTCTGGGGGTTGAGAACCACCTAGGTGTGGTACACAGTAGGCTGCACTCTGTGCAATCCTGAAAAAATTGACAGAATCATAATGGATTTAAAATGTGCTATTTCAGACAGGGGAACAAGGAAAGTAAAGAGATAGAATGTGAGTGGGACCGTAGAATATAAAAGTTTGGAAATTCCTTGAGCTTATTCGTTGTTAGTATTTTATTTCTTCTCTTTGGTGAAAAACAGTTTTGAAAGTGTTTAATTTTTTGGTGCATCATATTTATAAAATATTATTAATTTTTGTCCCTGCAAAAGAAATTTTTGTCAGTGTGTACACCACTAATTGAGAAAGAAGTTATTCAAAAATGGGGCAAATTGTACTTATAATTATACACCATGTATTTTACCTTATGGATGAAAAATTCTGAATTTCATACTTTTCCAGGAGATACATTGCACTATAAAAATCCAAGTTTTTATATGTCATCATCAAGTTTTTATATGAATAAAATGCAGTAGATGAAGTTGCACAACCCCTTCTCTTTTTACAGAAACCTAATTGAAGCAATAATAATTAACATTAGTGTAAGAACCCAGGCCATGTTGAAGACTTGGCATCAATATTGCATGCAATTTTGCAATTAAAATATGAATATGAAAAGATAATCAGATAACAAGTTTAAGGATTCTTTCCACCTCTTTGGGGATTCGCTGCTAAACATAAACAGTGGTAGATGAACAGGAAGCTAAATACGGACTCAAAATACTCAGGTTTAAATCCCAGCTGCTTCCCTTTACCTTTCTGCACCCCAGTTTCCTATCTGTCCCAATGGTGATAAGCCTCATCTTGTTCCCTCACAGGGTTGTGTTGTGAGCATTAAATAAAATAGTGTGCAAAGGAGTTTTGTTAACTATGAAAAGTGTATGATTATTCAGCAATCTGTCATTATTAATTACATCGGAAGGGTCTGAACCACCTACATGTGTAATCAATTTTTTTCAGACTATCCCTAAAAAAGCACAGGATAAATAATGCTAGTTGCTATATAACAAACAATCCTCAAATATCAGTGGCTTAACACAAATATATTTATTTATTACCTGTCTTAGTCTGATGTAGGCCAGATGACTCTCCTTTGTGACTCTCCTCCACCCTGTGACTCAGGAACCCAGGTTCCTTCCATCATATGATGACTCTATTCTAACACATATCCTCCACAAATGCTACAGCATGGGAAGAGAAGAGGTATGGAGATTCATGCAGGAGACTTCTAAAGCCAGTCCTGGAATATGTCTGCTCAAATTGCATGCCTAAAATATAGTCAAGTGACTTCAAACTAACTGCAAGGAAGAATGGGAAATGTAGTCTTTCTGTATGCCCAGAAAGAAGAAACAACGTTTGGTAAGAATCTATCTAGTCTCAGCCACATTTCAGAAATAATATGATGGCCCAATACAGAAAATTATTATTTTATTTTCTTGTATGCTAAATCTGGCCAGGGAAAACCTGACAGGTCATTGTCATTTTAAGTGATGTCTGCTTAGACTTGAGTTTGAGTGCAGGCTGTATCTTACTAGATGGGTAAAGTAGCATGCATATTTGAGCTAGCCTTCAAGAAAACATTTATTTGCGTGACATTTTGATTACAGTAATGAAATCAACAGTACTGACTGTGCATTTGTCATATATATTTGGCACAAAGCTAGGCACAGGGTTGAGACCAGTACACACACACATACATGCACACACATGTATTTATCAGGCCCAAAACCCTTACCCCAACCTCCAGCTCCAGGAACTATAAAAAGCTGAAGAGTCACAATTAGCCCACAGAGAACAACAGTGAGCAAAACTAGGAAATCCACAATTAAGCACTACACTGTGAGCTTCTGACTATAAAGCAGAGACTGTGGATTTTCATCTTATCGACTGAATTGGTCCCATTTTGTTTGGACCACATTGTGTTTTGTTTTTAAAGTCTGAACCAACATCTTAAAATCAGATTTCATTATAACATTCTCTTGGAGATGTAGAAAATCCAGCAACTTCCCCTCCCTACCCTGTAACAACCAACGGAGCTGAGTAGTGGTCATCCCCTTGACACGGGACACACCTCTCCAGGTATTATGGCCCCACCACTCTCTACTGAGGCTCCACAGTGAGAAATTTTGGATTGTCATTTGTCATGTCATTTTCCTCTAATTTAAACAATGTTTTTCTATACTCACGTCTCTATAAAAATTAGAAAATGAAAAATAGGACAAGAAAATCCTGGGTTTCATGAAATATGGGAGATTGCAAAATCTGAGTGAGGTTGAGGGACACTCTTAAAAGACTGCATCTTCATCCAAAACATAGAACCTGGGATTGCGTTACATTACCACCCTGGCCTGGTAGATACTTTAAAAAAGATAGCTTTCTTGAATTATAATTTACAAATCATTAAATTTTCTTGTAATCAATGTAAAATTCAGTGATTTTAGTTAATGTATTCAATTGTACAATCATTACCACAATGTATTTTTTAGAACATTTCCATCACTGCCCAAATTCCTTTGTGCCCAGGTGACAGTTATTCCCTGCTCCCATCCTCAACTCTAGGCAAATACGGATCTGTTTTTCTTCTCTGTTTGATAGACAGTTGAGTGTTTAAATCATGCTCTGAGAGCTATAAGGTATTCAGGGGAGAAGAACATTATTCCATTCTGACACAGCAAAGACCATATATAAAATAGTCTTTTGATAGTTTGTATATACAGATGCTGACAAAAAAGATAGGTATTTGAGAGTTACTACCATTTTTTTGCTTAATAACTATTTGCAGAATCACTCTCTTCCATAGAATAGTTTCATTGCAGCCCGAAGATTGCCTAGATAACTTTCTCTTTGTATTTGTGCATAAGTTGAAAATTTAAGACAAAATACAATTCACATCATACTACTATTAATATGCTTATGATTTCATTGTTCCTTATAAATCAAACAATAGCAATAAATAATATGTAAATAAATGTCTCCAAATCCTTTTCTTCTTTTTACCTGTAAGGGAATCAGAGGTCCCTGAAGGCCCAAAGCGGGTCATGATCTCCATGGAACAATCAATGATTACTGTAACTCCCAAGTCTTCTCCTTTCAGACCTCAAAACATTTATAATCTGTATCCCTTATTAAGCAATTTATCAAGAGTTTTTTCTTGTGACAGTTCTTCTGTTGTTTCTTGTACTATTCAGGACTTATCCTGATATCATTTAGTTTGACATATGTTTATCATGTAACCTTGACCATCTATTTCCTTAATAATTTAAGATCAATTAGAGTTCTTACACATCCTTGTATTCTTTGTGCAAAGCCTTGATCCCCTACCTTTCCTGTAGTAGGTGTTCAATAAAACATGTACTATTTCTTTTTGAAGAATAGATGTCATTTATGAATTACATTTAAGGATTATAAAAGTAATTCTTCAGCTTTAAATGCAATAAAAATAAAATGACTTGGTTGAATCAATATAGACAAGATTTAGCAATGCTTTGTTTGTTTATCATTGCAACTAAGACGCTGAAACAGCTTAAGGTGAGGTTGTTCTGCTTATTTTTGTATCTTAACAATCAAATTAGATCAACTATTTAATCTTTTGCTCACAGCTCTGCCATTTGGTCAATTAAACAAGGAAGTCTGGGCACATCCTAGAAGCAGTATTACTGTTTGCCACTTTTCTGTTGCTTCTGGGTTTTTTTGTTTTTGTTTTTGTTTTTCTCTGTGTCTTTCTTTGTGCCTGTCTACTTTTCCCATCATTGTTCGAGTCTCTCTCCTCCCTGACTCCTTCGTCCATCCGCATCTCTGCTGTGGCCTGTGTTTGGTGGTTGTTCTCTGACTGGCTCCTACAGTGTCAGCATCCCCCAAGTTCAGAGACATTTCAGAGTACCAGCACTGGCTTGTCTCACATAGAAGATCTGGAAGTCATTTGTAGGTAAACACGGGTCATAGGAGGCACGCAGGGAACCTTTAACGTCCCATGCAGATGAGATATTTGTGCTAATAATTTTTTCAACAAAAAGTGAAGAAGGAACAAAAGGAAAGATAGTAAATTCTCCAAACAGAGAAACTGAAATATTTTAGAACATTACAGAAATGCCATATCATAAAATCTTAATCCTTGATTTGATCCAAATGGAATTTAATATTCAACAAATGCCACTTATTAGGAGAGAGTCTGTATATTGGAATGCACTGTGAATCTGTATTAAAAATATGCAATTCATCTTCTTTTCAAGATTAGCATGATGTCTCTCTCTCAGAATACAAGGATAACACTTTTTAAAAATCTGCAAGATCATTCTTTCGGGCTGAGGTTATAACTTGATCAGAGAAATTGCCACTTAAGAGAATTTCACTTTTAAATGTGTTTTGTGTGTTTTCACCCACATCTGATATTCTCCACAAAGCCACTTTGAGATCTTGAAAAAAAGTTTTTGAAATAAGCAAGTGTCCCTTCCTGGAGGAAAATAATTCTACAGATGCCACATCCTCACCCCACAACAAGACTGTCCCCCAGAAACCTCCAGCCTTCCCGCTGCTTCATATTCATTAATTAGTCTGAGTTTTCCTCCGTGTTTCGTTTACAAAGCCACTTAAACCCACGCACCCATTTAACATATTTATGACCCCAGCTTTCTCTCTGTTCTCTGAGACTGTACCGTAATTGTTCTCTGGAACCAGGGACTGCAGAGAGCCTTCCCTGCTGAAAAGAGACAACATAAAGAAGGAAATGAATGTGTGCGGGTTGAATACCTTCAACAAAACGACTGGGTGCAGTTTGGCCCCTGTGCCCCCCCCTCCCGGGGTCACTTTAATTGAGTGGAGCCTCAACCTCTATTGAGTGTATGGGAGACTATTAACTCTTAACAACGCTCCGTCTCAGGTTATTTATTTATTGCTTAAATGATTTGTTATTGCTACTTGAATTTAATACACCCTCTGGGAACCAAGATGGCAGCATCATGTTACAGAAAAACTACAAGTTATTTTAAAACTGTAATTGACGTTTTATGAGAGCCATAAAATCTTTCTGAACAAATAACTTACCATTAGTCAGAACCTTCAGCGGGAGATCTGTAAAATTAAGGATATGGTAGAACAGTACTGTACTTGTGTGTGTCTGTCTGCATGTGTGCAGGAGAGGGTGGGACATAGGCAAGAAGGGAAGTAGCAGAAACATTCTAGTGGGTTATTTCTCATTGCTTCCAAGCATCTTGATTTAAGCCATCACACGTTTGAGCCAGAGGGATGTGGGAAATGAGGCCAAAGGTTCCCAGAAATGATGACCTGTATCTGACAAACACATTTCAGGTGACCACCCTGGGTCCGTCACCTTTGGCTAGGCATGGAAACAACTTCCTAGCCAGACACGTGGTGTACTGCAGCCGAGCTCCCCAGCTTACCGGGGTCAGCAGAGACATCAGTTAGAATAGCACCTCCTTGGGCTCTCAGGTCCAATCACATGTGGGTTCTTGAGATGTTTATAGCAGCTATGAGAACGTATCATGGACAGGTTTGGAGCATCCGAGTTCCTGGTCCAGCACAGTGTAACATTTTGACATTGATTTGAGATAATGAGATAGACTTGAGTTGTAAAATCCACAATTCCAAAAATAGTACTGCCAGTTTTCCATTTAATGGGATGCTGTCGTGGATGCCACCCAGATCCCTCACCAGGATTGAGGTTCTCATTCCTCCAGTTGTCTTGACTGTTGGCCGCTGAGCTCACAGTTGCATCTCCAGGAATTGCCTTTGGTGGAAGTGAGGTTGCCTCACCCAAGCTTTGTTCCCTGCTCCAGAGTAGCTCAGATCCATAGAGGAGGTAAAAAAAAGCCCAGCTTTCTCCCCTCAACTCTGGACAACTCTAAACTGCCACCCCAGTTACAGAGCGACATATAGATTACCCAAGGCCTTGGCTGCAACTGCATTGCAGTTCGACTCCTCCCTCTGCCCCATTTGGCTTTCCTCGCTGCCTTCCAGATGTTGTTCCCGAGAGCAGTCCCCACCTCTGCACACTCTCAGAATACATTTCCAGGGGAACCCAACCTAAGACACATGTTCACTTTGCCTTCACTGACCCTTCCAGCCAACTTGGCCCCCTAAGGATCACGCTCTCATCCACCAGCCAAGGGAGCCCCAGGCTGCTTCATAAATCACACAAGAATTTACTTAGCTGCCTTCTAATCTTTTTTGCTCTGATCTTCTTCCTTGTAGTTTCCAAATGCTCAGCTCCGAAGTCCCCACCAAATTCCACTTATGGATCCTGAATTCTGGTCACATTTTTATTTTCTTCGTACCTTACCTTTTCCCAATTGGCTTTGACTCTGAGTTCTCGTTCCATATCTTGGAGGTAATTTTTGTAGCCAGTGGTAAGAAGCTCCTCACAATAGGTCCCAGGTGAAAGAGGAACCCTACCTGTCTAGTTAGTGCTGCCCTCTCCCTGACCGAGCCCTCCACCCCATCCACCTGCCAATATTTTGAGGTAAGCACATCAGACAAAGGGAGATTAGGAGCATTCAGAAAATTAGACACTAGATGCAATTCATGACGGGAGAACATGATATTCAGATTTTGTTGGGCCTTAATCTTCTAAAAGTACTAGCAATGTGCTAGGTACTACACAGAACACAGCATACACACTATGTATACAAAACTAAATGAAAGTGCATAGGCACAGAAATAAATAGCACAACACAGGGCATCTACTGATTATACACAATATGCCTGATTATGTAGAATAATACATACAAGAGGAAACTTAAAGATCATCAAAGACACTAACTTCTTCCCCTTCCCCATCATGCGCGCATATAACATGCAAACTTCGTTTTCTAGACTATGGGTTTCTGTTTACTTGTCTTTAGGACAGGGAAATTGTCACGTCTCTGGATGTCCTTTTTATTTCCAAAGAGCTCAAGTTATTTGAAAGTTATTTTCAAGGAAGTTTAAAACTATGTCTGGGATTTGTTTTAATCAGGCATGAAAGACATGCAGACACAGAAATGACTATTGTGAAGTCAATATTCACAAACTGCTAGGGACAGGAGGTATGACACGCCACACAGGCCATGTGGGGAAGCACCAGGGTCGTCAGAAGGCAGAGGGAGCCAGGGGAAGACATGGGTAAAATTCTTTACTGTAGTTTCCATGAGGAGGAACCCATGAGGTAGAACAAGCAGGTTTAGGATTGGCTAGTTTGAGTAATTTCATGGGCTCTGGGACTTAACCACTGTTTCTAACTGTCTGACACCTGGCCCTGGGGTGATTGAGACAGGTGGATAATGGCCATGAGTGGGAAAGTCAAATAAAGAAGGTGATTGGTGGCTATCCACAGGATGAGTCTATCCATAGGAAAAATCCCTACAGGGGAATTGTTGGCTGTAGATGTATTCGTCCATTCTCATCCTGCCGTAAAGACATACCTGAGACTGGGTAAATTATAAGAAAAGAGAAGTAACAGGCTCACAGTTCCGCAGGCTATACAGGAAGCATTGCAGCATCTGCTTCCGGGGAGGCCTCAGGGAGCTTTTCCTCATGGCAGAAGGTAAAGCCAGAGCAGGCATCTTCATATGGACGGCGCAGGAGGAAGGGCAGGTGGAGGTGCCACACAGTTTTATACAACCAGATCTCGTGAGGAGTCTATCATGAGAACAGCACCAAAGGGATGGTGCTAACCCGTTCATGAGAACTTCAACCCTGTGATCCAATGACCTTCCACCAGGCCCCCCCTTCAACAATGGGATTACAACTGAACATGAGATTTGGGTGGAGACACAGATCCAAACCATATCACCAGGGAAATACGCATTTGTCATGCGGCAGATGCTGAGAAATTTCCCTCCATTGAGGCTACTCATTGCTTTGTTCTTAATTATAAAAATTATTAAAACTTGTAGTATTCTTTACTTAGAAAGTTAATGTTGTTAACTGATCATTCTCTTATCTGTATGTCTATAACTTACTAAAATAGAATGCAATGAAAGTCAATTTTCCTTCAATTGCCCTATTCCTTTTTAACCTGTACCCAGAGTGATTGGGGAGTGTGGGCTCTGGATTGGTTGGTGTGCAGATGAAAGGGGCACTCCCAGGCAAGTTGTTTGCTATCTCTAGGAATTAGCTGCCCTGGGAGCAGTAGTTTCTCTTGAGTTAGCAAGCCTCAAATGTCAAAACTTCAAACACAGAAACTAGAAAACGTGGTTATTACAAGGGATGAGCTGCAGCTGCCTCTCTGCATTTTCTATCCAAAGTCCTACCTCCGCGCTATGGAGTTTTAACCTGGGATTTCCTGCAGAAGGCTCTCAGTTCCTTGCAGTTGACTGGTCATTCTCCTCTGACTCTGCTTCCCCGCCTGAGTCAGGACAGAACCTCCTCTCTCACTTGTCTCACTTGAGAGACATCAATTTATCCTTTTCTTCTCCCATGTCCTGTACATTACCCAGCACGTGGTTGGGAACATTCTAGTTATCTGCAAATGCCTTTTGAGCACTTACAAGTCTATCCACAGGATATTTTCCTACAGGACAATTGTTGGCTCCAGGGAAATATACCTTTGTCATGCTGCAGATACTGAGAAATTTCCCTCCATTCAGGCTCCTCATTGCTTTGCTCTTATTTATTATAATTTTCTAGTATTCTGTACCTAGTCAGTTAATGCTGATAACCAATCATTCTTCTATAAAGTATTAAAGTATAAAGTACTTCTGGAAAGTATTAACATAAGAAGTAATTAAAGTCAATTTTCCTTCCACTGTCCTCATTTCTTTTTTACCTATACCAAGAGGGAGTCATAATAATGTTCAGTTGATAACACTGTTATAAAATAATTTTCACCTCTTTATCATCTGGAAAAGCAACCCTAAGCCATTAAAAGAATACATGAATTAATCTGGGTAGAATGCACCGGTAGTCCCAGCTATTTGGGAAGCTGAGGCAAGAGGATCACTTCAGCCCAGGAATTTGAGACTTGCCTGGGCATAAGACCGTATTAAAAAAAAAAAAAAAAAAAAAAGGGTGAATTAATGAAAAACATAAGAATGTTGTAAGTGTTTTGATTAAATAAAAAATTATAGGATAACTACAGGCAAAAAATTCTTATAGAAAAGTTGATAGATTGTTTTTAGTAACAGAAGGAAGGAAGGAAAAGTGGAAAAGTCCAAATGGAGTATTTCCAAATAAAGTTTATGAACAATAGCAAGCATTCACAGTGCTCATATTTTATACTTTGTTTTAGAAATCTCAAAGCACTTCAGGAAAAACAAATAGAAGGAGAAACTGGTGATAATAGCACAGATTTTCCTTGAGGCAGAACTATTTAATTTTTGGGAAGAAATTTGCTGTGCAAGAATAGAAAAAACATAAGTGCTTAATCATCTAGACTACCCATTTGTCCAACCAGCCTCAAAGACAGTCCATCTCTGACCTTTCATAGTCTCAGGGAATTTCCAGCAAGAAGAAAGTTCAGAACCTATATTTGATGGCTACTCTGCAGGAGGACTGATAAATGGGTGAAAATTTTTATTTTCTGAAGTTCAGCATCCCAATGCTTATGTGGACTGCTCTTTACTTTCTCATTTTCATCGTATATCTAAAAATTCATGGCCAGGCGTGGTGGCTCATGCCTGTAATCTCAATACTTTGGGAGGCCGAGGTGGGCAGATCACGTGAGGCTGAGGTCAACCAACATGATGAAACCCTGTCTCTACTAAAAATACAAAAATTAACTGGACGTGGTGGCACACACCTGTAGTCCCAGCCACTTGGAAGGCTGAGGCAGGAGAATCACTTAAAACTGGGAGGTGGAGATTGCCATAAGCCAAGGTCGTGCCACTGTACTCCAGTCTGGGCAATAGAGCAAGACACCATCTCAAAAAAAAAAAAAAAAAAAATTCATCTTTCTACCGCAGAGGAACAAGAGAAAACCTCAGCTTACTTTTCACGTTTTACTTAGCACTTGGGTGTGTGTGACCTAAAGGCTCAAACATCTTTTGGTAGCCAGTGTTTTATGATTAAACAATGCAGTGTGTATATAACATCTGTACCCCAAGGAACCACCTGAATATAAAAACTTCTCCAGTATCTTCTAGTCTGTGTATCTCATGGGAAAAGGGCACTGAGGAGGCAAGTGGAGTGTGTTTCTCCTCCCTAATACCTGTAAAGTCTATTCTCATGGCCACCCAAAACTCACAGCTCAACATCATCTTTGACTTCTCCTTGTCTTTGAGATGATTTATTAACCCATTTGTCTCAAATTTCCACATACTCCCCAGGTCTTATCAACCTTATCTTCTTACCATTGCAACAAATGCAGTCCCGCCTTCAAAGCATCCCTCCTTGACTCTCTGAGTCGCTTCTGCATTTACCAGCTTCTCCCCAGCACAGATGCTTCCAAAGGCTGATACTCCTGCTACGTTCATCTTTCAAACTCATTCTCTTTGTGTTGTTCACATCCTTCTTCCCCACACTGTTTTAAGGCTTTCAAAATTTTTTCACTACCTAACAATGGACTCCTCTGGCTACACTGCCTGGCTACTTTCTCAGTGCCAGGCCTGCCTTAGTTCACCCTTGCAATGACTCCCCTTGACAGAAGTGAAAAATAAAGTGGTTCAACTTCACAGAGGTAGTAAGTGGAAGTCCCAGCCTTTGGTCTCTCATCTATCTGGTGTTAGAGACCATGTTCTTAATGAGTATACTCTGCCTCCTTTAGAGGCATTCTAATACTCAGAATTCCTCATTCTGAGATTTAAGGAGCTGAAAAATCAAGGCTCATATTTTGTCTCACCACTTGAGCTCTCTGCTTCATCCCAGAGTAAATGATTTGTCTGTCTAGTGAGCCACTTACATGCCTTTGTTTCTATCTGGTCAGAATATTTGCTCCTTAAAGGCAAGTGACTATGTTATACTTCCTTCTATCTCCCACAATGTAATTACTCCCAGCTCAAAAAATACTTGGTTGTTTTGGAGAAACTTCTTCCATCTTCAAGGGATTCAGCATATTTGGTCTCGGGTTGTCAAACTGCTTTCTCAGCTGCATTTCTGGGCTCCTCCCCCTTTGGAATGTTAGAGATGGTTTCTTCTGCTGAGAAGTGTCAGAAAACAGACGTGATGAAGCTGCACACTAGGCAGGATCCTAAAAGTATGTAGATTTATGCCATGGCTTGAAACATTTATTCACCTGCCTTAAAAGAAGATGAAAGATGTTTCTATAAAAAAAATCAGTGCATAGAATGTCAGTATGAATGCAGAATTGTGGACAAATAACACAACTCCCCATGAGACTTTGAATTCTTCAGGTAGACACCCTCTGGTCCTGGTTGTATATTTTGTAGATGAAGTAAAATAAACTTTACTATTGTCATCCTCGCTGAATTCTTCCACGCTGTAACCCAAACAGTGGTATGTTTGGGTTAACTGGGTTCATGATGGCGATGAAAACAGACGCATGGGTGATAGGTGCACTAAAATCTCAGAAATCACCACTAAAGAATTTATCCATAAAACCAAAACCACCTGTATGCTAAAACTATTGAAACTAAAAAAAAAATAAACAGAAGCAGATGCCTCATGGGAGCCAGAGCATATGTTCAAGACATATAGCAAGTGCAGTAGGAATGTCCTTGGAAAGACACCTGCTGCTCCTCTCTGGACACTCAATGATGGGGCCGATTCAGTATCTGCAGCTTCTCAACCAGCAACTAACTGCACTCCCAGGCAATGATTTCAACCTTGGCTGTGCTGTGGAATTGCCTGGCGATGTTAAGAGACAGATGCCCAGATCCCACTCCTGGAAACTGGATTTTTACGAACTTCTCGGACAATTCTAATGCTCAGCCACAGGCTGAGAACGGTTGGTTTTCTGAACCCTTGCAGCAAGATATGGCCTGTGAAGCAGCATCTGGAGGCACCTGAAGCTCATTAGAAATGCAGAGTCTCAGGTCCCACCCCAGAGCTGTCAGATCAAAATCAACATTTCAACAAGACTCCCACAGGACTTGTATGCACATTAAAGTTTGAAGAAGCATAAATCTAGGCTCTTCTCTTCCTATGTAGCTTCTGACCACCTGAATCTTTGGCTTCTAGTAACTCAATGGCTTTTCATCTGTCTGTATGATACTCTGCTTCTTTTCCTGCTCTAAGTTGTTGCCTTTGTCAGCAAGTTTTGGAGGCATGCTGACGTCTCACCCCTGTTCCTAGCAAACTCCAGTTCCTAACTGATCCAGTTAAACAGAAACACCTATCCCAGTTAGGCAGAGGTGCCCCAGGCCTGCTGGCCAGCCTGAAGATCAGCTGCATGGGAGGAGTCCTTACATGTCTGATCCACTGTGGCCAGATCTGGAGACACCCCATCCCAGAGGCCAGCTTTCCTTAGGTGAGGCCATGGGCCCAGCAGACATCCAACGAGGCCTCTCCTCTCTGATTCCTTTCCTTCCAGAGCTGTCATTCTTGGAGATTACTATCATGTCTCACTCTGGGATAGTTAAACCTTGCAATGTGTTATCCACAGCTAAGAGATGCTTATGCAGGCGTAAGAGAATTCTGGTGTTGATGAATTGGGCCTCTGAGGATAAAAGGCCACTGGAAATGATTCATTATTTAACTTCACCCCAGGCCTAAGGGTGAAGTTAAAGCAGCCTGACAAATTCCATTCTGATGAAGAAAATGAAGTGTGGATAGAAGCTGCTGGTTAGCTATAAAAAGAGACTTTTTTCCAAAGTGTACCAAAGTCTCTTTTGTTTTCTTTTCTTTTTGTTTTCTTTCTCTTTCTTTCTTTTTCTTTCTTTCTTTCTTTCTTCCTTCCTTCCTTCCTTCCTTCCTTTCTTCCTTCCTTCCTTTCTTCCTCTCTTTCCTCTCTTTCTTCTCTCTCTCTCTCTCTTTCTTTCTGTCTTTCCTTTCATTCTTTCTTTCCTAATAGAGTTTCACTCTGTAGCCCAGGCTGGAGTGCAATGGTGCAGTCTTGGCTCACTGCAACCTCCGCCTCCTGGGTTCAAGCGATTCTCCTGCCTCAGCCCGTCGAGTAGCTGGGTTTACAGGCGCCCACCACCACGCTCGGCTAATTTTTGTATTTTTAATAGACGGGATTTCACCGTGTTGGCCAGGCTGGTCTTGAACTCCCAAAATCTTTTTTTATTTAAATCCAAGATATATGAATGGTATTGACTAACCACGGTTTCATCTTTAGAAACAAATGCCACCTGGAGAAAGCAGGGAGACATTAAGAGTCTGCAAAGACAGCCATGAGAGGGCTTCCTGCACCTTCCCCTCCCATTCCCCACATCTCCAGTCCCGGATAATCGGTCTGCTTCCAACAGTTGCCGCCTCCGCAGCAAGGTGTTGGAGACTTCCTGAAGAGATTCCGACTTTTCCCCTGCGTTTGCATTTAATCAATGACTCTAAGGAAAGCTGTGATCTAAGAAAAAGAGGGAAAGACTGCAAAAGGCGTTTCAGGGAGGGCTGTACCTTGTTTTGCTTTTTTGTGGGTGAAGGAAAGAATAGCTTTCCCTTAATCACCTTAAAGCATTTTCCTCCCAGGGTTGTCTTCACAGTCAGCATTTTTTTCAAACCCTGGAGAGCAGCTAAACCAAGCAAAGGACGACTCTGGATTAGGTTTCTGGAGTTTTCCCTGAGACGACTTACTGTGAGTGAATTGAAGAATCTTTGCCTTCATACATAGGCCAGAGGTTTGCTTGCCGTGGGGAGATTTGTAATCACTTCACCAGCACCTTTAAATCTACCTGCAGGTGTGCCCAGCTTAAGAAGAAATAATATTGAAATGCAAATTATAAATTAAATTAGGGAAGAACTGTACTGTAAAATTTATAGCTAAATAGTAAGAGCCTTTAAGCTAATTGATTAAAAATGAATAACGACTGGGATGAGAAATCTGTGGAACAGAAAAAAATTAATCCATTGTAAATAAATTCAAAATGAAGAGAAAGCCCCTCTGCAATCTTTTCTGCACATTACTATGTGTAAATGTGATTCTTTTGACAAACAATTAGAATAAGAAGATGACATTGGTGCAAATTGAGGCAAAATGAATTTCTCTGTACACACTGTGCTATGGTCTGAATGTCTGTGTCCCCCAAAATTCATATGCTGAAGCCCCAATCTTCAAGGTAATGGTATGAGGAAGTGGGGTTTTGGGAGGTGATTAGGTCCTGGGGGCAGAGCCCTTAGGAATGGATTCATGCCCTTCAAAAGAGACCTGAGGGAGCTCCCTCACTCCTTCCAGCAGAGAAGCAAAAAGACAGGTCCAGGAGGAGGGAAGTGGGGCCTCGCCAGACACCACATCTGCTGGCACCTTGATCTTAAACTTCTCAGGCTCCAGAACTGTGAGAAATAAATTTCCGTTGCTTATAAGCCACCCCATTTCTGGCGTTTTGTTGTAGAAGCCTGAGAGAACTGACACACTGTGAAGTCTATAAAATTTTGAACAACGCTAGTTCCACACGCCTCTCCCATACTGGACATCTCAGTCATTTGGGAATATGGCAGATTCTATTTTCCAGGAACCGTCAAAGAATACATCCCATCTTACATGCTCTACTTAACTGTGTGGTTTTGACAGTCCTCGTATACATAATCCTCCCATCAAGAGATGAGGCCCCTGCCCCTGAGGAGGCAGAATTGACACCATGTTACTTCCCGAGATTGGTTCTCCCTGGGTCTTGTGGGACAGGGACACCTGGTATTGGAGACCAGCCACAGGCTGTAAGAGGAAGCCCAAGCATCCTTTGGAGAGGGCTGTGTAGGGCGGATCTGAGATCCTCAGCCCATGGCCCTAGCAGAGCTCCCAGCCAACGGCCAGAACCGACTTTCCAGCCACATGCTAAGCCAGGTTGAAAGCACGTTATCCAGCCTCAAATCAAGCTACTTCAGCTGACCTGGGGTGGAGCAGAGAGGAGACTAACCTCAACTGCAGATTAATGAGCAAAAGAAATTATTTTTGTTGCATTAAGTCACTAAGTCCTGGGGTAATTGTCACAAGGTGAGAGATAATTAATACAAGGCCCTCCCCACACACCCTGCAGGGTTTTGCAAACATCCCAGGGATCTCAAGCAGAGCTCAATTCTAGGTGGAAAGAGCTTTGGTATTCGGACTTCTGATTAAAACTAAGGTCCCATTGGCCAAGCCAATGAGAGATCCTGAAATCCAGCATCCCTGGTTTCTCTTTGGTTAGGAAATGAACTGGGGGCCTTGTCTACCCTCAAGGACCACCCATAGCCAGACTTCCACTGCCTACCCCACCCTCTCCATAGGACCTGTAGACCAAGGAGCCCCATACTTTTCCCCTTTGGGGGACCTCACCACCCCATCTTCTTGGTTGAGCTGCTCCATCCTCCCCTTTAGCACAGCCCTCACCTCCCTCAGGTGAGAGAGCTCAGGACTCCTGGAAACAAAAGAAACCACCCCCGGGGCCAGGCAGGACCTTCTTGGAACAGAAAGGCAATGATGCTGAAATAGGAAAACACACATACTAATAGCTCAATTTACCTGTCACATTTCTATTTTGTTTGGGAGGTCACCAAGGGAACAGAATGACTACAAGAAAGACAGAATAATAGTATTGGTAATTAGAGGGAAAAAAAAGTATTATGGGCCAGGTGATTTTTAAAATACCCTTCAGAGATTAAATGTTTCTCAAAACTTATGTAAACACACATACAGTACGCCTATTATTGGGCATAATAGGGAAACAAACCTTAGGAGAGTAAAAATAGCCTAAGTAACAACTGGCCCATTTGACTTACAAAAAGGAAAGATCCTAACCAGGGATCAGGAAGTCGGAATTCTCATCTGAGCTTGCTGTTTCATCCTGGGCAGATAACAGTCTGTTCTACGGCTTAGTTTTTCTCATCAGCGAGATATAAGATTGAACGTGATCATCTTAAAGCTCTCTGCAGCCCCACAATCCTACAACTCCTGTATAAGTCGTCTTAGTACAAGCTGATTCAATTACCAACCAATCAGTGCTATGAGAAAATCAGTTAAATGTTTGATGCAAGTATCAGAATTTTCTGCCACTCTGTGGCACATTGCCAAAAGTTAAATTGGATTCACATAACTTTATATTCCTCGAAGGTAGCCAGGAGTGAACAAAGAGATATGAGAAATGAGTGATGGACATACGGAAGTTTTCTATGAATATTCCTTGAGTGATAATTAAACTAGCCCATGGCATGGCATGTTTATTCTAATTATTATCGTGTAGATACAGTACATGGGCAAATGCTCATTTACATGCTTCAGGCTTGTCTGCACACACAGGTGTAACAACAGTCACTGTAGTCTCACGATGAGGCAGATAGTTCATAAATGATTTTGTGATCATTGTATATATATAGCCTATGTATAGATTATGAAGAAAACCCCAATTGCTTATATAATGTTCATTATAAAGGCAAAAAATATTTTTAACTTTTTTCACTTTTTATTTTTTTGTCTGGGAATACCTGTGTGTCACACAAGTAAGCAGGCAGAACGGCAGGAGGACAGCCAGGGAAGAGTATAAATCTCAAGAACTCTGGGCTGCAGGGGATGATTTAGCTAGAAAATAACTATGGAGCACAGGTTTGCTCTGCTATTTTGCTGGGCAGAAAACAGCAATCAAATTTAAGGTAGCATTGAGAGAGGAATATTTTCTGTTACCACACAAAAAAAGCCATCTGACAATGGTTTCTCAGTATTTCTGGATAAAAAGTTGCGTTTAAATGAGAATCGTGGTGGAGGAGCCTAATACTTTACAATAAAAATTAATTTTGAAGGGACTGAATTTGCTAGGCATCCACTGAATACGTACAAATGCTTTTGAAAAATTTCATAGAAAGTAAAAATAGTCTGGGCGTAGTGGCTCACGCCTGTAATCCCAGCACTTTGGGAGGTCAAGGTGGGTGGATCATGAGGTCAGGAGATCGAGACCATCCCGGCTAACACCATGAAACCCTGTCTCTACTAAAAAAAAATACAAAAAAAAAAAAATTAGCCAGGCATGGTGGCAGGTGCCTGTAGTCCCAGATACTCAGGAGGCTGAGGCAGGAGAATGGCGTGAACCCGGGAGGCAGAGCTTGCAGTGAGCCAAGATCGCACCCAACCTGGGAGACAGACAGAGCGAGACTCCGCCTAAAAAAAAAAAAATTTCCAGTAGCATTGTTTATAATAGTCAAACATTGGAAACAATGAAAATGTTCATCAGAAAAGGATGCACTAATTAAATTATGGTTCATCCACACACTGGAATACTATGTATCCATTAAAAAGAAAATAAAGCATTCTAAATATACTGTCAAACTGAAAAAAGCATGGTGTAGAACCATGTGATTAACATGTACCACAATTTTTTAATGTTAACTACTTGCCAGATGCTGCAAGGATATATAGTGACTGCTAATAGCAACTGCCTCTGAGAGGAAGGAAGGAGTAGGTACTGTAAAGAGGAGTGAGTGAGCCTCTCCCCACTTTTTGTTACTGTTTTATAACTTTTGGATGTAAATACCATATGCAAAACAAACAAGCTAAAAAGAAAGCACACTAAATAAAGATGACATCAGTGCTGTTTTACATATGAGAGTCATTGTGATGGTAATGTACAGTTAAGTTTCATAGGCTACAAAACCTTTATACCTAGTCTACTTTCTACTTTTCCTACCTTCATTATTCCCGTTCCCCAGCTTTGTTTTGTTTAATTACAAACAATGGGATCAACTTCAAACTTGTAAACAACAAATAAAAAATATCCGTCCAAAACACAAGACCTATAAAGACAAACAAGAAAACGTCTTATAATTAAGGAAAAGCTACGCAGAAGTCAATCTGAACACACTGGATTTTAGGAAAAGATTTTGTAGTGAGAAAAGAATTACAGGTTTGTCTTCATTAATACAGGTTCCCCCACCTCCCTACAATTTATATTGCATGATAACATGGAGACAGGGTTTGGGATGGGCATGGGAGCAGCTGACTAAAGTCACGCCCATAGAAGAGAAAATCTCATGAACGATGGAAAAGGAACTGCAATGTGAAGATGATTTCTCTAAAGCTAATGACCTTATATAAAGATGCTGGGGACATGCTTGCCCCAGGAGATATCGATATATTTATTTTAAATAAAGAGGCAGAGTATTTTACGACCTTGGAATGAAAAGTTAGGCAAGAACTAGCCACAGTTATGAGAACTTTATTATATCTATCAACTGTGCCGTTTGTCTTACTTGCTTTTTTTGGTTTTGAGACAGAGTCTCACTCTGTCACCCAGGCTGGAGTGCAGTAGCACGATCTTGGCTCACTGCAACCTCCGCCCCCTCCAAGTTCAAGCAATTCTCCTGCCTCAGCCTCCCGAGTAGCTGGGATTACAGGCGCCTGCCACTGTGCCCGGCTAATTTTTGTATTTTTAGTAGAGACGGGGTTTCGTCATGTTGGCCAGGCTGGTCTCAAACTCTTGACCTCAGGTGATCTGCCCACCTCAGCCTCCCAAAGTGCTGGGATTACAGGTGTGAGCCACTGAGCCCAGCCAGTTGCTTAATATTTTTGAATATGTAAATACAGAGGTGTTTTAGGTAGTGTTGAAGCCAGGTGAATTAAGGTGGGCTAACGAGTAGCAAGCTTTCAGTAAAGATGTTGTTTTTAATAATGATAATGAAGAAGAAGATGATAACAATAGTGATGGTGATGATGATGGTAATGGTGATAATGGTAATGATTATTACTCTCATTTGTGGTTTAACATGCGCCAGGCATTGTACAAAGTATTTTACTTACATTATTTTGTTCAAATCTCACAACAATCCTACAAAACAGGAATCGTTTCATTTTCTAGACTAGAAACAAAGACTCAAAGAGGTCAAAAAAAAATTAAGAAAGTCTCAGCGTTCTCCCTCTGGTATAAAACTAGAGATTAAGTTAGTGCCGATGGAAATCAGGCAACATATCCGAACTCAAACAGATGTCATACATGGTACCCTTTCCCTTTTAACTAAAAATATTTTCACCAGCCCTGAGAACCCTCTTTGAAGATGCAAATGTGGATACACCAGATGATTCCTTGTCAGCAGTTTTGGTAGTCAGAAAACAGAAATGTGTGTTTTCTTCATTTTGTTTATCATCAGGAGGTCTAGCTAAAAACCAATGCCACATGGCTCTCTGAAGTAGTGGTTTCACTGGGCTGGGATTTTAGCTAACAATGGGAACTACTCATAACCCACAAACTATCTCATCCTTACTGCAAGACACAAAACATCTGGATATGCCTGCGTTACACATGTGGACATCTCCAGGTCAGTATACTTTGGCCTGTAGACTGAGAACCATTTTTCTATTGTCAAGACAGGAGGAACATCTTTGCCACTGATAGATCAATGTGGTGATGCCACACGGTTCCACTCTTTGGCCCTTTTATGACCTAACTCATAGGTTCCCGGGTAGGTCTCCTAGTAAGTTTAGGCAGGATTAAGAGCAGATAGCAACACCAAGAATTACTTTGTTAACGTCATCATTGCCCCAAGGCATCAATTGATTAGTAACTAGATAAGGCAAACTTACTTTTTTCACCATCAGAGAGTAATGAGACAGTAAGTTAGAGGCAGTGGGGTTTGCGTCATAAATAGATTTGAGCTGATATTTTCATGGCAGACCCCAGAACACATTGAGACATTTTGCAACAGAACCCACTGTCATCAATTCTCCTTCTGCAATAGACTTTCTGGACATCATGACCTAATTAGATGTGCTTCACTAAAGAAGGCTGGAGTTGTCTTGGTTTTCTATTGTTGCAAAACAAGTCACCACAAACTCAGTGGCTTAAAATGGCACTCATTACTCTCTGAATGACATCACCACATTGATCCATCATGGGCAAAAATGTTCTTCCTATCTTGACAACAGAAAAGTGGTTCTCAGTCCGAGATATACTGATTTGGAGATGTTCATATGTGTGATGTGGGCATATCCAGATGTTTTGTGTCTTGTGGCAAGGATGAGATAGTTTGCGGGTTGTGTGTAGTTCCCATTGTTAACTCACAGTTCTGAAGTCAAAAATACAGGCATGTTGTGACTGGGTTTTCTGCTCAGGGTCTCATAAGGCTAAAGCCAACGTGAGAACCAGGCTGTGTTCTCACCTGGAGTGGGGTGTCTTCTTCCAAGGTTACATCCATTGAGTTGCACTTGTAGGACTGAGTTACCAATTTCATTGCTGTCTGTCAGCCAGGAGCCACTCTCACGTCTATTCAGTGGCTTTAAAGTGTTGAATTAATCATTCCTAAAGTCCACTCACAATTCTTGCTGCATGGTCCTTTCTGTCTTCAAAGTCAGCATTAGAGACTCTCTTACGTCAACCCCTGTCACCCTTCAAATCTGTTTCCCCAGCCCCTTTCAAGGGATCATCACCTGATTGGGTCAGGCAGACCAAGGATAGTTTTCCTTTCCTAACACAAACTGAACCCTATAGCATAACCTAATCATGGGAGTGACTATTTCATCAGAGTCAAACTCCCAGAGATTATACAGGGTATGTACACCAGGGGCCTGGAATCTTGCGGGGTATCTTATCATTCTGAATTGTTATGTTTGACTGAGATACATTTGTTCTGTTTAGACCTGCAGGGGTGAGATGAAATCCCTGTGGGTGAAGAACATTCCTAAGGATGAGGTCATCCACCCAGATAAGGGCTGGATTCCTTAGACAGGAAACAAGAATTAGGAGAGTGAGATTGAAAGTATGGAAGAGACAATGTCACTCCTTTCCTTGGTCTTTACCTTGAGAAACTTGAGTGTGTAAGAGTTCACTCCAGTAGTGTAGGTGAGAGATGACCACTGCCATTGGGCACAACCTGCACAACCTGGTGCTGGACAGGAAGGGACTCCTGGGATGGACCACAGGCTCAAAATGAGCAATCTCCATTTATAAGCCAGAAATTGAAAAGATAGTACCTATTTTTATTTCTCTTTTGCTCCGCTCTTGCCTAAAGAAGCCTTTTTGTTGATTTGTTTTTTGTACATTCCCGTTGTTCAGCCAATGATAACGGGCACACATGGATCAGAGTGCTAAAGGAAGAACAACTACTCCTCCAAGCTAATATGCTAGCAGCAGAAATTTCCAGCAAAAAACACTCAGGGGAATGTGGATCCTACAGAACCAAGACTGGAGCTGTGTAGCCCAGCATCTTTTACTACCCATGCTCTCTTTCCCTATATTTGATAGAGGATGTCTGGGTTTCATTTATTAAAGAAAGTAGGGCAAGCACAGTGGCTCATGCCTATAATCCCAGCACTTTGGGAGGCCTAGGTGAGCAGATCACAAGGTCAGGAGTTCGAGACCAGCCTGGCCAATATGGTGAAACCCCGTCTCTACTAAAAATAAAAAAGTTAGCTGGTGTAGTGGTGGGAGCCTGTAGTCCCAGGTACTCAGAGAATTGCTTGAACCCAGGAGGCAGAGGTTGCAGTGAGCCGAGATTGCATCACTGCACTCCAGCCTGGGCAACGAGCGAGACTCCATCTCAAAAAAAAAAAAGTAGAATTTCCTAATACAGTCCTATTTATTAATATGCATTCATGGAAAAGGCAAGGCCATTGGTGGACTGTGCTGAGAAGCTATAATGCACCACATTTCCTTCTCTACCCCTGCTCCCGACTTCCATATGCTACCGTTATAGGTAGTTCCAAATCACCAGATTTGACGTCTATTCAGTGGTTTTAAAGTGTTGAATTAATCATGCCTTGTTATTTTCTGTATCTCCAATGCATTGTATCTTGGTGCCTTGCTAAACCTAGAGGCTGCTCCTCCCCAGGCTAGCAGATTCCTAGAGACAGTAAACAACCCACCTGCCAACACACCTTTCATATGCAAACCAACCAATCCAGAGCCCAGACAACGTGTCCACCCCCACCTCCTCTAACTGGCTCTCACACTCCAAGCTGCTTTTCCCCTGCCTTAATCACTCCTGGGCCAGGTACCTGAGGTCTAGAGAAAGTCCCTACACCTCAGGGCCTGCTGAAATTACTCAAAGTAGCCAATCCTAATCCTGTTTACCCTGTCTTGCCCATTCCTTACTGTGGAAACCATCCTTCCTCACGCTTCTCTTTGCTTCCTCTGCCTCCTGACAGACCCCAGTGCTCCCCTATGTGGTCCTGTGTGGCCTGGCATGCCCAGCTCCTTTTGGGAACTCTGAGTGACACACTGTCTTTTCAGTGGCAGTAATCATCTGATCTGTTGCCCTCATCATTTTAAAACACCAGCTTCCAAATGCGCTGCAGGTTTCCTGGCCCAGATAATGCAGTGACATCCTTCTGGTGATATCATTGCAATTTCACCTATAAAAGGCATTCTTCGTGAGAAGATAATTGCAGTGGTGTATGTGAACAGTGTGAATTCCAGACGCTTTCTCTGTGGGCCACTTCCTTGACCCAAAGAGTAGGGCAACAAAAGTTGGCAATTTGGTGCATATGGCTGTGTAATTTGAATTCATCTCGAAGCAAGCAGGGACATTTTCTAACATCAAACCTTCCTCTAGTAAATGATACCCAGTAGGTTCTGGAATTTGCCTTTGAACAGAGTTGAGGGTACTAATGTCAGAGGCGTGGGAACCAGAGCAACTCCATCTTGAATAGAAGCTAGGTAAAATGATGCCGAGACCTACTGGGCTGCATTCCCAGATGGTTAAGGCATTCTAAGTCACAGGATGAGACAGGAGGTCAGCACAAGATACAGGTCATAAAGACTTTGCTCATAAAACAGGTTGCAGTAAAGAAGCTGGCCAAAACCCACCAAAACCAAGATGGCTGTAAGAGTGACATCTGGTTGTCCTCACTGCTATGCTCCCACCAGCGCCATGACAGTTTACAAATGCCATGGCAACATCAGGAAGTTATCCTATATGGTCTAAAAAGAGGAGGCAGGAATAATCCACCCTTTGTTTAGCATATCATCAAGGAATAACCATAAAAATGGGTAACTAGCAGCCCTCAGGGCTGCTCTGTCTATGAAGTAACCATTCTTTCATTTCTATACTTTCTTAACAAACTTGCTTTCACTTTATTCTACAGACTTGCCCTAAATTCTTTCTTGTGTGAGATACAAGAATCCTCTCCTGGGGTCTGGATCTGGACCCCTTTCCTGTAACACTAACACCAAGAAGGGACCCAGGTGCCTTCCTGAATCACGTTATTCTCCTATTTAAGTTTTCCGTTGGCTTTCTGTCAACCTCAGCAACTGATTTAACTTTTGTAACTTTCCAAAAACACTTTTCATTATAATGAATAATCTAGTGAAGGCCCTGTTATGGTTTGAACGTGTCTCTTCCAAAATTTGGGTGCTGCCAACGTGATCATATTAAGAAGTGGGGCCTGTAAGAGGTGATTAGACTATGAGGGCTCCTCCCTCGTGAATGAGATTGGGTGCCCTTATAGAGAGGCCTGATAAAGGAAATTATTTGTCCCAGTTGTGGTCTTTTGACTTCTGCCGTGTGAGGATTCAGCATTCCTCCCCTCTGGAGGACTCAGCATTCAAGAAGCCATCTCAGAAGCAAGGAGGAGCCCTCAGATGCTGGTGTCTTGAACTTGGATTTCTCAGCCTCCAGAACTGTGAGGAATAAATTTCTGTTCTTTATAAATTACCTAATCTGCCGTGTTCTGTTATAGCAACACAAATGGATTAAGACAGTTCCTTAAGAACGTTTTTGATTATTTGTTCAATTTTTTAATGAATGAGGAAAAAACTCTCTCAAGTAAAATGTTTTATTTTATATAGGTATATTTTCATAGATTGTAAAATTAACTTCTAAAACAAAAAGTTAATATTCATGGTATATAAAGACAAGTTTCAACTTTTCCCCAGTTAATGTGACTCATGCCCTCAGGTGACTGTAAATTAATTTTGTAAAAAAAAGGCATTATTTGTTGATGAGTATATTAGCATCAACCATGGTTTGGGTAAAAATGTATATTAAATTGCAGACTGATATTGAACTGTTTGTCATAGCTTTGCAATTGAAACACATGTCCTTTTATGACCTGATATCTGGAATTCTGGAACTTTACACTTAAAAATTATTTTGTTTATTTTTTAAAAAATAATTTTATTGCATTGTTTCTAAGAGATGAAAATAAAAGGTTTCAGACCCTTGACTATAACCATTTTCCAAATGAAGCATTGTGAGCGTAAGTGGTCCTTATTATTATTAAATGTAATGTAAAATTGGATATAAACACAAATGTCTTCTCTCTCCATCTTGTGTTTTGAAGTCCCTGGTGTGCTACAGAAGGATTTGTATTAGAGCCATGTTTTCTGATCTGGTGATGATGGTCTGGAGGTAATTTTTCAGAATTATTTTCACTTTTAGGCTCCTCATTTAATACATTCTGTTTTGACTCCTTTGTTCCTTATGATTCTTCCTCAAAGCAACAATGCATGTGTTAAGCTTCTGTATGGCCAAAACTCAAAACACTTAATAATTTTAAGCCAAGTAGTAATTTTAAGCCTGTTCATTGGCCTCCACTAATTGCCATACACACTGGCTGCCTTTTTTAAGGCAATAAAAGAAATATATCATTGATTGATTATCTTAATAGAACTTTAAACAGATCCCATAGCACATTTGATAACTGGATCTCCAGGAACACCTTCTTGAACCCTTGGAGGGGTCTATGACCCACCTGTTGGAAAATACTGATGAGTGTGCTAAAGTCCTAGCTACTTAACAATGCCTTTTTGACCTTGTGTCTGGCCCTTGCCTATCTCTCCAGCTGCATCCACATATGCTCCTCAAATAAACTGCTAGAGTCCCCAGCACATACCTTGATGTGTTATCCTCCTTAGCCCTTGCTCATGGGCCTTCCCTGCTCTCCAAACCCAAATGAGCATGTGCCCTTCTGTGTCTGCCTCTCTTGCTAGACTGAGAGCTCCTACTCACCAGAGACTGTGTCTTGTTTATTTCGTAACTACAGTGGCGAGCCCAGCCAGCACCTGGCAGAAAGTAGGCACTTGTTAAATGTTAGTTGAGTAAATTAAGGAATGAATGGATGGATGAAAAAATGAATGAGTTAAAAGCAAAAAAAGAAAAAACACAAAAACCCACCTTTAATGGTGAAGTGGGATGCCTGCCTAGTGCATCCACGCTGCTTTTTTGGAAGTGGCTAAAGAGATGGGTTTAAATGGTCATGTTTAAGCCAGATGACCCTGTCCGGGCCATCACGGCTAGCTGATTAGACCAAAGTGACATGTGGCCACATGGAACCAGGCATCAGATCTCTACATCATGAATTGAATGAAGAGACCCGGAAGCTGTATCAGGATGTTAATGGTACTGGAGTCATGAGATCCAATAGAACTGGGGGCCACAGCCATTGCCATGGCAACCCCCCGCACCAGGCAAGCCAAGGTTGTGGAGAATAGAAACCGAGAGATGCTGGGGGAGTCCTGCTGCAGAGAGGCCAAAGGAGGAGGCTCGATCTGTGAAACTGACTCCACATCTCAAAGCCTAACATCTCCATGAAGCATTAGGAAATGCCAGGAGTTCTGAACAGAAGGAAATCAACTTTAAATGCTTTTGATTAGCATCTTCTTATAACCGACAAGCCCCGCTCAGGTGCAGCCAACACCTCAGGAGAGAACAGGATAGATGACCATCCCTGGCCTTATGTTTCTGAATAAATGCCTTAAAGTACATTTCTAGTTCACACAAAATCCCACTTCATCCAAATTTTGTTCTGACTAGTTTGGAACTGTAACCAATTCATCTCTCCTATTTGTCCCCAAGTAAACCGAACATTTTGTGCTGTCAAATACCTGGGTTCAATAATGAATTCAGGTTAAAGGTGAATGTATTATTTTCCTCCTCATAAGAGTAAGCTTCTCAGAAAACATCCAGGAACAACCATGCCTGCTTGTTTCCTGGTGAGCCTCCCTTGAATGGTACACATTCCTGCCAGTGTTAATCCACTCCCTCACAGGTAGCTATGGGCCTCACCTTCCCTTCTGTGGATGTTAAAGAGCAGCGTTTTGTTGTTGTTTTTTTTTCCTGTAGTGATATTATCATTGAACTCTCAGGTAAGAGCTCCTGCAACACCAGCTCTGTGCTTGTCTGTGAGTGTTCGGGGGGACTGGCGATGTTATGAAATGGCCTTGTGCCATTATACTGGACAAGCGTCTTTCCTCCTGGCTGTGATGGCATGCCCTGAGCTCGCTGCCAGGTGGCAGATGAGAGGGACGCATCTATGCTGCCTTCTGACAGGCATCGAAGCATAGGCTCTCCCGAGATCTGTCATCCTTTTGCAAAATTTCCCCTCTACTCTCCTAAAGTGGATCCCAGGGTGTTGTGAGATCTTTGCAATCTGAGGGTGGTGGGGAGTGTGCACAGATGAACAGTCAGTCATCATCGTAGGCAGTGCATTGTGTATCCACGCTGGCTAGCCATCTCTGCTTCTGTGTGACACACTTTGAAACTTGGAAGTGTTCTGATCTGAGTGTGGGATGTGATGAAGCTGACGCTGAAAGGTTGTGGTTTTTATTCCAACATAGCATCAAATGTTCTTTCAGAGCTGCGATTAGAACAAACATTAACTACTTCATTCATGAAGAAAAGTTTTTTAAATCCATGCTTTTGATTCAATAATGCCATTTCTAGAAATCTGCCCTAAGGAAATACCAGTAATATGAAAAATCCAAGCAATTTTATGAATGAAAATGCTTAGCACGGTAATATCAAAAGGATAAAAAAATAGAAAGGTGTGGAAAATTATAATATATTAATGTGTGATACAATATGCAGCCCAAAGAGAAAAACAAACACATGTAAATATTAGGCACATGCAGAAGCATGTAGAAAGCAACATCTGGAAGCAGAGCAAAATATTCTATGTATTCTATCATTACAATCAAGATACATCTACATAGGTAGATTTAATCCATAAAGATTGTATTAAACCTCAATTTAAAAAATATTTATTGAGAAAAATCTCAATAAAAATTGAGAGTCACAAAAAATTTATATTGTCGCTTCTAGGGCAGGCATGGTGGCTCACTCCTGTAATCCCAGGACTTTGGAAGACCGAGGCAGGTGGATCACCTGAGGTCAGGAGTTCGAGACCACCCTGGCCAAAATGGCAAAGCTCCACCTCTACTAAAAATACAAAAATTAGCCAAGCATGGTGGCGCATACCTGCAATCCCAGCTACTCGGGAGGCGGAGGCAGGAGAATCGCTTTAACACAAGAAGCAGAGGTTGCAGTGAGCCGAGATGACAGCACTATACTCCAGCCTGGGCAACATAGCAAGACTCCATCTCAAAATAAAAAAATACATATATAAAATAAATAGATAAATAACTTGTTGCTGTAAGATGGATTGCAAGGTGAAATGAATTATTAACTGTTTCATGCTTGATGTTGTGAAGTTGTGTGATGATAATTAAAATGGAAAGCTCTTAGGAAAAAAAGTGCCAAATCTGTCCTTAGGGGGACATTGTGCCTCCACCAGCAAGAACATCCATCTTAAAAATATGCAGGCCTGAGCCAGGTGCAGAAGGTCACGGATTGCATTATTCCATTTACATGAAATACTCAAAATAGATACACCCAAAGAGACAGAATACAGAGTGGTGGTTGTCAGTGGCTTGAGGGAGGGGAAAGGGGGAACTGCTTAATGAGTATAGGGTTTTATTCTTGAGAGAAAGAAATGTATGGGAACCAGACAGACGTGATGGTTGCACCCCATTTTGAATGTCCTAAATGACTGTATTGTCCACTTCAGAATGATTAATTTTATGCTATGTGAAATTCATATCCATACATGTTTTAAAGAAGTTTTTTGAAATGATGCATGCTTGGGTTCCAGCCTAGAGGAGCTGTCTGTTATTGAAGTTTTCCAGTGAGATTAATTTTATGCTATGTGAAATTCATATCCATACATGTTTTAAAGGAGCTTTTTAAAATGATGCATGTTTGGGCTCCAGTCTAGAGGAGCTGTTTGTTATTGAAGTTTTCCAGTGAGATGCTCAGTCAAAAACAAGTCATAGAGAACTGCTTAACTCTGCCTACCCAGTTTGCAATGTCAGCAAACAAACTGTATAAAATCAACAACGTCATGACAGTACTGTAGCTTGTATTTGTGAAACTTCAACCATGGGCTTGGCGCGGTGGCTCATGCCCGTAATCCCAGAACTTTGGGAGGCCAAGGTGGGTGGGTCACTTGAGGTGAGGAGTTTGAGGCCAGCCTGACCAATATGGCAAAACCCTGTCTCTACTGAAAATGCAAAAGTAGCCGGCTGCGGTGGCGGGCGCCTGTATCCCCAGCTACTCGGGAGACTGAGGAAAGAGAATTGCATGAACCTAGGAGGTAAAGGTTGCAGTGAGTTGAGATCATGCCATTGCACTCTAGCCTGGGTGACACAGCGAGATTCTATCTCAAACAAAAAAGAAAGAAAGAAAGAAAGAAAGAAAGAAAGAAAGAAAGAAAGAAAGAAAGAAAGAAAGAAAGAAAGAAAGAGAGAAAGAGAGAGAGAGAGAGAGAAAGAAAGAAAGAAAGAAAGAAAGAAAGAAAGAAAGAAAGAAAGAAAGAAAGAAAGGAAGGAAGGAAGGAAGGAAGGAAGGAAGGAAGGAAGGAAGGAAGGAAGGAAGGAAGGAAGGAAGGAAGGAAGGAAGGAAAACGAAATTCAAACCATCAAACATTGACTGGTGGTGGATACAAGAGCACCTCCAATGATATCCTCTTGGGAGCCACATCACCTCACTGAAGAGCTCAGAAGGGTTAGTGTATCCCAGAGATGGGGCAGGGATATGTCTGAGCCTCTCACAAGGCGGGTGGGAGCAAGGCCAGCTTCTTCTGCTGTTCTTTGCAAGCGCCTCCATACAAGCGTCTTTAGATGTCTGTTGACTGGTGCTAAACTTTAAAATATGGACCAACACCACTGGTTAAGAAGAAATGGTTCTAATCACTACACAGAGACCAGATACAATATTTTATCAAAATTATAAAGAGTAGATTTACTCCATTTGTTGTCTTTGAAATTTCCTTTAACTGGATCCCATTTTTACCATCAGAAAAGGTTTCACTGAGTGGCAGATCTTTTAGGAGCTGGGGAGCCTTCAACACTTAAAGACAACCAGTCTTACCTAGCCGTTGGTGAAATCATAGAACTACAAAAAGGCTCCAAAATGTGTTAAAACGCAGAAGACTCTGGCCATGCAAAGCAGGTACAAAGGAAAACCCCAAATGAAACGAAGGGAGAAACACGCAGGAGTTCCCTGCTGTAGATTCATTGGTCCTCTGCAGAGCTGGGTGACTTACCAAGAGAAAGCTCTGCAGTTTGCAAAGGTGTTTGAAAGATAAATGCAATCTTTTGCTGGGTTGTATTAAGTTAGAGAACACTCCTGGTCTTGGGATTCTTTTCTAGGACATTATAGCTGGTAATTTTAGGTTTGTCAGTTCTAGGAAACGTTGCTTTTGGGGGAAATATGTCTCCGCCGAAATTTAAGCAATCAATATCTGCACATTAGGATGAGGTTTGCACCTTTTTGTTCTCAGAAATATGGAAAATGAGGGAGGATCACATGGGTCTGGTAATACCCCACTTTTCCTTTCAGCGGTTTAATCACACGGGAGGTCTCGCATTTCATCAGGGTGTGAAATGCCTTATATTTCTCCTGGTTTCTTTTTTCTTCTTGCACAATGAATGCAAGTGCAGGAACGTGAATGCGGCCCTTAGCCACCACACACAGGCTCTCTCCCACCCCCTGCCAGCTATCCCTGCTCTGACCTCTCCGGGCCTCCCTAAGGGGACGATGCCCCCTTCCTCCGCAAGTGGCAGCCCTGCAGCCCGGGCCCTCTTCCCTGTTCCCCTGGCCTCCGCGGGGGCGCGCGGGCTGGGACAGGGACGAAATGGAAAAACCGCCCTCTCCAGCACCCTCACCTCCACTGCCACCCTCACCTCCGCCGCCACCCTCACCTCCGCCGCCACCCTCACCTCCGCCGCCACCCTCACCTCCGCCGCCACCCTCACCTCCGCCGCCACCCTCACCTCCGCCGCCACCCTCACCTCCGCCGCCGCCGAGCCCGGGGTCAAAGCTGCCCCATCTCACAGGGGCCTTCCCAGCGCGCGGCACCAAGACCCCCATTTCTATGCACCCTGGAAAGGGTGATTAATTTAAAGTGAGTGGAGTCTGTTTCTTTAAGACAAGCTCATAAATCGTGAAAGATCACCACTTCTTTTCAAAAGCCTCTCCACGGTCTGAGTCTCCCTTCTGGGTCAGTAAAGTCATTGAAGCTTTAACGGCATGCCATGGCAGATTACACGACACAGCTGTCCCGGCACCGTGAAAATTAAGTTATGCCCCGTGTCAGCAAGGGGGTTTTCCCCTTTCTTTTCTCTCCCCTCCCCCACCCCTCCTCTTTTTTTCTCTATTCCTTCCCACCCCTACTCCTCTCCCTCCGCGCTCATTCTCTCCCCCTTCAACCTCGTCCCACCCCCTCCCGTCTCCTCCCTCCTCCCAGCCTCTCCGGCGATCTCCCCTCGGCCCTTTCACCTTCCTGCCGGGAAGTGCACATCCCAGGACAGGCAGAAGTTGGCCCACAGGCTGCTGTGCTTTGAGCCTGGGCTATTGAGACAGTAAGTGGAGATGATTGCCTTTCAGGGAAGAGCTGGCAAAACGGTGTCTTTTGTTCTCCACCCACCCCCACCCACACACAAACACACGTCTTTTGCCTTCTTCTCTTCTGTTTACTCCCTTCTCCTCCTGCTTCCCTCCTGGTGTCCTAGCCCTGAGTGGAACCCCTCCCGACCTGATGCCAGCAGCGCCCTGAGTGCTTCCACCTGCTGCCGCTCACTCCCTGCTGTTGGGCCAGCCCAGTCTGCTTGGAGGTGACTCTTCCCTCAGGTCAGCAGCAGCGGTCCAGCCTTAATTTCCTTCCAAAGTTAATCACTAGTGTAGCTGTGGCTGCTGCTCTTTTCTCTTTATGGGAGGGGAAGGTGAAGAGAGCTCCCAGCAAAATAAGAGAGCATCTGCTCTGCAGCCCTGAGCTCCGCTCCCATGCTGATGGTGACTCATACACACATGGCCTCCTAAGAACCCTCAGGGCCCTACACACACACACACACACACACACACAGTGAGAGAGAGAGAGAGAGAGAGAGAGAGAGAGAGACAGAATATAAAGCCTTTAACATCATTCACTTATAGCCCTCTCTGCTGAACAAATTGAAAAAGCAATCTAAATAAAGAAACACACATTTGTCTATTTGCATAGTCTGCATCAGCCCAAGAGATGGGAAACATGCCTACAATGTGGAAAATTTAAACCCTTGTAGTGTTTCTCCAGCAGGGTGAAGGGGAGGAATGCACTGTTGGCTTTGAAGAGTCTGGCTGGCATTTACTATGGGTTAAGGGACCGCCTTGTTTTGGGGTCCCCACTCCGCCCACACACTGCCCCGCTCCCTGGCTTCTCTTCTCACCACCCAGGGCCTACCTGAGCCAACTCGTTCTTGCAAAAGATCCAGGAATTAAATAAAACCACCTGGTAAACCAGAGAGCGGTTGTTGACATGAAGGATATAATCGCTGTACCATGGAAAACATAAAGGTTTGAGAGACTGACTCAGCTGGGATGGAAACTTTTAAAGCAATCACATTTTATAATATTTTTAAAGGTCAGGTGCTTTGGAGGAAACATCTAAGAGTAGGGCAAAATTTTCATTTTCTTGGTCTAAGACCCAAAAGTAGGCCGGGTATGGTGGCTCACACCTGCAATCCCAACAGTTTGGGAGGCTGAGGCAGGAGGATCGCTTGAAACCAGGCTGAGCAACATGGCAAGACCCTGTCTCTACAAACAATTTAAAAATTAGTATAACTTTCATGAAGGTGATAGGGAAAGGCAATCCCTTAATTTGGGGGCTTCAATGGGTACCCATGTGAGTTGAGGAATTCCTTGAAGCTTAGCCCCATGAATGGAGAAATGATGTGTGCGAATGGGGTCCCACGGGGCTCCGGGCTGCAGGCAGACTCCTCTGTATCCAGCAGTCTTACTCCAGCAGTAATTCTCCACCTCGTAAACCTAAACTTCCTTCTCCTTCCCTAATGAGCTAGCTTCTGACTTCCTGATGCAGCTCCTAAACTGGGTCTGAAGACTTCCAAAGAAGACATTTGAGAGTGGTGTGAGCAACTCAGGAGCACAGAGAGAAGTGCTCGGGGTATCAACCATGGTGGTGCTCTCCTTTGAAATTGTTCTTACAGAATTTTGTGGATTCCTGCTTATCTCATGGTAAAATCTCTAATATGATGTGAACTTTGGAAAAATCTTGCAGCCAACATGTTTTAATATGGGCTCCCCCCAAAAAAAGACCCTAAGTGAAGGACACAGGTCCAGGCAGCTTATGTGGGGGTATAATCCCAGGAAGCAGGGGTAAAAGAGTGGGGAAATGAGAGAAGAAAGGAAGAAGGGCCCATAAAAGGGTGAATTATCAAGCTTACCACTGAGAGCAAGGGAATCAGTTCTACCTAGACTACCTAGACTCTCAGACAAGTGTCCCAAATGCTTCCTAGAATTACCTGCTTGAAGACATGGGCATTTATCCACAGACTCCATTTTTTCCCATTGGCTAAAAGTTGTCCCACGAGTCTTAATTTTCCTGCTCTTCTCAGCCAGGCATGCACCAAGTAAGTCACCATGAGATTGGAGGAGCTCAGAGCAAAAGCGAAGATTGCAGTATACGCTGGAAAGGAGCATTAGGTATCGCACAGCTACTTGGAATTGTGCCTTGATGCTCATGGATCTCAAGAGAGGAGTCCTCTGTATATTTTATAGATGAAGCTCAGTGACAGGGGGCACTTTACCCATGGTTCCTGCTTAGTGTGTCATGAAAGTGGAGTTTTTGCCCAGGAAAGATTTCCACTATAGCTAGATTGCATAACCTGATTCTCTAGCTCTTCACTTCTATTTCTACCCTATTTCTAGTCGCCTCTTGAGGACTAAAGAAAACAAATATGCCCTGCACAATGATCCTAAAAGGGTTCCCTATTAGAAACAGAGCCTGGGACATAGTTCAAGGGCATGCAATGTTTTTTGGAGATGAAGGGAACACCAGCAAGGGTGGGGAGGTGACACAGGGAAGGGAAGGCACTAAAGGAGGGGGCATTATTAAGCCAGCTAACACTGAGGGCAACCGATTTTCAATCTCCCCAGAAAGCTCTGAAAGTGATGTAATACACATCCTTTGTCCTTCAGAAAGATTCCCGCTAAGGCGCACAGGAACTGTAGTACTTCTGTTCCACACTCCTGAGTTATTGACTTCAATAGTAGCTGGGTGTGGTTGGCCGTGGATCATCAGTGTTGCTGGTAACGTAGGTTCCAGCAGCTCCCCAACAGAGACTCAAGTGCCACCACCGGCAGCCAGAATTGAGTGCTTCTATGGGAAAGGGGCCTGGGCAGAGTGGTGCCTGAGTTGGCAGCAATCCCCTATGCATCTTGACTTTCCAGAGACTTTTGGAGCATTGGAACTCATCCTGATCAAATTACTCAGGGCTCCTCCCATAATGAGAACCTAAGATGTCAAGGCTCAATGTTGTGTTTGTAGATACCCCTCTTTGCTCACCTTTTTTGCCTAATCCTTCTCTTTCCTCTATGTTGTTGCTCATTTGTTACCCCGCAAATATCAAGGTTCTATATTTCTGACTTATAATATTTTCCACATACTCCCTGGTACAAACTCTAACCTCCTATTAATCCTAAAACTTTTAAAAAATCTAGCATCAGTTTGTTTCAGCTTGAGATGATATTGGAGGACCTCCAGCTGTAAATGCCACAAATAACTACTTCACCACTTGCAGGGTTCCTTCTCACAGGTAGTGCCTTGATCACATCTTGGAAATCACAAAGCAGGCTCTGAAGAGACACGTGTGCTTGTCACATAGATTCTGAATGGATCTGATGCCATCCGCCCACAACCACACCCAGCCTCCTTGTGCCTGTGGGTTTTATTCCTAGCAGTGGATTCTCCAGCTTTATTTGTGTAGCACACAATTTCACGAATTACCTTATGTTATAATTTGAACTGAGAAGATAAAATACAGTCTCTGTTTTCTGGCAAGTGCCAGTAGAAGAAAAGGGAAGTAACTTTGCAGAGCAAGTCATAGCTGTTAGAAATTTAATAATTCTTTGAAGTGCCATTTATAAGAAAACAAAATTGAAGACAGATTCTATCAGAAAAACAAGTTTTTGTTTTGATGACACTTTAAAACAGAATAATTTTAGATGATGATTTTTTAAATTCAAAATATCAGTATCTATGGTTGAAGGAACTTGTCATTTTCATTCATCCGTCCTGCACAGGAATGTTTTGAGCTTATTACAAAAATACCTCTTGGTTATAATCTCAGCCATTTTCTTATTTTTGTTACCCCTTACTAAAGACTTAGCTTCAAGTTTATTTTCAATAAGTTTTATTTTTATTTTTACTTGCTGAGCCTGTAGAGAAAGACCACATTTTGTCACTAAAGTACACCAACAGTTACAACAAAACTGGCCTATAAAGAACATTCTTATCCTGATTTTGTTCAAATGCAAGTGCTGATACAATTTGATTAAAGTAGCTGTAAAATATGCCGGGTATGTGGGAGGTAGAAGTATGGAAAGGGTTTGAGAAATCCTAATCCTGCAGCTCTCAGGACTGCAAGAGTTAGACCCCAGCTGGTGTAAATGGATTAAAAATCTTTTCTCATTTCAAAGGTTTGATCTCAACAAGGGCTTGATTTGATGAAATCAAAGTGGCAGCTTGGATTTGAAAACTATTTAGAGTGGAACTTCCTAAAGTTTACATGTGAGGGAAGAATTGGCAGAGGCATAAATGCGGGGTGACCATGTATTTATATGGTGTGTTTCACTGGAGGTCTATTTGTAAGGGGATGAAGAATGTTAAAAAAAAAAAAATTGAAAGTGAGGATAAGTATCAGGTTACTTTTGTAACAGAAGGATGTTTTTATAATTCTTGGCTTGAAAGGTGAAACAGTGGATATGCTTTTAAGGAACAGGATCTCCTTCAGTAAAAGTCATTTTACATGTTATCTCCCTCCACCTCCTCCTTATATCACTCCCAATATATACTCCCAGACCCTTGCACTCCAAGTTAATTTCTCCTTAATTGTCTGCTATGATTGGTGACAAACACTCCAAATAGACACAGGAGAGCAAAACAAAAACAAAAGCAAAAACATTGTGCATTAATAGATGGTAAACAAAACCTAGAAAGTGAAGACTGGCATACATATGTGTCTTTAAGACCTAAATTCTTAAGGGTTTTCAACTATTTTCTCTAGAAATGGGATTCATCTTCTTTCAACAGAGTTGGGGCTACTAATAGTCTTACTGATAATTTACACCTCTGTTGTCTCTGGGACAATCTGAAAGTAGTTTAGCACTGTCTCCCATTTCCCACCACTCCATACAATGTCAACAGAAACTCTGGCAAATTATATGTTTACATATAGGCATAGTTCAGGCAGCATCTGGAACAGAAAAGGTGTTGGGGAAAATTGGGTTCAACATTCTGCATAAATTCTGGGATGATGCTAGAGGCTAGTAACATAGCAGTCATGGATATGACACCTGATGAAAGAGAAAGCCATGGTTGAAATCAGCCATGCTTCTCAGAGTTAGCAAATCAAGTGAAGAAATCACTGAGCAAAATTCTTTTTTACACATAAGAAATCCACAAGATGTAAATTAAATACCTCTAGACTTTTTAAAAACGCTGCCTAAGGCTTTATAATCACACTCAGTTCTATATTTATCTTGAACATAAAGAGGTTATGGAAAATACTAAGTCTTCCACAAAAGACACAATTTAAGCTCCACAACATGCTTTCATCTTAACTGCACTTTCAAGCCACTCAACTTCTCACCCTTCTTTCCATATATGCTTTCTCCTACAGTTATTTTATCACCAGGATATGGAAATTGAACTATTTAAGTAGAAAATAAATTTAGCATTCCCTGTATAAAGTAAAGGAACATAAAGGTACTGCTTTAGTGTTCTATTGTTGCTGTAACAAATTATCATAAACTTAGTGGCTTAAAACAACACAAACATATTACCTTACAGATCTACAGGTCAGAAATTCAAAAGAAATTTCATAGGGCTAAAATCAAACTTCCTTCTGGTACATCTAGCAAAGAATCCATTTTCTTGCCTTTTTTAAATCTTACATAGACTGCAGGCATTCCTTGGCTCATGATCTCCTTCAATCATCAATGTCAGCAATTGAATCACCCCAACTTGCTCCACATCCTCTTCTCTGACTCTCACTCTCCTGCCTCCCTTTTTCTTTTTCTTTTCTTTTTATTTTTTGAGACAGAGTCTTACTCTGTCGCCCATACTGGAGTGCAGTGGAGCGATCTTGGCTCACTGCAACATCTGCCTACCAGGTTCAAGCAATTTTCCTGCCTCAGTCTCCCAATTAGTTAAGACTACAGGCATGCACCACCACGCTAGGCTAATTTTTGTATTTTTAATAGAAATAGGGTTTCACCATGTTGGCCAGGCTGGTCTCAAACTCTTGACCTCAAGTGATCCACCCGCCTCAGCCTCTCAAAGTGCTGGGATTATGGGTATGAGCCACCAGCCCCTTTTTCACTTATAAGAACTCTTGTGATGGAGTTCAAGACCAGCCTAGTCAATATGATGAAACCCCTTCTCTACTAAGAATACAAAAATTAGCTGGGCATGGTGGTGGGCTGCTGTAATCCCAGCTACTCAGGAGGCTGACACAGGAGAATCACTTGAACCTGGGAGGCAGAGGTTGCAGTGAGCCGAGATTGCACCACTGCACTCCGGCCTGGGTGACAGAGTGAGACTCTGTCTCAAAAAAACAAAACAAAACAAAACAAAACAAAAACTCTTGTGATTAGGCCCACCTGGGTAATCCAAGATATTCTTCCCATCTCTAGATCTTTTACTTAATCCCATTTGCAATGTGATTGTCACGTGATTGTCAACTTGCAGTGTCACAAGTTCTGGGAACTTAAAATGTAGATATCTTTTAAAATTTTCTTCTTGGATGGGGGTGGGGAATTATTCTGTCTATCATAGGTGAAAAAACACTACTGTATCAGGCAGGGTTTAGTATGCTAAGCTTAATCTTTACCCTGTTACCTGAATTAAATCAATCTTATTACTTAACTTCTTTTCAACTGAAGAAAAGTAGGAATGTCCAAACTTTCAAGACTGCTTAATGAATACCTAGGTAGCTTCAAAATAATGCTATGGCTTTCAAGCGTTTTTTTAAATAAATATCTGTGATTGCAAATAAGAGAACTAAAGGAGACACCCTCTGCAGTTACTTCCAATCTCAGTATTTGATGATAGCATGAACAATCTAGCTTTATCTAGCTTTATCAGGCAACTGTATTCATAGACATAATCAGAAGAAGGAAAATTCCAGTGCCAGGGAACTTTTTGGTTATTACAGATGTTTGGCTGTGGCTCATCCAATCCTATTTCAGATGCGAAAAATCAACTTTCAAAAGTTCAGTGGATGGCCATACTATCTGAATCATAGAATGAGAACCTTTGTAAATCCATTTCTCCTTAAAAGCAACAAAAACACTGGCAAAATGGTCAAAATCAACATTTTCATACTTCTGGAAATTAACCAAAGCCTGCAATAATCTAAAGTGTTTATTTAAGAAATAAGTAACTGCTGGAGTTTGTTGAAAACAAAAAGATTTGTGACATTTTAAACTTGCCTACTCACTTTCCTCTCTCCACAGCTCCATGGTAGTCTTGAAAACCAGCAGCCTCCAACTGTGATAGTAGCCACCAGAGGGAGGAAGCCAGCTTTGGAGTCCAATCCCAAGAGCATTGCCATTATTTGACCTGTCTTACAGCTCCTTGGAAAAGCACCATTTGCGAGGCTGTGCCTTCATTTGACCTAACCCGGAGCTCATCCACAGGGAAAGCCCTAACCTCAGGGCATTTGCTGAAAACAATCAGAGGCAACTGTTAACATTATAGCTGCCTGAGACTGCTCTACCACTTAGGGAAAATGAGACCCTTACCAAAACCTGAAAGGAGAGCCTGAGGAATGAGATGTTTGTAGGGGGCTTTGAAAAACTCTGACATATTCCTGGGGATTTACAAAACTGCATACATGTGTAGAGCTATGTGTATGACTAGGAAAGACCTGACAGGTCATCTCTGGCTGACCTTGAGGCCCTGCACAAGCAGGAAGTGAAGGCTAAGGCAGAGTTGTAAAATGTTAGAGCATGGAGCATGTATTCCCAGGCAAACTCATGTCCCTTTGACAAAAGATGAAAGACTTATTGCTTCAGGACCTGTAAGCAAATTCACTGACTACTACACTAACTGAGGTGAGATTTCAGTTACTGCACACTACAAGGACTACAGATTTTATAGGATTAGTCCAGGAAAAGCACTAAATGAGCAATCAGCAGCAGCAACAACAAAGCAATCAAAACAAATTGTGGGTTGGGATGAGGGTAATTTGACTTCCAAAGTTGCCACACTATATTATATAAAATGTTCAGTTTTCAACAAGAAGTTACGATACATGCAAAGAAACAAGAAAGCATATTTCATACACAGGGGAAAAAATCAGCCAATTGAATGTTTATCAGAAAGGATCCAGACATTTGTCTTACAAAACAAAGACTTCAAATTAGCTATTATAAATATGTTCAAAGGAAGCCATGACTAAAGAGGAAAACGAATATATAGAAACAATGCTTCACAAAATAGAGAATACCAATAAAGAAATAAAAACTATTTTTAAAAAAAAACGAATGAAAAATCCTGTTTTGAAAAATAACAGAAATGGAAAATGCACAAAAGGGACTCAACAGAAAATATAAACTGAAAGAATAAAGATTAGAGAACTTGAAGACAGGTTAATCGAGATGATCTGGTCTAATGAATAGAGAGAAAAAAATGAAGAGAGTCTCAGAAATTCCTAACACACTATCCAACATATCAACATGTGCATAATGGGAGTCCCAGTGAGAGAGAGGACTGGGGGCAGATAGAATATCTAAAGAAATAATGACCAAAAACTTTAAAAATTTGATTTAAAAAAGTTTAATTTAAAATAAGCTCAAAAGCTCCAAATTGGATAAACACAAACAAATTTATACCTAAGCACATCATAATCAAATTACCAAAAGTCAAAAACAGTGATCTTGAAGGCAACTCCTCTTATGAGGCTGATATTAACCTGATATCAAAAGCAGACAAAGATGCCACAAGAAAACTAAAGGCCAATATTCCTTATGAATATAAGAGTCAAAATCTTCAAAAAAATGCTAGCAAACTGAATCCAGCAATATATAAAAATGATTATGCATCATGGCCAAGAAGGATTTATTAAGGAACACAAGGTTTGTTTGACATCTGAAAATCAATTATGTTGATAAAATAAAAAACAAAAACTATGTCTGCCTACATGCAGAAAAAGCATTTGAGTAAATTCAGCAGTCTTTGATAATATGGAGAAAAATACACTCAACAAACTTGAAATAGAAGGAAACTTTCTCAACCCGAGGGAGGCCACCTGTGAAAAACTCAGAGCTGGTATCATAGTTGACATTTATAGTCTGAGTGTTTTTCCCTCTAAGATCAGGAGCACGAAAAACATGTCCGTTCTTGCCACTTCAAATCAACATTGTATTACAGGTTCTAGCCAAGGCAGTTAAGCAACAGAAAGAAATGAAAGTCATCCAGATTGGAAGAAGTAAAACTATCTCTATTGACTGATATTATAATCTTGAATATAAAGAATCCTAAAGAATCCACAAAAAGAGGAAGTGACCCTTCCTATCCACAGGTTTCACATCTGTAGGTTCAACCAACTATGGGTGGAAACCTGTGGATAAGGAGGGCTGGCTGTACACATTTTCCACCTGAGTTGGGTTGAATCCATGGATGCAGAGCCTGCAGATGTGAAGGGCAAATTTTACCATGTCATTTCATATAAGAGACTTGAGCATCCATGGATTTTAGAAGTAATGAACAAGTTCACTGATGTTGCAAGATGCAAGATTAATACAAAAAATCAATCATATTTCTCTTCACTAGCAATGAACATCTCAAAAATAGGAAGAAAAAGTTAAAAACAATTCCATTTAGAATAGCATCCAAAACTACTTAGCAATAGATTTAATGAAATAACTCATACCTCTAAACCTACAAGTTTTGTTGAAGGAAATTAAAGGAGATCTAAATGAATGAAAAGATATCTTACACTTTGGATCAGAATATTTAACATTGTTAAGATGCGAATACTGCCCAAATTGTTCTACCTATTCAATGCAATCTCTATCAAAATATCAACTGACTAGTCCGCAGAAATTGACAAGCTGATTTTAAAATTCTTATGAAAATGCAAGGGATCCAGAATAGTCAACATAATCTTGAAAATGAAGAAAGTTGGGAAACTCACATTTCCCAATATGAGAAATTACTACAAATCTTACTTACAGTAATCAAGACATAACAATAAACATCTAGATTAATGGAGTGGAAATGAGAGTTCAGAAATAAACTCTTACATTTATGGTTAATTGATTTTCTATGAGAGTTCCAAGGGAATTCAAAGGTGAAAATAATATTTTCAACAAATGGTACTGAGACAATTGGAAATCCTAGCGAAAAGATTGAAGTTGGTTCCCTACTTCACAATGTACACAAAAGTGAAATGAAAATGGATCAAATACCATAGACCTAAATGTAATCGTGAAAACTGTAAAACTCTTGGAAGAAAACTCTAAAGTAAATCTTCATTAACTTGGGTTAGGGAGTGGTTTCTTAGATAGGACACCATAAGCACAAACAACAAAACAAAAAATAGGTAAACTGGACTTAATTAAAATTAGGAACTATTGTGCTATAAGTGAGAGCATCAAAAAATTGAAAAGATAACCCACAGAGTGAGAGAAAACATTTGCAAATCTGGGTATGATGGTTGGAATCCAGAATGTGTAAAGAACTTAAACTAAAAAATAAAGACAAGTAATACAATTTAAACAGGTCAAAGGATTTGAATAGACATTTCCCCAAAGAAGATACAAAAACTGTCAATACACACAAGAAAAGATGTACATTATTATTAGTTACAGGCAAATTAAATCAGAACCACATGAGATACTACTTCATAGCCACCAGGACAGTTGAAATAAAAAAAGACAGATCATGCCAAGTAGAGGAAGTGCATGTAGAGGAAGTGCAACCATCCCAGATCTTTGTTCGGAATTTTAAGGGTACAGTTGCTTTGGAAAACAATTCGGCGGTTCCTAAAAAAAGTTAGGGATAGAGTTACTAATTTAAACCAGCATTTCCACTTTACTTCTCACTCAAGAGATGAAAATATATGTTTACACAAAAACTCATACACATATGTTCATAGCAACTTTATTCATAATAACCAAAAAGTAGAAACAATACAAGTGCCCATCAATTGATGAATGGGTAGACAAAATGGGATGTGTGTGTACAATGGGAGAGTATTTGGCAATAAAAAAACATAAAGGACTGATATACACTATGACATGGATGAACCTTGAAGTCATTATGCTAAGTGAAAGAAGCCAGCTACAAAAGACCAAATATGGTATAATTCCATTCATATAAGAGGCCCATGACAGGCAAATCCACACAGATGAAAAGTATAGTGATTCCTTAGGACTGGAAGGAGAGAAAATGTTGGGGTAAATGGGAGTGACTGCTAATGTGAACTGGGCTTCTTTCTGGGGTGATGAAAATGTTCTAAAATGAGACAGTGGAAATGACTGCCCATGTCTGTAAATATACTATAAACTCACTGAATTCCACACTTTCAATGAGTGAATTCATAGTACAAGGGTTATGTCTCAATAACCCTGATTATACATGCATATTTCACATATACATAAAATAATATGTTTATTGGAAAAAATATCTATTAGGAGAAATACCAGCCAAAAGGAGATTTCTCAGCTTGAGTCTTAGCTCAACCACCAATCTAAATTGAACCTTAGTTAAATCTCTTTCTTTCTCTTAGCCTCAGTTTTCTCATCTGCAAAATGGGCCAATGGTAATACCCATTCTTTGGGCCTCACAGAGTTGCTATGAGGATCAAACTAGGTAATTAGAGTGAAATCATTGTTCAGAGATTGATAGGGCAGGAAACCAGGAGTTACATTTAAGTGTAGCTTAGTCTGTCGGGTGTCAAGGTTAAGAACACAGACTCTAGGGCCAGGCAGCCTGTGTTCAAATTCATCTATAGCACTGACTAGCTGTGTGACCTAGAACAAGTGACTTCATCTTTCTCTCTGTAGTTTCTTCTGTAAAAGGGCATCATAAAATCGCTGCCTTCATAGAGCATTATGAGAATAAAATAATTAAACACATAAAGAAGATTTTTAAAAAAAAGTTTAGTGTACTAAGAGATTGAAGTAAACTCTGAGAATGCACTGCCCAAACTCTGAATGCTACAAAAAAAGAAACAGAGAATGGAAAGAAGGAGGGAGGGTGATGGGGAGAGGATGGAAGGAGGGAAGAGAGAAAGAAGAAAGAAAAAGAGAAAGAAGGAGGGAATGAAGAGGAAAGGAAAGAAAAGAAAAATGCATTTTCCAGCTAGAATGCAGAAATAATACAAAGAAAAAAATGTATTTTCCAGCTAGAATGCAGAAATGATACATTGTCAAGAGACTGAGAAAGTTACTGCCTCAAATTGCCATCACTGGAGATTATGAAGCAGATTACACAGGGCCATTTAAGATGGTGATTAATAAATGCTATTTATTAATCAACTGTAGACATTTTGAGTAAAGACAAAAGGAGGATTGCATTTTTTAAATATCCGGAATTATTCCATTTGACCACATTGCTATAAATTATGGTGAGGAGTATAAGAACTAGTCAAACAGAGGGGTTTTTTTTCTATTTTAAAAAAATCCCTCTATTTGACTAGCTATAGAAAATGTCTGAAACGTCTCACGTAATTTTGCACATAAGATTTTTGACAAAATCTTGAGAGACAATTCATGCTTTAAAAACTACTTCTTGAGCATGGAGGTGAGCTCCTGAGAGGTGAGGCCGTTGTAGCTTGAGGGGCCCTAAGACAACGTCCAGAACGATGGCTCTTGACTCCGACTAGGAGAATAAACTAACAGAAGCCAGTTTAGTGTTTCTCCGTGTTGTTTGGAATTCGAACATAATGAAATGAATAAACCTTTTTTTATGGTCTTCGGGGAAATTTACATTTTCATATTGAACAGTTCCATTGAGAATCCCATGTGGTTCCTCACATTTCAGGTCTGAGCCTCAGTGTTTAGCCCGTGGGACTTCAGCAAAATGGCCTGTGCTGTGGAGGAACCCACAGTCTCAGCCTGTGCTTTGGAGGAGCTGAAAATCCACTAGGAGAGGCAGGAAGCTGAACGACATAAATGTCAACCAAAGGATTACAGACAAAGCCACAGAGGATCAGATAAGGAGAAAACGAGAAGAGAGAACTAAGAAGAGATCCCAGGAGACGGCAGTTCAGTTGGTCCTTATGGAACAGGCACTGCGAAGAGGTGTTCCTGACTCCCAGGCTTGGATGTGGACTCTGGGAAGTCAAAGGCAAGGCCCATGCACTGGAGGTAATTCTGCTTGCCTGGAATGCAGAGAACACAAGAGAAAGTGACGAGAGAGAACACTGAAAGATAGCATGGTATTTAATCATCCCCAAAACTCGAACTGCAATCTATGAAATTTAGAATTAGTTCTTTCAGCTTATAGGAGGATACTTCTAAAAGTTTTAAACAGAGAAATATTATAATTGGAGCTATGCTTTAGAAAAAGTAATCTAGTGGCTCCCTTTAAAGAACCTTCACTAGGAAAATTTACTCTCTTTGTTGCTTCTGAGAAACTCTTAAGTTTACTCTTTATAGGGAATAGAATCATCTAATTGTTTTCCTTTTCCATTTGTCTCCCAGGATGCTCAGTGCAAATCTGCCATTTTGTTTTTACCTGGCTAAATATTATGGCCTTTATAATCTGCAATCAATTTCTGCTAGCTCCTGATCTTCCACTCTGATGTTTATTTTTCCGTGATTCTGACTTTTATCTTTATATTTTATCTTTTATTGAATATATTTATCAACATTACCATAAACCCTCAGTCTAAAATGAGGTAGAGTTATAAATAAGCAGCCACATGATACGTGTATCTGAATATAGTTTGTGACAAAGATTGGGTGAGCATGAGTCTGAGTCCAAGACACTAGTGAGGCACTATCAGCTCCAATTCCAAGCTGGAATCAAAGCAACATGAATGAATGGGGGAATGAGTCTCAGACAATGAAAAGGTCAGCATCCATGAGATTCATACACTTTACTATTATTCATATGTATTTATTCATATATTTATGTAAAAAATAGAGACAAGGTCTCACTGTTGCCCAGGCTGGTCTTGAACTCCTGGGCTCAAGAGATTTTCCCGCCTCAGCCTCCCAAAACGTTGGGATTACAGAGATGAGCCACTGCACCCAGCTGAGATTCATACACCTTAGATGTATGATGTGGAGCAGACCAGGGAGTCAAACGTGATTGATGCCATGGATTAAACATGAGGTTATCAGGTTTCCTCGAGAGTGGTGGCGGCCTTAATACAAATAAAAAACATATGAAAAAGAAAAGTTTTGCATGTTAAGGCAATGAGGAAGGTTCTAGAAATGACCCATAGTTGGACACATCCAGGATAGAAATGGAGAAGAGCCATTAAAAGAGGCTGAGCTGAAGAAAAAGCTTGGAAATCATCTTAAGGAATTGGGAATTGAAAAAGAGAGTGCAAGTAGGTGAGATTCCCAGAAAAGAGAACATATAGAGTGAAAAGAAAATGGCCAAAAATTGGCTCTTGCCCAACGCTTGCATTACAGGGTGGGAAGAATGAAAGGAATTAGAATAGATTCGTAAGAGAAGCAGAAAAACGTGGTGCCAGGTAAGCCTAGGTGGAGAAAGTGTGTCCGAAATTGGTGGGTTCTTAGTCTCACTGACTTCAAGAATGAAGCCTCGGACCCTCCCAGTGAGTGTTATGATTTTTAAAGATGGTGTGTCTGGAGTTTGTCCCTTCAGATGTTCAGGTGTTTCCGGAGTTTCTTCCTTCTGGTGGGTTTGCGGTCTTGCTCACTTCAGGAGTGAAGCTGCAGACCTTCGCGATGAGTGCTACAGCTCTTAAAGGTGGAGCATCTGGAGTTGTTCGTTCCTTCCAGTGGGTTATCGGTCTCGCTGGCCTCAGGGGCCAAGCTGCAGACCTTCATAGTGAGTATTACAGCTCATAAAGATGGTGCAGATCTAAAGAGTGAGCAGCAGCAATATTTATTGCAAAGAGCAAAAAAACAAAGCTTCCACAGCATGGAAGGTGACCCTGCTGGGTGGCAAGCTTTTATTCCTTTATTTGGCCCCACCTACATCCTGCTGATTGGTCCATTTTACAGAGTGCTGATTGGTCCATTTTACAGAGTGCTGATTGGTGCATTTACAAACCTTTAACTAGACACAGAGTGCTGATTGGTGTGTTTATAATGCATTAGCTAGACAGAAAAGTTCTCCAAGTCCCCTACCCGATTAGCTAGACACAGAGCGCTGATTGGTGCATTTACAATCCTTTAGCTAGACACAAAGGTTCTCCAACTCCCCACCAGACCCAGAAGCCCAACCAGCTTCACCTCTCAAAAGTAATTAAGAAGGACCTGTGATCATCAATAGGCAAAGCTATTGGATTAATTATTAGAAAAATCACTGATAACCTTCAAGAAAACTATTTCAATGGACTGGTGGGGCCAAAGCCAATTTCAAGGAGTTAAGAAGTGGTTGGATGCTGGGAAAGTAAAAGGCATGAGTATAGACCAGTAGTTCTCAAACACCACCTGCAAGCCTGGGGTCTTTGAGAAATCCAGCCTCTTGGGCCCCACCTCTGGAGACTCTGGTTCAGTGGGTCTGGAAGCAGTAGTTCTGGTGAAGAGGACAGAACACATGAAGCGTCTTGCCTACGCTTGTCTGTGGCTCATGGTGAGCTTGTTGTTTGGATGGTTGGTTGACTGTGTGGTTTGAGAGGAGGGAACTCTCTAACTCCTAAGTGTGGGATAAATTGATTTGGGAAAGAGACTACAAGAGAAAAATCTCAAATTGCTGTGCAAGGGTGAAAAACAAGGAACAGTGGGGAAGGGAAAACTGACTTAGGCAATGAAGCAGAGGAGGAACAAACAAGGAAGGAACAAATGTTAATACGACTGAGGATCTGGAGCCATGGCAGGTACTTGAGAGTAATGTAGAGTGTTGGGAGAAAGAGAGAGAGAGAAATACTAAAATCTAGACAAAAGGGTTTGGAGTTGGTACTTCAGAGCCATGATTCTCAAAATGTGGTCCTCAGGCCTCTGCTCCAAGCCTATTGAAGTGGAGACCCTGGGGCTGGGGCCCCGCAATCTGCACTTTAGCAAGATTCTCCCATTTGGATGTAAGTTTGAGAAACAGTGCTTCAGAGAAAAAAAAAAAAAAGACCAGGCCATATCTTTTCTTATTAAATGTACAAACAACATAGTGAAAATGATGTTTGGAAAAGATTTTGCAATCAGATATGGGGGTTTGCAAAAAGATAAAAATGGATGAAGTTGAAATAACCTAGATTTGAAAGGCTGGAGTAGGGTGACAACTAAAGAAATGGATGGAAGAGGCATATGTGGCATCAGCACAGGGCTTTGGTAACAGGGCATGTGGAAGGAGAGGGAAGAGGGTCTAAGCATTCCTCATTTGCCTGCCTAGAGCAGCCTGTGGTGTTAGCGTCAGTCATGATGATCAACTAAGGAAGTTGGGAAGGGTGTGTGCTATGGAAAAAGAAAGTTCAGAGGTTTCTGTTTAGTTTCAAAGCCCAGGTGATACAATTAAGAAGGTGTGTCCTGTAGGTCACTGGACATAAAGAGGGACACAGAGAGAGCAGACCTGGGGCTGACCCTGGAAGGTGGTAGCTGACACAGCTTGAGAGATAAGATACATATATAGGTAACCTTGAGTGACAAATGTACTGCATCCTCACTACATGTGAGCCACAGTAAAATGACCAGCATCTCAGTTGTGGCTGGAGCACGTTGTGTATATGCGTGGGGGACAGTAGGGGGGACAAGCAATAAAAGGCAAATGTTCTTTAGTCATCTAGTTTAAAATGCATATGTGATCTTGCTTTTATTAGAATGAAATACTATCCATAATAGATCACCTTATAATTTCAATTGATGATTTACTTTTTTGTTTGTTTTTAATAAACTTTATTTTTTGGGAATAGTTTTACATTTACAGAAAAATTGAGAAAATAGTAGAAAGAGTTCCCAGATTCCCAGATACGCCCTCACTCAGTGTTCACTATTATTTTGAGACAAGGTGTCTCTGTTACCCAGGTTGGAGTGTGATCACAGCTCACTGTAGCCTGGACCTCCTAGGCCCAGGAGATTCTCCCACCACAGCCTCCTGAGTAGCTGAGTAGCTGGGACTACAGGTGCACCACTGTGTCCGGTTAACTTTTTTTCTTTGGTAGAGATGGGGGGTCTCATTTTGTTGCCCAGGCTGGTCTCGAACTCCTAGTCTCAGGGAATTCTCCTGCTTTGCCCTCCCAAAGTGTTGGGATTACAGGTGTGAGCTACTGCACCAGGCCCATATTATATTTGTATGTTACATTTGTTATAATCAATGAATCAATATGGATACACTGTTAACTAAAATCCATAGCTTTTTTAGACTTGTTGAGTTTTGTTGTTGTTGTTGTTGCTGTTGTTGTTTTGAGACAGAATCTTGCTCTGTCTCCCAGGCTGGAGTACAGTGGCGCAATCTCGGCTCACTGCAACCTCTATCTCCCAGGTTCAAGCGATTCTCCTGCCTCAGTCTTCCGAGTAGCTGGGACTACAGGCGCTGGCCACCATGCCCGGATAATTTTTTGTATTTTCAGTAGAGATGAAGTTTCACTGTGTTAGCCAGGATGGTCTCGATCTCCTGACCTCGTGATCCCCCCGCCTCAGCTCCCAAAGTGCTGGGATTACAGGTGTGAGCCACCACACCTGGTTTTTACCTGTTTCTAATTTTTATTTTTCCTCTTGCAAGATCTCATCCAGGCTATATTTACTCGTCATGTCTCTGTGGGCTCCTCTTGGCTGACAGCTTCTCAGGCTTTCCTTGTTTTTGATGACTTCCCTTGGTTTTCAGTTGTTCTGGTCAAGTATTTTGAAGTTTTAAAAAGATTATAACAACTAACACTTCCTCAGCATTTTATATGTAGTGTCTCTTAACATTCACAGCACAGATACTTTCTGACTGGATAGTATTACCATGATAATGATTTCATAGGTGAGGAGACCAAGGCTCTTTTATTTCTCATGACACATTTAACAATAGAATGCAGGAGAGTTAGGGTAAGAGGTTGAGGACAGAGGTATACATTTTTTAAAAATTCATAGATAATTTTTTTTTTTTTTTTTGGAGTCTCGCTCTATCGCCAGGCTGGAGTGCAATGGTGCCATCTCGGCTCACTGCAACCTCTGCCTCCTGGGTTAAAGTGGTTCTCCTTCCTCAGCCTCTCGAGTAGCTGGGACTACAGGTGTGTGCCACCACGCCCAGCTTATTATTATTCTTATTATTATTATTTGTATTTTAGTAGAGATGACGTTTCACCATGTTGACCAGGATAGTCTCGATCTCCTGACCTTGTGATCCACCCACCTCAGCCTCCCAAAGTGCTGGGATTACAGGTGTGAGGCACCGCGCCCAGCTGATAAATTTCTTTATTTCCCTGCACCACTTCCCCAGTGGCTTCCAACTACCCCACCCCCCACCCCCCCACTACCGTACCCAGGAGGGCAGTTTAATTTTTTCTGAAATGGATTTTTCCCTGGAAAGCTGTTAGAGGGTGCGCTTGCTTATCTCGTTCCTTTAGAAGGCTGCTGCTCCCCTCTCCAAGCAGGTCATTGGAAACATGGGTGGTAACAGTATGTCACTTTGTGGAGACCTGGGAAAATAGGCCAGGTGGCAGCTCCTCAGTGACCCCAGAAAGCAGCTGTCTGAGGATGAAACTTCAACTTGCCTCGACTCCCTCCTATCCAGCCTCTTAGGAGCAGTTACAGTTCAGCCAAATGTCTAACCATTTTTTAATCACCGAGCAGATAATAATTCAAAGGCCCAGGCCAAAGCAACCTCTCTGAAAAGATCTTATGAAATCATTTCTCTTCACAAATCCATAAAAATTGCCCGGGACTCCTTATCAATAGGGAGGCTTAAAGCGGGAGCAGAAGTCATGGGATGATGATGTGCTCATTTTAATGAAATTCGTCTCCTGCTGAGACGTTCCCTGCAGATTTTCCATATTTCAGCCTGGGAAAGGTTTGATGCTTTCCTGCCGGTGCCAAGAGTTAATTGAAAACATTTCAGGATAAATTTGGCTTGGGGGCCAACGCTTCCAGCCCATCATTATTCTTAGCAATAATAGAAGAGTAATACAATTATTAATAGGCATGTTGTATCCTCTTATGGTGCCCATGGGTTTAGGAACCGTGTCTTTGACGTTCTTTCTAAAACACCACACAAAACCCTGAAATGCGAGACTAGGAACTTAGAAGAAAAACAAGCTTTTGCTGCTAAATTATATAGTTTGTCTCTTCCTGTTTGGAGTGGATGAATGGTAGTAGATGATTGCTGCTTTTCCTAAAAAGTTCTATTTTCAAGTCTAGCATTGGGTTTTGAGAAAGACGCACTTATGGATATTAAAAGAAAATGTATGTAAACATTGGCAAAACAGTGTACACAACCAAAATCATGTTCAGTTTTAATGTAGTACTCACTGGGGGAATTATTTCGGCATCATCTATCAAAATTGAGTGAGCCTTAAATTTTAAATACAGCCTATTTTTCCCTCTACATACTATTTGACTGTCTCCTGAACTTTATCAGATAACATAGCAAACTAATATTTAGTCACTGTTATGAACAGGAATTCTAATTCTGATTTTCTTTGCTTTTTAATGTGATTTGGAATGCTTACTCTTTTACTAGCACCTTTCCATGTAGTTTGAACACCTATGATTAAATCTTCTCCTGAAACTTAATCTCTCTGGAGTCCTTGTAGAAACGTTAGGATAACGGAGCAAATCAGAAACACATCTCTGTCCTAAGTGTTGCCTCTTAAAGGCAGGAGTTAACACCATCCAACCTTCAGATATGTGTTTCTTCTAGCCAGGAGCACAGGCAACATGTGTGTGAAGGAATGAGTAAGTCACACAGAGCAGTAGCACCGTTTACTTTTTTAGAGCAGTACTTTAAATCTCGAATCTGACATTTAAGTTAATCATTGTGTCATCTTTTTGTTCTCTAAAAATACGTCAGAGTTTTATACATATATATGTACATTTTAGGTGTATGTTTTAATCTCACTGCATACCCATTTTCTACACAGGGAAAACTGAAATGCAACAGTGTAAGGGAGTAAGTGGCAAGAGCATTCAGCATTCTCATCTGCCCTTGGTTTCTCATTTGCTTTCCCTTCTAGGGTGGAGGCTCAGCGAAGGCAGGGACTTGTTCAATCGCTGCTTTTTACTCCAGTGCCTGAAAGGGTGCTGAACATTTACTGAATAAATGAAGAAAAAAAAAAAAAAACACAAAAAACTGCTGACTCTTCCTGACTCTTGCCTTTACTTGGGGAAACAAACCCAATTAGAAGTAATTTTCTACTTCATTAAACTATAATTGTGTGGTTTTTGTGGAGTTCTCTAATAAGATCATTTTAACTAAGATGCATAATGAGTACTTTGGGGATATTCTCTTAGACGTTAGCTAGAAAGATTACTGCTTCTGTAGTGGGATTTCAGTACTCTCCATAGAACTACGCTGCTATGGTTTGAATGTATCCCTAAAGTTTATGTGTCGGAAACTTAATCCCCAATGCAAGTGTTGAGAGGTGGGACCTCAAGAGGTGAGTAGGTCATGGGGGTTCTGCTCTCATGGACAAATTAATGCCATTATTGAGGGAGTGAGCTACTTATCACAGGAGTGGGATCCTGATTAAAGAATGTTTGGTCTCCTTCTCTTTCTCTTTCTCTCCCTCATGCTTTTTTGCCCTTCTGCCTTCCACAATGAGATGATGAAACGCAAAGGCCCTCATTCTGATGTGGCCTCTTGATCTTGGACTTCCCAGAACTGTAAGAGATAAATTTCTTTGTTTACATAAATTATCCAGTCTGTGGTATCCTTTTATAGCAGCAAAATCAAACTAAGACATACACCAAAAGATGCCTCTACTTCATCAAATAGACTTTGCATGAAATCTCATAATTCCTTCAGCTCTTGTCAGTGTCCCTCAAAGTGTGATCAGTAGACTCTCCTAAGGTGCCTGACAAAAACAGATTCTCATGGCTTGGCCCTCAGAGATTCTGACTCAGTAGGAAGAAGAGTGGAGCCTAGAAATCTGCATTTGGAACAAGCTCTCCAGAAAACTTTTATGTACACTAAAGTGTGAGAAATATTGGATTAAAGTTTTGACCCCTGTTGTAATGAATGTGGCCTTAAAAGAAGCTGTTGCTGGCCAGGCACAGTGGCTCATGCCTGTAATCCCAACACTTTGGGAGGCTGAGGCAGGTGGATCAGCTGAGATCGGGAGTTTGAGACCAGCCTGACCAACATGGAGAAATGCCGTCTTTAATAAAAATACAAAATTAGCCGGGCGTGGTGGTGCATGCCTGTAATCCCAGCTACTAGGGAGGCTGAGGCAGGAGAATCGCTTGAACCCACGAGGCGGAGTTTGCAGTGAGCTGAGATCACACCATTGCACTCCAGCCTGGGCAAGAGGAGTGAAAGTCTGTCTCAAAAAGAAAAGAAAAGAAAAGAAAGAAGGAAGGAGCCATATATAATATGATATGATTATACGATAAGATACTTGCTTTAGGGGGAATGAGCTTTCTTTAAAGCAAAGCCTAACAAAAGAGTCCACCAACAGTAGAATTCTCAACAAAGGAAGTTAAAAATGTAAGCACAATGCTGTCACCCCTCCAAATCCAAGTTCTTTTCAAATCCCCTGTATTAATTGGCTGGGGCAGCTGTAATGAAGCACTACAAACCGAGTGCTTCAACAACAGAAACTGACTCAGTCCTGGAGGTTAGAAGTCCAGGTTCACGGTGTAGACAGAGTTGGTTCCTTCTGAGGGCTGAGAGGAGGCATCTGTTTCATGTCTCTCCACCAGCTTCTGCAGGTTTGCTGGCCATCTTTGGCACTCCTCGGCTTGGCATCACCCTAATCTCTGCCTTCATAGTCACATGTGTTCTTCCTATGTGCATGTGTTTGTGCGCAAAGTTCCCCCTTTTCGAAGTAAGGTCACCAGTCATATTGGTCCACTCCAGCATGATTTTATTTTAACATAAGTCAGTTACATCCGCAATGACTCTGTTTCTAAATAAGTTCATATTTGGAGGTACTAGAGTTAGGAGTTCAATCTGCGAATTTGGGGAGGAACATAATTCATCCATAACATCTTGTATCCTGAACAACAGGCACTAGGGACGCTTGAGTTTGGTGCGGCTCATGTTAGGCCAAAGGCACCAAGTCCCCCACTGCCTGTTGGTTGCATAGACATGTCCCAGCAATGGCAGCCACATCAAGCGTACCATGGACTGTTGCCTACAGTCACAGCCTGAGCTGCTGGATGACAGGCATTGTGGGGAAGAGGAGACAATGGAAGACAAACAGAGGCTGAAGTAGAGGAACTGGAGAAATTGCTGCTGCCAATGACATCCCCAAATTTCTATATCCAGGAGTTTAGGGGCACCATCAATATGGTCGACAGGAGAGACTGGGAAACTTTTCTTTTTTCTTTTTCTTATTTTAAAAATATTTTTAGTATTTTTGGATACAGGGTCTTGCTCTGTCACCCAGACTGGAGTGCAATGGTGTGATCAGAGCTCACTGTAGCCTTTAACTCCTAGGCTCAGGCAATCCTCCTGCCTCAACCTCCTGAGTCACTCGGACTACAGGCACTCAGCACCAAGCCCAGCCACGATTTTTATTTTTATTTTTTGTAGACCCAGAGGTCTCACTGTGTTACCCACTGTGATCTAGAACTCCTAGCCTCAAGCAATTCTCCTGCTCCAGCCTTCCAAAGTGCTGATATTACAGGTGTGAGCCACCGCACCTGGCTGTTTTCTTGTTTCTAAGAGTTGACCTAGCAAGCATGCCATCATTCTCATGTAGCTCATATCAATATTTATTTGGATGGTTGTGGGGGAATTGATACAACTGTGGGGGTGGCTGAAGCATGCCTCTCCCCTCACCACACCTTGACTCTGCTATTTGTGGCTGACCAGTGGTGATGATGACGACAATGATAATTATGACATTGTCTCTACAGCATGCAGCATAGTTCCTGGCACATATGAGACACTTAATGAATATTGGTTGAATGAATAGCTTGAAAGGACTAAAGCCTCACTTAAGACCAAGCATGTTGGCTTCCTAGGAGAAACATTACAAACAAATTAAAGTCAGATGGCATGTCTGGAATGCATTTACTTGGCAAAAAGAATCTATTCTAGAAGATCTGGCTTGGCTTTGGGATGTTTTGTATAACCTTAAGTTAGAAATGAATATTTAAAATGAGACTCAGTAAATAAGGCTAAATATAGGACTAACACATACAGACCCTTGAAACTTTATCACTAATGAAAGCTGCCTTTATCACCCCTTCCCAGTGGAAAGTATTTGTGTCAGAAGCTGAAGAAGAGATGTTCTCAGGACCCAATACCTTTGAGATGACTCTAACCCTAGACTAGCGTCACATAATTGTGGATCCACTAATCATAATAGCACCTCACATTTGATTGGGCCTTTCTGGTGCAGAGGAGGAACTTCAGAGTATGCACTCACAAGGTGCACATTTTACCTGAAGATCGTCATCTCAATTTCACATTGATAGTAACCACTACTGTTCACTGACCATCTGCCCATGTTCCTGCACATTAAGATATAAGTAAGAGCAGTGTGAACTTTCATTCTTGGAATTCTGTGGAGTCTCGTGCTTTCCCCAAGCATCTGGTGAATTCTCAGGGTATCATTTTGTTTTGTTTTTTTTTTCTAGTCCCCTCTGAATCTAATTTTCTGCTTTTCTTTTTTTTTTCTTTTGGAGACAGGGTCTCTTTCTGTCACACAGGCTGGAGTGCAGTGGTGCAATTACAGCTCACGGTAGCCTCAACCTCCCAGGCTCAAGCCATCCTCCCACCTCAGCTTCCCAAGTAACTAGGACTACAGGTGCACACCACCACATCCAGCTAATTACTGATTTATTTATTTATTTTTGTAGAGACAGGGCCTCGCTGTGTTGTGCAGGTTGGTATTGAACTCCTGGACTCAAGCAATCCTCCCATCTTTGCCTCTCAAAGTGCTGGAATGATAAGCATGAGCCACGAGGCCCAGCCATTCTGCTTTTCTTGTACTCTTATTTTCCCTCTGCATTGTGGATCTCTTTATGTCCACTCCAGCACTAGCCCACAGTGAGACAAAGCTTTTTCTTTGTCTAGGGAACCACATTCTTCAGTCACTTACAAAAATCAGGAACATTCAGTAAGGGGTAGTGATGTGTGGTATATTTTTATTAGAGTTCATAGATAATAGCAAAGGACACACATATAAATTTTAAGCAGCAGATAATTTAAAGAGAAGAGTAGATAGTACTCATTCTCTGTAAGTCACCTTAGGCTTCTGTGTCTGGTCATGTTGCTATGTCCTATATTACTCTCCTCTCTCATGCCCTTCTCTTCTCTCTTCTGATTTCGCCACCACAAATTATTGTTTACTTACAAAAAGCACTTGAATTATCTCATTGTGTTCTCCATTCAACCTTTCTATTCTGGAGCCTCCCTTCCATGCTGCTATCCAATGACTTATCGAGGTTCTTCCTAAACAGTCTATTTTTTTCCCTAAAAGGGACTTTGGTTCCACCTGGTAAAATAAGTTTTCTTCCTTTCCTTTTATCTCAAATTCTCATAACAATTATTTAAGGTAGATATGTTTAAATACTTCTCTTTTTGCTATTCTTCATGAAGAAAGCAGTAACATGTATTGTTAATTCCAAGTAAAGACGGATTGCAAAAAATACGAATAGCAAAACAGGACAAACAATTTATAGGAAATGGTGAGGATGGTAAAAGAAGAAGGCTTAGGAAAAGTTGTTGTTTTCTTTAGGAGGAAGATACGAAACTTTCCAGCCCTTAGACATTGAGAGAAAGTAACAGTTAAATATATGGGCTAAGTTTTAAGATAACACTAGACAAAATAGAAGTCTAATTTATGACTTCAAATAATTGGGGAAAAGGGGAAGGTGAGACAAGACAGCCACAGACATCCTCAACATAATGAAAGCCATATATTACAGATCCACAGGTATTATCATGCTGAAGGGGGGAAAACTGAAAGCCTTTCCTCCAAGATCTGGAATATGACAGGATGCCCACTTTGACTATTGCTATTCAACATAGTACTGGAAGTCCCAGCTAGAGCAATCAGATAAGAGAAAGAAATAAAGGACATCCAAATTAGAAATGAAGGCGTCAAATTATCTTTGCAGATGGTATGGTCTTATTATATATTCAGAAAAACCTGAAGACTCCACCATAAAACTGTTAGAGCTGATAAACAAATTTGATAAAATTGCAGGATACAAAATCAACTTACAAAACTCAGTAGCATTTCTATATGCCAACAGTGAAAAATCTGAAAAAGAAACTTCAAAACTAATCTCGATAGCACAAATAAAATTAAATGCCTAGGAATTAACCATGGAAGTGAAAGATCTCTATAAAGAAAACTATAAAACACTGATGAAAAAAATCGAAGAGGACACAAAAAAGTGGAAGGATATTCCTTGTTCATGGATTGGAAGAATCAATATTTAAATGTCCATACTACTCAAAGCAATCTACAGATTCAATGAAATCCCTTTCAAAATACCAATGACATTCTTCACAGAAAAAAAAAAATCCTAAAATTTATATGGAGCCACAAAAGACCCAGAATAGCCAAAACTATCCTAAGCAGAAAGAACAAAACCGGAGGAATCACATTACCTGATTTCAAATTATGCTATAGAGTTATAATAACCAAAATTGCATGGCACTGGTATAAAAACAGACACATAGACCAATGGAACAGAATAAAGAACCCAGAAACAAATCCACACACCTACGGTGAACTCATTTTTGACAAAGGTGCCAAGAACATACATTGGGGAAAAGACAGTCTCTTCAATAAATTGTGCTGGGAAAACTGGATATCCATATTCAGAAGAATGAAATGAGGTTGGGTACAGTGGCTCACGCCTGTAATTCTAGCACGTTGGGAGGCTGATGCTGGTGGATCATTTGAGGTCAGGAGTTTGAGACTAGTCTGGCAAACATGGTGAAACTCTGTCTCTACAAAAGATACAAAAATTATCAGGGCATAATAGTAGGCACCTGTAATCCCAGCTACTCGGGAGGCTGAGGCTTGAGAATCACTTGAACCCAGGAGGCAGAGGTTGCAGTGAGCTGAGATCACACCACTTGCACTGTAGCCTCAGTGACAGAGCGAGACTCTGACTCCAAAAAAAAAATTAATTAATTATAAAAAGAAAACTAGACCCCTATTTCTTACCATAAACAAAAATCAAATAAATGGATTTAAGACTTAAATCTGAGATCTCAAACTATGAAACTATTGCAAGAAATAATTGGGGAAACTCTCCAGGACATTGGTCTGGGCAAAAATTTCTTAAGTAATATCCCACAAGCACAAGCAACCAAAGCAAACATGAACAACTGTAATCATATCAAGTTAAAAAAGCTTCTGGCCTGGCGCAGTGGCTCACACCTGTAATTCCAGAACTTTGGGAGGCCAAGACAGGCAGATCACCTGCGGTCATGAGTTTGAGACAGGCTGGTCAACATGGTGAAACCCTGTCTCTACTAAAAATACAAAAATTAGCCAGGCATGGTGGCACACGCCATAATCCCAGTTACTCAGGAGGCTGAGGTGGGAGCATCACTTGAGCCCGGGAGACAGAGGTTGCAGTGAGCCGTGATTGCACCACTGCACTCCAGCCTGGGCAAGAGAAAGAGAGATTCCATCTCAAAAAATAAAAAATAAATAAATAATACAAAAAAATCTTCTGCACAGCAAAGGAAACAATCAACAAAGTGAAGAGACAACACACAGACTAGGAGAAAATATTCGCAAACTACTCATCTGACAAGGGATTAATAACCAGAAGATATAAGAAGCTCAAACAACTCTACAGGAAAAAATCTAATAATCAAAAAATGGGCAAAAGATTTAAATAGACCTTCCTCAAAAGAAGATATACAAATGACAAGCAGTCATGTGAAAAGATACTCAACATGATTGATCGTCAAAGAAATGCAAATCAAAACTGTAATGAGATATCATCCCACTCCAGTTAAACTGGCTTATATGCAAAAGACAGGCAATAACAAATGCTGGCGAGGATGTAGAGAAAATGGAACCTTCATATACTGTTGGTGGGTATGTAAATTAGTACCATCACTATGGAAAACAGTTCAGAGGTTCCTCAAAAAACTAAAAATAGAGCTACCATTTGATCTAGAAATCCTACTGATTGATATATACCTAAAATAAAGGAAATGAGTATATTCAAGAGATATCTGCACTCTCACATTTGTTGCAGCACTTTTCACAATAGGTAAGATTTGGAAGCAACGTAAGTGTCCATCAACAGATGAATGGGTAGAGAGAATGTGGTGCATATACACAATGGAGTACTATTCAGCCATAAAAAAAGAATGATATCTGGTAATTTACAATAATATGGATGGAACTGGAGGTCATTATGCTAAGTGAAATAATCCAGGCACAGAAAGGCAAATATTATATGTTCTCACTTATTTGTGGTGTCTAAAAATCAAAATAATTGAACTCTTGAAGATATAGAGTAGAAGGATGGTTATCAGAAACAGGGAAAAGTAGTGGGAGGGGACCAGGGAGAAGGGAATGGTTAATACGTATAAAAAAGTTAGAAAAAATGAATAAAATCTAGTATTTGATAGCACAACAGGATGACTATAGCCAGTAATAATTTCACTGTACATTTAAAAATAACTAAAAGAGTATAACTGGATTGTTTGTAACACAAGGGATAAATTTTCCATGATGTGATTATTATGTGTTGCATGCCTACAGCGAGACACTGTCTCAAAAAAAAAAAAATCTCATGTGCCCTATAAATATATACACCTACTATGTACCCACAAAAATTAGAGTTAAAAATGAATAAAATAGCAACAAGCATACATAGTCAATCCAACAAAGGCTATCAACAGGAGATTTTTGAAAAAAAAAACCATGAAAGCATGGCAAATTTAAAACATAAAGTAAAATGGTGAGAATGTATCAAAACAAACCAGTAACCAATAAATATAAATAGTTTTTGAATTGCTATGAAGAGATAAAAAGCTCCATTAGATTTTAAAAAATGGTACCAATCAATCAAAGAAGATTCATACTAACCAACTATGTGCTCATTAGAGGACCTAAATTGCAAGAAGATAAATGGATTGAAGAGTGATTATGGTTTGGCTCTGTGTCCCCACCCAAATCTCATCTTGTATCTCCCATAATTCCCACATGTTGTGGGAGGAACCCAGCAGGTGGTGACTGAATCATGGGGACAGGTCTTTCCCATGTTGTTTTCATGATAGTGAATGGGTCTCACGAGATCTGATGGTTTTAAAAATGGGAGTTTCCCTGCACAAGCTCTCTCTTCTCTTGTCTGCTGCCATGTGAGACATGCCTTTCACCTTCTGCCATGATTGTGAGGCTTCCCCACCCCAAGGAACTGTAAGTCCATTAAACCTTTCTTTTTTAAATTGCTCAGTCTTGGGTATGTCTTTATCAGCAGCGTGTAAATGAACTAATAGAAAGAGGAAGATATTTAAAAAGCTACCACTCCCTAAAGTGGTATTAGAGGGCTTCTGAGTATGATGACACAACTTATAAAGTAGAATGTACTTTTTAATTTTAATTTAAATATATAGAAAAGGTCAAAAGATTACATGTAAATGTACTTAGATTATCTATAGGTGTTATTATGGATGTTTTTTAGTGTCTTATTTTTCATTAACTGCATCTTTAAAATTTTTAATGTGTGCATATTACCCTCTACAAAGAAAAAGCAAAGTGAAGTTTCTTCAAAAAACAGTTAACAAAATAAAAGCAGGTGCAATATATATATATATATATATATTTTTTTTTTTTTTTTTTTTTTTTGAGAAGGAGCCTTGCTCTGTCACCCAGGCTGGAGTGCAGTGGTGTGCTCTCGGTGCACTGCAACCTCCACCTCCAGGGTTCAAGCAACTCTCCTGCCTCAACCTCCCTAGTAGCTGGGATTACAGGCACACACCACCAAGTTCGGCTAATTTTTGTATTTTTAGTAGAGGCAGGGTTTCATCATGTTGGCCAGGCTGGTCTTGAACTCAGGTGATCTGCCCATTGGCCTCCCAAAGTTCTGGGATTACTGGTGTGAGCCACCGCACCTAGCCCCGATGTGACATTCTTACACAAAATAAAATTAAAGGCAAACATTATTAAAAGGGCAAAGTTAAGGTTCATATTGTTACAAAATATATTCTTTTGTAAAGATAAAAGTCATGTACCTAAATGCATTTAACATTATACCTTCAAAACATATACATAAAATCTGACAGAAATAAGAGGAAAAACTGATGGATCCATAGTGTGACAGGAAATGTTAACATATGTTCTAAAGAAAATAACAGAAAAAGAAATACAGAGAATTAAGATAAGTATTTAATACACTATTGTAAAGAAGAACTCAGACAAAATCAGAGATTACACATTTCTTTTTAATATACCTAATATAAATTTAACATTTTATCATATTAACAGCCATACATTAAATAGCATGAAGTTACACACAGCAGAAATAATTAGGCTGGGCTCATTAATCAAAAATGCTGTAAAATGAGAAAATAATACATACAAAATTATAGATAATTCTGAGGCTAAAGAGACAATCAAAATAGGAAGTATGTACTCTTTGCAAATAAATTATAATAAGGAAATAGCACACCAAAACCTGTAACCCAAATGTTGCACAAAGGAAAACTAGCATTTAGAAATGAACTTGTTAGAGCATATGAAAAAATGAAAATAAATAAGCTAAACATTTAGCTGAGGAACCCAGGAAAAGAACAGAAACATAAAGTAGAAAAAAGGCAGTCAAGAACGGTACAGCAGAAATTATCAAGATAAGAAACAAGCAATCATAGAATGTGTTTGATAGATGAAACTAAAAACTTGCTATTTGAAAGGACCAATAGGCCGGACACGGTGGCTCATGCCTGTAATCCCAGCACTTTGGGAGGCCAAAGCGGGCAGATCATTTGCAGTTGGGAGTTTGAGACCAGCCTGGCCAATATGGTGAAACCCCATCTCTACTAAAGTCACAAAACAATTAGCTGGGCGCCTGTAGTACAGGAGAATCGCTTGAACCCAGGAGGCAGAGTTTGCAGCGAGCCGAGATTGTGCCACTGCACTCCAGCCTGGGCCTCACAGCGAGACTCCGTCTCAAAAAAAAGAAAAGTAAAGACAAATAATATAAGCGAAACTTCCAAAGAAAGAAAGCACATAGAAGTTTAAAAAAGAAGGAAGACATAAACACAGAATCAGAAAATTTTTAAAACTGAAAGAGAATATCTTCCACAATGTAATAATAATATATTGGAAACCTAAAGTGATTTTATTTTATGAAAATATAGATCACCAACAATAGCTCAAGAATAGGGCGAGGTGCAGTGGCTCACACCTGTAATCCTAGCATTTTGGGAGGCTGAGGTGGGAGGATAGCTTGAACCTAGTAATTTGAGACCAGCCTGGCCAACACAGGGAGACTTCATCTCAACTAAAAATAAAAAAAATTGGCCAGGCATGGCAGCACGTGCCTGTGGTTCTAGCTACTCAGGAGACAAGGCAGGAGGATCACTTGAGCCTGGGAGATGGAAGCTGCAGTAAGCCATGATTGAGTCACTGCATTCCAGCCTGCGGGGCACAGCAAGACCATGCTTCAAAAAGAAAAAAAAAAAAAAAAGAAACAAAAAGAATAGAATTTCACAATAGACCAATAAACAAAAAAAAACTGAAAAGAAAATTCCTTAACTTGATAAAGCATAAACTAGAAATCTATACCCAGCATCGTAATAAAAAACATTAAAAGTGTAACCATCCCTGAAGTCAGCATGCAAGAATAGCCAATATCATACCCTCCTATTTAAGTGGAAACCCTAGCTACAACAATAAGACATGAAAAGTAATTATGTGACATAAATATTATAAATATTAAAAAGTAAAAATATATCAGCTGTTTTTAAAGTGTAGTATATAGATTTCTGGAGGATTCCTAAGCTTCTTTCAGGGAGACCATGAGGTTAAATAATCCCAAAGTTCAATTTTCCTTTTGCACCATTGACATTTGTTTGCACTGATGGAGCAAAAGCAATGGTGGGTAAAACTCACTGTGAATTAGCACAAAGGCAATTGCACCACACTGTACCAGTATTCTTCCCTGCTATGTATTTGCACACACAAAAAAATTGACAGTTTATCAGGTTATCAAGAATAACCTTAATAAAGTAGTAACAATTTTATCTGATCTCAACCCTTGAGTATACATTATTAATATTTTGATGATTAAATGGGAAGTATGCATACAATGTTTTTCTCAAGAAAAAAGCTCGTGGTTGAGTTACAAATAGAATTAGCCACTTTTTTTTCATGGAACACCATTTTTACTTGAAGAGACTGCAAAAAATAACTGTAAGGGAAATTAAGTTTTTCAGACTTGGATATTTGACAAATGTTTATCAAAAACAAACATAATTTAAGGAAAATAACAGAATTTGTTGTCAATAGTAAAAATGTGAAATTCATGGAAAAATTAGAACTTCAGAAAAACTTTTATCCTATACTGTGAGATTGACATCTTTCAACAGAGAATTATATGATGGAATCAGTGGGGATATTAACAAATGTGATTTATTTACTATTATGAGATTAAATGTGTCAACACTTGGAAAATCTTCATAATTCAGTGACAAATATCTTTCAAAAGATTGAGACATGATGTTACAAAATCATGCATGAATGAATGATCCATTAAAAGTGCAAGATAGAACAATATAATTTAATGTAACAGATTATGAAATGTTTATTGATATGGTTTCAGAGTCTACCTTACAATTAAACTTTTAAGGTTTACCATTTTCTAGATAGAAAACATTATTATATTTATGTCTAGGAAATCAAAGAAAGTCTACTGCCAATAGTTAGAGCTCGTAAGTGTTCAGCCAAGTATTTAGACACAACATCAATGTATAAAAACCAGTAGTTAGGCCGGGCACGGTGGCTCAAGCCTGTAATCCCAGCACTTTGGGAGGCCGAGACGGGCGGATCACGAGGTCAGGAGATCGAGACCATCCTGGCTAATCCAGTGAAACCCCGTCTCTACTAAAAAATACAAAAAACTAGCCGGGCGAGGCGGCGGGCGCCTGTAGTCCCAGCTACTCGGGAGGCTGAGGCAGGAGAATGGCGTGAACCCGGAAGGCGGAGCTTGCAGTGAGCTGAGATCCGGCCGCTGCACTCCAGCCTGGGCGACAGAGCGAAACTCCGTCTCAAAAAAAAAAAAAAAAAAAAAACCAGTAGTTTCCTACGTACTCAATTTTTTTGTTTGTTTGTTTTTTGTTTTTTGTTTTCTGAGATGGAGTTTTGCTCTTGTTGACCAGGCTGGAGTGCAATGGTGCGATCTCAGCTCACTGCACCCTCCGCCTCCCAGGTTCAAGTGATTCTCCTGCCTCAGCCTCCCAAGTAGCTGAGATTACAGGTGCCCACCACCACGCCCGGCTAATGTTTTTTGTATTTTCAGTAGACTCAAAGTGCTGGGATTACAGATGTGAGCCACTGTGCCTGGCCTGTACTCAATGTAATAATAAAATAGTGTAATAATAGTAATAATCTAGCAGAAACTACAAAATACCTAGGAATAAATCTAAGAAGAAATAAACAAGACCTGAATTTTAAAAAGATATAAAACCTTCAGCAAGACCTGTTTATAGATCACTATAGTATTTAACTGGAAAAATGGAAAGATTCACTATTATCAAGTTGCCAATTGTCTCCATATTGATCTGTAAATCACATCCAATTCCAATCAAAATCTCAATAACAGTTTTTAAAAATAAACTTCACAAGCTGATTCTAAAACTCTCCTGGAAGGCAAACAATGCAGCATTATGTGAAATGTTTTGATGTAAAAGCAGATCCTACTAGAAACCAAATCAATGCAAGTCTTTGGTGAATAAAATAGTAGATCGGTATTTCAGGTCCTTTCTGGCTTTTTGGCTCTGAAATTCTATAAATTCTGAAAACCAAAACAATAAACTACTTTCTTACTACTCTTTCTTCCTATCATGCCAACAGAAGATGTGGGAACAGAACCCAGGGAAAATGATTCATTGTTGTAGAAGATCGTTTACAGAACGGATGTCATAATTCTTAACATCCCCAAACGCTCACCTCTATGCAAAGCTGCTGCTTGTCTTCTCACCGAGAGGTCGAGTCTATTTCTCCACCCCTTGAAGCTGGGCTTGGTCATGTGAGTTTTATATAGATGCTTGCAAATGTGTTGCGAGCGGAAGCTTAAAAAGTTCTTGCAGGCCGGGCGCGGTGGCTCACGCCTGTAATCCCAGCACTTTGGGAGGCCGAGGCGAGCGGATCACAAGGTCAGGAGTTCAGGACCAGCCTGGCCAATATGGTGAAAGTCCGTCTCTACTGAAAACACAAAAATCAGCCAAGCGTGATGGCGTGCGCCTATAGTCCCAACTACTTGGGAGACTGAGGAAGAAGAATCGCTTGAACCCGGGAGGCGGAAGTTGCAGTAACCTGAGTTCCGGCCACTGCACTCCAGCCTGACGACAGGAAGAGACTCTGTCTCAAAAAAAAAAAAAAAAAAAAAAGTTCTTGCAAACTGGGGCTTCCCCTCTCTTGCTGTTTTTGGACTCTAGGTGCCACGATAAGAAACTTGGGTTACCTTGCTAGATGTGAGACATGTGGTCCAGCTGTCACTGTCAACCCTGCCAATTGCCAGACATGTGAATGAGGCCACCAGGAACCAACCCTCCCTATCCTGACCTGGCAGCTAACTAAAGCCAAATTAGCCAAGAAAAGGTCAAGATTATTACTTTGCTGAGCCCAGCCCAAATTACTGATCCAAACAAAGGAGATCCAAAATTGGGATCAAAGGAATGACTAAAAACTTTAAGCTATGAAGTTTTGGGGTGGTCTATTATGCGGCAGAGGCCAAATAATAAAATCATGAATTTCCTGGCAGTAAGCTAAATATTGGCAGGTTTTTTTTTTTTTCCTTTTGTTTTGTCTTAAAATACTATTGGTTTCAATAGGCTGGATTTTGTGAAATAGAGAAAAATCAGGAGACAGTGAGCAAGGATCCCATTTGACAATTTACATGACATATGAGTCAATTTGTTTCTAGAACTTACTAATAATTATTTTTAAAATAATATGCAATGTGAAATGTTATGATTAATTTAGTTACTATAACTAACTTGTCCTTCTAGAATATAACAGTATGTTTTCATTTTATTACATGTCAAGAATCAGGACAGAATTTAGCCCTGAAAGTGCTATAACAATTTTTGGCTTAGCCCTTCTATCAGAACTTCCCTAGAATAAGACAGCTGTACTTTCATACATTTTTAAATATACTGAAATATTATAGGACTTAAGTCTTCCACTCATAAAATGCATTTTTAAAAAGCCAGAAGATTAACGTCTATATGAGAGCTAATATTTTCCCACAAATATCTGTAAGGCGTGAATATATTTTGAGAAAGAGAAGATAAACAAAATGTTTAATGAACAGGTGTAGAGAAAAAAAAAGAAAGGTACAATCATTCTTTAGTAGAGGAAGAATGGTCTTGTTACAGAAGACAAGAGAGGGGGGTTCCAAAAAGTAGGTTTCTAGTGTTGACTTATACTCATGGATAGCAGGAAAGTTTACTATTTGGTTCACTGTTATATCCCTAGAGCCCAGCATGGTGCTTAGCCCATGGTAAGTGGTGCTCAATAAATATTGATTGAATGAACGAGTAAACAGTTTATCAAGTCTTCTCACTCTAACAGTTTTGTGTTATGATTTATTTTCATACATCATATATTTTTCATGTAGAACAGTTTTAGAGTTTGTATTGTTTTATGAATGAACTTCTTCTTCATGAATCTGAAGTCTACTAAGCAAATAAGGGAAAACGAGGGCCCATTCCTCTGAAGTGTAGGTAATGGTTGTCACGGGCAGGTTAGCACCCACAGGGACTGAATCCACACTCTGCTGTTTTTTCTTCATGGTTCTGAGTAACATTTTAAAAACATTTTCATTGTGAAAGCAGGATAACATATATTCATTGATGAGATTTAGAGAACATTTAAATCTGTAAGGAAGAAAATAATAACGACTCACAATTACATCGCTGACTGCTAACATTAAGGCACATTTCCTCTCATAGACAGATGATTAGAAAAAGTCATTGGAGCCAGATGTAGTGGCTCATGACTGTGATCCCAACAATTTGGGAGGCCAAGGCCAGAGGGTTGTTTGATCCTAGGAGTTCAAAACAAGCCTGGGCAACATAGTGAGACTGCATCTCTACAAAAAATGTAAACAATGTAGTTGGGCGTGGTGGTGCACCTCTGTAGTTTCAGCTACTCAGGAGGCTGAGGTGAGAGGATTGCTTGCTTGAGCCTGGGAGGCTGAGGCTGCAGCGAGTCAGGATTACACCACTGCACTCCAGGTTGGGTGACAGAGTGAGACCTTGTCTCAAAAAAAAAAAAAAAAAAAAGAGAAAGAAAAGAAAAGTTATTTGAATTTTGCCCAGTATTTCAAATGTTCTTGGGTTCTTCAGGCTTTTTACATTTTGAGAATCAGCAAGGTATTAAAGTTATGATCACAACCTCTTGATGTAAACAGACCTAGATTTTATATTCACCAACTTTCTCATTGAACGACTATGGTCAAGTCATTTAAGCATCTGTTCCCTCATTTTTAAAGTGGTTGTAATAATAAAAATAATAAATATTATTCATAAATATGTAGTAATGATGAAATAATGTGATACATATTGTTTGCTCAGCATTGTCATGGTAAATAATAATCATTTAATGTGAACAATGATTGACTATTACTATTATTTGAATGTAATGGTGTAACTTGGTCATTTTAAGTTTCCTGGAATTAGTTGTGATTACCATTATGATTACTATTATTGTTAAAATGAATAATATTTTGATCACTTACATTTTCTTAGAAATTCAGTGAATTCATCTTGCTTTCTAAGCTTTGCTTACAGTATTGGCCCCTTAAGCGTTTTGACATTTAGGTGTACGTGTCCAGACATGTTATTATTATTCCTTGTTCCTGCTTTCCTCAGACACCTCTGACTTTCTTTCATCCCTGCTGGGAGTACTCGCTGGGCACCCCTTCCTCTGCCCACTGCACATCTTTCTCCCTCAGTTTTCACAATGACCACGATGCAAGGCTGACTGCTGCCTGAACTTCAGGCCTGTAGCTGGTTTTCTGAAGTGCACCACCAACGGGGTCTCCTGTAGGTCCTCACACATCACTTGCTCTCCCACCTTTCTTCCTCTAGGATCAAGGGTGACATCATTCACTGGTTACCTGAGCCAGAAACCCAGCAGTCATCTTGGCCTCTTCCCTCCCTGAACGCCCCATGTTTGACCAATTGTGATGTCTTGAACCTGACTTCTTCCTCCCCTTCACTGACACTCCTCAAGTTCCATCCCTGGCCTTTGTTCACTGGACCATGCAGTAGCCTCCGAACTGTTCTCTCATCTCTGGTCTTTTTCCCTTACAACCGACATATACTCTGTGCAAAAAGTGAACCTTCGAGCTTTCAGCTGGGAACACCCAAGGATTCCTAATCTTGCACATTGTGTAGGGTAAAGTCTATGCCTAGCATGTCCTTCAAGGCTTCCATGACTCGGCATGAACCCTTCTTTCAGGCCGCTGCTACTTTCTACTTTGGTGGGAACAGGTGGTCTCATGCACAGCACTGTGCTGATACATCCCTCCATGCCTTTGGTGATGCTGTTCTCCCTGTTAAATCGTTTAGCCTAATGCTGCCTCCTTACATATTTTAAGTTCAGTCTAAATGTTTCCTTGTACATTGTGAACCATAACAAGTGGAGATGTGAACAGACCGTAGCTTACTCTTCTGCCAATCACCAAGTTTTGTCCAATCCGATATAGCCAACTGTTTGAGCCGTGTTTAAATAAGACAAACACTGAGCTGTAACCAATCCAGCTGTTTCTGTCCCTCACTTCTGTTTTCTGTATGTCACTTTCCTTTTTCTGTCCATAAATCTTCTTCCAGCACGTGGCTATGCTGGAGTGCCCACCACTGTGGCTCAGGAGGCTGACCGATTTGCAAAGTGTTCTTTGCTTAATTAAACTCTTACATTTAATTCAACGGAAGTTTTCTTTTATTACCTCTAATACAATGGCCTTCCCCACCTTTCTCTTGGCTACCTTCCATGCCTGGCTTTAGATTTACCTTCAATGTCACCTTCTCCAAGAAGCTTTCCTTAAACCCAGCGTTGTGCTGTGATCCTCTTCTATGCTTGCGATGTCATATAAAAAGTTTCTACGTGTGTCTGTCTCCTCATCCTGAGTGTCAGCTTGTCCATGGACATGACTGTATCATATTCACATAGATACCCCCACACATGGCACTCCCTCAGGAAATGCCTCTGGAACTCTTTTTATACCCTCCAGCACCTGTTCAGGATTATGGACACAGGTTTTAGTCATTGCAAAACTCACTTCAATGTTTGTTACAGAAGGATGCTCCACATCAGTGAAACTAACTGGCAGGTAAGAAGTGACATGGATTAAAACACAAAATTAAAGGCTGGCATTTTTCTAAAAGAACTGTCTATGACAAAGACCTCAAATCTCACTGAAATTGTTCCTCATTTTGATGCTTAGTAACATCTAATCAGGAATAAAATATACAATCAGATTTAGCTGTGGTATTTACCCCATTCTGGTATCCAAGAACTCGTAGACATCCTATAGCACTTATAAAATTTAAATAAAAGATAAACTTGTAAGGACACATATTGATAACCAGAGAACACAAGGCTGTCTATAATAGCATTTTATTTTTTATTACAGATTGAAGGTGTCCTTGACAACATTGTGTAGATGCTATCTGTTTGCTTAAGGAGAACATGCTATAGATAACTACAGTATATACCAGCACCATTGAGAGTAGCTGTCTTTGCTTTGATCAACTTTATAAAATTGAACTCTTAGGACAACAAAATCAGTAAAGCATTGTTTTGGTGAATGCCGTATCAAAAACATAGACATTTGATTTTATTATGGAACCCATGCTCCTGAAATAAGTGGAGAAAATACTTTCTGCATCTCAGCAGCCCTCTGGCTCCCCTTGCATGCATATTACACAGGGTGTGAAGGTAGTCCTCCAAAATATTAGCTGAAAGCTTCCTCAGAAAGCAAATCTTTCCCACATCCTTCCCTGCAGTTCCTCTTTAAGAGGTGTCAGCATGGCTGAAAGAATGAAGTGGCTGCACATTGTTTGGCAGTGCTATTATGTGCTTAACATTTCCATAACAAAAGTGCCACTCGACTTCTCCCCGATTAATGCAGCTCGAGGGCTCTTGTCGTCCTTTAATAAAACATTGTTGAAATCATTTATTTAGAGCCCCTGGTTACTAGTGGGAGAATGACCATCTTTGTGCCAAAATATAGTGTATACAGTCCACTATTTTGTAGTAGATCATTCTGTTATTTAAGAAATTGATTAAATTGATGCTTAGAAGGAAGGTATTTATGCTAATAGCACGTGACTTATGTCATTCAGATAGTCAAGAGTGAACCTTTTCCACTGTCTTCCAGAGGCAATCTCTCAAATAGACTACAGTAAAGTCCAACTTTACTTCACTCACAAGGCAGCGAGACCCATGGAGACTCAACCCTCCTTAACTATACTGGCCACAAGGCATTTGCAACCTGATGCCCTCCCACAACCTTGCTTTGAGTAGCTGGGAGAAACAGGGTCAACTGGCAAGATTTCTGATGTCCCTTGGTGTAAGAGGTCAAAACACAAATAACGCAGGCTTTTCTTTTTTATGGGTTGAAAGGAGATACACGAGGTTATTTTGTGAGAGAGCCTCCACAATGAACTCAACAAGCTAACAATGCAAAGCCAAAGTAGAAGACTTTAAAAGTAGAAAAATTTTTAATACAGTGTTTGAGGTTTCTCATGGTGTTTTGGGGATCTGCTTTTATTTGATGCTCTGTAACATTGCTGGGATGGGCTGAGGGTGTGAATACAGACGGTGGCAAGGAAGAGAGAAAGCTCATTCCCCTGAGGGTTCTCCTGACTCTTCAAGGCAAAGAGATGGAAAGATTCTGTCTTCGCCCACAGGGACACCATCTGGAGAATGGCGGTACACCCTAGATGTGTTAGAACCTGATGGTCCCTTAAATTTGTGGCGATCAGGGCTAGGAACTATGTCCATCCTTCTAGACATTTGTAGGGTTGCTGTCCAAGTACAGAGAAGTCCTGCTACTTAGTAGAAGAACTTATTTCCCTACAGACATGTTTCCACTTTACATACGTGTATTGCTCCCGTACATCGCTATATATTGTTTAAAATAAACAGAGACCTTATGTTATGTCCATTGTGATTATATACAAAAGCGTTGCTGTGTGCTCGGGTGAGCAGTGAAGCCTGAACCTCCTTCTATTTACTGTATGGTCACTGTCAGTTCAATGAACTGCCTCCTTGTTCTCGACCATTGTCCCACACTCCCTTAAACATTTGTCACTGAAGTGCCTCCAAAGACAAATAAACTGTCACTGAGAATTCAAACCTGCTAACTGGGGAAATGGGAAAGGCTGTGAGGACTCATGATTTTACGCGAAATCTAGAAGGAGTTCCTCTCACCCTGGCAGAGTTCTGTTAGAAGGCTGATCCTTTTTGAGAATCCTCAGGAAAACCCAGAGATACCTTTTCTTTCATTAATGGGACTTCCAGCCATTCTCCACGGGACATTCGAGATCGCCAAATGTCCAAAATTCCAAAAGCCTCCCCAGAGAGCGTGAGATATTACAGATGTCAACATCTGTAAAAATCCTTTCTGCTTAGAAGCAGATGGCAATATGCAATCTCATAACCACTAGCCGAAGGGTTCTAACATCTCAACAACCTCCGCTAGGTCTGCAGGGGTACCAGAGGACTCCTTGGCTCCAGTGTATAATTGTTTAAATGAAAATGGACCACCAATCAATGTTCACTTTCTTCAAGGAAGAAAGCATAAAGCCTCGTGTGCTCTCTCCCCAAGACCGAGTTGTGTTGATTTATTCCAGGCAGATGCTTTTGACAGGACCCTGTAAAATCAAGTTGTGAGTTTATTGTAGCAGTTAATTATCAGGCCTTTTCTAGTGCTAATGCCTTTTACTTCTTACTGGGGAAAACTGGGCCTTTTACTGGGACAAAGACTTAACTTTTAGTCAAGAATGTGTTAAAATAACATGAGATGGAGATGATTTAAATATATTTAAGGACAACCGCGGGAGCACGGCTAGCTTGTCGTTTTGTAAAGAAAGCTGATTTCATTTACAAGTCTCTGGGAATACTCTTTGTTCACTTCCCAAAGAAACAACGCTCTCAGCTTTGTTTTAACAATATGTTTACTCAACCATTCAGGTGACTGGAGATTCCAACCACACACCACTCTCCTGGGCTTACGTCTGACACTACAGCTATCTTAGACTTTCTAATACTATACATATAGAAATTGTGGTTTTAGGTGCACCAAGAAGTGTCTTGAAAACCTCCATAAAAGCTGAGAAAAGAGCGAGTGAGAGGCACAAGAAACCTTGAAAGTAGGGGGGTGGGAGTGGGTAGGAGGAAGTCAGAATGGGGGCATAGCTTTGTTAATTACTTTAGGCAGCAGAGAACTCTGGTTATGTTTTTTCAGCACATGTTAATATCAAATAAAGAGACACCAGATCTTGCTAATCTGTCGACCCCTCAGACAAAGTTTATTTGTGGTGACTTTTAAACTCCTGACTTGCCTTCCAATCACCGCGTTTAAAATGAAAAGCTTTAAATAAACACCAGGAATAGAAGATAAATAAACTTTTTTTCCCCCTTGCAAGTGCCTAGCTTGGCGAGGTTCAGGCTCAAATCCCCAGAGGACAGAGCGCTCTCTTTTGTGTTAATGTTTAAAAGATTTTCCAATGCCGGAGTTTATTCCTACTGCAAACATTTCTATTTACAAGGTCAAGTGTATCAGCACTCGACACAGCTTAAGAGTGTAATTATTTATCTAAGGGCGTTTGAGTGTAGATCAGTAGCTCTGGCAGGAACCCAGCCTTCAGCCACTGCTAAACAACTCCTCACAACAATATTACAAGTTCTGGTGATTGTTCCTTTCCCCTGTGTGTTTACTTTTGCTGGTCTGAATGTTTTGCAACAAAATTTTGTACTTTTTCACCAAAAGTGTGAAAATGACTTTGAAGTATTGAGTCTTGCAAGCTTCCTAAAACCTATTGGTAACAGATGTTATTGGCATGTTTGATTGAGAATGGCTAGTAGCCAGAGAGGATACTCTTGGGGGTAAGGGGTGATGGGAAGGGGGATACAGAGAGGGGAGGTCTCAGGGAAAAAGGGGGAGGCGGGGCAACATGATGTCTGAGTTATCCTCAAATTATGTACAAGAGACACTATTTTGTGAATCCTCTCCACAAACGCAAACACCAATAGAGAGGCGAGTCAATTAGATATTTTTGGCTGCCTCATTTACAGATGTCTAATTGTTCATTAAATTAAAGGCAGAAATAATACCCTGCATTTCTTGTCTTGTACTGTATTTGCATTTCAGTTGATGGTTGATAGATTCTCAGTGCCCCCTCAGCCCCCCTCCTCACCCATTATTGGGTTAACCACAATGTAACTCTGGAAAGTAACTACACCATATTCATTGTTTAAAACTCTTTACTGATGTACACGTTTTAATAAAACAACCAAAAAATACACAAATCCATAGTTATTTAAAAACTTAGGATTTTTAAAAAACAATGTCTATAAAAATACAACGTTTAAGGCAGTTTGGAAATGCATTTGTACATTTCTACAACATCCATAAATTCTCTTGAAAATAAGAATGTTAACTTCAATTCTATAAAATACACTGTACATTTTAAGACTGTTCTAAATATAGCACACTTCACAATGGACCGTGGGTTTTGATTCCTGGTGACAAATGGATTCTATACATTTCAGGGGGGGAAGATGTAATATGGATGTGAGTTTAAAACTTTTAATTTCTTTTTAAAAATAAATTATTTCTGAAGCATACAATTTATAAAAATTCTATATACAAAGTACAGCAACTGGTAACAAACCCCAGTTTTAATACATTTTATATACGATGTACCAGGGTTTAGCAACCCTGATAGGAGCAGAGGCAATATACATTCTCCGCATATTTAAACATACAACTTCTTGATGTAAAGAACAAAAATGGCAAAAAAACAAACATCATAAAGAGGCTTTCATAGATGGCAGTGCAGAGCTTTTTTAAATAAAAAGTTGCATTGTTCAACACCATGGCAACCCCTTAGATCAGCATTTTTTGACCCTTAATCCTAAGAAATGTGCTAAGAGATCAGAGTGGTAGCAATGAAATTAAGGTCAAGGGCTCAAACTTATCCAAAACCAATTTAGGGGTTCCCTCTAAGGCAATCGCCGCCACCCCCACCCCCACGTCACTGAGAATTCTGGGCGCTGATACAAACAGTGAAAGAATGAATCGGTAAGTGGGACTTTTCTGTTTACATAGGATTCTAACGTCCTCACTGGCCACAATCTATAAAAGTCGATACTGGTACTTTTTTTCCCCCTTAAAGGAAATATGCTAATAGGCAGCCCCTTTGCAAATATAATTCCTCCTTCCCATCCCTTCGAATTGCTAAGGCCCCACTGGTCAGCACCTTCCCTTTCGAGTCCAGGACTACTGTTATGTCCCCTACATGCCCGCTTCCTCCGGGAGGTCCTGAACACTGCAGCTAGGTTTCTGGACCGCAGACAAGTCGGGAGTTTCTGCAGCCTGGAATTGGGGCGGGGGAAGAGGTCCAAGAAGTCAAGCTCCGGAGAGGAGCTTCAGGGGAAGTGCCCAGAGTCGTGGCGGGGGGGACCGGCTACACCAAGTTGACTTGAAAAAGTTTTGGGAAGTATCCCCAACCATCCCCTCTATCTGTCCCCAAGCCACAGGTGCCCCGGCGCGGGGGCGAGGCGAGCACGGGAGCGGGACGCAGGCTCTCCCGCAGCCAACGGCGGGGGTCGCGAGGCCTAAAAGAGGAGCCCGAGCAGCAGCAGCAAGATGGAGGCAAGAGGGGTCCAGGCGCCCCGGGGCGCCGAGCGGCCGCCGCCGCCGCTGCTCCTGCGCCCGGGCCCATAGGGCAGGTCCCCGCGGCCGCCCGCTGCAGCAGCGCCGCTGCCTGGGCGCGGTGGGTGCGGGACGCCGTCGTCGTCGTCTAGCGGCTGCTCACCACCCGCGCCCCCCGGGCGCTGCTCGTCATCGTAGTCCTCATCGTAGTAGTCGTCCAGGCCCCCGTCCGAGCCGCTGCTGCCCGGGCCATTGCCCAGCTCGGCGCCGAAGCACAAGCGGGCCATGTTCTCCTTGACCGACTCGCAGATGGGTCGCTCCAGGCCGTCGCACACGCAGTCGTTGAGCAGTGCCGCCTTGGGCATAGCCAGCATGTCCTCAATGACGGTGCGGCATTCGTCCGTGCAGCGCAGCCCGTTGAAGACCTTGCCGCAGTAGGTTAGGTAGCGGCTCAGCGCCAGGTTGCAGCGGCTGTCGCGGTCGCAGCGCCGCCGGGCCTCGGTGCAGCCCATGACCCCGCCCGCGCCGGGGCCGCCCGCGCCGCCGCCGCTTGTCCGGGGCAGGCACGGCTCAATGGCGCGCTTGGTGGACTTGCAGTTCTCGTCCTGCGCGCAGTCACAGTCCTCCAGTGCGGGCCCGCGGCGCGTGTGGTTGAGCTGAATGAGGGCCGAGATGCAGTGGCTCGGGCAGCGCCAGCGCGACGAGAAGGAGGCGGCCGAGGCCGGGAAAGCTGCTGCTGCGGCGGCGGCCCCGGGCGCGTCGCCCCCGCCGTGCTGCGCCAGCACCGGCGCGCACGCCTCGGCGTACTGGTTGTAGGCGTAGCTGCACTCCGGCTCCCCCTGGCACTGCAGCAGCGCCTGCCAGCAGATGAGGCGGCGGCCGTGCGCCAGCCCAGAGCCCCGCGGCGCCGAGCCCAGCAGCTGCAGCAGCGCCATCAGGCACAGCCAGGCGCCCGGCACGGTCCCCCCGCGGGCCTCGCCGCCGCCGCCCAGCAGCGCGGCCACCATCGCGGGCAGCGGCGGCCGCCGGGAGAGGAGGGGAAAGGAGACGAGGCGCGGGGAGCGGCGGACGCGGAGCCGGTGGAAAAGTTTGTCCAAGTCCTGCCCACTTCTTGCATGAGTGTCTTCATAAATCCATGCGCGCCGCTGGCTGATGCCCCGCTGGTGGCAGAAGGTCCCCTTTCGCTCCGGCTGTGGTGGCTTCCTGGAAATGAACAGCTGCCGAGATCTGGTCCCGCTCTCCCACCCGAGAGCCCTCCGCTTGGCCCCCGGTGGTGGCGGGAGAGGCTCACTGTCGCCCCGGGGGGGTGCGGGCCGCGGGGCCGTGGCGGGGCTGCAGGACCGCGCGGCGCGGCGGGTGCATTTTGCTCCGCGCCTGCAGATCCGTTGTGCGGCCGGCTGTCCCCGCGCCGGCTGCTCGCGCTGTGGCCGCGGCTCTCCTTCCTCCCGGGCTCAGCGCCGCGCAGCCGCCACTGCTGCCGCGGTCTCTCGCATCGCGCCGCTTCCTGGCCCGGCGTCCGCGCGCTGCCCGCCTTTCCGCGGCCCGGCCGCCCCGCGTCCCCTCCCCCTCCGCCCGCGGCAACCACGGCCTCCGCCGAGCTCCGGGGAGCTCTTTCCGGGAGGCGCGGGGAGAACAAGAAAGTCGGCGCTGCCGGAGAGCGGCTCCCTGGCTTCACTCGGCGGCGGCTTCTCGGGTGACCAGGAGCCCGGGGAGCGGATCCGCTGAGCCCGGCTGCAGACTCGTTAGCAGCGAGGCTTTAAATACAAAAGTGGGCCGGGAGCCCCCGCGTGGTGCCGCGGTGCCCCCTCATTATGCATGCATGGAAAAGCAAACAAACAAAAACATTAGCAACGCTCCTCCGGCTCGCCGAGCCCCGGCCCCGCGCGCTCCGAGCCTGCCCGCTTTCTCCTTTCTCCACTCTCTTTCGCCCTTTGCTCGGCCCCCTTTCCCGGCTTTTCGAGATGCTATTGGTCCTGCCTGTTGTTGTTGAAAGTTTTTTTTTTTTTTTTTTTTTTTTTTTTTACGAGCCGCTGGAGTGGGGTTGCGGAGTGGGGGAGGGCGGGAGGGTGGTGGGCAGCTCACATTCAGGCATTCAGGGCTTGAAAGGAAAGGCTTAGGGAGCTTGACGGAGGCCGGGAGCTCCTCCTACTCTTAAGGAGGCTCGGATATGCAGCCCTAGCTCGCGCACTGAACCAGCGGGCAGGGCTTAAGGGCAGCTGTTTGCATCCGGCTCAGGCACGGGCCTTTTTTGTTTGGTTCTTTTTTCTTTTTCTTTTTCTTGCTTTTTTTTTTTTAAATAGTTTTATTAATTCTCGCTGGCCCCCATCTGTGCTTTCGACTGGATTCAGAACTCAGTTTATCTTCCAGGCTCCCTGTCTTTGGGTCTCGATCACTGCAGAGGGGAGGGGGAGAATGCAGAGAGAAAATGTGAGACTGAAACTTTTTTAAAAAAGCATACAAGAAAGAAGCACACACTTTATTAGGGAGATGTTGATGAGATGCTTACAACCCTCCTCCCGCCCCCGAGTCCCAGTTAGGCCATCTGGCAGGTACCGCCCGTGCGCCAGGCATCGTTTTCAAATTGCAAGACCGAAATCCAATCAACCGAAATAATTTCTTAGGAAGATAAGCTTGCAACACGTGCAGTAATGAAAGAATTTAAATAGCATTAAAAATATTCAGGAATGTTGAGCAAGTACCACCTAGCCGCAGTCACAAGACAGAAGAAGGAGATAAATGGGCACGCACCAAAGGTTTGTGTTAAAGTGTAAGTTTCAGCCCCTCACTACATTTAAGGGAGGCTGCCCCGCAGAGGAAACTTCTGTCTCGGCGCGGGAGTTACCGAGCTACCTTAACTGGGGCGCAACGCAGCCTTTGGCCACCAGAGGCAGCGGGCGTCTGCGGCCTGTCAAAAACTGGCGCTTTTTTCCTCCCCTTTCCGTGGAGAGACTATCAACTCCATCTGTCACAAAAATTAAGGCTAAATCTCCTCTCCAGAAACAGAGGGAGCCGGGGCTCCGACGCGCTCAGCGTCGGGCTGTCCGCCTCTCCCTAGAGGCCAAGTGAATTTGAAACGGCAAAAGTCACAGCCGCAGGCCCAGCACTAGGAGATTCCTCCGGCTGTGGGAAATCCTCCTGAGCCTGCTGAGGCTGCTGCGGTCCTTAGAGGCGCTGGGTCGGCCGTGGGAAGCTGCACCTCTGCAGTACCAAAATCAAACCTTAAAAGAGCCGGACTGAGGTAAGGCGGACCGGCTTGCTCTCACTTGAGTCGTAGTAGACAAATAATATACATCGATACTAAAAAAATACAGAAAGCCTGCAACTTCATAGCACATCAAAACAACCATATCCCTGATTCTCAATCTCTCTCTCTTTTTTTCTTTCTGTTATTTGGAGTTGTCCAAGTCCTCCAGGCAGGACTGAAAGGACTTGGACAACTCAGACACCTTCTCTGTGTCTGGGATCCCTCATAGATAAGGTTCGAAGCCAATTAGACAATTGAACAAGCCCCTCTTGTCTTTAAAGCTTTGTTATTTTAGGCCCATAAGGAACAAAGTCAGCACTCGGTTTCATCTTTGCTTGAATGGTTGTTGAGTTCCTTTAGAATAGTGGGACCCAAACCTTAGCACATATCAGAAAACTCAGATCCCTAGTTTTTGGAGTTTCTGATTCAGTTGGACTGGTGGGTCCCAAGAATATGCATTTCTAACACGTTCTCAGGGAATGCTGCTCAAACTTTGAGAACCACTGCTCTCGAAGTTAACATGGTTTGTTTTTTCTGTGTTGTTGTGTTTTTGGTAAAACTTGCCCCACCTTGGCCTTGATACAGCTCTCAGTGGGGTTTAAGGGAGACCCAAGACCTCTGCATGCTTTGGGGACCTCTGCATCCCAGTCATACAGCATTAGCATTGCAATCCTGAGGGGTTCTCAGCCCACTTTTTTGTTGTGTCATTTCCATTCACCACAATAGGCTGTACTGTCTCCTATCTTAAAAAAAAAAAAAAAAAAGTAAAATCTTCTAGACTCCACGTCCCTACTCAGTAGCTATCCCATTTTCATGAAAACTTGAAAACCTTGCTTTTACTAATTTTTCCCACTCTCCTGTTCTCCCCTCGATTCACGCTACATAATTGAGTTACATTCGATTATGTAGAGTCACTAGTGACCAAAACCTTGCTCTACCCGATGGTCACTTCTCAGTCCTCAGCTTATTTGACGTTTCAGCAGCATTGGTCATGACTGATCACTTCCTTCTTTTCAAAACGCTTTTTAAAATTTTGGCTTCTGAAACTCCACACTCCCCTGTTCTCTCATTTTACTGCCTGGTGGCTCCTTCTCTCTCTTGACTCCTTAGGTAACCACATCTATTGCCTTGATTTTAAATTGCATCTCCTAATTTGATGTTTTCAATTTCAGTCTTTCTCTGATCTCCATATGTATATATTCACTTGGTTCCAAGAACATCTCAAACTTAAGCTTCCCCAAGAGCACTTCTAATTTTCCATCCCCAAAACCTCTTTGTTTAATGGGCTTTCTGTGGTGGATACCCTCCAAAATTGTTCTCCATCAGTTTTCCCCCTGCCTTTAAATCCTTACTGCTCAGACCAAAAGGTAGAGTTCAATCCCCTTCCCCTTGAGTCTTGGGTAGGCCTTACTGACTTTGACCAATGGGACATAGTGAAAGTGACTGACATTCTGGGGCCTCCAAGGCTGGATCACAAGAAGCCTTGCAGCTTCTACTCAGGCCTTCTATTAGTCCGTTTTCACACTGCTGATAAAGACCATACCCCAAACTGAGCAATTTACAAAAGAAACAGGTTTATTGGACTTACAGTTCCACATGGCTGGGGAGGCCTCACAATGATGGCGGAAGGCAAGGAGGAGCAAATCACGTCTTACATGAATGGCAGCAGGGAATGAGAGGGCTTGAGCAGAGAAACTCCTGTTTTTAAAACCATCAGACCTCATGAGACCCATTCACTATCATGAAAACAGCATGGAAAAGACCCACCCCCATGATTCAACCATCTCCCACGGGGTCCCTCCCAAATATGTGGGAATTATGGGAGCTACAAGATGAGATTTGGCTGGGAACACAGAGCCAAACCTTATCAGGCCTCTTGGAATGCTTGCTCTGGAGAAGCCAGTCACCATGTAAGACATCTGGACCACCTTCAGACTGGCATGCTATGAGGAAGCCCATGCTTACTATGTGTAGAGGATACATGGAGAGGGAAGGAGATCCCTGACCAGCTCCCTGCTATTTCAGCCCTGTGAGTGAAGCAGGCACCAGACTTGTGAGTGGAGACACTATCTTGGATGTCCAGCCCAATTGAACCTTCAAGTGGCTCCAGCTCTAGCTGCCATCCTACTTAAGGCACATGAGAGAGACCCCAAGCCAGGATCAAGATCAGGGTGAAGCAAGTGAGGCATTTTGGTGCAAAATTTAAGGAGGCATTGACCTTCATAATTGGGCTCCAAAGACTCCAAGAGTGAGTGTCTCCTTAAATTTTGTACTTGAGACACTACACTCACCCTTCTGTAGTTCTGGTCTTGCCTCAAGCAAGAACAGCAGAGCTTAGCTCAGTCAACCCAAATAATCCTGAGAAATAACAACAACAAAAAAATGTTCTTTTAAGCCACTCAGTTTTGAGATGGTTTGTTAGGCAACAATAGATCATTAGAACTTTTCATCCTGTCCAATTGCTTAGCTGAAAGATGCTAGTATCTGCCTGAATTCTTCCCTTTTCTTCACATTCCACATTCAATTAGTGGTTCATCATAGGTGTCAATAAAATATTTAATAAGTTGAATGAATGAAGAATCAGCACTTATTTCTTGTCTTCTAAATCAGCCAACTCAGAACTAGTCCAAATCATTTCTATTACAGAGAACAGTAATAGAGACCGTGAGAGATTAAAGAATACAGAATAGTTCTGAAGTTTTAAAATATAAAATTATATTTCCAAAAGGGTTCACTGGTTCGGTAAAAGAACAAAAACCTCAATCAACAAGTACCAATTACCTTTTGGTGCTTTAGCAACATAGCCAGGATAAAGTAGGAGGAGATAGACTCTTGCCCTCAGAGGACTCAACAATATGTCACTTGACCATTTGGAGTTGTCAAAGTCTCTAACCACTTAGCGGAAGTCTTAAGTCACAGACATCCTGTATTAGTGTGTTCTCACACTACTATAAAGCCTGGGTAATGTATTTTAAAAAGTCGTTTAATCAGCTCATGGTTCAGAAGGCTTTATAGGCTTCTGCCTCTGGGAGGGCCTCAGGAAGCTTACAATCATGGCTGAAGGCAAAGAGAAGCAAGCACTTCTTCACATGGCTGGCAGGACAGAGAGAGCAAAGGAGAGGGGTGCTGGGCACTTTCAAACAGCCAGATCTTTTGAGAACTCACTCTCACAAGAACAGTACAGGGGAAATCCCTACATCCCTCCCCCATGATCCAATCACCTCCCACCAGGTCCCTCCCCCAACACTGAAGATTACAATTCAACATGAGATTTAGGTGGGGACACAGAGCCAAACCGTATCGCACCCATTCTCTTGTTTTCTTTATTTACTTGCATTCTTAAAACCAGAAAATATTAATACTTCAGTTCGTGGCAGATACTCCATGGAAATCAAGCACCATCTACTCTAGAATTCTACATTAGACTTTGTATCCTGAATGTTTACCTCATTCTTCACAAAAGCCTTCTCTTTGTCTGTTGCCTTCTTAAGAAGAATTAATTCTTAGGAACAAGATAGAAGGATGAGAACCTCATGTTGAAGGAAATCCCTTTCATGCACAGTAAAGCAGGCTCATTCTCCCAGCTGACGATCTGGAGCCTCCTCCTGAACCCCAGCTTTGCTTATATCATCCACAAGGACCATCTTCGCATCCTTGAGTCCTATTCATTCCATCTAAGAAAAATGTTGTTCACATTCACCCTTCCTGTCTTCTCATGTCCTGGTTTCTTCAAGGCTTTCTTCATTGATGAACACCAGGCCTTTCCCAGCTCTCCTCCAAACCAGGGATTGTAAACCAGAGAAGCATCTCTAAAGGATTTAGGAGCTTTTTCCAAATACATATGCCTGTACCGACTTCATTACACTTGAATTCTTCCCCAGGGGCCGAGGAATGTGTACTATGGAAAAAACACACACACAGACAAAGGCATATTTCTGCTTATATCACCTTGCCAGTGGCTCCCAGACTTTGAGATTTCAAAGATCCGTTTATTTTCAAAAAAATCTGGAATATCTTAAAAAAAAAGATGCCAACTTTTTATTTTATCAAGCATTAACAAACAAACAAACCTATTACTACCATCTATTAACACCAGTGTCTTATTAAATAAAAAGGATTTGAAACCCCGAAGGCAGAGAAGGAATAACCAGAGAATTCAGGCAAGTTGAATAAATTTAGATATTTAAAGGATTTACTATATTGTCCTATTTTTTGTTTACTAAATTTTACTATATTATTTTAACTAAATTTACTACACACGGGAAACTTCTTCAGAAACTTTTGCATCTTCAGACAGTGTTTTGGAAATACTACTCTAATGCAATCCTCCATGCTGATGTTAAATGAGTCAGATGAAATCACTACTCCACTTAAAAATTTACAGTGACTCCTCAGGAAAATGTCCAAGGTCACTACCATTATTATAACAGTTTGAGGCCTAGTCAGTGGCTCATTCCTGTAATCCCAGAACTTTGAGACACCTAGGCAAGAAGATCACTAGAGCCAGGAGTTTGAGACCAGCCTAGGCAACATTGTGTGACCCCATCTCTACCAAAAAACACCCACAAAAATTAGCCAGACATGGTGATGCGTGCCTATAATTCTAGCTACTCAGGAGGCTGGGAAGGGAGGATCACTTGAGCCCAGGAGGTTAAGGCTACAGTGAGCTATGATCGCCACTGCACTCCAGCCTGGATGACAGAGCAAGACCCTGTCTCAAAAAAAAAAAAAAAAAAAGCAGTTTGAAAGACCCGTTCCAAATATTTAACCCCATCTATTTTTGCCTGTGCCCCCAAACGCAAGCATACATGCACACACACACATGCACTCACATATGATGCATGTACTCACATACATATATGGATGTATGCATCTGCACACTCATGCAGGCACACATGCATGGGCACTAGCATATACACATGCATGCACTCACACATACTCATGCACACACATACACATAAACTGGAATTTCTCTTCTGAGTATCCACCATGGCATCTCCATCCTGCCCTTTATCTGTCTCTCCATGGACTTTGGTATGTTGGCCTCTTTAGCAGAGAAACGCTTCTGTCCCCCAGCTTTAAGGGATTACGAGAGAAAGTCTCCCTTTTGACGCTCTCCTCCTGGATAATACATGTAAAGTCTCACCGCCCCCTTTCTATGTGCACATACTCTTTGTAACTGTAGTCAACAGCTGAGAAATCAATGTTTGTTGCTTAAGCCACCCAGTCTATGATATTCTGTTATAGCAGCCCAAACTAAGAGAGTGGATGAAAAAGACACATTTTTCTAGTAAACAAAGAGCTCTTAGAAATTTACAGGAAAAGGGCCAGGTACAGTGACTCACGCCTATAATCCGACTACTGTGGGAGGCTGAGGCAGGTGGATCACTTGAGGTCAGGAGTTCGAGACCAGCCTGGCCAACATGGCGAAACCCCATCTTTACTAAAAGAAGAAAAAATACGAAAATTAGTCGGGCATGGTGGCAGGCGCCTGTAATCCCAGCTACTCAGGAGGCTGAGGTGGGAGGATTGCTTGAATCCAGGAGGCGGAGGTTGTAGTGAGCCAAGATTGCGCCACTGCACTCCAGCCTGGGTGATAGAGCAAGACTCAGTCTCAAAAAAAAAAAAAAAAAAAAAAAAAAAAAAAAAAACTTACAGGAAAAGGACAGACCAAGGGAGAAATGGGTAAAAGATATAAATAGACAATTCACAGAAGCATAAATCCAAATTGTCAGCAAACAAGTGAAAAAATGTTTAAATTAATGAGTAGTTAGATGAAAGGAAATTAGAAAACAATGAGATGTTCCTTTAACACTCCATAGACCGACTAAGATGTGAAAGCACTTTGACAGCCAGTTCTTATAAAGATACCTTCAAGTGTTGCTGGTGTAAATGTGAAATGTTGGATTCTTTTTTGGCAATACCTTTAAAATGTAAAATACAAATACTAACTGGCCCAACCCTGAGAATCTTTCCAATAATAATAAATACTGATAAGGAAGGACACTATCTACATTCTAGCAATCTCAATAGAAATAATTACTTTTTTCCTCCAAAAGTTTTAGCAAAAGTTTTGGAACGTCAATGGATCTGGGCTATGTGCCCACGTACCTTAGTGAAAGAGATGAGAAAGAGAGAGAGAGATTGAGCACGTGCTTCCTGAAGGAAAACCAACGCTGTCATGATGAGAAAAATCAGCCACTACACCAGGGCTCCACAAATGTGATCCAGTGCTTTGTAGTGGTTCATGATGAGACAGACCACTCAGCTCATTAGAGCAGGCATTTGAATACTTTCATAGCAATCTCATAGAGTAGTATGATGTCAGTTGAAGCTAATAATAACATTTGAGGCTTCTATTTTGTAGGTATTCTTTTTTCTAGTCACTTAAAAATTTTGTTTTACAAAGTATCTGTGATAGACAAAAAAGTTCTGCAGTTTCAGAACAGACAGTTTGAGAAGCACTGTGAAATATACACATTAAAATACAAAAAAGAAATGGATACTGGTTATTTTCTTTGGTTTTAGAGGTAAATAAGTAGTTTGGTACAGGAACATAAGGATTTGGCGCTGTGTAAAGGCTAATAAAAATGGACGGAACAAACTTCGAATTCTTCAAGGAACATAGATAGCAACTCCAAGATGCAGAATGACAACAGGATCCCGCTTTCACTGATAAGTGTATCAACAGAGACAGAGCAGCTGTTTAACACCATCAGCCTACTGTTCTCTTGGGGGCAAAAACACATCCCCACATCATTGCTTTGGGACTGGGGAGATCAAGATCCTGGCTCAGTTTCAATACCTAATAACACAAGGAAATACCCACAAAATTAGAAGGAGCTCCAGTTATCAGGAAACTTGACTTTCATACTTTTTGAAAAGAGATATTAATGAAATAGAGACTTAAACCCAATGGCAAGATACAACATAGAACATTTGAGGCACAACACACTTCAACCTCAGTGGATTGCAGTCAGCAGTACAACCATATTTCTACCAAGAGCATTTTTCCCCCCAGGAGAGCACCTTGGGCACATTTGGGCATTACCTACTAAATTCTCCAATAATTGTGGCCGATTCTACAATATGCGTAGTTAGTATGTTTCAAAACTGTGCTAGGCCTTATTTCCAAATCTAGCTTCTCACTACTGAAGTCAAGACTAAAATTAAGAAGAAACTTTTGGCTGGGCACAGTGGCTCATGCATGTAATCCCAGCACTTTGGGTGGCTGAGGTGGGCGGGTCACGAGGTCAGGAGATCGACACCATCTTGGCCAACATAGTGAAACCACATCTCTACTAAAAATACAAAAATTAGCTGGGCGTGGTGGTGCATGCCTGTAATCCCAGCTACTGAGGCTGAAGCAGGAGAAGGACTTGAACCAGGGAGTCTGAAGTTGCAGTGAGCTAAGATCAAGCCACTGCACTCCATCCAGCCTGGTAATAGAGTGAGACTCTGTCTCAAAAAAAAAAAAAAAAAAAAAGAAAGAAAGAAACTTTTTTTTTTTTTTTTTTTTTTTTGAGACGGAGTCTCGCTGTGTCTCCCAGGCTGGAGTGCAGTGGCGTGATCTCGGCTCACTGCAAGCTCCGCCTCCCGGGTTCATGCCAAGAAAGAAACTTTTAAATAACTCTTTCATAAATCTAGATAAACTGTTTTCTAAATAAAAATAACATAGTTTATAAGAGACCTTAACAAATCCCTCAAAAGTCTGCTTTTTATCTTGTGAGGATTTATATAAAGACAATAGACATCCAAAAAAAACCTATCCACAGGGGGAAAAAAGTCTGGCAACAAGCTTGTACAAAATTTGTAAGTTTCAGGTTAATGCTTCTCTAAATAATTTGAGAAAAATACCACAATTGCTTACATATTTATTGCTGGAAATCTGTAATTGTCATAAATGTCTTGGGAAAGATCTATAATCTTATTGATAAGGATTGCAAGCCATCTAATTCATTTTAATGAAATATATACCCTAGGACTTCATCAAACACCTCATTGATGAGTTCACACTTTTCCTAAATTTTAAATCTGCATATGCACTTTACCTGCTCATTTCTTACTGAATTTGATTCAGGTGAATCCAACACATGTTTCTTGAGTTCCCACTGTATGTTCTAGGAAGGCGAATAATTTTTTTTTAAGTCTTCCAACTCTGTTCCTCTTTTCTTTATTATTAGACTTTTTTTTTAAGCACTCCTAGTTTTAAGATAATTTTAGAAAAATTGATTGGAGTCCGGGTGTGGTGGCTCATGCTTGTAATCCCAGCACTTTGGGAGGCCGAGGCAGGCGGATCACGAGGTCAGGAGTTCGAGACCATCCTGGCTAACACGGTGAAACCCCGTCTCTACTAAAAATACAAAAAATTAGCTGGGCCTGGTGGCGGGCGCTTGTAGACCCAGCTACTCGGGAGGCTGAGGCGGGAGAATGGTGTGAACCCAGGAGGCGGAGCTTGCAGTGAGCCAAGATTGAGCCACTGCACTCCAGCCTAGGCGACAGAGCGAGACTCCATCTCAAAAAAAAAAGAAAAATTGATTGGAAAGTACAGAGGTTTCCCACACAATTCCTCCTCCTCGCAACTGTTTACTCTATTATTTATATTCTGTATTACATTACTGTGGTACACTCGTTACAACTGATGAACCAATACTGATATTTTATTATTAAAGTCTTCAATTTACATTAGTTCCTTCTTAGTGTTCTTCATTCTATGCATTTTGACAAATGTATAATATCATGTATTCACCTTTCGAATATTATGTAGAGTTTCACTTCCCTCAATTCCCTGGAAGCATTCTGTATTAACCTACAAGGGACCTTAAATCAAATTTTTTTCGTTTACAGCTTCACCTCTTAAAGCTTCTGGATTTAGTATTTCCTTTTTGTCCATTATAAAAAAAAAAAGGAGGTAAGATTTGGCATGCCATTTGAATTCAAAAGTTGATCTCTCAGTGGTACCCATCTCCTCAAATGATTAACTATTTATGTTGAAATAGTACTTCTTATAATTCAGTTATCCATCCGGAAATATTTCTGGAGTACCTGCCCTGGGCCAAGCGTTCTGGTCTGTTTTTCTCCTGATTAGTGAAATTTGTGATAGGTGACCTTATGTTACATATCTTTGTTTCATGCATAGGCATGCATTTAATTATCAAAGTCCTTTACATGTATATAGTATGAAATGCAAAAGGTTTTTTTTAATCATATAGTTTTAGCAAGCTTCCACTTACCTTTGCACTGAGACTGCCACTTCCGTTAGCCACTGTTATCAATTTCTGGCATGCATTGCCAGAGAAATTACATGTATACACCTACATAAGCGGTGGCTCACGCCTGTAATCCCAGCACTTTGGGAGGCCGAGGCGGGCGGATCACGAGGTCAGGAGATCGAGACCATCCTGGCTAACACGGTGAAACCCCGTATCTACTAAAAATACAAAAAATTAGCCGGGCGAGGTGTCGGGCACCTGTAGTCCCAGCTACTGGGAGGCTGAGGCAGGAGAATAGCGTGAACCCGGGAGGCGGAGCTTGCAGTGAGCCGAGATCGCGCCACTGCGCTCCAGCCTGGGCGACAGAGCGAGACTCCGTCTCAAAAAAAAAAAAAAAAAAAAAAAAAAAAGAATCTTTTTAAAAACAACAATCTTTGCCTTGTTTTTTACTTAACAGTATATTTTGGGCACTGTTTCATGTCACTTTGTGAAAAGCTGATGTATTCCTTGCTTATCCTTTTCGATCAGTACATAGCATTCCACTTTTGAGTGTTCCATAAATTATTTAAGCGGTCTCTTAGCCCCTTATTGTTGACTATTTAAATTCAAATTCTTTGTTCTTCCAATGTGGCAGTGAATATTCTTGCACATTTGTCACCTCATAAATATTTTAATGCAGCCATAGGTGGCGTTTGTAGAGGTGGAATTACTCAGTCAAAGAGGAGGTACATTTTAAATGGTGCTAGATCGATTGTTCTATCTCTGTGTCTCTGATAGGTCCATTATTCTCTGTAGAAGTCATGCCAGTGTGCGAGAGTGTTTCCTAATATCATCACCAACATTACATGTTATTAAGCTTTTGGATCTTTGCCCATCTGATAAGTGAACAATTATGCCATTGTAGCTTTAATTTTAATTTCTCTTATTATATGTAAGTCATACATTATTATTTAAGTCCTCAGGAAACTAATAAGGTAAAGATTGAATACATTGAAGTACAAGGAGGTTAAGTGATCCAACATCATCCAACTCATGAGTGAGGACACCCAGAAAGTGCTCTTCCAAGCCCCTGTCCTGCATCATGCCCCAGCTCCCTGTCCGTAGTATATAGCACAGTGCCAACAGGCTTGGTTACAGGTTTGCATTTTCCTCCACTTGATCAGTAATTGTCAAACAATTATTCCTTTTTGTGAAGAGGAATAGGATTTCTTACTAAAATGGCAAAATCAGTTAATTCTGAAGAATCCTCCCAGATTTCCTTTAAAATTTTAGGAACTCCCTTCCCTCTCACTAGAGACATACTAGAAAAAAAAATCAACATTTTTTATCTGGATAATCACTGAATGACTAACATAAAATATCTGGACTTCTGTTTGAGATGAAATGATCCTATTATTGGCGGGACATAGTTGAGAAACAAAGCTTTGCTCTTTCCTCCCTAACTTCCTGCTCTGAAACACCTGTTTCCTTTCTGTATCTGACCAAATTCAGAGCATTGAGTTTCCATACACTATGGAACCCTGAGAATCTTGTGCTTTCTGAGCAGCCAGTGAAGACTTTGCTTTCATTTGTATTTGTTGTGTTTGTCACGTAGAGGCTTGTCTCTGAACCTGAGCTGTCTACTGCCTCACTGTCACAGGCAGTTTGCTGCTCTAAGAGGGTTAAGTGTCCCTTCTTGTACCCTCAAACCCACTCTTGACCCTTGGTTTGGAGGGAAGGGAAGAGACAGAGCCACATGGAAACGAGAAGGCTTCCTGTGGTCCCAGGGCAGAGCGAGCAGTTTGTGGTAGTTTAACAATTATTAAACACATTAACGAAGTGACCAAACGAACCAACTTTCTGGAACAGACGTTATGTCAATCTTGAATTATGCGTTTTTGCTGTTATTATTCTTTATTCATCGAACAGATATTGCACAGCAGTTTGTGTCAGAAGCTGGTCTGTGTTCTAGAGGTCTGGCAGTAACTAACAGGAGGAAATGCCTGCCTGTAGGTCATTTTATCCAATGGCTGTCATCATTTTCTTTCCCCATTTTCATGGTAAATCTGAGAACTGAGTGACCCATCATTACAAAAGTGGGAGTCCGTTTCTGGAATTTCTGGAAAATGCAGATGCCCTCAGGCTTAACCTTATCTCTGTTCTACAAACAAAAGAAGTGAAGTGAATTCCTTCCTAGGACCTTCTAGGTCCTGGAGGAAAAGTCTATGCCATTCTCAAATCTTTGAGAAACATCTGGGGGAAGCATAAACAAGGTGGAAGAAAAGCCTCCCTTTAAAAGCTGATCAGCCACTTTTCTGCCAAGGGCTTGTCAAAATTGCTCAAGAGGGAGGAAAAAAGAGAGAGAAACAAGTGCACATATACATTTTTAAAGTAGCTAGCAACCAAGACAACACCAATTATTTAACCACAGTAAAGAAACCAGCAGCCAAACCACACTGATTATTTAACCGCGTATCCAAGTGCTGAACACAGCCATAGCCAGCCACATTAATTTAATGTAAATATCCCCAGTAACCAGCCACACGGAGTCAAGAACTGCAGCAAGGGCAGCTCCTCACCTTTCCGTGTCTTGTCTCCAGATGTCTGGAGCTGAGAAACTGGCTATCATCCAACCAGTATTTTCTTATTTTTTCCCCCTTGGCATTTTTGTTTCTCTAAAAATTGGTACATTCCTTCTCTACTGATCTAGAGTCTCACGTGTATACGCATACTCAGGGAGACATTGCACTCAGTGAATTATGTTCTTTCCCTCTTCATTTTCACCTGCCCTTTTCAAATCAGTCTTTCTCCTTTTTTAACTTCAGTGCTTTCTTTACGGTGCATTGATTCCTACTTCCGTAATTTTCACTAATCATTATAAGTAAAGTTTACTCTCAAGAAGAATTTATCAGGAAAACATGATCTTGCTTTGCCATTTGTCATTACACAATCCATTCCATTGGAATTTACTATAAAATAGTTCCTTTCAGTGAGAAATGCACAGACTCATGGATCTCATAAGCCCAAATGTTCACGTTTGAAAAACACAGCCCGACTTTTAATGGCCACAGTTATGGCGTCTGACTCAAGGTCAGTCAACCCATTGTCTAGCAACCAATCTGATTCCTCTCTTTGGGATTTGAACCAAGAGACATGGAGACTGGCTTGAAATGTGGCATAGATTGGGAGCTGACTGACAGGGCAGGCCATGTGCAAACCGAGCAAGCTTAGCTGGAGAAAGGAGCAGAGAGAAACAGCTGAGGAAGACCCAGTGGTCCAAAGCAGTTAAACGTGAGGCAACTGGCAACCATATGCTTCCCTGAAGTAAGGAGAGAGGCGCCCCACTGCCTGTCCGTGGTCTAGTTCTATTTCTAAGGAACCAGTCTCTGTTTCAGTTGCTATGACCATGAGACTGACTTTGGATATGCCCCATATTACATTTGCGTCAGCAGATAATAGGGCAAGATTAGGCTTTGGGGTCACCTAGCTAGTCCCTTTTGATTCTGCTCTCTCCTCAGTGCCCACCTTTTCTCCGGCCATGGCATCAGTTTTAAAACGATGATTGTGAATAAAATGTCTATCTCATGTGTAGGGAAGTCTCTTAGGCATAATGTAACAAGCTTAATGAGAACTTGAACTTTGTGGAGTGAGTCATGGAGCTACTACATAGAGCAAAAGGTTCAGGGTGCCATTGGTGCCTAACCGGCTTGTACAATACCTCATCAATGGCAAAGCACAATGTTGGTGGGCTGAACCTCTTCTCTTTCCCATTGCTTTCGAGTGCTAGGTGCCATATTCTGACTTCTCTGATTCAAATCTAACCAGGCTTTGGGGGTGGGAAATTAGAAGAGCTCTTGGGGCAGGATAAGTTCGAGATGTTTTTTGAACAACCAAATGAGTGTGTGTGTGTGTGTGTGTGTGTATGGAGATAAGAGAAAGACTAAGATTGAAAATATCAAAAAGCACTTTGGAAAGAAGGGGATGATTGGTCATGTCCAATGCTGTGGAAAGGTCACATAAGCTGAGGACTGAGAAGTGACCATTGCATTGGGTAGAGCAAGATTTTGATCATTAGTGACCTTGACATGAGATAAATCTCATGAGATAAAATGATGAGATAAAATCTGATTATAATGGATTGGGAAGAGAACATGAGGAGATATTGGAAAAAGTGAGTAAAAGCAACTTTTTCCAGGATTTTTAATAGAAATGAGAGAGTTACTCATTGGGGACTTCCCCAGGGGAGGTGGTTGGTTATCAGCACAGATGCTAGGAACAGCCAGGGAACAGCCAGGGTTTGAATCTCAGCCTTATAGGAATTAGTTAAACTCACTGAGACTCAAATTTCTTAACCTGTAAAAGGAAGTTCAGAGCATGAAATTATTAACTGAAGAGTTGAGTATCTAGCATGATACACATATTGGCTAACTTAAACCACAGATGAGATGCTTTATTTGTCTAATATCTGTGAGCACACACCTACTGGCTCTTTAAAAGAAACTCATGCAGTTCTGTATATATGACTCTTTACTGCCCATCTGCCGTGTCCTGGTGCTGTGCTGCTCTAGGTGAATGTGAGACAGTACCTGTCCTTCACAGACTCACCAGCTAACCTGAAGCAAGAAGATCCCTCTACTACCACAATGGCGTATCTCTTGCCTGAATAGAACTTCCCTGGGTTATTTCATAAATGCAGATTCCTGGACATCTCCTGGACCTGCAGAAGACTCTGGTAGTGGAGCCTGTAGAACCCCACATGGTACCATCTACAGTGACTTCTTCTGCACACTGGAGTCTGAGGACTCTGGCTAAGGAAACTTGAATGGTTGTGGAAGTTTCTGGGCAGAAGAGTGACAAGAGAGCAGCATTTGAAGATGAGCCTGTTAGAACTGATTGGAGGGAAAAGAGGCAGCAGGACTAATTAAGATGAGATTGCCATCAACCAGGGTGAAAAGAGTGCTTAGGCACAAGGAGGAGCAGCGAATATAAAAAGAAGGGCAGACAAGAAAGATTGTTTTCAAGGCAAAAAATGACAGTGTTTAGTAACCGACTGGAAATAATAAATAAAGGGGGTGTTAGCAGCGGGATGTATCGCGTGGCACCAAAGTAAGTTAGTGAAGGCAAATCTGAACGGGTCTGCAGCAACCTCCATTCTTGCCTTCTCAGAAGAAAGAATTAGACTGAGGGACGTAAGGCAGAGTGAGAGACTGAGGCAAGTTTTAGAGCAGGAGTTAAACTTTATTAAAAAGCTTTAGAGCAGGAACGAAAGCAAGTAAAGTACATTTGGAAGAGGGCCAAGTGGGCGACTTGAGAGACCAAGTGTATGTTTGACCTTTGACCCGAGATTTTACACGTTGGCATGCTTCTGGAGGGTTGCACCCCTTCTCCCCCAATCCTCCCCTGATTCCTCCCTTGGGGTGGGCTGTGCACATGTGCTATGTGTCTACTGCTGGCACTTGGGAGGGGCCACATGCCTAGTGTGTCTACTGGAATTGTAAGTGTGCTCACTTGAGGCGTTCTTCCCTGACCAGTCGAATGTTCCTAGAAGGTCATATACCAGATAAACGCCACCATTTTACCTCTTCTTAATGCATATGCTTGAGCACACTCCCCCAGCTCCTGAGATCTTATCAGGAAGCTGCTGATCACCAGTTTCAGGGGTTTTTTTTTTTCTATCTATTAGGAGACTGCCTGTCCCTGGTTCTGGCTATGACCAATTATTATTTTAGAGAACCTGTAACAACGCCTGACCATTTCCTGACGGTGACCTGACACTCCTGGGTGGGGAGCCCTCTGCTGCTCTACTCATGCCTGACTGGCTACCCACTGTAATAGAAGGGAGGATGACTCCAAGGTTTCATTCAAGGAGGCTGCTCCCCTTAGTTTCAGATTTGTTTTTCTGCCTCCTCAACATCTCTACTCAGAAGTCCAATAGTCACGGTAATGGAGCACATCAAAAGCATAAGCCCGAATTTCCATTTTCCCCAAACCCACTTCTCCCCCAGCCTCTTCCCCATCTCAGCAACTTACAACTCAGGACAAGACTCTGAGGTGATTTTTGAACTCCCATTTCTTCCATAGTCCCATAACCAAATCCTTCAGCTATACTTTCAAAACCAATCAACAATCTTTCTAGTTTTCATTGCCTCCAACTTGACCATTGTGGCCCAACCAACATTAACCTTGGCCTGAACTATGACAACAGCTTCCTAACTTGTCCCTGCTTCTACCCTTGTTCTTCATAAACTATTCAGACCATGTCACTTCTCTGCTCAGATCCCTTTAATGGTTCCCCCAATTCATTCCAAGTCAAAGCCAAAGTCCTTACAGTGGCCCACAGGATCCTACATGATCCCATCCCCCAGCACCTCCCTGACCTCACCTCTTCTCGCTGCCCCATAAGCAATCTGCTGGAGACCTTCAGGTGGCTGTGTTGTCACTTATATTTGGCAAGCCAGCTCCTAAATCTGGTCCTTTGTTCCTGCCATTCACTCTGCTGTTGGTGGACCTAAACTTCCTCCGTCCTTCCCTCTCCATCAAGGTTTTGGAGGTGGTATTCCTTGCCTTATATACAATCCTTCCAGAAATCCACATGATGGACTATTATTATTATTCCAATAATGTCACTGTGTCATCTTCACAGAGGCCTTTCATGACCTTCCTACATGGAACAACATTAATCAAGTAACTAGTTGTGACTCTCCACCTGCCTTGTTCTGCTTAGTTTTTACATTTGCCCTTATCTCTTGGTATATTATATACTTACTTTTCTATTATCTGTCACCCAAAAACAGAATGTAAAATGCTAAGAGAAGAGCATTTATATAGTTTATTTAGTGCTAGATCCCCTGAGCCTTGAACAGAGACCAGTACCTAAACCCTCACAAACATTCGTTGAATAAATGTCAAGACTGAATTAAGAGGCAACGTAGCTACTAGGAAAGAACGTGGGCTCTTGAGCCAGGTGGGCTGGGTTTGTAACTTGGCTCTACTTCTTACTTAATAAGTAATCTTGCACAAGTTACTTTGCACCTCCATGCCTCAATTTTCTTATCTGTAGAATGCAGGTATTAATAAGAGCCCTCTGCAGCCATTTTAAACATAGCTACACATTCTTTAACACGCTTCTGTGGAGAGTAAGGTCTGTGTTCCCCCCACCCCTAACTCTGAGCAGGCTTGTGACTGCTTTGATCAGCAGAATACAGCAGAAGTAATGCTTCCAAGGCTAGGTACACAAAGTGATCTAGCTTCTGCCTTACTCACAGGAACCCTTGTCCTTGGAGTTCAGAGCTGCCACGTAAGAAGTACAAGTGCTTTGAGGCCGCCATGTTGGGGGGATCCTCAAACTACATGGCGAGGCAATAAGCAGGTACTCCAATCTGCAGTTCCAACTGAGTCCCGCCTTCAAATCATCGCAAGCCAATGTCAGATGTGTAGAAAGAATCACCCAGATGATTCCATCCCCCTGCAGCTGCTCAGTTGGTCAGTTCACCTGCAGCTGTTCAGGTCTTTGGAGCTAAGACCTCAGATGTTGTAGAGGAGAAACAGGTCACTCCCATCTGATTTCCTATGTCCAATTTACTGATCCAGATAATCTGTAAAATGGCTGTTCTTCTATACCACTAAGTGGAATAATATTGTATTATGTCTATGAGTACAGTATTAGAGTATTAAATATTGGAGTATATGAATATAAGTATTAGAGTTAGGTCTCGCTCACTGGTGTGTTTCTCTGAGCATGTAGCGTTGGTGTGAGGCCTAAAGGAGGCCTCACTGATTTCATAAATGCACTCGTGTTCATTATCGTCTATAAACTTCTTGGAAAACATTGTTTTTCAATAATTTTCTCCAATCTTGCCTTGAAATTTGCCCTATTTGCCGAGAAGTTGATTGGTAATCTTATAAGATTTAGATTGAAGTTTATGGATGACATGGCTAGTATTGCTAAGAATGTACAGTGCAGCGTAAACACGGAAGTCTTGCATAATCTTTTCCTGGACTTGTGCTTTTTTGAACTGGGTTCAAATCTAAACTGAGCAAGGCCACACAGGGCGTTAAAGCAAAAAATGTACAGTTGGAATGCACTGAACCCCCTCGATTGGGGGAGATAGGCCTTGAAGGAGGTGATTTTTAAGAACCTGCCTTTTATTTCCAGTCACCTGGCAAGCCAATCTAAGAAAATATACCACACAAATGTGATTTTCTAGTGACACAATTGTCTAGAGAGAAAAACAACTTCAAACATATCATGGTGTTTTGGAAATTATTTGCTGAATATGTCAACATACCCTTTGAAAGAAAAGCAGTTGCCTAGCTTTTGGACTCTTCTCATGTGCAGATTTCTCAAATTTTGAAATAACAAAATCCTTAAAATAATTACTTGGATGTGACTCACATTTTTTAGACGGCCTGTTGGATACTTTGCTGCAAATAATTTCATGTGTCTAACTTTGCTACAAATAATTTCATGTGTCTAATTTCATGGTACAGCTACAAAGGGCAAGAAGGCAAAAATAGGAGGGCAGGGAAGCTAAAGAAGAAAGGGAAAAGCAAGCAATGTTTAGATGTAATTGTTTGAGAGTGCTGCCTTAGGAAATATTAATCTCATTTGAAGTTTGTAGTCTCTGAATTCTTTTTTGGTTTTTTTTTTTTTTGAGATGGAGTCTCGCTCTGTCATCCAGGCTGGAGTGCAGTGGCATGATCTTGACTCACTGCCACCTCTGCCTCCTGGGCTCAAGCAATTCTCCTGCCTCAGCCTCCTGAGTAGCTGGGATTACAGGCGTGTGCCACCATGCCTGGCTAATTTTTGTATTTTTAGTAGAGACAGAGTTTCACCATTTTAGCCAGCCTGGTCTCAAACTCCTGACCTCAGGTGGTCCACCCGCCTCAGCCTCCCAAAGTGCTGGGATTACAGGCTTGAGTCACGGCGCTCAGCCTAGTCTCTGAATTTTTACTACAGCAAATATTAATGCTTCAGTGTCATATATAGCCAGTAAGGCAGAGTCCTCATACTCAAAGTGAAACATATTTAGGACTGTTTTTTCTCAGTAACAGTGAAATCAGAGGGTAACGGTGTTACTAATGATTTCCTATGTATTGACCCAGGGTAGAAAGTTCCTTTCTAGGGGCCGTTGACTTTATGACTCAGGATTATTATCTGAGAGTGTGGGAAGCGTGGTTGGGAGGGTCAGTGGCCAAATAAACAACCTGGGGAACCCTTGTGTCTTAAACAAGGGAAGGACATATTTATTAAACACACATGGCAATGTGGTTTAAATTTGTGTCCCTGCTCAAATCTCATGTCCAATTTTAATCCCTAATGTTGGAGGTAGGGTCTGGTGGGAGGGGATTGCATCATGGGGGCGGTGTTCTCATGAGTGGTTTAGCACCACTCATCCTTGGTACTGTATAGTGGGTGAGTTCTTACGAGAGATCTGGTTGTTTAAAAGTGTGAGGCACATCCCCGCTCCCCCTTCCTCCTGCTCTGGCCATTTGAAGTGCTCTCTCCCACTTTGCCTTCTGCCATGTTTGTAAGTTTCTCGAGGACTCTCTCGAAGCTGAGCAGATGCCAGCACATGTTCCTGTGCAGTCTGTGGAACCACGAGCCAATTACACCTCTCTTCTTTATAAATTACCTGGTCTCAGGTATTTCTTTATAGCAGGGTAAGAACCGACTAATACACATGGGCAACTGATTTTGCCATTTACATTGCAATTTTATTTTAGTGGTTAGCCCAATATTCCACCTTGCAAAACTATCTCCTTCATGGATCTCTTTATTTATTTATTTTGAGACAGAGTCTTGCTCTGTTGTCCAGGTTGGAGTGCAGTGGTGTGATCTCAGCTCACTGCAACCTCCACCTCCTGGGTTCAAGCAATTCTCCTGCCTTAGCCTCCCCGGTAGCTGGGATTACAGGCGCGCACCACCATGCCCAGCTGATTTTTGTGTTTTTAGTAGAGACAAGGTTTCACTATGTTGGCCAGGCTGGTCTTGAACTCCTGACCTCATGATCCACCTGCCTCAGCCTTCCAAAGTGCTGGGATTACAGGAGCGAGACACCACACCCAGTCAAGGATTATCATTATTATTGATGATTAAAATTTTTTTTGAGACAGATTCTCGCTCTGTCACCCAGGCTGGAGTGCAGTGGCATGATCTTGGCTCACTGCAGGCTCCACCTCCTGGGTTCACACCATTCTCCTGCCTTAGCCTCCCGAGTAGCTGGGACTACAGGTGCCCACCACCATGCCCAGCTAATTTTTTGTATTTTCAGTGGAGATGGGGTTTCACCATGTTAACCAGGATGGTCTTGACCTCCTGACCAAGTGATCCACCCACCTCAGCCTCCCAAAGTGCTGGGATTACAGGCGTGAGCCGCCGCGCCTGGCCACTGATGAATAATTTTTATTGAGCATTCATACTTTCAGGAGATGTTGTGGGCTGAACACATATTCTACGCTAGAGTGTACTAGGCTTATATGTGCACCATGCCCTTAATCCTAACTTCATTCTGCCTATTTGCAGATGTATGGCTTGAGATGCCCAGTGCCACAGTGCTAGCAAGCAACTGTGATTTGGAGCTAGATCTCTCTGACTCCAACATCTTGCCTCCCTTGCCTCACTGTACATGATGTGCTATGAAGTGCTTACTTTGAGCAGCTGCTGGGAAACTGGTCTACTGGGGCCTTAAACAATCATTTGGTCTTTAGTCCCTGGTTTAATGTTGGCCAATTATTTTAGCCAACAAACCAAGCAGGTTGGAGGAGTGGGCTGGCTTTGACATCAGCATGTCAAGACTGGCAACCCAGCCTCAGCTCTGATATCATCACGGTGAAGTCAGCCTGGCGTGGCCCCCACTCACAATTGCTGTCAGAATTGTGGTCTAGCCACAAGCCAGACACCATAGGCTCCAAGAACTGGTAAAAAGCCTGGGTGAAACAGATTGGTGGGAAATGTGCATTCCGTGGGCAGCCAGCTTCCCAAGGTTGCCAACTTTGCTTTCCTAAAGAGAAGGAAGATTAAGTAGTTAGCTGCCTTGGATTCAGGATGCCGATTTCACACTACACATGTGCAGAGTGATCCCTTTTGATTGTTTAGGCAACGCTGGAGAGAAATGTGTCTAAAATTATTTGATGTCATTTCAAATGTTCCTATTCTCTATTTTGTGTATGAGTTTCTTGGTGACTTCTTTGAGTCATTCTGATATTTGTGTGCATAGCTCAATGTATATGTGACATAAGCTGTTTTGAGCACATACATTATAATGTGTCAGGGACAACAGTGCCTCTCTTTTTTCTGAATGTATTTAGCCACTTCGTGTTAACTAAGCTGACATTCCACCATTGTGCCATCCTTGAGCCATTGGCTCTGGATCCAGCCCCTGTCCTTCCCCTTCTGTCCCCTCTTCTGCATCCCTGAGAGCTTCACCCTGCTGGCTGACTTTCTCAGACTTCCTCGTAAGCTGTTTTTCAGCAGGGTTTGGCTGAGGGGAGGCACTGGTGAGGGACAAAGGAGAAAGAAGGAAGGGAGAATCCAGGATGTTTTTCTTGTCCCTCTTTGCCTCAAGCAGCGTCCCCCAACTCCACACCTCCATTACCCACTTGGCTGCCATAGTTCTCACTGGTTCCTGTGACCTGACCCTTGGGCTCTGGTAACTACGGTCTTTCTCTCTGTCCTTCTAGCCTTGGAGACATGACAGCTCCCTGCTCGTGCAGATCTCTGGGTTACACCGCTGTGCCTGGTTCAGCGTCTTAGCATCTGTTATCTATGTGAGGAATTTAATTCTCTCTCTTTGATGTACCCACAGTGGTTTCTGCCTTCCTAGGTGGATCCTGATAAATATAATTATGCTAGTTTTTGTCGCACTCAGGAATGTTTCAGATGCCTATGAATTGCCTTTGAGAGATTTTGGTAAAATATAGTTTAGGGGTCTTTCTTTCAATTCACCAAACATTCAGTGGGTACCTACTATGCACAACACAAGTTTGTAGGTGAATAGTTATGGATTGTTACACAGCCAGGACCTAAAAAGGATGAGACGATCTGAAGAACTTTCTTTTCAGGTCAGTGGAATATAATCGGCACAACTGATTTATTGCCTGCACTTAATGAGAGATATTAGGAGACAGAAACATTTATTAATGTTCTTGTTTGAGCAGTGTTAATGTCAAGGCTTGTTATATGGGGGTGCCATCAAATCGCCTGTTGGTACATATTCTCACAGTGCACCAAAAATTTCATCCAAATAAATTATTGTTATTATTATTTCAACTGATTCATTTGGCAGGAAGAGTTGGGATCATATTCAGAAGAGTGGAACATGAGCCATGTTTCCTCCTGCCCTTGATGTAGGCAGTCTGGTGTTGAGCTAAGTGAGTGATTAAGCTCGCTTCTTCCTTCCTTCCTTCCTTCCTTCCTTCCTTCCTTCCTTCCTTCCTTCCTTCCTTCCTTCCTTCCTTCCTTCCTTTCCTTCCCTCCCTCCTTCCTTCCTTCCTTCCCTCTCCCCCTCCCTTCCTCTTCTTTCTCTCTCTCTCTCTTTCTTTCTTTTCTTGATGGAGTCTCGCTCTGTCCCCCAGGCTGGAGTGCAGTGGCACCATCTCAGCTCACTGCAACGTCCGCCTCCGAGGTTCACACCATTCTCCTCTCTCAACCTCCCAAGTAGCTGGGACTACAGGTGCCCGCCACCATGCCGGGCTAATTTTTTCGTATTTTTAGTAGAGATTGGGTTTCACTGTGTTAGCCAGGATGGTCTCGATCTCCTGACCTCGTGATCTGCCCGCCTCAGCCTCCCAAAGTGCTGGGATTATAAGCGTGAGTTACCACACCCGGCTGATTAAGACCTTTTCTATAGTGTCAGGCATTGACCTATGAGACCTGTGAGGTCCACACACTGATAACCAATTCCCTAGGAATGATGAGGAAGACACAGAAGATGGGAGCTATGAGAGCAGCATTTTGTGATTTTTCATGATGTAACTGATACTTTCTGTGAGCAAATAAGCTACTGGCTAGGTTCATCACAAATGGCCTGTGGTGACTGAAGAGTTGTGCATATTCTTACTAAAGGACATGTATGCAAATTCTTATCAATGTTATAAATCATGGTATTTTGAGGGATGCCAAGAAATTGATCATTTTCACTTACTGAAATCATCTAATGCCTCTTAGAGGTGAACGTCAGAGTTTGGAATAACAAGTATCTTTTACCGCTCTTCCCTGATACTGCTTTCCTGTCAAACTGCCTCCTGTGTTAGAGGTTGTTAAATTCCAGTTGTGGGCTCAGTGGAGGTGTAGTAGCCCTAAGTTAGTATCAGAATATCCTTTGATAACATGAAAAAAAGAAAGGGGTGGAGGAGAAAGAGAAGAGGAGGGGAGGAGGGAAGGGTGACAAGGAGTTAAGGAAGAGTGATGGATAAGGCCATGGCCATTCCAGATGCTGTTGTCTGAGCTACTACCTGTTTGTCCTGTTGCCTTAGGAACGGGGACTGCATTAGCCCAGTAGGGATGGCGTGTGGGGCTTTCAATTTGTTTTCATTTTCTTACTCAGATAGGAGTCAAGCTTCATTTCCTTAACTTACCTCTCTTATTATTTTATACTTAAAGTATGCTTTTATTCTTAAATTTTTAAGTATAAAAAACAATCTCACCTCCATTTTTCTTCTTGAAACCCAGTCAATCCTGTAAGCTAATTGTTTGTCAGTTCGCCATTCTCCCAGCTAGATCTGAGACACAATCATTTGAAGTTCCTTTTTATGTTTGCCCAATGAAAAGTCCAATTCATCCCTTAACTTTCCTTAGTAATCGAAGGAGGTGAAATACACCATCTATTTGGTTTGTTAAAAAGTGGTGCCTTTGGATATCACATTAATTGGGTTTAAAGCATGGGCAAAATTGAATATCTAGCAGGCCTGGAAGTTATATTTAAAGCTATTTTCCCCTCTCGGTGGAAACAAAATACAAAATATTCATGATAGGTTGAGATTTAAAATGGTAGTTCCATAAGAAGGTGGTTCTTTCCTCTCTGTCTCCCCATGTTCCTCTTTTAAAAAGTTCCCGAATTTAGAATACAAAATAATAGTAAACGGTATTTTGAAAACAATGCAGACTAGTTGGTGTTGAAAAGTTTAAAGATTTAAAGGTTCTGTTTGTGAAGGAATTTGCTAACTATCCTGCAAATGTTCCTTCTTTTTATCCCTTATGCGTCATAGTTTCCTTAACATTCTCTTCCTCCCTTTCTTTCTATGGCTTTAGCTCTCCATATCGTTCTCTTTTTTAAAGCAGTGAAGATAAGTTCAAAGAATGCTTAAAACTTCTTTTCTTTCCCTGGAAACAAGACTATGCCTCAGTGCCAAAGTCCTAAGGCCCTGTCTTGATGAGAAGCCCTCTTACTTTAATTGTAACCTTTTCCAGAAAGTTCTCTCCCAACTCAGTGACTTGTGTATCCTGGATTTAATTTTATTGGGTGAGTTGCAACATTGAATTTGGCCTTACTTCCTGACTCCACCTAACTTTCTAAGCCCCCCACTGAAATAATCAAATAGTGGGTAACAAATATCTGTATTTTTTTCAGAGGGCTTAAAATGGCAAATTTTTAAAGAGTCCTTGGATGATCAGAAAGCTATCCTAACAACTCCAAACCATGGCTTGGAATCAGTGTTCTTATCCTTTAAAAAAAAAGACCCATTGGTAGCACTCATTTTTAAGATTTGCCGATCAGCATAATATTAAAGTCACCTGATCACTTTGCAGTCATCTTAGTCAGTATTTTGAATTCCTAAGTTAATATCACCTTTAGAAATAAAGTCAAATGTCTTTGTTTTAGTTACATTATTAATCTTTCATAATGCAATTGAAAATGAACTCTAGTGGCTGAATTTATTAATAATTTCTTTTTAAAGTAGAGATAATCTTCATTTCTCTTACATGGGGCATTAAACACACACACAACCAACCTACCAACGTAGATTCAATTCTTTTCCCTGGTGTAAACATGGTAGATCCCACAATGCCTAGGCAACTGTGCTAGAAATGGGGCCTCAAGCTGCTTATTCCAAGCTTCCTCTCTGGTGAGCCTTGCCTAGAACTCCTCTCCCCTCTCCCGGGACTCAGGTCCTCCCCAGCAAACGATCTTTCTCTCTCCCCTCTTGCTCTCTCTCTTGCCCTTCCCTTCCCACAGCAATTTAAACAATAAAGGCAGAAGCCTGAAACCAAAAAATTACATTGAGGAAAAGTATAGGTAATATGAGGGATGTTCTGCTTCCCCTATTTTGTGGGATTCATTGAGCAAATGATTTGTCATACAACCTAACTCCTGGTAAGACCAGCTTACCAGCTAGTCTTACAAAGTATAGCTAACCAAATTGACAGTTTTGCTTAAGGTGGGTCCTGAATATATAGAGCTTCTATAGTCATTATGATTCCTCATGAAACTTGACTTTCCTGAGCCATCTTTGCCATGAAAAGCGTTTGGTAGCCCTTCCCTATGTTTCATTTCTCTCCTCCCCTCACATACACACATATTGCTGCTACTGCTCCTCTTCCTTCTCCTCACACACACACCTCTCCCTTAAGAAAGAGTTTGAGAATCACAGAGCTGGAGAGAGATAGGACTTGCCTGAGTTCCAGAATATTCCTAATGATGAGGTAGATCACTTCAATCCCCACAAACATGGATGTGGCATTGAAGAGTCGTTGCAAATATGCTGCTAGTCTTCAGGGCCTCTTGCATTTGGTAATTAAGGTAGGGCTTCACTGTTCTCTGAGTTATAGTAGATTTTCAAATTTTTAACATATCTCACTTCCAATATACATAAACCATTAGATTAAGATTATTTTGAGCATAAATTATTTGAGATTATCCATGTGACTACCCACGTTGCATTTGATCATATGACCAATAGCCAGCTATGAAATCTTCATCAATAAAATAATTTCAGGTGTCACTATAACTTCTTCACCCCAGAAAAAGACTACGATGACCCTCAGATAAGAATTTGATGTATTTGGCAACCTCAAAATGTCAGAGGAGTATTTGTGTAGTTAAAAGAGTGTTCTAACCAAAGCTATATGGTTATTCCTTGTAGATGGCAAAGAGAGAATGAGAGCATTTTTGGGGTTTCAGGGATTGCATTAACAGAGCTCTGTGTAACACGGTGAAGTACAACTCCACTGGGAGAGAGGCAGTTTTGCAAATTATGGTGCAGTCAGGTAATTACTCCTCTCCCTCCGAGTTTAGTTGATACTCTCTGAGATTTAAAGTTTGTCTCTGTGAGATATGTAAGTATGTGTGTTCAACAGTCTCTCCATCATGTAAAGGAAGCTAGATGGCTTGTTCATTGACTTAAAAGGCTAATTGCCAGCAATCACAATTCCTTTTAGTCTGCTGTTCCTCTCAGAGAGAAAGTGTTCTAAACTGGAGGAAATATAGTGCTGAGGAGAGAAAAGGACAGATTGTGAATTGAGCCCGTGATGAGGGCCAAAAAGCCTGCGGAGTTTCACACCATGGAGATTAGAAGAAGAAATGGTGGAGGGAGGTACTGGCCAGGTGATCAAGGTCAAGGTGAATAACTTGAGTGTGAGCTGGAGGAAATCCCTTATGAAGGCACTTTTCCCTTCAACTGTCGGCACTTTCCCCCAGAAGTGTGAGAGAAGACAGTTTTAAAGTATAATTGTAAGTTTTTTACAAGTTTTTTTCTGTTAAGATGTAGTTGCCTTGAAGGTACTCCACACCTTCAGGAAAATCTGATCATCCCTTTTGTCTTCAGTGACACACAAGTGAAGAAGAGGAAACAGTCCACTGAGGGAAGCTTGGCCAGGTACCAAATCCATGCCTCATCCCACCCATGCCTTATGGTTCCAGCTGGGAAAGGACAACACCCTTCCAAGCGGATTATGTTTGGTAATGACCATCAACAGTGAGTCAAGGTCCACCTTCAAGGAAGGGGCCATAGGGAAGAGCACTTGAACTGAGACAGGACTTCCAAGAAGACATCCATAAATACTCAAGTGAAAAGAGACCTTTAGGTTGACAACCCAAGGAAAAAATGCAAAGTGAGGCTAAAAGAAAATGATTTGTTAAGAAATACTTTAGTTTGGCTATCCCTCCAACCTGTTTATCTCCAAGTTGTGAACTCTCCTTTACCCAAATTTATATCTCATGGCTTCACCCGCATGCTTCAGTTTAGAAGTTAAACTTCTCCAAGGAATATCACAACTATGCATGATACCCTGGATATCTTATAGGATTTTGGACTTGGATTTCAATTATTTTAAATCCATCCAAATGCCTTTTCTCTGCTGACAGCTCCACACTGGCCACTCATATAAAAAAGACTCACCAGGAGAATAAATTATTTCTTCCCTTGTCAATGGTAATTTGTGTTCACTAAATTACCTCCAGATCTACTTTCCTGAGTCAAAAATAACTTCATAGTTTTTTTTTTTCCCCTCCATGTTTAGCTTGGAAAGACATATAGATTTTGAAGTTAACCTCTCTCTGTTAGATGCTCAAGAATAATTAAGCTCGTTTTCTTCTTAAATCAACCAGATGTTTCATTTTAAGATGGAACAATGTGTGGTTTATTTGACCCAAGTTCTCATGAAAAGGCCATTGCTTTCATTTTGATAGTCCTGCTTTGCGAGAGGTAAAAATGAAAAACATCTTTAAGAGAATTCCATCTTTTTTTTTTCCCTGGGAACAATGCTCAGTCTCAATAGGAAACCACATTTTTTAAGAACATGAAAGTTATTACTGATGATGTCCCACAATCTGATCAAACACTTAAGCGACAGCCGTCACGTTATGATTTTACCACACTGTTCTTCATAACTTTCAAAAGAGACTTAAATGTCTACTGTGTCAAGATCTGTTTCTGGCAAGGCATTTATTTACACTATTTCTTTGTCACTTTAGTCTTTTCTTCTAATCAAGCTAGGCTAATATGTTTAGGGCACCTTTCATTTTTGTCTTAAAAAATACCAATAAATGGTTAAGGGTAGTTTTTACAACATGGTGAGTGTTATTTCACAATGTTTCATTAGCCACAAATCCTCAAGTCACTTTTAAGAATTCCAGATGCCCTACTGTAGGTATTTTTGCAGCTGTTTTGTGGGAAATCATGAAAGTGCAACTCTTTTTGACAAAAAAGAACATATCTCATTTCTACAGGGATTGGTCTCTTTTTACTGTACTTTATAGTAACAAAAAGGGCAATGTAAAGACAGCTGTGTACTGTATATACTTTCTCCATGTGCCTGAAGTTCAGATAGTGAAAATATCTTCTAATTTGTAAAATACTATGATTTTACTTTGAAGGAAGT